>NC_079317.1:39400584-40062668 GCF_029931775.1 Euleptes europaea
AGGTGGTTTACATTGTTCCCTTCTCCTTAATTTTATCCTCATGACAACCCTGTGTAGGTTAGGCTGAAAGTATGTGACTGGCCCAAGGCCACCCAGCAAACTTCCATGGCAGAGTGGGGATTCAGATCTGGATCTTCCAGATCCTAGTCCGACACACTAACCACTACACTGCGCCGGCTAAGTTAACAGGAAACAGGATAAACTGTACTGTTTAGTAAATATGTGTATATATGAAGCTCCTGGTATGGATTCAGACAATTGGTCCATCTAGTCCGATACGTTGACTTGTAATGGCATTCCTGTATCCCAAGCTCCTGGGCCTTTCCTCGTTCTGCTCAGCAAGATCATGTGATTAACAACCTTCTGCATGCAAACTGTGTGTGCTAACAAATAAGCTGTGGTAGCTCTCTGGTTCCAAAGCTTTGGCTGTTTCGTGCTAAATTCCTACTTATATTTAAAATAATGTAGTGTTGCTGTTCAAGTGCCTATAGCACTTTTCCTCCTGCTGAGTACAGCTGCACATCCTCTTTGATGGGCTGGTACACTAGCAGTGTCTGTCCTGTGTGGGAGACTCTGGACTCGTTACATGTTATATTTTTGTAGTATTTCCCCCCATGGTTTCTCGTTTTTTGGAACAGCAAACATGAGTTGGTTATGTACAGGGATGGAAGTGTACCTCAGGGTGATTCAGTGATGGGGAGATACCTGCTGTACAAGGGGGTAAGCACCGAAGTTTGAGTTTGCCCTGTAGTTTGGGGATTTGTGAAAATATGTCAAGAACTTCCGTGTCATAAGCAGCTCTGTTGGGTTGCTGTCCTCTGCTCATCACATCCAGCATCTTTCATGATGGGCTCTTGTATTCTGTTGTCCCTCTTTATGGAAGTGATATTGCAGCGCATCTGTGTTGTGTCCTGCCCCTTTGCAGATACACACTCATGCTGTGGGTGCAAATCCCTCCTTGACACTGGACACAGTCTGCAGAGACAACTTTGCCTTTTTTCTCCAGGAACCATTCCCAACTGTCATGGAGGGAGAACAGCCAGGCAAATCCAAATCATCTGGCCGGGCCCCTCGTGGACCCACCTGGACCGATGAGGAGACCAGAGTCCTCTTGGGTCACTGGAACACTTTGCTGGTCCAGCGCCGAGTTCAAAACATGCCTACCAACAGTGATCTCTATGCTGTACTTGCCAAGAAGATGGCTGAGGAAGGATTCCTACGCACACGAATCCAGTGTAACAACCGCATCCGGGACCTTCGCAAAGCCTACCGAAAGGCAAAGGATGCTATGAGCAAGGCAGGGTCCATGCCAGTTCGCTGCCGTTTCTTTAGGGAGCTGGATGAGATCTGTGGAGGAGAAACAGAAATGGCCCCTTCCTCCATAAGTCAAACAATGATGCTCCAGTCCTCCACTACCATGGTTCAACCAGGACCATCCTGGGAACCTATCCCAGAAATTTCCTGGAAGGTGGAAGAGGACTCTGAGTCTGAGGCAGCCTTTGATGATGGGATCAGTGATACCACGCAGCCCCTGCAGGAAGTACTAAAGATTAAGGTGGAATCTGAACTTGAGGAAGCCACTGCTTTTCAGCTGCCATTGCAGCCGGTTTCCTCCTCGTCCTCCAGCATAGTGGCCATTGCACCTGCCTTGGAGGAGGATCCGCAGTCTGCTTTCCAGGAACCAGACACCTTCATGCCTTCCAGGCCAGCTGCTGCTCAGGCTCCACAGCCATCGTCTCCCACCTGTCGTTCGGAACAGATTTTGAACACAGGGATCCAGGACAAAGTTGCCACAGGTGAGTGTTCCTAGTAATTTCTTCCATAAATCTTGGGGGAGATAAGGGCTGCTTCTATTTCTTTTTGCTCTGACCATTTAACTTACTAATCCATGGGGATGGTGCTGGCCACCTTTGTCTCTTTAAATCCCGCCCCTCCCACCTGCCCAGTTCACACAGGGAAATTTGCTCATGTTGATCACATCCTTGAGCTTATGCCTTCTGGCAGTCCTGCAGTTTCACTGAGTTGAGCCCCTGCCTCTCTGGTTTTCAAACAAATTTCCAAAAGGGCATTTAATTGTGTATTGGAAAGGGGTTGCACAAAGTGACCCGAAGACGCTTCTTTCACTGTTTTCTGATTCAACTGATGCTGAAGTTATCCTGCCTTGTCATATACTTAGTAGAATACTGATACTACTATCAAGCTATTGCTATTCCTTTTGCCTAAACGTTTTCTTACCAGAGAGAGATCCCAGTTACCAAAACTGGCTGCACATATAAGATGAGAATCTGTAGGACGATGGCACTAATATACTTCTTTACTTGGCCTCTGTTTGCTGAGCATTGCTTTCCTAATAGAGCCTAATAGATCCATATCTAAACAGAGACATGGTAGCAACAAATTTCCTCACCCCGGCAAAGTTATTTTTGTACAATGATTAATACATTATTATAGTTACTACTTTTTACTAAGTATATTAACACTTTGTCGTTACTTTTCTTTTTTTGTGTGAAACAGGAAGACCAAGGCATGACTCCAAGACTGTGCGAAGGCCAGCAGTGGGCAGGAGGGCACAGCTGAGGGCTAGAAGACGCCGGGCAAGGGAGGAAACCATCAGTTGCCTGCTTGAGGAGATAAGGGTTGGGAGGGAGGCCATGGACACAACATTCCGTCTTTTCCTTGAACAGCAGCAGTCATTTCAGAACAGCCTCATCAGGGAGATGCGACTGGCAAGGCGAGAGCAACGACGGGCAGCTGAAGCCGAGCTCAGGGCCCGCCAGGAGGAGTGGCAGCAGCAGAGGACTCAGCATGTCCTGGATGCTAACAGAACTGACGCTGAGATTGTTCGCTTCCGCCAGGAGCTCAGTCTACTTAGACACACACTTGTGGAGTTCTTTTCAGCAACAAGGTCTTTCCCTCCAGCTTCCCAAGTGAGGACACCCTCTCCTGCACCTGCCCAGAGGGAAAGTTTTGGCCTTTCTGGATTACACCGGGAACGCTCAACCCCTTTAGTGTCCCAGGAGCAGGCACCTCTTCCAGACCCACGTGTACTTGGGGCATCTTCAAGGGGAAGGAGAGGAAGGCCAAGGAGGCGTGGTGGTTGTACCCGGAAGCAGTTCCACAAAGAGTAATCATGATGTGGTTGAGCTGGTGCTTTTGGTGGGCTTTCTGTGGAATTGGTGCTAGACAACTTTTTTCTACCTCTTTTATTTCTGCACTGATTGTCAACTTCTTTGTTTTTCAATACTTAAAAAAATAAACCAACTTTTAAAATACTTCTTAAAATGTACTTGAATACAGTAAGTGTTATGCATCACTGTTCATTTCAATGTCCTTTTGAAGTAAAGTACATTTTCACTGTATGATTCTCCAATAATTCTGTGATTTGTTTCTTTCCCTCCTAATAAATTTTGTCATATATACAGGGTAATTCTATATGTGTATTTAATAGTTAGATCTTTCAGAAGCAAATGGAATGAGAAATTGGGTTTACAGTTGGACTTATCATTAACACTGCAATTCTAAAGAAAGTTACTCCAGTTTAAGCCCATTCATTTCAGTGGGCTTAGACTGGAGTAACTCTCTTTAGGATTGCACTGTTAGTTGGGAAGATTAGCAGTCTCACTTCAGTTCAGGATATTTAGCAGTTCACAAACGTATTTGCTTGCTGTTTGAAGTGTGCAGTAGAATGAACATGTTTTTCTTGGCCATTGAACTTCCAAAAGAAGGGTTCTTCTCAAAATTCTTTAGGCTTTTATGGTTTGAACCCAATGGGCGTAAACAGAAGACACTTATGTGAACTCATTAGAACTTTTCTGCCCCTTCATTCCCCCCCTCCATCTGCTCAATGGAGTTTCCCTTGTGGCATGTGATGGTAGTGTGAAGAGATGCTGCTGGAAGAGAAATTAGCAATGGCCCTTGCATGTACATGAGAGTGCTGTCTACTTGTACTTTGGGATCCATGTGTCCAAGCTATGAACTGAATACAGGAATGTAACAGTGCTGCTAAACTTTTAAAAGGCAACCTTCTACATGTCTGTTTTTTAATAAAGAGTATACTAGAAGGGATGAAAATCAGCGAGTGGTCTGTATTTAGGTACTGGAAGTATCATGGGTTGGCAGGCATAAGATCAAATTAGGTTCAAAAATTACCTCGCTCACACATACAAGTATTTCACATACTGAAGCAATTTCTCTTGTGATTGCAGATGCCTTGAACATGTTTTAACTTTTGAATTCTTGTTTGAGTTACCACTTACAAAAATCTTAAGTGTTTGTTGTCTCCTCCAGGTGTTCCCCAAATCAACATACATGTGAAGGACCTGCAATGTGAGAAGGTGTCTCCTTGCTAGAACATGTATATTTTGGGTATTTCAAACCTTGAGATCTAGGTTGTGTATACCAAGTTCCAGATTCAGACCAACATTCAAAAGAACTAGGGGAAATTATTTTTATTTAATAAACAGAAAAAAAGACCAAATTAAGTTAAGTAATTTGCAGAGCAAAAGGGGATTTCCCCCCCCTTTTTTTCTTTCCTTATATTTTTTGCTGTCAAGGCATAGCTGACATGGTGACTCCATAGGGTTTTCAAGGCAAGAGAAGTTTGGAGGTAGTTTGCCATTGCCTGCCTTTTCATCATGACCCTGGTATTCCTTGGAGGTATCCCATCCAAATACAAGCCAGGGTCGGGGCTGAGAGTGTGTGACTGGCCCAGCGTCACCCAGCAAGCTTCCATGATACAAGTGGGGAATTGAACCTGGGTTTCCCAGGTCCTAGTCTGACACGTTAACCACTACACCATGCTGGCTTTCAAAAGTGGGGGGGGGGGGCTACAGAAAAGAAAATGCACAGTGATAGATCCAGCACAAAACTTTCTCCTGTAAAAACTGCCTACCTTCTTGAGGAATAAAAGTAAAAAGGGGGGAAACAAGACATATGGGCCTATTCCTGAATAGAAGGAGGGTTCTTCTCAGCAGCGACAAAGCAGCATCAGGGGCGAAACTGACCAGCCAGGGGAAGGAGATGCGGAGACAGGTCCATAGAACAGAGAAGCGAGAAGCCAACTGAGAGGCTGGGGTAATAGGATGTGTTCCAAACTGGCTACAAAAGTGGGACTCTTTATATCATTTTGCTGAGACTAAGGAAGGGACAGGGTGTTGGAATCAGAATGTGGAAATCCTTTGTTTGTATTGTGGAAGGGAGTTTTTCCTTTGTGTCTTGAGAGTAATGTTCCTTGGGGAAATTTGGAAGTTAAATAGGTAAGTATCTATGACTGGGAGCTTATCATGATTGGGGAAGGGTAGAAATCTTTCTATCCAGTCATTGAGATAGCTGGGAAGTTGCTGGAATTGGCCTGTTGCATATTGTTTTGGAGATCTGAGTCCTTTGTTAGGATCACATTATCTGGGAAAAGGCTCTGAGGTCCTTGGGGGAAATGGCCCTTAATTAAATCCCTCTTAGGGTGGTATTTCATTGATGTTTCAAGGTCCCTTGCTTGATAGAGGAGCTGCCCTGCCTTCCACCTTAGCGTGACACTGCCTCTTGATATCGGGTTAATTCAGACTCCTATCAATCTTAGGCCCACACTGGTGTATGTGTCTACAGGGGGGAAAAGGGGGGGACAAGCCATGGCAAAAAATGGGAGTCCCCAGGAGACGAGGGCCTCGGGGATATCAATTTGGCAACCCTCTCGTCTGTAAAGGTAACCTACAGAAGAGTAGGGATGCATTTAGACGTCACAGTAAACCAAGGTTAATATTAACATCCAAAGGCAGACTTTTCAACACACAGTAATTTGTTTGGTGCTAAACTGGGGTTCTGAAGCAAACTTTGTACTTTAATTTTAACTAGTTTTATACTAACTGTAGGTTTTCATTATGCCTGCATTGAGAAATTCCAGTTTATTCAGAGATAAAAAGTCTTCTGCACTGAACAGAAAAATTGAGCTGCTCTAGACAAATTGGCTACAGATGGCTTTTTCTAAGGACACCTTTTTTTGTCCCCTGCCTACTAACGAGGACTCACCAATCAGGACTGTCTGGAAGCAGCCTCTCAGGAGAGGAAAGTTAAAAGCAGTGGGCCGTCCTGTGTTTATAATCCCATACTTGTGTTCAGTTTGCTATATACACAATAGAATTTGTGGCATAGAAAGCACTGTGCCACACCTTTCTCTCCCTGAAGTGAGTTCCTTCTTAGTTTCCCAAGAAAAAGGTAGTGACTAACTTGACATACATATATTTCAAGCTAAGCTTTTAATTTTATTTTTGAGAGAAACATGATTAGAATATTGTGAAATGGCAAGAGAGGAGAACAGGAAATTAAAGCTGGAAAATAATCTGTTTTCCCCAGGGGGAGAAGATTTAGGAAATGCAGCAGACAGGAAGATGACTGGCTTTGCCAAATTTCTCCAAAGTTGCTTGACTTGCTGTAGGCTTTTCCTACCCCTTTGTTGAGACAATAGCATGTGAGCTGTGTATGTAGTAATGCTTTGCCAGCATTTGGGTAATGCAAGGGAGTTTGAGGCAGCATCCAGGGATTAGGCTTTGAAGCAGAAAAGGCTGCAAACAGCAGACAGGTTTACAAACCAACTTTAGTCTGTTATGAACATCTGCTTGATTAACTGAGGTTTGTACAACAAACTGATTTAAACAAAGTTTATCATGAAGTCTGAAAAGAAGCTGCAGAAATTTGTGTATATTAGGCTGCCCGCACTTGTAACTGCTGTGTATGTGTGGACTACCTCTCCATGTATGTTGGATGTCGGCTGCCATCTGTCATACTGCTGTTCATCAGCAGTAAATGGAAATAGGATGTCAAGAAGCTTGTATCATATTTGAATCCTCAGTACTGACCTCTGCAAGTGGCGATGGGGCTATCTTGGAGAAATTGAATTTCCTTGTCCATTCTCAATGATGTAGCAATGGCCAGCAAGAGCCAAAGAACCAAACTTACAAGGAAGTTACCAGAGTGCAAGAACCCCCGTGGCAGAAATGTAACATGAAACAAATATGGGTCCATACCTGCATCCTGAGCTCTTCAAATGGATTTGCAAGGAATTAATTGCATTTAACAAGCTCACTTCAGTGGGTAGTTGGGGGGGATCTTGATTTTTGTAGCCAAGTTTCAATGTTAGATGTTTAAAATTTGCCTGAGCATATATTAATTTATAAAGGCAACCCGAGAGTGAAGAGTTTTGCCTTGTACACACCTATGGATTCCAATATAAGTAAAAGAGCACATGAAAAAATAGTTGGGACAGGTTACACACTTCAGTCTCGTATTCTTCATTTGTTTGTCCTTGCATAATGATGCTAAGTAGTCTGACTTCTTTGTGGCTGTGGACCATTTTTGTATGTATTTGTATGGTATCTGTTCAATCACCACTGTTACTGCAAATAACTCTTATCTTTTTTAGCTCCCAGCTGAAGATGAAATTTTATTGCAGAAATTAAGAGAAGAATCCAGAGCAGTGTTTTTGCAGAGAAAAAGTAGAGAGCTGTTAGATAACGAAGAACTGCAGGTAAGAAAACGTTAAAATGTGTTGCTTGATTGTAAACATTTGTAATTTTAGAGCATATAATTGGTTATATGATCTTTCCCTAATGAGTTTTAATCCCCTTTAAGAATTTGTGGTTTCTGCTGGATAAACATCAGACACGACCAATGATGGGGGATGAAGCAATGATCAACTATGAAAGCTTCTTGAAAGTTGGTGAGAAAGCTGGATCCAAGTGCAAGTAAGGATTCTGTTTTTTAACATGCTTAATCTAGTCTACTTCATCTACAGTTTTTAGTTAACTAGGCAAACAATTAAATTGCAGGTTGTTGAGTTTTGTTATGTTTATATTTTATTGAATTTCTAGATAGCTCCATAGCAGAGTTTTTAGAGAAGAGTTCAACAGTGGTTTAGTTAAAACTGTGGTAAAATTGAACTACAAAGTTTTAATTTTAGAATAAACCCATAGCAGCAAGATTTCTGCTGACTGTAGTGAAGTAGAGATGTTGAATCAAATATGGAAATTCCTTCCCATATACGCCAGGAGGATGCCCTTCCCTCTGCCCTTCAGATCGCTCAAAAGAGTTATTATGTAGTAATTTTTCATCCCATCCTTCCTCCAAGGAGCCGAGAGCAGGGTATATTTTTCTCCCCTCCTCCAAGCTCACATTCAGTAGGGTGTCCTTATCTGCTAGGGTCACAGATGGGTTTGGTCAATTGCTTCCACACAGTGAGGATTCTCTGTGTTGTTTTCATTTCTGTTGCTAGTGCAAAGGCATGTGTGTTGTCAACAGAGCTTCCATACTTGGAAGTGTGTTGCACACTTCCCTTGTCTTTAAAAAAAATATCTTCCATGTGTGCTCTTTAGTGCCTCTGCATTGGCTCCCAGGGGCATGATCGTCACAGCTGCTGTAGTGGCCCTCTAACCCCCTTTTTTGTTATCACACATGTGCTATAATGGTTCTTTACATTTCGAAATAGGTAAGTGGCAAACGATCGTTCTAGTGCTTTAGCACAAGATCAACATACAAGTACTATCCCTCCAGCTGTTTTGCTGCTTCCCCTTCCTGTTCTAGAAAACTGGGACAAAAACTACCCACACTTTCTACTTCTACCTCTGCAATAAAAAGTGCTGAAGACTTTATTTTTTAGAACGAAACCTAAAATTCAGAGGGACCAAAATTTGTAATGGAAATAAATAAGCAATGATAAATTGTTAAAAGGCGATAGTAATTACTGTCCTGACTTCATTTTGCTTCTGCTGCTCTTTCAAACTTGGACTGAGATGAAATAATTATGGACTAATATTATGCGGGTGTGTGTTAAGTGCCGTCAAGTTGCTTCTGACTTATGGCGATCCTATGAATTAATGACCTCCAAAACGTCCTGTCATTAACAGACTTGCTCAGATCTTGAGGACTGTGACTTCCTGTATTGAGTCAAATAGAACTGTTTAACCAGGATGTGCCTCTGAGACAAACCTTTGATGATTAACATTAACTCAAGACCAAATGGATGTTATGCAGAAGGTCCATGATCAAAGGCTTTAAAAGCCACTGCTGAAAGGGTGGGACAAATTAGATCAGGGCTGTGGTTCTAGGGGAGAGGGAATTAACCACTTTCTCTAGACTATTTCCCCCCAAAGAAATTGCTTCTCCTCTCTCTTATCACCACAGCCCCTGTCTAATAGGGTTACCGCACTTGTATTCCCAGCGATGTATTAAGAGTTTGAAAATGTTATAAAAATTACTGTTCGCACTTTCTGTGTATTCCCACCGATGCATTAAGAGTTTGAAAACGTTATAAAAAATACTGTTCGCACTTTGTTTGGCCCCTTTAGCTGTGAAGACGTCTTCCAACCATTTATAAGCCGTTGTATCCAAAAACCCTTTTAAAGCGATGTTTTTTACAACATTTTCAAACTCTTAATACATCGCTGGGAATACAAAGTGCTGTAACCCCCTAAATCTGCTTGTTTCCTTTTGGCAGCTTTTCAGTTTCACAGAAAACAATGGGACCGTTCATCTGCTAGCTGACAGCCCATTCCTGAGGTCAGGGGCTGAATGGTCTTAGGAGGTGGTGTGACCCCTACACCAACCCCCATACCACTTGTGCCATCTAAACTGGCATGGACACACTGGTCCTTCTGGATTGTGGCAGTAGCACGGCCCTTGGACGCCAGCTTGGCTTCCCACTGGCATCCTCCTGGCGCAAGTCCTCGCGCTGGCATCACAGGAGACGTTCCTGGCGTGTTTGGGGGGCGGAGCTGCCATTAGGCAGCCTCCTAACCACTTTCAGCCCGGGAACGCCCCCTTGAGCAATGGCAGTGCTGCACCACCTTTTTGTTGGTGCAGCATCGCTGTTTTCAATGGGTCTATTTTCCCCTTTTCCTAATTTTTAATTAAAAATAGCCTTTTTTCCCCTTCGCTGCGTCGAAACCTCTTTGGAGGCACTGCGGCGCCGCCATGGCCACACTGTCCCTGGCCGCTGCAGCTCTCAGGAATGGGCTGTAAGAAAGCGTTTGTCCTCAGACAGGGAAATCTTATCAGAAAGTCTCTATTAGACTGTTATATGTGTCGAATTTATTAGACTTGTCATGTCGCTTTGTTACATATACACTAAAAGTCTAAGAGTGGTGATGAGTAGTTCCTCATCCCTACTGCATTCCACACTTTTCTGGAATACTCCTACTCTATCAGGTCACAAAACAAACACAAAAGAATTCAAACCTATTCCTCACATTGCCACAAAACAATTACCAGAAGAATTTTAAATTATTAAATTGACTACAGCTTTGGTAGAATTATATTTGATCTGCGGGACTTCATTATTGTTACTTTTATGTTTCACAGGCAGTTCTTTACAGCTAAAGTCTATGCTAAATTACTTCACAATGATCCTTACGGAAGGATATCTATCATGCAGTTTTTCAATTATGTGATGAGAAAAGGTGGGTTTGTTTCAAATTCTGTGATAATATGTTTATAGTAGTTCTGGAACGTGCATAGTAAGAAGATAAACAGTTTACCTTGATGAACTGTGGAATATGGAATCTAACAAGAATAAGTATCTTGGATTTCATTTTTCTAAAGTGCAATCTTTTTACCACCATGGGTGAAGGGAAAAGATTTGCCGGAAGTTTGTTTTTGAGAGTTTAGAAAGGAGAAGAAAGTCTATCAAAAAGATCAGAAGAGAAAAACCAAAATTTAACGGAATATGTTTTATAATTATGTAAGAAAAAAAATATTTCTTTTGGAAGTAGCAAAAGTTACAATTTGTGCAGAGGCTTTTGGTGCAGGGTGTCACTTTGCACAAAAGGTTTGCAGGTCAGCAGTAACAGTGAGCGTCTTGCACACTGCTGCTGACCTGACCTGTGCATTTGCCACACTCGCCCAGTAATTTGTGCCGTGCAAGCCAAAAGCGATGCAAGAAACGCCTCCGGCTTCCAAGGCACTGTGAGAAGATCTGCTGCAAAGTGACAGCATTGCCCTCCCCTTCAGATCTTTCAACTCATACAGAAAGAGGTGGGGTGGCACAGAGTTATCTGGTAGCCTGGTTGCTATCCAAGAGCTGCCACTTGGTATCCCAAATGCCCCAAAACAGCATTACTTTAATGTACGGCAGAGTTAACAGCCACTTCACATCTTACTATCCCCTCAAAAAATGCTTGTCAGGTAGGCTACTGTGAAACTACTAGGGACTGCCCACATTTCCACTCATCGTTTCATCCACTACCCTATATCAGCTCACTTTGCTTCCTGCTGGTAAATCACCACAAGATGCTAAATTACACTGAAACTATATTATTTCCTCCTGCAAGTATTTGCTGGTTCCATCCCATGGATCTGTAATTGGAAAGAGTTAGTTTTTCTACTAAAAATGGGTCATGAAATGAAATGTTTGAAATCTTATTCTGTCGCCTTTCGCTCAAATAGACACTTGGCTTTCTGATGACATGTTGGTTTGAAATTCATTTGCTTAGTATAAAAGCAGACTGTTAAGGGCAGTGCATGTTCTCAGTAAAAAATAGCTGCCAATTTTATCCAGTAAGTGCAGCTATCTGCATTTTGCTCCTGCAGTTGGATTGGCAACTTGTTCGCATACTGGCTTCCCTTGCTCCCTCCCTCCACTTACTGCACCTCTTTTTTCCGATTAGAGCCCAAATTAGTATAAGTAACGCTGTTCCCATTTCTTTTAATTGTTTAGGAAGTAATTTTGCATGATGTGTGTAATGTAACTATTTTATTTACCTTGCTGTGGATCTGCAGAATTTGACTTTATGAGAATTGAATTCAGCATATTAGGAAATTTTATTACCTCAAAACAGATTCCATCATAATATTTCTGTTTTGGTTTCGCAGTATGGCTATACCAGACAAGAATAGGCCTCAGTTTATATGATGTGGCTGGACAAGGTTATCTCAGAGAATCAGTAAGTGATGTATGCTCAGCACGGAATGTATTTCTCTAGTATAATCATGTTATCCAAGCATTTGCTTTTGGGTCTCTTAGTCTGAAAGAAGCAGGTAAAGTGGACATATATTGTTTATAGTTAGTAAGGAGATTGGCCAAGGAAACTTCGGGTAAGTAGTATTGTGCTGAAGCTAGATAGAGCTATCTAGATAGATAGGGATAATGCAGTGTTAGAAGTATCTGTCTAACTGGTATTTTTGTTCATGCAGCATTCCTTGTAGAATGTTTTACTAGGATAAGTACCTGATAAATTCCAGAGAAAGAACAGCTGCAAGGAATGTCCAGGACTATCTTGTTGATTCCTCTGTACTGAGCTGGATGACTCTATTTGACAAAACTTCAACACCTGTATCTTAAGTTATATTGTGCTTGTAGTAGAGAGGCCTCTCACAAAATCAGATGTGTCAGGAAGGATGTTATACATAGGGTGAGCAGATAGCGGTATCATTTGGAGTGTCCATTAACCCTTCTTTCTTGCATCCTCTATCTCATCTCTCTTGAGAAAGATAGATAAGAGACACTGAGATGTAAATGTATTAATTTCTAAATAAATGTGTGTGTGTGTATGAAAGAGAGAGCAGCAAGGCACGCACAGGCAAGGAAAGGTTGTTTGAGTTGCAATGTCTGCACTTGCACAGGCATCACTTCTCCATGAGGGGGGAGGGCTAAACTACTCAGGGTTTTTTAAGCTTTGGTATTTTCCTATAAACCTGGGGATTCCTCTAAATTTGTAGAAACATGTTTCCTTTCTGTAGCTGGACCCATGGCATGACTTCTTTGACTCACAGTGTGAGCCACAGTTCAGAATTAGATGTTTGATAAATTAACCCAAAGGGTTAAAAAATCAGCTTAATGAGGAATGAACATGTTCCAGGATGTGGTATGGAATGTTAAGCAATTAGTTAAAAGGTGACAAAGAGGGAGATGAAAAAACTGACCTGCTCAAGCATGCAACAGTTTATAGAATCCTACATGAGAAGATCTGGTTGTGGGGAGAGAATTTCTAAATCGTCTCTCTCTCCTGCCCCCACAGTTTCTTGTAGATCTTCAACTTGTGACTTGTCCAAGTTAGTTACCTTCAAAGCAGAATGTCTATCAGTAGGGCAACAGAACAAGATCAGAGTCTCTGCATACTTGGCAGACTGCTTGGATGAGCAGAAAAATATTAGTTTGTACATTTTTATAATGTCCGAAAGCAACCTGATGAGATCAAAGAATGTTCTAGCAGGCATAGAATGTTTGGAAGATTTAATATGAGTTAAAGAGGAAAGGGAAGGGAATTTTATAAAAAGAAAGAAAGATAAAGAAACTGGCCTGCTCAAGCCCTTATGAAATTATTGTAACTTGGAAGGAAAAGTATTGGATCAGGAGAAATTTCACACACTCCACACACACACACACACACACACACACACACACACACACACACACAATGTATTCCTTGCAGGCCATTAACTTGTTCATTTAAAAACTGTCATAATTCTACATTCACAGAAATTCTATCAGTCAGTGGCTTAAATCCAGCCCAATTTTAGTTAGCTGATATTCCATATGAATTGCATAAAATAAAAACCTGTCTGAAACCTGGGGAAAACCCATTAGATATCCAGTTCCACAATTATAAGGACAAGAAAGTGTTCAGTGGTATTTTATCCTAGGAGCAGAAGGTTAAGCCAAAGACAAACTAAGATTTGACAGACATATTATAAAGTAAAATAGAAGTGTGGACAATTGCAGCTCAAATCACAGTGATACTTATACTCTGATTTTTCTTGTTTTATTTTCCAGGATTTAGAAAATTATATCCTGGAACTCATCCCCACTTTGCCACAGTTGGATGGTTTAGAAAAATCTTTTTATTCGTTCTATGTCTGCACTGCAGTCAGAAAGTTCTTCTTCTTTTTAGATCCTCTTAGAACAGGCAAGTTCAGCTGTTGCCAGCTTTTAAAAAACTTATTATAATGAATATAGGGATTTGTTTTGTTAATGTTGAGAGAGTTTTCCTAGATTTCAGTTCTGCAGTCTGAGTGTTGCAGGTATAATTAGCACTGTGGGGCTTTTCTTGAGCACAGCATTCACCTGCATGATTAAGCCCATGAAAGATTTATTGTAGCATGCCTGTCATCTGAATGCTTGGGCTCTCCTGTGTGCCTTTTTTAATGGTAGGATAATATACCAGGCAAAGAATTGTAAACAATTTAATAAGGTTGACTTTGCATCACTTGTGTGGAATGCAAGTAGCACAGCAAAACTAGTTTGATCATGTGTTGATGCAGAATCATCTGATAGAGGAGCAAAGCTGAGTGCTGCCTTGGCTTTACTTTTCTGGGTCCTTGATGCACACAAGAGCTCCCAGGCAGGCACAGACTGGCTAAGACTTGGGGTGCTGCCCTCACAAAAGCAGTGCTCTAGAACAAGCAGCAGACTCCGCTAATGCTTACCAGAATGCACAAAAGCATACTCTCACGTTTGACGGTCACCTGCTGTTGTTTTAATCATTGGGTGTTCTTATTAATTTAAAACATGTCTATGCTGAAGTTCCCCATGGTAGTAACATTCTCAACATTAAAACATTGAAAATAGAAATATATCTAAAATATTTAAAACAGTTAAATAAAGCATTTAAATACTTAGACAAATATAAGCACATAGAGAGGAGGGCTAGTAAGAGATAGTGAGGGGATCTCCAAACGCACAAAAAAGTCTTTACCCACTGGTGGAAGACAACAATAGAGGGGGACCGAGGAATCTGCCAGGGCAGGGAGTTCCAAAGTTTCAGCACCACAACCAAGAAGACTCTTTCTTGAGTTGCCACCCATCTAGCTGCAAATGGTGGGGAAACCTTAAGCAGGTCTCTGAAGATGACCAAAGAGGTCGGGTAGGTTCATATGGGAGTAGGCAGTTCATAATACATGACTTCTTAATCATAGCTATCATATTGTGTGTGTGTAAAGTGCCGTCAAGTCGCAGCCAACTTATGGCGACCCCTTTTGGGGTTTTCATGGCAAGAGACTAACAGAGGTGGTTTGCCAGTGCCTTCCTCTGCAAAGCAACCCTGGTATTTCTTGGTGGTCTCCCATCCAAATACTAACCAGGTCTGACCCTGCTTAGCTTCTGAGATCTGACGAGATCAGGCTAGCCTGGGCCATCCAGGTCAGGGCAGTTATCATATTGGTCCCACAAAATTCAGCTGCAGTGCTCCTTTTCACTATTGTAAGCTCAGCAGCAATCTTGAATTTTCTACATTACATCCATAGGCTTGGATCCAGTAAGGAGTTTCCATGGGCAGAAGGATTTCTACCTGCAGAATGTGGCTTTCTCACTCCTTTCTGCTGCAGGCAGCCTAAAATACCCTTTGAAATGCAGTGGATCCAAGCCTTAGGCTTTGCTCTATTCCTTTGAAATACCCCATTGAACATATTGAAGCTGCTCTGGAGTTGGGTAGTTATTTCACTTTTTTCCATCTGAAAATTCATTCAAGGATGTCCATGAATTCAGGACTAGAGGAATGCCAGTAAAAATAGTGAAATTGTACAAGAACTTGTATGGGACCACCTCTCCTGGTATACCCCCGCCCCCCGAGAGCATTACGCTCAATGAACAACAACTTACTGGTGGTCCCCGGCCCACGGTGTGCAGCTGTCCTCAACGAGGGCTAGAGATTTTTCAGCCCCAACCTGGTGGAACAGTCTTCAAAGTAAAATCAGGGCCCTGCGGGACCTAAATGAACTCCGCAGGGCCTGCAAAGTGGAACTGTTCCGCCAGGCCTACAACTGAGGGTACCCACAAGTTGTTTCCCCATTACTATCGTAGCTGGCATCCCCATCCTACCCCCAATTAGGTTTGGGGGGTCCACTGTCTGACCAGGGTTTTTTAGTGCCCATGATCCATGACAATTAATGCCATCTTGCTTATTGTATTGTTTGGAATATGTAATTTTAAAGTATGTTTTAACTGATGTTTTTATGATTATAATGTTGTGACCCGCTCTGAGCCCAGCTTGCTGGGAATGAGGGTGGGCTATAAATGCAATAAATAACAACAATAACAACAACTTTTTCTGCTTTTCAAAGAAATGTGAACGCAATTCCTCTGGAAGAATACCTTTTCGATCAGTAGGAACCTCTTATTGAATTATTTTCCTGCTACTTGTTGTCTTAGACTTGTGTAAGGCTAAATAGCTAAACAACTAAATAGTGGCTAAATAATTTGTGCTTTACTCTTATTTTGACTGATGGAAAGGTTTTCAAACACTAAAATTGTTGTTCCCATACAAGCGTCTTGGAAATAAATGGAGTCTGACAGCACATTCCTGAGCCTGAAGGTTGAAAGCCCTTAGGAGGCCAGGAAGGCGCTGCCCCAGCGTTCGGGGCCCCCGCCGGCGTCCGGCCAACTTACACCAGCGTTCGTGGCCCCAACGCTGGTGGGAAGGCCCGGGCGCCAGGCGCTGCTGTGGCAGCACCTCCCAAGACACTGAAGGGGCCTTCCGCCGGTGTCCCACTGGCTTAAAAGCCCATGTTGGCACCCCAGGAGGTGTTCTGGAGTCCTGGAAGGTGTTCCCAGGGCGTTCTGGCTCCGGGCTGGGGGAGGAGCCGCCTTTAGGTTGCCTCCAAAGCCCTTTTGGGCCAGGAACACCCCTTTTTTATTTTCGTGAGATACGCCACCTTTTTAGGTGGTGTATCTCCCACGCAACCCTATGAAGGGTTGCACGGTTTTTTTTGCGAAGGGAAAGGTTTCGGCCCGGGGGGGGACCTCCTTTGGAGGCAGCGCAGCTGAAACTACTGGAACCGGCGGAGCCATTCCTCTCAGGAATGTGCTGTAACAGTCCCTGCTGTAGCTCCAAGCATACCCCAGCCATTCACTAGTTATTCTTCAGTAGCCAGCTAATATGCATTTTAGAAAGTGAGAGAGCAAAGCTCTTCCTATTGGCCTGGCTGATTCAATTTTCTTGACCTCTTCCCACTCTGTGTTAAAGGTCACTCATTCTGCAGCTTATCAGGAGAAAGTGGGATGTGTATAAATATGTGTACATTATTTTTGTTAATTATTTTTTTCTTCTAGGAAAGATAAAAATACAGGATATTTTAGCCTGCAGCTTCCTAGATGACCTATTAGAGGTTGGTATTTTGATGTAGTTTTCTTTTTTATGTCCTTGTTACACTTAATGAGCTCTAACTCAGTATTTTCATATTCCTTCAGTTACGAGATGAAGAACTTTCTAAAGAAAGTCAAGAAACCAACTGGTTTTCTGCTCCTTCTGCATTGAGGGTGTATGGTATGGTCCCATATGTATTATAATTTGGATTCTATAACTTCAGCCTCTGAAAGCAGAATTCTCCTCTATGTGAAATTGTTACTGGGTTGTTGTTGTTTTTGCTCTTGTGTGTGTTAAGACCATCAAGTTGCTTCTGACTTATGGCAACCCTCTGAGTTAATGACCTCCAAAAATTCCTATCATTAACAGCCTTGCTTAGGTCCTGCAAACTGAGGGCCATGGCTTTCATGATTGAGTCAATCCATCTCAAGTTGGGCCTTCCTCTTTTCCTGCTGCCTTCAGCTTTTCCTAGCATGGTTAATGAGCTGGATTAGGATCTGGGAAACTTAAGTTCAAATCCCCACTCAAACACAAAGCCTTCTGGATGAATTTGAGCAGTAACTCTTTCTCTCTTGCCGTACCTACTTCACAAACCCACTTATTTTTCATGGTCCATAATATCCATAAAACTCTCCTCCAACACCACATTTCAAATGAATCAACTTTCTTCCTGGCAACTTTCTTCATTGTCCAACTTTCATACCCATACATGAGTAATTGGAAATACTGTGGTTTGAATTATTTTGATCTTGGTCACCAGTGACACATCCTTACATTTAAGGATGTTTTTTAGCTCCTTCATGGCTGCCCTTCCCAGTCTCAATCTTCTTCTAATTTCTTGGCTGCAGTTTTCCTTTCGGTTGATGATTGAGCCAAGGAATAGAAAATCTTTAACAATTTTGATTTGCTCATCGTCAACCTTAAATTTGTGTAATTCCTCAATAGTCATTACTTTTGTCTTCTTGATGTTCAGCTATAATCCTGCTTTGGCACTTTCTGCTTTAACCTTCAGCAGTAGTTGTTTCAAATATTCACTTTTTTCTGCTAGTAATGTTATCATCTGCATATCTCAAATTGTTAAAGTTCCTTCGCCAATTTTCACTCCACCTTCGTATAAATCTAATCCAGCTTTCATTATATGTTCTCCATATAGATTGAACAAATAAAATAAAATACACCTTTGCCAGTTGAAAACCATTCTAAATATTGTCGAAGGCTTTCACAGTCAGAGTTCATTGGTTCTCGTAGGTTATCCGGGCTGTGTAACCGTGGTCTTGGTATTTTCTTTCCTGACGTTTCGCCAGCAGCTGTGGCAGGCATCTTCAGAGGAGTAACACTGAAGGACAGTGTCTCTCAGTGTCAAGTGTGTAGGAAGAGTAATATATAGTCAGAAAGGGGTTGGGTTTGAGCTGAATCATTGTCCTGCAAAAAGTAACAAAGGTAATGTGCTAACCATTGTCCTGTAAGTATCCAGATAATGTGCTAATGAGGGTGTGGTATGTTAATATGGAACCATTGTATCCTGAAGTGATCTGTTAATGTGTGAAATCCAAAGCTAATCTGCATGGCTATTGACTGTAGTCTTTGTTAGTCTGGTGGTTTTCAAGACAGGAAGCCAAGCCTTATTCATTCTTAAACTCTCTTCTTTTCTGTTAAAGTTGTGCTGATGTTTATGAATTTCAATGGCTTCTCTGTGCAATCTGACAAAATAGTTGGTAGAATTGTCCAGTCTTTCAGTGTCTTGGAATAAGACCCTGTGTCCTGTTTGTGTCAGTCCATGTTCAGCCACTGCTGATTTCTCAGGTTGGCCCAGTCTGCAGTATCTTTCATGTTCTTTTATCCTTGTTTGTATGCTGCGTTTTGCCGATTCAGGGGGACAGATGAATTTCCCTGGGGAGGGAATTTCATAGTCTTGGTGCTACAGCCAAGAAGGCCAGTTCTTGAGTTGCCACTTATCTAGCCTTAGATGATGGGGACACCTGAAACAGGTATCATTTATTAGCTGTTCTGTGCAAATAAGCATTATATAGATTGATTCCTGTCGCTTTCCTCTTAGGCACCATAAGGCAGTGGGACCTGTGTTGATGCTGCTACTTAGTTTCTTCTACCCCATATATAAATCATCTCCGTCAAGCTTCTCAGCACAAAAGCCTGAGCCGTTATAATCAAAAGGTTATCTTGCTACAGTTCTAAAATGTTGCAGCTGTGGGTATACTCTAGAACGGATGTCTTTTTTCTTCTCCCCCCAGGCCAATATTTAAATCTGGACAAAGATCACAATGGAATGCTTAGCAAAGAGGAACTATCTCGTTATGGAACAGGGACTCTGACCAACATATTTTTGGACCGTGTCTTCCAGGAGTGTCTGACTTATGATGGAGAAATGGTACAGCTTTGTAAATATATTGCAGTAAAAGTAGTTTTGTATAAAAGCAGTTTTTTAAAAAATTAATTCCTCCTGTTTCTAAAGACTGTAACTTGAAATGCATGTACACTGACTAGAGTGAAGGCAAAATTATTATTTGAATGGTCGATGAAAACCCCCACATTGTGAATTCATGACTGACTTAGCAGCTAGCTGAATAAGACATCTCATTGTTGTGACGAGGAAGGAAGGGAACTCTTCACTGTTTGCCTCCTATTGGAAAAGCAAAAAACAGTATGGGATTTATGAACTCTGGGTGTACAAACTTAATATAATGTATAATTTATTTGTAATTGTCTAGGACCTCATCCTGCTAACATTTCTGTATTCTGGGTCATTAAACCCAGTCAGCTAAGTGGCCACTGTCTGCCTACCCAAGTTGACTATTCAGTTGGGTCATTGTGTAGAAACAAGGCTTTGTTCATTTTCTTGCAAGGAATGTGTACAAATGCATGCTGAACAGGGGCCTAGTATAAGAGCAGCAACACATAGTTTTCATTCTCTTCTGTATAATGTGAACAGTGCACGATCTGTGGTATTGTTTAGATATGCAGCAAGATGCCTTCCCTTAACACGTCTCTGTTTTAGGACATTTGGTCATGTGACATATTTCAGCCAATGGCAATTGAACAAATGATACATGGAATATTTTAATTTAATCACAAAGAATGTGATAAACTATTGTTTAAATGTTCGTACCTTGTTGAACACAGAGTGCTCTTTAATGCTGTTGATGAAAATCTATGGGTATGTTCGCCTGTCTAATAGCAGGCAAGTATTTTCAGCAGTCTTTTCTTTCCTCAGCAGCCATTTTCTATTTCCTGCTGTCTGTCAGTGAAAACTAACTGCTCCCCTACAAGGAAATAGCCACCAATTATGTTCTGCTTGCAAAATCAATTTAGAAAGGGGACTATAATAAACATGATTGCATCTGCTTTTAGGACTACAAGACGTACCTGGACTTTGTACTTGCATTAGAAAACAGAAAGGAACCTGCAGCTCTGCAGTATATTTTCAAACTGCTTGATATAGAGAACAAAGGCTACCTGAATGTCTTTTCCCTTAATTATTTCTTTAGGGTAAGTTCCCTTTTGTAGAGGTAGTAATTTTTTTAGACACGTGTTGTTACAGTCAGTGGGCCTGTACTTAGAGACCGATGGCAATTACTTTAAATCACCAGTGAGCGGTTTGGCAACTTTTAAGGAAGATATAAATGTTTAAAAAGCCCTTTTTAAAAAAAAAAAAAAAAGGAGAGTTCAGAATGTATTTTTACTGTGCGTGTTACATCAAGAAAATACTCTGGTGTGATTTAATTGCAAATCTGATTGTTTCAAAATTGAAATTTTCACCAAAACTCGCTTTCTTTTTAAGTCAAAATTGGCCCAAAGATGTAAGTTGCTAATGACCAGTAATAACGAATATACGTGGAATCCTATCCATTCTCAATGAGGGGAAAGGCTGTGGTTGCAATTGACCAGAGCAGAACTTTTCAAAAACATTTTATGTGTTTTAGTGTGTTCTTTCTACAATCTTCTAATTGTTTGGAAGAAATGTCTCATCCTATTATGAAAGTAAATCTTAATCGACTACCTGTGATTTCCTAATGCTAGTAAGTGCTTCATATAGATGCAGTGATCACAGAATCAGATCTGTCACAGATCTGCTTATTCAACCATTAAATAATGATCAGTATTACACCACTACAGATACCATCATAACTCCCCAGTGCCAGTAGAAATTTTATCCCTCTTTTTTTTTTTTTGTCTTAAGAAGACAAAATGCTACAAAATAGGGACATGGCTCAGTTTTTTTTATAGGGCATGCCTTTTTGTGATTCCACTGTCAAATCCAACACTTTTTCATTCAGATCAAAAGAATCAAACCACTCCAAAGTATTCTTTGCAACACCAATGTCCACTTTGTATTGATCACCTCCAATTCTGTGCCTACTAAACAAAAGTATTCTGCTAATGATTCAGGAGTAGGATTATTCAGCTGAAAGTTTCCAAAAAAATCTGGAATGCTTTCAAAGCTTTTACAGTAAGTGCTCTGCAGGTTTAAAATCCATCCAGAGCTGTGTTCTTTTAGCAGCATGAAGCAGATTAATTCCTCTGTAACAAACATCAATTGGCCCTTCATCTTCCAATTATTTTTGCTTCCAGCATACACTTTACACAGTTCATCTCAAAGTTTGGGTTAAAAGCTTATTTTAACAATGAAGCCTGCTGTCTGCCTCAGTCCTAACTCTTTTCTTCAAAATGGGCTAGGAGGTAGGAATTGTTGCACATGGATTGAACAGATGGTTTGCCCTTTCAGCTTTGATAGCCCCGATCACCTGTTTGGGAAGGTCTGAATTCAACCCTTGCCTTCCTCTCTCACAGGAAGGCAAACAGGCCTGCGTTCATGCCACCCACCTCTCCAAACAGCTGATCATGGGCAGGGGCCAGAGCTCAGTGGGAGAGCACATGGTTTGCATGTTAAAAGGGCTCTGGTTTGATATCTCCAGTTAGAATCCGGCACTGAGCAAAGACCTCTCCCCTTGACCCTGGAGAGCAGCAGCTAGTTAGAGCCGACAATAGGGTAGATTCACCAACACATATGACTCATAAGGCAACTTCGTATTCATACAATGGTGTCAGCATTGATTGTGTCTAACTGCCACAGTGCAATGATCATACATACTACACTGACAAGTTATGATACATTTAAACATAAAATTGTTATAGCAGGGACTAAACTTCATTAGTGGGGACTTAAACTAAGGAAAACAACAGGCTCCCTTGTTCATTACATCTCTCTGTGATCTGTACCATTGCAATAGGCTATTCAAGAACAGATGAAAATACATGGACAAGAACCAGTTTCTTTTCAGGATGTCAAGGTGAGATTTGTGATGTGTGTGTGTGTGTGTGTGCGAACAGTAGTTAATTGACATTAAAATTGCTTTTTAAAATGTTTTTAAAACCTATAACTAGTACATTTATAGAAAAGGGCAAGAGTCCAGTAGCACCTTAAAGACTAACAAAAATATTTTCTGGTAGGGTATGAGCTTTCAGATACTGAAGAAGTGAGCTGCGGCTCACGAAAGCTCATACCCTACCAGAAAATATTTTTGTTAGTCTTTAAGGTGCTACTGGACTCTTGCCCTTTTCTATTACTGCAGACAAACACGGCTACCCACTGTGATTTAGTACATTTATGTTAGCAAACTGATAGAATGCTATTTCAGTTTCACAGAAGAGCATGCCATCAAGTGGCAACTGGTGACCCCGCCCACTGGGTTATTCCAGGGAAGAGAGGAGCAGAGGTGGTTTGCCAGGGCCTTCCCTCCACATAGTCACCCCGGTCTTCTTTAGTGGTCTCCCATCCAAGTACTAACGGTGGCCAGCCCTGCTTAGAACCCAAGCCCTCACGAGCTCAGGTCAAGCTGGGCTATCCAGGCTGCTAGTTTCACTAAAACGGATATTTAAAAAATACTTAATAGTGCTTGTCAGTATTTTTCCTATATGCCTTCAATTCTAAAATGTTATAGTGAGCCATCTCCCCAAGGCAGATAAAGACATGCAGAGGGGGATTCCAGAATTTTAAGTTACTGTACCAGAAAAGTCCCAGTTTTCTGTTAATCTGTTTAAATGTTGTTCAGCTGAGACGATGATTTACAATCAAATACATCTTTCTTTGTGACATTGTTCAAGTTGGCCGGGATGTATTGATTTTCTCATTCTTAGCACATGAAGCTGCTGCTTTACAAAGGTCAGCACTAATAAGCAAAATGGCAGCTGATGTTGCAAAAACTGGTGAGTAGGAGAGCACTGCCCATCACTCCCTCTGCTTTCCATTAATGGTCACGGTCAGCTGTTGACAAGTTTTTATTTACATTTGATTCCTCTGGCAGAAGTAGCTGCTTATGGTAGAGAAAAGCTCCACCATCAGTGGAATGGTCACTGGATACACACAATAGTTTTGGCAGCTGAGGATGAGGGCTGGTGCGCATAACTGCTACCTGGAAGCCTCATCAAATTATTCTCCAGGGTGGCAGGTAATGTGTTAGTGTCACTATTTGCATCAAGCTGTTTTTCTTCTTGGGGCAACAGATTTCTTTCTTTTTGCCATTTGCAAACAAATGGCTTGCCCACCCCCTTGAGTGTTGCCACATTGAGCTATTTAAAGCAGTTTGCATGAAGGTGCTGTACTGAGTGCACTACCCCATCTTTCAGCAAACAACTGATGTACAAAGTAGATTTTGTGGCAAAAGCCTGGGGGGAGAAGTGGCAAAAGCCTGGGGGGAGAAGTGGAGAATCTGGTAGCATACCAAAAAGACCTGCCCAGCTCACTACTACAGGGGAGTTCATTGTACAAACAGCTTAGGAGGCAGCTGTCTGTGGAGTGATTCAGTGTAGCTGTAATGTATACCATGAGTAGTTTATTGACTGTACTAGACTTGGAAAGATATGCCCCCTCTGAAGACAGCAGCATGGCTGTGGCTTAGCCTGGGACCTGGAAACAAGGTCCCATTTTCATCCTTCCTGCTTCAGTAACAAGCTCCTACAATACAGACCAGCACTGCAATTAAGATTTTTACTACAGGAGTAAGCTATTGCTTGAAGGCAAGTATAAACATACTCTTGAGCGGTATAGTTTAACATTCCTTTCAGTAAGTTTGTTCTGTATTTCTTGCTCTGAACAGTCATGTATTAAAAGTGGACATAAAATTTTATTTTCTCACTTCTTTTGTTAAATAACCAAGTTTTACATCCTGAATAATTATGTTAATTCTTGTGTTTTCTAGGATGAAATATTTGATATGGTGAAGCCAAAGAATCCTTACAAGATCTCCCTTCAGGACTTAATCAACAGTAGCCAAGGAGACACTGTCACTAGCATTTTAATTGATCTTAATGGCTTCTGGACTTACGAGAACAGAGAGGTTCTTGTAGCAAGTGATAATGACAACACAGCAGATCTGGATGATACATGAGTTAACAGGAGTACACTGTATCCATGGAGATATACCCAACTGTTACTGTGACCATTTGGAGCTAAACATATTCATTACCCAAATCAGAAAAGCTACCATGTAGCCCCAGATGGGCAAAACTAGAGCATTGTACAAGGATTATATAATGGATCTTATCTGAACCCTTCCCCAAATGTCTTAGGCAACTAATATCTTGTTTTAATTAAAGTTGAGTTGACTAGCACATCTTTATTGAAATACTTCCTGAATGGGAGTAGCAAGCCACTTTTCAGTTAAGACAAATTACATCTGAATATTGTTGTGGTCTTGAACAAAACCGAATTCTCTACCCCTTGAATTGTTGCTACACAAAGACTGGCTTCTCCTACAAGATACAGGCAGTCTGAAACTGTCAATTGTATTTAATACCAGATATTAAAAATTCTCTGAATTACCAAGCTTACAGCCTGTGGTGATGGTGGAAAGTGCCATCAAGTTGCAGTCAATTTATGGTGACCCTTCATGGGGTTTTTAAAGCAAGAGACATTCAGAAGTGTTTGCTGTTGCCTTCCTCTGCATAGTGACCCTGGACTTCCTTGGTGGTCTCCCATTCAAGTACTAGCCAGGGCTAACCATGCTTCACTTCTGAGAACTGATTAGATCAGGTTAGCCTGGACCATGCAGGTCAGCGCAGCTTACAGTCTAGTTCTAAAGAAATCTAAAGCGTTAAGAGGCTGACATAGCAATCAGCTATGGTCAGTCCAAATACTCACAATCACTACATTAACTTTTAATTTATGCAGTGCTGCAAGATCTTACATAGACAGGGTTTGGAATCATACCTGGTTTTCTTACAGTATTTGTAAGGATGTGTATACTGAATATATATTCCCGAAAAACCACTAAATACCCTCAGTTAAAAATAAACATACCTTTTTGTGACTCCACCATGCGCAGTCATCTAAGAAAGGGACATCTGTTGGCTTAGAAAAATTCCAGCACCTGCTGCTGGTATTTCAAATGGCACCCTATGCTCTGCAGTATTCAAAGGTTTGCCTGCATTGTAAGAATGACTCTTAGCCCAATGGTGGTTTAAATTATATTAAATATAAAATTTTAATGCATTTACAAGAAACACTTCTGTACCACTTGCATACACAAAAGAAATATTAAAGGGTAAGGCACAGCTGACTAGAGCATCTCCATGGCTAGCAAAAATTCTAGATCTGGGCAGTCAAAATACTCAGCTCTTAATTGCTGATGCCTTGGGCTTGTCACTCTGCGCAAAGATATTAGACATGGATTTGACACACATAGTTTAAGGCTGACCTGAAACCAGCATGATTCTCTAGTCAAAGAGGGATGCAAACTGCAGAATTAAATAGAATGGTTGTTACTATGTTTAATTAAAGCTTTTGTAACATTCTGAAATTAAGCCAGACTTCTCAAAGTACTCCTTCTCTGAGCATCTGCTTGAAAAGGATGACAGTAATTGTGTGTTCTGTGCTTTTCCAGATTCATGGACCGTGGTGTCTTTTTGTTTTCCCCAGGCACTGAAGAACAGTATGGGTGTGCATTGTGCTGCTGCCTCCTAGCCCCTACTTATGTTATACAGTGTACAAGCTTTTAGTAAAAGAACTCGACAAAGTTAAATTAATCAAGTGTGTTTTCAAGAAACTAAAGTCTACCCACTGAAAGCCAGAATACAATCAATTCAGCCATAACTTTTTATGAAGGCTGTTTGCATCCTGTTCTATATACCTATAAATATTTGTCCTGTGGCTGTTTGGTGAAAATTAGTTATGGATTGTCCTGGAGAAAGTGTTTCCTTATACTAGAGCTACAATATCTTCCCAGCTAGAAAACTGCTCTCTATTGCCACGATAGATAGATGTTATTTTTTTTAAAAAAAATTAATTTTTTAACAACAATCAATCCACTAATTGAGCCTGGTTTTTAAACTTTGGCTAGTGGAAGGGGGGACTGCAGAACTGTGACACCAGTAAAAAATGTAACAGACCTTAGCCGAGCATCATGAAGAATACAATTTTTTAAAGCTTTTCACTCCAAGTATTCAGCAAGTTTAGCACTGTTCCAGAATCTTATGAAATATAGATAAATTGACAATGCTTTTGAATGCTGGAGTCTCAGCTGAGTTTCCTTTTCAGCACAAATAACAAAGCCAGCATTTGCATATTCAACTGACTGGATAGCTCTGTACATTAAATTTCTTCCCACTGAGCAGTAACAATATGCTTTAGCGAAACCAATAATAGGACCGTCCTTTACAAGACAACAAAATTGTCAGATAAGGTCATCTAGAAAAGAGTTTAACAGGTATTAAAGACGCATTGCTATAAACTGTATGACTGAACACACATGCAACCGTGCCAATTAAACTGAGTCATAGAGATGCCTTGAGTTAGTTCTATTTAGTCTAGCAGTCTTCCACCAAGGTTTCATTAAGTAACATTCTAAATACAAAATGAACCTGAAAACACAAAGAAGCACAATTATCTGTCCACAACTGTCAACAAGGCACCAGATGTTCAGGAAAAAGACATATGACTTGTTCTGCATAGATAGAAATTAGTTTAGGACCAAAATATTTGCATGTTATATTCTAATAGACAGGTTAAGCAAAATGCCTTAGCCTTTATTAGACAGATATTGACCAAAGGGACCTTATTAATCCTCTTCCCCGGACCATACTTTTCAATAAATTACATCCCACTGAACATACATAAGACGACTTACAAACTCTGACAAATTAAGTAACATGGGATTATTACGCAACATTTTCATTCTAAGCAGACACTGGAGTGACGTCCTGTTTACTTTCCACAACAGGTGGGCAGTCACCTTCACTTTCAAAGTTGAGATTGACAAACGTATTACAAGTTGCAGCCTCTGGTTGATCAGTCTGAACTGCGTTCCCTTCCTGTGTCTGGTTCTGTGCTTCCTGATACCTTCTTTCTGCTTCCTCAGACATTTTGTTCTCCTCTTCCTCCTCTTCCTCCTTCAAAAAAATCCACACAATGTAAAACCCGCACTCGCTGCAGTTTCTCCTACAATATTAGTATTAAATCAAATCCCTCAAAACTTTGCACTCTTATAACTTTATTTTTGCCCATAATGTCATATTGACCCCAAGTCAACTGAAAGAAGGCTTTCTCCACATTACAGAAGTCATTCTATCCAATCCATTACTTCTACATTCTGGTAGAAGATCCTGATATAGCCGTAGCTCAGTAGAAGAGTTGGTTTTTAAATGCTTTCTCTACCACTTAAAGAAGAATCAAACCGGCTTACAATCTCCTTCCCCTCCCCACAACGGACACCCTGTGAAGTAGGTGAGGCTGAGAGAGCTCTAAGAGAGCTGTAACTAGCCCAAGGTCACCCAGCTGGTTTCATGTGGGGAAGTGGGGAAACCAGATTAATCTGGTTCACCAGATTAGAGTCTGCCGCTCATGTAGAGTGGAGAATCAAACCCAGTTTCCCAGATTAGAATCTGCCACTCCAAGCCACCGTTCTTAACCACTATACCACACTGGCTTAACCACTACACATGCTGGTAACATTCTGAGTTTGCTCCCCTCACATAGGGCTGGGCATGTACTGAAAGTCAAATGCCAAAAGACTCTTGGTCTTCAGCCCAGCCAGAAACGAGCCTTGGATACTCACTGTGAAGGCTCCTTCTGCTCTGGAATACGGAGGTCATCTGTAAAGTGGGTGTTTCCGTTCCTCTTGCTTCTGGGAGGCAGGACTAAAACTTTGACTTCCTGTCTCTAAGGAAACACCCCCTCATTTCCAGTTTGAAACTTTCCGAGCTATAGGGCACAAGAACGCCTAAATTCCCTTTTTTTTTTTTTTTTTTTTAAGGACAGGAAGATTTAAATAGAAGGAACAACAGTAACTGTGTGAAGAAAACAACAAGTATTAGTAACAGCAACTCAACTAAGAGCCGTGGCTCCATTGTGGAAAAGGCAGGAAGTTGCTAGATCCCCAAACGAACTAGCTAATCCTGAACAAAATGCTAAATTCCTGAGAGGTGGGCCAGATGACCTCCGTATTCCAGAGCAGAAGGAGCCTTCACAGTGAGTATCCAAGGCTCGTTCTCGCTCTGGAAGAGGAGGTCATCTGTAAAGTGGGACTTACAAGAGCTGTCCCTGGCCCGGGTGGGTTAAGAATTTTGCAGAACGCTCTGAAGGACTCTGCAGCCGAAGGCCGCGTCAGCAGAAGCGAACAGATTCAATTTATAATGACAGACGAAAGTGGAGACGGACGACCAGGTCGCCGCCTTGCAGATTTCCTCTAGGGAAGCCTGTCGATGGAGGGCAGCTGTGGTAGCGGCACTCCTGACAGAATGGGCCGTGATGCCTTGTGGCACGGCCAACTTGTTGGAGCTATAGGCCTGGGAAATGCAAGATCTGATGGTGTGGCTTATTGCCGTGCGAGACATGGGTTGCCTTTATTTGGGGCTGACAAATTGATAAACAAGGATTCAGAGGTCCTGATGCCCTCAGTGCGTGAGATGTAGATCTTGAGTGCCCTCCTGAGGTCTAAAGTGTGCCATTCTCTCTCTTTGGGAGTTGGGGGTTGGGGCAGAAGGAGGGCAGCACTAATTCCTGGTCCCTATGGAATTTGGTGTTAACCTTAGGGAGGAAGGACGGGTCTGGGCGAAGGACCCCCTTATCCCTGTGAAAGGTACATAACTCTTGTCTAACCGAAAGAGCCCCCAACTCTGAGACCCTTCGAGCCGAGGTAACGGCCGTTAGGAACAAAACCTTCATTCTCAGGTGTCTTAGGTCGGTAGAACGTAAAGGTTCGAAAGGTGCCTTGGAGAGGGCGGATAAAACCGTATGGAGACTCCATGTGGGAAATCTATGGGCCACTGCTGGGGAGGAGAGACTGACCCCTCTAAGGAAGGCCCTTACATGAGGATGTTTAGTTATCTGAGATCTTGGGAACTAGTTATCTGAGATCTTGGGAACTAAGGTGGCTATTGTGGCAAGTTGTCGGCGAAGGGTGGCTGGCTTGAGACCCTTGATTCGTCCATCTTGGAGAAAGGACAGCAGGTGAGAAACTCGGGGTTTTAAGGGGTTCACGTGCTTGCGGGTGCACCACCTAATGAAGGTCTTCCAGGTCGTGCCATAGATGCGACGCGTGGATGGACGCCGGGACGCAACGATGGTGTCCGCAATTTCTGGATTGTAGCCTAAGGCTAAGAGCCGTTCCCTTTCAACAGCCATGCGGTCAAGCGGTACCACCCCGGGTCCGGGTGGCATATGGGACCCTGTTTGAGTAGATCGTGTCGCACTGGGAGTCTCCAGGGATCGCAGATTGACATCTCCACGAGGGTTGGAAACCAGGGACGTCTCGGCCAAAATGGTGCGATTAGAATGATTGACGCTTTCAGAATCCTTACCCGTCGCAGGAGTCTGGGGATAAGTGGAAGAGGAGGGAAGGCGTAGAGAAGAACTTTCGGCCACGGAGACAGCAAGGCATCCGTTATTTCCGCCTGAGGATGATAGTAGCGGGTAAAGAATCTTGCGAGCAGGTGGTTTGTAGCTGACGCGAAAAGGTCTACCTGCGGGAAGCCCAGGCGCTGGGAGAGGAGAAGGAAGGTTTCCGGATGTAGGGACCACTCTGACTCGTCCAGATTCCGTCTGCTCAGCCAGTCCGCTTGTGTGTTGACTGTCCCCTGGATATGTTCCGCTGAAATGGAGGCGAGATGAATCTCTGCCCAGGATAGGATGAGCTTGGCCTCTCTGTGCAGGTTCAAGGACCGAGAGCCCCCCTGTGTTTATGTGCGTTTTCGCTGCCACATTGTCGGTCCTAATGAGAACGTATTGGTTTTTTGACCTGAGCATGAAAGTGTTGTAGGGCCATCCGGATGGCTCTGATTTCCAGGGCGTTGATGTTCATAAGTCATTCCTTCGAGTTCCAGAGGCCCTGCGCCGGTTGGTTGAGAAGGGAGGCTCCCCAACCCGAGAGGGATGCGTCGGTGAACAACTGGATAGGAGGAGGAGTGATATATTGAAGACCCTGAGAGAGGTTGCTGGGACAGGCCCACCATCGGAGGCTCGACTTGACAAATTCGGGTATAATCAAGCGTTTGCGAGACCTGAGGGAGATCTCCCTCTGATACGGGCGAAGGAACCACTGCAAGGTCCTGGCAAGAAGTCTGGCCCACCGTACTGCTGGAATGGTGGAGATCATAAGGCCCTGGAGTTTTGCTAGGTTGATGATCTGAGCTGACTTGGAGAGAAGAGTGAACTTGGCTAAGGATGAGATCTTGGTTACCTTGTCCTCTGGCAGTGACAGAGTGTTGGAGACTGTGTCTATGTGGAAGCAGATGCTGGGAAGGGGAAAGATGACTCTTTTCCTTGTTTATCAGGAAACCATGGACTTCCAAAAGCTCCATGACTATCCTGGTGTGGTTGAGGCACAGATCCCTTGATGACGCACAGATCAGAATGTCGTCTAAGTAGGGGTGCAGTCGGATCCCCTTCTCCCGTGCCCGGGCTATCAAGGTTACAAGTACCTTTGTGAAGACCCGGGGGGCGGATGACAAGCCGAATGAAAGTGAAAACGGAGGAATTTTCAATGGAGGGGATGGATCATGACGTGTAGGTAGGCTTCCTTTAAGTCGATGGATGTGAGGAAGTCTTGTGGTCGTAGAGCCTCTGTGATTGAACGCAGAGTTTCCATCCTGAAGCGTCTTCTGAGGATGTGTCTGTTGAGGAACTTGAGGTCGAGGATAGCCCTCCAATCTCCGTTTCTCTTTGGCACTGTGAAGAAATAGGAGCAGACTCCCGATGAGTGCTCCTGTGGATTGACTGGTTCGATGGCTTGGATGTCGAGTAGATGAAGGACGGCTTCTGCTGTTCTGAGTTGCTTTTCTCTGTTTGAGGTGCGAGTCGATGCTACCAGACGGTCTGGAGGAGTGGAAACCAGTTCCAGCTGGTAGCCCTGATGGATGACGTTGAATACCCAGGCATCTGGGTGGGAGGTTTTCCACCGGTGACGGAATTGGGTCAGCCTGCCCCCCACAGGCTGAATGGGAGCGTCATTGGTTTGATGGACGAAAGAATTTGTCGTTCCTTTCTCCCTGGAAGTTGGTAAAGCGTGAGGGTTTGGAAAAGCGGCCCCCCCTCCGAAAGGAACCCCTGGAGGAGCTCCACTGACTTCTTTGTTCCGGTTTGTACCTAGACAGGGTGTGGAAGGTGCGAAAGGAACCCTGGGAGGAAAAGCTTTTTTGTTCTTTACTGAAGACCTTGGGTAAGGCCTTCTTCTTATCCTTGGTTTCGACCAATATCTCTTCCAGCTTTTCCCCGAAAAGCTTCTTTCCCTGAAAGGGGAACCCCATTAAAACTGTTTTGGATCTGTGTTGTACTTGCCAAGGGCGGATCCATAATGCCCTTCTAGCCGCCGCCGTGGTTGCCATGGCTCTAGCCGCGAAGGACATCGTGTCTAAGGAGGAGTCTGCTAGAAAGGACACGGCTTTTAGAATCCTAGAGGCCCCCTCCAAGGCATTCCCGTCGTCCTCTGGGATAAGTTGACTCAGTTTTCTGGTCCAGACTATTGCCGCACGAGAGACAAGGGCTAAAGTGATGGAAGCTTGGATGGCCCAGGCTGCTGCATCGTGGGACTTTTTGCAAGCCAAGTCGGCTTTTCGGTCGACGGGGTCCCTAATAAGGCCCTGGCCCTCCTCTGTGACTAGGTCAGAGGTATGGAGAGCAGTGACTGCGGGTTCCACTAGGGGGACCTTGAATACATCAGCAGAGTTACTGGCTATGTTATAAAGCTTCTTAACCACTGCTGGAGGTTGGCGAGAAGCGAGGGGTTTTTCCCACTCTGCATTGATAAGGGTTAAGAAATAATCAGGGACAGGGGCTACATGTGGAGTAGCGTGGTGCATATGGAAGAACTCTTTGGCCCCTAACTGCTTCTCTTGAGGCTGGGAGTCAGAAGCTGCATTTAAGTCAAGGGCTGCTAGGGTCTTGGAAAGTAGGGATTGATAGTCATCAGGAGTAAATAACCTGAGTTGCTTTTCCTCGGTAGCGAGGTCCTCTCCTTCGGAGGAGAACTCGCCTTCTTCCCTCTCATCGTCAGAAGAGGCAGGGGAAAAAGTGACTGTGGTGGTGACTGATTTGGTCGGAGGAGCCTTAAGGGCTGCTTTGGTAAGCCACTGGCTCCCTCCCTCCCTTTGGGGTGGTTGGGAACTGGGTCCCTCCCCCGGGTCGCTAACAGAGAGTTCGGAGGAATCAAGGACGGAGGAGGTAGGGGAAGCGAGCTGCACCGCTCTGATGCCTTCTGCAAAGGCCTCCTTAATTAGGGCTGAGAGTTCCGCCTTAAGGGACAGCAGTCCCGTCGCCTCTATGGCGGCCAGGAGAGGGAGCGCGTTACCCTCCGAGGAGGGAGTCGGCGCCTTACCGGCTGGAGGGTTCTCCGAGGTTGCGGCTTGTGGCGCAGCTGGAGCCGTCGGGTTCTCCGGCCTCATCACCACGGAGGAGAGCCTGCGCAGCGCAGCCGCGGCAAGAGAGCGGGGGACAGTAGTTGTGCGAGCTCTTTTGTTACTTTTAACATGAGCCGCATCGGTTCCTTTCCTTTTAATGGAACCGTCTCCCCGCTTCTTCTTGCTCTTCCCCTTAGAACCACCGGAGTGGCTGCCAGGGGTTTTTTGTTGGACTTGTGGGGCTGGGACAAGCAAGCCGGGGTCCAAATCTTCCTGCGCAATAAAGGCGTCAGGAGGAGCGTCCGCCATTTTGATTTGGCGGGAAAGCCAAAAACCTGACTAAAAAGGCCTATACTGTGCAGCAGGAAGACAGAAAAAGAAACAGTACAGATTAGAAAATAGACCTCTAAGAGGAGGAAGAAAGAAATTTTAGAAAAGTAGACTTCTAAGAAGAATTAGTAGAGAGCTGCTGATAGAGCCTGCTCTCCCGATGCGAGGCAGGAAAGAACTGGAAATGAGGGGGCGTTTCCTCAGAGACAGGAAGTCAAAGTTTTAGTCCTGCCTCCCAGAAACAAGAGGAACGGAAACACCCACTTTACAGATGACCTCCTCTTCCAGAGCGAGAAGTTGGAGTTTAGAGCTAGGAAGAAGATCAGCTAGCAGAGACAGAAGGCCTGCTGGGCAGAATAAATTGAAAAGTATATATAAATGCAGTTTCTCCTATAGATACCCTGTCTGGGACTACTTTGCTCCAAGTTTCCCATTAAAAAAACTTATCCTGACAAAAGTACTAAGTCAAAGCAACATAACCTAGATTCATCTGCATTGGCAGAATGAGAAGAGAAACCGAAACATGTCCTTTTTAAAATGCACATTAAAAATAAGGCTAACATGTTGATAATGACCATACTAACAAAATGTAGAGAGACACACACCTCTTTCTTCATCCTGTAGTATTCATCTATGGCATACTGGTATTTTGGTGTACTGATTCCCAAGACAGAAGCGATCTTTTCCCCAAGAAAGTCACACACTGAAATTATGCAAGAAAGTCACACACTGAAATTATGCATGTTTAGCAAGACTAAGGAGTGCAGTTTCCTGTAGATCACACCTTAAACACATGCACAAAGGCACAAAACTGTTACCCCTTTAGATTATAAATCTATTTTTAAAAACCAAATTTAAACTACAGCCAGTCAAGCTTTCTTTGTTCAAGAGAGGTTTGTCCAGGCTTTTCCCAGAAGCTGCCATAGAAGTATATTTTAAAAATTACTTTAGAAATGTTCCATTAACGAAACTTAGAATGCAAATGAACCAGGTCATCTTACCTTCATTTTTATATGATAATATTAAACCAAAACCTCTGAAAGTCTCTTTAAAAGGTTCAGAGGCAGTGCATCTCTGAATGCCAGTGCTGGAAGGTAATATCAGGGGAACATCTTGGCCTCTATGGCTGTTTGTTGACCCTCCAGGGCAACTGGTTGACCACAGCATGAAACAGGACTAGATGGTGGGCTGGTCTCATCTAGCAGGGCTCTTATGTTCTTAACTCCCACACCATTATAACACAGTAGGTTCTTTGGACAGTGTATGGGGGCTATCCTGTGTGCTGTGCAGGCAAGGAAGGAAGTCATGCAGACTCAGTTCAAGATAAGAGATAATTCGCAAGGGTGATATAATGCTTATGTAGCCCCTCCCAACACCTTTGGCTAACTTGCCCTTACAATAAAAACGTTTAATACTAAATCTAGCCTATCTTCCTACAAATTAAATTCATGTATACTACATTGTTCTCTTGCACCCTTTTAAAAAGTATTTTATAGTTTCTTTACTATTTTCTCTAACCTATAAATTCTGCACAATTCCTCCCACATTTTCTCCTGAAACTCCCCCAGCGAGGCACTTAAAAAAAAATAAAGTAGGTAGTGGTAAAATAAGGACTAGAAATCTAGTTTGGTATCACAGTGCTCAATCTCATAACCAACTTGTAAAATTAGAAGAAAATTGTAGAAAATAAAGGTTGTACCAAACTGAAATAAACATGGCCCACATACTAAATCAATATTTATTCTGAGATCTGAAGAAGGCCACATTTGCAATTAACTTAAGCCAGAAGAGCGACATGACTAGAGTATGCCCTGAATACCACCCTACCTAGCATGCACAAACAATTATTTAAAACTGTGGCTGCATCCACATGATTTTCCTGGCACTTCTGTCCATAGCACAGGGCCTGAAGTTCACCCATCCTTCAATCTCTCCAGCAGCTGCTGTCTCAAAGTGGGGAGCACCTTACAACAAGCTCCACTGGGCAACAGCCTTGCCCATTTTCCTGAACTGTGGGGCAGGTGCCACATTTGGGCATTGTGTCATGTCAAAGAGCCACATGCAGCTCCCGCTGTATATCACTGTACTAGATTATGTTGTAGGCACTGAACTATGCAGACTGACTGCACAACCAGTCCGGGCACATGAATTTTGAGGAGACTGGTACATGGTACTTTCCACATGGGTTATTTGCCCCAGTGTTGATGCTGTTGCAAAGTGGGTTTTCCCTGCTTTCACAGAGCATCACAGTACATTCCTGAGATTCCACAACCTGTTTTGCTTCTAAGTTTTGTAAAAGATCTCAGCGAAACCTGGATTGATGAAATGTAGGCAGGTAAGTCTGGATTCTCTTGACCCATGTGTCAGCCATTTTCTCTACCCCAGTCCCTGCAGCAGCCACCCACCCCTTCCAGTGCCATCGGGGGCTTTTCAAGAGTTTTTTAAAATGAAAATTGACGTAGCAATAGAACAATATATCACTATTTCAATTACAAGTTGTAATACCTCAAAAACCCTAGTGTTGGGGGTGAGGTAGGGAAGGGAAAAGGTAGAGAAACTCACAATTTGAAAGCCCCGCTGCCACTGCACCACACTGACAGCCTCAGCAACAATGGGGCTTCCAAATGAAAGCATCATGTAGACCAGCCCTAGGTAAGCTGCATTACTTTGCAGAAATGGGAGCTTCCAACCCCCTTACTTCTTTCTGATGGTTAAGGAATTAAATGTGACTGGAGTTTTTTTGCATGCCAATATCCATCACAAGGGGACAGAAAAATGAAATAAAGCCACCACACACACAAATGCATGCACACTCACTTTACGAGATTTGGCTTGACACAATGTTTACATGGGTAGGCTAAATCAGGGTTCCCCAACATGGTGCCCACTGACACCTTACCTGGCACCCACCAAGTGCTTTCAGTAAGTGGGTGGGGCCATGTGGGGCTCCTGTGCAGCACAGCTTCTGACTGACCACTGACTATCTGACTGGATGTGCAGATGAAAACGTTGCTTTGGCGGTGGCTGCCACGACACTGTTGGTTTTAAGTTGGTTTCTCACTCCTTTTTTCCAGTGTATTTCTAAAATTACCCCTCTACTTGAACTTCCTCTGGGCATGAGTGTGGCATAGCCTCTCACAGCAGCTATTCTGTGGCTGGCTCTGCCTCCTGTGACAGCCATTTTGTGGTTGCACCCACCACCCCGTCTGAGAATTCCAAATTCCAGGCTCAAAATTTTTGGGGACCCTGGTCTTAAATATACAAACTGAATAGACCAATACCTGAGAGCGTTGACGTGGCAACTCTTAACATATGAAACCACAAGTAAGGCCCCCATGTAAGTGATGCCTGCAAAAAAAAGTAAACATTTAATTGTGTTTATTTGTGCTATTCATTTGACAATACATACAATATATTAAATGCATAACTTTGTTTTTCATGACTTGAGGAGACTATCCTTTGACAATGTGCTACAGGACTGAGTAGCCAGAGACAGCAGGAATGAAGTTCTAGAATCCTCTCCACCCAATGCAACACACTTATACTTTCATTCAGCAGAATGTACTGCTTGGAGTGCCAGACTAGGATCTGGGAGACCCAGGTTTGAATCCTCATTCTGCCACGGAAGCTCACTCACTGGGTGACCTAAGACAGTCATTCTCTCTCAGCCTAACCTACCTCACAGGGCTGTGAGAGGATAAAATAGAGGCAGGGAGAGCAACATAAGCCTTCCTGAGCTCCTTGGAGGTGGGGTGGGATTCTAACAATGTACAAAATAAAATAAACAATAATTCACAGAGGCACTAGAGTTACTCTGAAAAACTCTTACACATAAATGCAGTCAAACACACCCAATGCTGATAGTCTTGGCATGGCCTACACAGATTTTGGCTTGTAAAACTGAATCTCAACAAGAGACATCTTTCTCCCCAGATAACAAAAGCACAAAAGGCAGGCGCCCCACAAAAACAGAGAAACCACAACATAATTAAAAAACAATAGCTTGTGGAGCGTTTAAGAATGAAAGCAGTTTCTAAATTTCTTATGACTTATCCCAAGGTCCCAAAACATCTTTGCGTGTGCTGTTGACCACAGCACCCACATTACAAGTTCACTAGGTGCTCCACAGTTACACAACTACCTCCTATGCAGGACTCCAAACATCTGTGCCTGAAATAATGACATTATCTGATTATAATAAATTGCAGCCAACTAACCACCAGCACAACACATGCAGTTTTTCATTGCGTTCCCCTCCCTCAACAGTTCCTTTTCAGCCACATGAACAAAAAGCTATAAAGGTTCCCTCACCCATGCAGCTTTTTGTCCACCTGAGTCATGAGAATCCAGGCATAATTTCCCCAGGAATAAAAGAGGATCACTGGGGAAAATCTGCATTTGCAGGCCCATTCTACTGGTGCTTGGTTCAATACTGTCCAAAGAATTGAACCTAAAGCTCGTGTTACTGTATTTACTCAAATGCAAGATTAGGTTTCTTTTTCTGGATATGCTGTCAAAAAAAGGGAGGGGATTGTCTTAAATTTGTATGCAAGTTCCAATTATGTCCAATAATAAAAATATGTTTGAGGATAACATTTTAGGGGAAGGGGTGTCTTACATTCAGGGTCCTCTTCCTTCCAAGTAAGTATGGTACATCTTCACACAAGTTGCACCGAAACAGCAAATCTAAATAATCTTAAAATTACAGCTACAAGTACTTTATTAAGTGTTCTTCTTGAGAACACATAAATAGCCCTCTGTGGCCTTGGACCCTCATATCTGCAGGGCTGCCTCTCTTCCTATACTCTACCATGACAACTTCACTAATCTGAACAGGGCCTTCTAGAGGTGCCACCATGCAAATGGACAAGATCAACAACTGCCAATACTAGTGCATTCTCTGTAGTAGTCCCCACCTTATGGAATGGCCTGTCTCAGGAAGTCAGGGAGGCTCCCACGTTGGAGATTTGTGCAATCCTAGTCCTATTACATGGTTTATTTTATGTCTCCTCATCCTATCGATTGTACTGACTTACATGGTGTAATCTGCCTTAAAGCTCAGTGGACTATAATTAATAAATAAAAGTGGAAATATCAGCATGTATAGTCTGAGCACTGCTCTGGCTTGCACACAAACAGATTCATGCATGTTTAGTTAGCATGTGAAAACCTGAGCTCAGGAAGCAGGCAGACCATGTGTGAGTCTTGGCAGAAGAAAATTTCCTGCCAAGGGAAGCTCATGCAAAGAAAAAGAAAAAAAGAGGAAAAATAACTGCTCTTTTGACACAAAAGCACTCCATGCCTGTTAATTAAGTACAATGTTGGAAATTACTTTAATGGCCACAATTTTTGTGCTTGTTCAGCCTTCAAGAGGTCTGGAACAGATGTTGTTACAGGTGAGAAGAGACAGACTTTTAGAAATCAATGTGTCAAAGTTCAATTTTTAAGGCAGCAAACATTAACATTGGACAGACCAAATGATTTAGCCAAACTGCCAGCAAACAAGTACCGTAGCTACAATCCCAAGATACCATAATGTACCATGCTTCTTAAGTTACAACAATACAACAAGCTCTATGTAAGTGTACACCGGGGTGGCCAGAAATCTAGACGGTAAGTCTAAGATTTAGAATCCATTAACAGATACAAATATAACTGGATCCTTCAGCAGTGAAAGCAGGTGAAACGTGTACCAGTGTAACTAAAAAAACACCACTAAGCAAGTATGCAGAAGCAAATGCCACGCGATTGTAAGTAATTTGCTTTTATTGTTTACATGAGCTTCGCAAGCTACAGCAAAACACACAAAAATATAACAAAACAAACCTTGGAGTTCTATGAGTGCAGAAATCCCAACTTCCTTCCACCATCAACAACATGTTACATTTACCTTTTAGTCAGTTTGATCTATGTGAAGCTGCTTTGGGAGCCAACATTGGCTGAAAGGCAGATTTACACTGTTTTGTACTTTGCACATCATTTGCACTATTTTTAATTAATAAGATTACTGTTGAAGTCCAGTGCCTTCCTTTCACAAAAACCACTTGTACCTTTTGCACAAATGGGTCCTCTTAAATAGAAGCATACTTGCAGAAGCCGGCTTCTACATGTAAAGTGCCTCAGTGGGCATGGAGCATATATACGGTATGTACTATATAAAGAGTTGGTGTCAGAAAGCAATACTGTGAAATTTCCTGGAAGCAAACTGGTATTCATGTCATGTCTGTAGGGAAATAACTGAAACAGAACAGAACTGCAACCCCGCCCCCCACCAAGTGTGGAATACCTAAAAGCCCATTCATGGAAATCTAGATTACAGAAACCAGATGCACCAGTCCTTAGCTCACAGTCTTGTTTGCTCTCTATTATTGAACTACTTTTAAAGACAGTGGATCAAAAATCTACATAGGTAGGTAAAAAGGATAGCTATACAAGAGTTACACAAGACTGCAGTTACAAATAGATATGGGTTAGTACATGCTTCAAATGCTGTGGAATACTGGAGTAAACCTGCATTTACAGTGATAATCAGAGTTTCACAAATTATAATACTGATCAGAAGTAAAACATTTTACTTTAAGTTCTGTACATCTTAGTAGGGGTGCTGTTCATCTTAGTAGGGGTGCTGTAAAGAAGCCAGCTGAGCTCCAAAATGTTAAGATTCTGAATGTTTATTAGAAATATTAATGTGTAAGTATACCAAAGCAAATTTCAGCAGATGCTAGTCTGAATAACACGCCTTTTTATATTTACAACTGGAATAATGAACTGTCACCAAGGCATTATCAGAAAATGGACTATTTGCACATAAATCTTACACTTTTGCCAAGACATCAAAGCTCAGTTGGAGATCTTATTTTTCGGCAATTCATTTATACTGCTGGGATGCACAGAAAACACCCTAGGCAATTACAGTCCTTCTCCAGGTGATGTTATTAAAAGAGAGTTTCTCCTCTCAAAGAAGACCATAACAAAAGCAAGTTTTACAGATTTTAGAGATTTCATTTTATATCTTCATTACAAAGCGTAACAAGCACATTTTAACTTTGGCTCACTGTTTTAAAACGTTCGTGAAGTCTACTACAAAGATGTAGAAGAACAAATCATTTTTCTCCATGTGTTCTGAAAATAGTTGCATAGCAATATACGGTACCTCTCTGTCTACCTTCTTTATGCCACAATGTAGAGCAACAGCACCTCTCCCTGTTTTGAGGGAGAACCGCTATTCAGAGGGATGCCAAGCCGTGGCCTTGCATTTCAGAACACAACTAATGCAAAACTCATTGTATTCAGTAAAATATTTCCCTCCTGAGATTGAATAAACAAATGCATAAGGGTATTGGAAGAGTCCTGAAGACGATGTCCTAGTTTTAAATTTGACTGCTATAAACTCTCTGCATCACAAGTATTTTTGCAGAAGCATCCCCAAAAAAGACCCCTGTTAATAGTCTCCTCTCCATAACAGTTCTATACTCAAAATTCAGATCTTGGAGAACTGAGCAGTTTCACACACGTTATATAGTGGTACTTTTGTCTGTGAGGACACAAAATGCACTACAAAATACCCCTTTTTCTGCACACCAGAAGTTGTGTTTTTGGTCTACCTTTAAAGAATTAACCAAACTGTCATCTCAGCAATCACTAGCAACACTAGATATGTTTAACAGAACCAGAAAACATGTCCAGTAAAAAACTAAATCTAAATTCAGTATAGAATAACCATTTTAACAGTCAGAGTGTGTTATACATCTCTATTTTTATGAATAGTCACATTGGACATTTCAAGTGTTTTAGAAGTAACCTATTCTCTCAGTAATTCCTATCATGGTTTTGCAAAGAAGGAACAAGAGGTAAGGCAGGGTATAAAATGTTGACTGATTTTAATCTTCCCATATTGCTGTTTGTGGCTGAGAGGATACCGTATATACCCATGTATAAGCCGACCCGCGTATAAGCCGAGGTGCCTAATTTCTCCCCAAAAATGGGGAAAAATTAGGCACCCGCGTATAAGCCGAGGGTCGGCTTATAACCCCCCCCCCCCCGCGCGCAGGCTTACCTTCTGGGCTCCTGGCGGCGGGCCCGGCGGGGCCGGCGGAGTGGCCTCCCTGCAGCCGCAGGGGGCCTCTGGAGGCTGCTCCCGGCCTGGGAAAGGCGGCGGGGGCGGCTGGGCGGCCTCTCCGCGGCCGCAGGGGGCCTCTGCAGGCCGCTCCCAGCCGGGAGAAGGTGGCGGGGGCGACGGAGCGGCCTCCCCGCGGCCGCAGGGGGCCTCTGCAGGCCGCTCCCAACCGGGAGAAGGCGGCGGGGCGACGGAGCGGCCTCCCCGCGGCCGCAGGGGGCCTCTGCAGGCCGCTCCCGGCCGGGAGAAGGCAGAGGGGGCGACGGAGTGGCCTCCCCGCAGCCGCAGGGGGCCTCTGCAGGCCGCTCCCAGCCAGGAAAAGACGGTGGCGGTAAGTTCCCCCCTCCCTCCTCCCTCCCCCCTCTACCGTATTGACCCGCGTATAAGCCGAGTTTGGCTTTTTCAGCCCTTTTTTTGGGCTGAAAAACTCGGCTTATACGCGAGTATATACGGTAGTCAGTTGCCTAAGGCTACACAGCAGATTCTAGAAAAAGGTGGAATCTAGAACTCCTTCAAAAACCACTTGTGATACAATATAATAATCATTGCTTCTGTTGTTTGTTAAAATGGAACAAAATCAGAACAGATTACAAAGTAAGAAACAGATCACTCATCATCAAGGAAAATAACCTACTGGATCAATGGAAGGCAAGAGATCTCTTTTCTCCTGCTGCTCATCTTCCTCTTCATCTGTGCTGTATTCTTCCATGGTTTCCCCACTTGCAAAGTGAATGACCCTTCTTGGAATTTTCTTCTTTTTTCCTAAGACTCCAAGTTCCACATTCTCAAAGCCTCTATCGCCATTTGAATGCAACTATAATAGAAAAAGGAACTATCAAATGTAAAGGTACGCATAGGATAAAAAGAATAGGGAGGTTTTTAGGCTTTCCAAAGAAACCACAATTTCTCACACCCAGTACAAATCAGCTTCCTTAACTTTTTTAATTTATCTCACTAAACACAGTTTGAAGGAAGAAATTAAATTCTTTTAAAAGGTGAAGTTCCCATCAGAAGCGCATAGTGTATAAAAATGTATTTTTCAAAACTGCTTATTTTTATAATTAATTTTTAAATGAAGGGTTGATCTAGCATGCAAACTGTTTTACAAGACTTGTTTTAGGCTTCTAAATGATTTATGCTGTTTTTATGCTCTGACGGGTTTTAATTGTTAATTTTAATGAATGTATGCTGTTTTATTAAATTTTAATTTGTAAGGTACCCGAAGCAGATCCCCAAAAGAAGTGGCATATAAATTTTCTATTTAAGTTAGTTACATATGAAACCCCCAACTGAAATAATTTTAATACCGGTCATGCCCAATCCAGGATCTACCGGTAAGCAACTTCACAGAAATACCACTATCACCTTCATACTTGTATTACAGGCAACATTTTCTCTGCATTCATAACAAGGTAGAGGCTATTTAGTAAGCAACTGGTATATGATGAAACCACTAAGAGGTTTACCTGTATCCCCTAATGTGGTTGCTCTTCACTCAAGGGGGAAAGCATTCCACGAAAGTAAAATAGTTACTGATTGCAAAAAATTATGACAACAATAATAAAGCTCAGGATTTCAGAAACATGTAAACAACCAGTTGCCGGACAGGCCTGAGTTTCAAAGGGTACAGAGTTGTGTCAGTGCAGCAGAGTATTGTTGTGTTAAATTACAAGGACTAATTATGGATTTGCCCTGACCTGGATGGCTCAGGCTAGCCTGATCTCGTCAGATCTCAGAAGCTAAGCAGGGTCAGCCCTGGTTAGTATTTGGATGGGAGACCACCAAGGAATACCAGGGTTGCTGTGCAGAGGAAGGCAAATCACCTCTTTTAGTCTCTTGCCATGAAAACACCCAAAAGGGGTCGCCATAAGTCGGCTGCGACTTGAAGGCACTTTACACACACACAATTACGGATTTAATTGGGCCCTCTACTGCATACAAGAACCAACATTACCTGCCCCTCCTGCAGCACTGCCAGATGTAAAGACGTGGCCAGGATACCAACAGTCCCGTAAAGCAGCATTCAGACCCAGGAGGGCTAGTACAAACTTGCATCTAGGCTCTTTTGTACAAAGAGGCCACTATTTATACTAGTTGCACTCACTCTGCAGCTCACAGTAATTGCATCTACAGTTACCATCAGCCAAAAGAGCCAAACTAATTTCCACCCCTGGCATGAGGCCTACATTTCAGGGAGATTCACAGCTTACCTGTTTTTCTGATGATAACTGTTTCAAGGTGGGAACCACCTGTCAACCACAAGCCCCATCAATCAAGGACCTTGCCCACTCTCCTGAAACATGGGGTAAGTGACAGATTGGGGAACAGTGCTCAGAAGAGCCACAGGTGGCTCTGTGCCATTGAACATCACTACCTATTTTAACTGAACAGGATCGGTCCAATGTAACCCTGGCTATTCACAGTTCAGCATCTGAAAGTTGTTTAAACGTATATTAAATTTTAAATTAATCACCTGAAAGACCGTCTCCCAAATTCTGTGTAATTATTTAACATTGAAATTAACGTTGGGCACTTGTTTTGGCCAGAAGAAACAGAAAACTGCAAAAGGTCAAGTAACAACAAACCTGTGAATAGTTGCAAAGGCAGTGACGCAAAATACAATAATGGAACTTTAGCACAATTGAACAGCTCCTGTTTATTACACAAGAGTTCCCAGATTCAAGACAGACAGCAGCATTATATAGAAATGAAGAGAACATGGAGTAATGGCTTCTCTTTGGCTATGTTTGGGAAGGTAATTTGAGACCCAGTGGAAGAGGACATGACATGCGTCAATCCCTGATATCTCCAGTCAAAGAGATCCAGGCAGAGGAGGTATTTCCCAATACTTGCTATACAACACCTTTGAAAGCCACTGCCAGCTGAAGCTGTCAGTACTGAGCTAAGTGAACCAGCGATCTGATTCAGGGTAATAAGAGTTTCCAATATATAATATAAGCTCTACAGCAGGAATTATGCTGGATACACTTCCTTCAGGGTGGGGTTTAATTAAAAAAACAAAAGCTGCCTAAAAAAACCCTACTGTGGATCTGGAAGCCCTTTCCCCTAACCCCAGATTTGTGGGGCTGGTCAGTAGCAATGGAAAGACATTCTTGCTATGTACAACAGGGTCCAATTCTGCCTCCCCAAGATGTTTTAAATAGCAAACATCCTTGGTAGGAAGAAATATTATTCATTCAAAATCAATCCAAGGCCTTGATTTAAGCAAAAGGCTTGGGGAATAAGGATAAAAAATTGATACATTTTGAAGCTGGGGCCAATATATATAAAATTGTTTATCTGCATGGGAGAAAAAACAAATGCGCAACGGCAAATTCTCACTTAAAAAAAAACTGTAGATAGGTGTATTAAAGTTTTAAAAGATAATAGGGGCTATCAAGAAGGAAATCGTAAAGTATTGTAAACCTATCAGACAATATGGAACATAAATTCAAGCAATCAAATAAATTATAAATATGGCAATATAGAAATTTGCTAGTTTACTGTAAGCGATAACCACAAATTTGATCCCAAACCTCATGCATCCTTTATTCTGAAGGTTATGTTTATAATGCAGAGAATATTCCTGAAACTGTTAACAGAAAGTTTAAATGAACACCAGTTATAATTAGTTCCTATTTTGTTTGTGGGGTTCAATTTTTATTCCAACGAGGCCCTGAAGTTTTGTGTGCATAAATCTATATAAGCAAGTTAGCAGTGAAAACATTTGAATTTACTACAAAATATATTTAATTTACTAGCTTTCCAGAAAAAAATAAGTTACTAAAACCAGCTAACCTGCTCCATTAACAGTTTCCTCCAATCTTCTTCTTACCACTATTTTATACCTCAGGTTTTTTTTAAAGGACAAAGAGACCTATACGACTAAGACTTACTCAGAAAGTCTACATTTTTTTCAGACCCAGAAGTCAGAAGAATACAAAACAACTTTACTTCGCAAGCACCTTATAACATAGACTCTTAAGCATTATACAGCATGGTAACAGGCATTTCACAAAATTACAAACATGGGGCCTCTATGTCTGCTCCTAGTGCAATGGAGTGTAAGTTAAATTGCATAATACATTGCAGTTTAAATGTCTTTTCCTATAGCTGTACTAACAATTTCATCTCTCTCCCTCTTCACAATTGTAACTTAAAATATTTATATTATTAAACATCTACCAATGTTCCTGGAGCCAGGAACATCTAAAGTGGTTTAAACAATGTAACTACCTGTGATGGTTCAGCTGATATAATAAACGAGTGCCAGCCTGAGAAGCCCTTTTTAAAGACTTACATCTTGTCGGACAGCTGTATTTCAATAGCCTTGCCAAGTTTTCGCAATTAGCTGACAGTAAAGACCTGCCTTCATTTAATATTGAACAGACTGATTTGTAACAGGTATTTGCTTACAAGATGAGCCAGAAGAAATCAAGACAGAACACATGCATGTAATGCGAAAACATGTATCAGAAGAAGCCTGCATGCCTAGTAATGTGATGAAATAAATGGTAATTGTAAATTCATATTACATGAAAAACTGGGACTTCTAATGAGTTAATTTAAAAAATTTCATCAGAATTTTGTATAAATAATCAGTATTGAAATTTCTAGGTGATGGGATATTGTAAAATAGGTCTTCACCCCAAAATTTGTGAAAAGAACGAACAGCATATAAGGGAGACATTCACTAATTCCTAGTTGACTAATATTTCCTTCACCAATGGCCTAGCTGTTCTGTTGGGCAATAAGCAAAAGCCTATTCATGAAATCTGTCCCACAAAATAAAGAAGCTCCAGGGGTTAAAAAATGAAATAATTACACTTCTGTTAACTGCAATGCTTTGAGATTACATTGCTCCATTGTTAAAATTCAAATCAACCATGCGCATTAACTCCTATGGGCCATCTTCTACCTTTGAAGAGAGGTACCCACCAGCCAACAGGTGAGCAGTCAGAATTACCTGCAGTGTTGCCATAAAACTCCGTCCAAACTGTAGAGGCTGAATCACATCAAAGTACAAACACAGCAAAAGCAAGTGGCAGCTCTGCTGTAACTCAAAGTTGTCTATTAACCACACCCACTGGGAATTATGGGCTGTTAAAAATGCAAGGAAACAGCAGGAGAAAGTTTTTTTTTTCTTCTCCTTATGGTGAAGAATGCTTTTAGAACCCCAACTCTAAACAAGGAATGCCAGGGAACACACACACTTCACATGGATGTGTGTGAGTGAGGGGGGGGGAACAGGTTTTAAGGAATTGTTTAAACAACGGATCGTTTCAGAGGGGCAGCAGTGCTGGTCTACAGTAGAATAGCTAGTAGGATAGCTAGCACCTTAGGGACCAACAAGATTTGCGGGGTATGAGCTTTCGAGAACCAATGCGTATCGAGTCTAGCAGTTTAAACAACAGCATACAAGCAAGACCAGTTATGGTGCAATCCTGGATTAGTGTCACACCTTTCTATGGCCATTGAAATCAAAGGATGTAAGTCAAAGGATTGCTCTTTTGCTGGACAGTGAAGAAAGCTGATAGGAAGAAAATAGATGCCTTTGAAATGTGGTGTTGGAGGAGAATGTTACGGATTCCGTGGACTGCCAAAAAACAAATCAGTGGGTTATAGATCAAATCAAGCCTGAACTGACCCTAGAAGCTAAAATGACTAAACTGAGGCTATCGTTTTTTGGTCACATTATGAGACGACAAGAGTCACTGGAAAAGACAGTCATGTTAGGAAAAGTTGAGGGCAGCAGGAAAAGAGGAAGACCCAACAAGAGACGGACTGACTCAATAAAGGAAGCCACAGCCCTCAATTTCCAAGACCTGGGCAAGGCTGTCAAAGATAGGACATTTTGGAGGACTTTCATTCATAGGGTCACCATGAGTCCGAAGCGACTTGATGGCACTTAACACACACACACACCCAAACCAGGGGGGAAAGTGTTGGAGCCACTGACCTGAGTGGCCGTCCTTCCTCAGGCCCAAGATCTGCCTTCAGTGCCAGGCCTCCCTTGAATGTTTCTGCCTTTTCTCCCTGGCTGTCCCTGGCACCCTCTCTTAGGACACCCTTGAAGTGCTTCCCCCAGCCCTTCTAAAAGCCTACCCCATGATTCTGCTGTAGAGCATCTGATTGGTGTGAAGAAAGTCTGGAGCACCTTTGAAATACCTTTCCTATGAGGAAAAGCTGAAGAGTCTAGGACTTTTCAGGTTAGAAAAGAGATGGCTAAGAGTAAACATGACAGAGTTTATACAATTATGCATGGGGTAGAAAAGAGATGGCTAAGAGGAAACATGACTCCATAAAGGAAGCCCCGGCCTTCAATTTGCAGGATCTGAGCAGGGCTGTCAAAGACAGGACATTTGGGAGGGCTTTCATTCATAGGGTCGCCGTGAGTCGGAAGCGACTTGACGGCACTTCACACACACGCACGCTGACCGGCCCCCAGGCCCCTCCCCGCCCATATGCGACAGACCACCTCGGGACGGGGGCAACGAAAAGCCGCCCTGCGAGCAGCAAAACGCGGCAGAGCGACCCCCGCCCTTCCACCAGGCAAGGGACGGCCGGGGTCCCCAGGCAAGGGTGGACGGGTGGGGCGGAAGGGCGGCTTGCCAGAGGCGCGCAGGAGGAGGAGGAGGCCAGGCACAGGCGCGGGACCCACCTGCTCTTGCTCCATGGCGCAGGCGGCGGTGGCGGCGGCGGCTGGTGCGCAGTAGAGGGTAATGGCAGACAGCCCCTGCTCCATACTCCCCCCCCCCTTACCCACCGTGAGGGGAAACGAGCAGCGTCCCCGACGAGCGCAGCAGGCCCGCACCCTCCCCGCGGGCGGAGGCCCTGGGAAGTGAGCTCACAGCAAGGCCGTCCCGCCGCTCACGCCCCGCCTCAGTGTTGCTAGGATACCGGGGCCGGGCCTGTGCACTGAGGCCCCCTAGAGGTAGGAAAAGGGAACGACGCAGGCCCAGCGTAGCAGCAACGGGCGGCGGCTTCCCTGGAGCCAGGGGGACACAGGAACACAGGATGCTGCCTTATACTGAATCAGACCCTTGGGGCCATCAGAGTCAGTATTGTCTACTCAGACTGGCAGCGGCTCTCCAGGGTCTCAGGCAGGGGTCTTTCCCATCACCTACCTGCCCAGTCCCTTTAACTCAATGGTTCCCAACCTTTTTTTGACCAGGGACCACAAGGACTTTTTTGTTCAGTGCAGGGACCCCAAGGTTCAAAATAAAAATTCCGAGAATTTGAAAATAAACTTTAATCATAACTGTTAGTTAAACATTAAGCTTAGAATATTTGAATATATATTTTTATAATAGAGAACTTTTAATTGAAAATATTAATTTATTATGGGTTTATAACTTTGTTTCGCGGACCTTTAGTTCTCGTGGACCCCTGGGGGTGCACGGACCCCTGGTTGGGAACCAGTGCTTTAACTGGAGATGTCGGGGATTGAACCTGGGACCTTCTGCGTGTCGAACAGATGCTCCACCACTGAGCCACGGCAGTGCAGTTCTGTTCAGAGTTATTGTCGGGCTGGATCAGCCTTGCCGTCTCTGGGCAGTTAGATCTGGGGGAGCCTCGCTTCTTTCTACGCTTGGGCTCGAGGAGGTCGTGATGCGGAGGCAGGCAATGGCAATCCTCCTCCCAACGTCTCTTGCCTTGAAAACTCCACCAGGGGCAAAAAAACCCAAACCCTACGATTCCCAGGGTTCGTTGGGGTAAAGCTTAGTGTACATCCTAGCAGAACCCCTCCCCACTAGGACAAAAAATTGTGTGATATAAAGGGACAAAGGGGCAGCTGGCAAGTAATTAGTGGTTACAGCCTTTGAACGTAGTTGTATTATTGTAGCTGTGCCAGGTACATTTCTTGAAGGTAGCCACTACTCAATTTTTAGAGCTATGTAGACCTCTGAAATTCTCTTGCCTTGAAAATCCTATGGGATTTGCCGTAAATCAGCTGCTACTTGACGGCAAAATATATAAAGAGAAATGATTGACAGCACAATCCTGTACTTGTCTACTCAGACGTGCCATAACATTCAGTGTGCTTTTTTCCAGGTAAGTATGCATAGGCTTGAAACCAGTTAATAGACCTTGTACAAAAACACTGCACTTTAGCAATAGCCTGCTTCATTAAATGCATGCCATGCATGCCTAGCCTCTAGCTCTTTGTAGGTGATGGGATTTTTCTTGCAGTATTTGATCACTAATTATGCAGGGACCCATCTGGTTTCCTCAGATTAACACTTTTACTGTGGGAAAACAGTATTTTATTAGTAACACATACTCCAGTTATGAGTGATGCTAAAATGTCACAAATTAGCAAACAAGGTTTCTGCTTTTCCTGATAAAGAATTTAAGGGAAGGAGGAAAATAAATAAATTGGGCACAATAGAAAAGCCCCTCCCGCTGTCAATAGCAAAGGGCTTCCTTCCTTTGGAGCTTAGGAAGTGTTATGCAACTCCTAGCCACTAGGACACAAACTACAGTTAGTCTCGTCTGAAAAAATAGGGACCAGAAGTAATTGCAATCCCTCTACAGTCCTAGTCCACATTCAATTCCGTTGTATCATCTGTTATTTATTACCTGTTTTGGGGAACAAAAAGCCTTTCGATGCTGTTTTTTAATATGTTGCCTCCCTGGAGACAAACATGAGCCATCTTTTTCTTTCCCTTCACCTACTACAGACTAGCAGCATTCTAGTAGTCTAATGCTTTTAATGTTCTTATGTGGCACCTAGTGACAAAATAAAAGCAGTAGGTTTTATGCATTTAGCCTCCACACAGCTGCTTTTTCGAACACTAGCCTGGTGGAACTCTCTCCCCAGTGAGACCAGGGCCCTGAAGGACAGTCCCACAGGGTGTGCAACACCAAGATGTTCTGCCAGGCCCATGGTTGAGGGCAGCAATGGTTTCCAACATAGCTGCCCCCCTTCTTTCCATTTTATATGAGTCTTCTTCTTACTCTGCTAGGAACCTGACTGCTTTTCCCCGGCCCCACCATGGACCTGTGTGTCAATAATGGGGCACCTATTTGATTTGATTGATTTTATTATCTGGAGTATTTGGTTTTAAACTGTAATGGAATTATTGTATGTTGTATTATGTTTTAACAGATGTTACCTGCTCTGAGCCTTGCTTTGGCTGGGATAAAAATCTAAATAAATAAATAAAAATGCCAGGACAAAGTATCTCGGTTTGGGGGAAGAAACCATGTATATTTTAGGATGTTAGCATGTAACACTGTATTAATATCAATGTTACTTGGTTGTTTTTTTGCCCTGGCTTACTGAAGTTCTGATCAACAGCAAGCATCCACAACAATCATCCTGCAAATACATTACTAAATTAAAGAATGCGAATTTAATCTCCTCTATTACCAGAGGTGCTAGAATTACAAAAAATCTTTTCTACTTTACTTTTTTGGTAATTGGATAGCAGCAGCTCTTCTGTGACATCACCATGAAATTGGGATTGACAGGAAGCAGTTAACACACTCAAAGCAAAAGGTTATACCATCGATCTCCGCCGTAATGCTCACATCCTTCTTCCCTAAAACATCTCTACCTCAAAGCAAAAAGCCAATCCTGTTTTTTTCCACCTCATTACAGCAGGAAGTACTTCAAAACATCCCAGGTGGTAATCATAGTTGTTATGGCAAGGCACACCCATTCAGAAACTGCTGTCTCCCTCACAGGAAGATGCTTGGCTTAGAAACTCCCAACATTGTGTGACTAGCCCCAGCATTTTAGCAGCCATTTTGTGGTGATATCTGCTTTTTCCAAATTCCAAAAGTACCCACAGGTTCAACAAAGTCAAGGACTGCTGGGCTAAGATATCCCAGAGCATTTCCAAATAAGACAAGCATTTGGGTCACATGGGACTGTCTCCGCAGTCACGATGTAATTAACAGTTGCTTTTTGTTTTATGAAAAGTTATGAAAAAAGTTTATTTAAAGCAAGGTAACAAGTGCTCATTGCCTATCCTTATTTTATAATATTTTGTCCATAGCCTAGTGGCTAGTACCAGCTAGAATCTCTGGCTCACACTCATGTACACATCCACAGGGAAAAAAATGAAATAAGACACTGTTAATAAACTTCACAATTTGTGTATCACCACTTTGTTGACTGCGATTAATAGTACAGAGCTTAACTGTTTCTGATAATTATTCCTCTTTTTGTTAAGTCTGACTTTATGTAAATTGGCACGAATCCATGCATCTGCCCTACAGATTTGCCAAGGATACATGATTATGCAAATTTTCATCCAGTACAAGTACACAAGAATTTACTCTCATCATTCTCCAATGTCAGAAGCGTGCAATTACTTTACACTGCAGTTTTCGATGCAAATGAAAGCATTCAAGTACATGCATCTGTTTATAGAGTAATGATTTAACATTTTTTAAGCCTATTCTTGTTCATTGCCTCCATCTAGCAATGAAATCATCTCTAGGGGGAAAAAACTTTCTTCCCTTCCATATCTTGATACTAATATAGCTCTAAAAGGCTTAGGACAAAATGCATCAAACACAAATTATGAATGACCCACTGGGTTGTATGATAAACAACACTTAGTCTGGCTAATATTTATGCCATATCATATGTTAGAAAACTGAGGGGGTGGTTGATGCTAAACAATAGTATAGTGCATTGTGAACACTGAGACAAAAAACGGCAATGCTCTCCAGGACATGCTAGATTAACAAGCCGATAGACTTCAAGAAAATTGTTCTGTAAGAGATACTGAATGGAATCCAACAGAGGGCTGTGTGGGTTTATTTTACCAGATTCTTCCTTCCTACAGCAGACCTCTCATCCCCCTCCCCAAGCTGTTCTTGGGGACTCCCTGGCCCCCAGGAACACCATTTCAGAGGTCATTGGGGGGCAGGGAAGAAAAGATCCCTTCCATCTCTGGAAATTACCACTGGATCCATCCTATTATGTAGCCAAGTATTCAGTGCAGGTCTCAAAAATGGCCACATATCAGCTTCCCAGCCTCCCCCCATAGAGTTCGGTCACCCTGACAGTAGATCCTGAAAGTCAGAGCAGCATCTGACCTAATGCAAAGAGCTGTAGAATAAAGTGCAGATATGAGATGCTTGAATGTTGGCAAGGGAAACTTGAATGTGGACACAGGAATCATCAGATCTCACCCTAGATCTGATCCTGGACCTTGAGTCAGAATGTACCAAAAGGGCTATGTGAAATAATATCTACTGCGGAGGTTCTCTGAAATAGTGCAATATTTAAGAAACAAAATTTAAGCACTTATTTCTAGAAGGGTGTTAAAGTTTTACCAGCTTAGAAAGTTCCAGATTCTGCTGTGCAGAGCTAAGGGAATGGAGATGTTGCTTTTTAAAAAACAAACAAACGCATTGAAGTCCAGAGATGCCCAACTGGACACAACTGGACAAAAGTAGCTCCAAAGTAAAACCTGCATCAAGGAAAGAAGGAAGGAAAAGCCAATCAACAGCACTTTGATACATATTGGAGGTAGGTGAGAACTGGCAAATGCTTATTTCCTTGCTAGAAATTTATCCCTGAAGTCCAGTGAAGTCATCATTTTAAAAAGTCATAATTTACAACCACATAAGTTTATTTTACAGTATATTTGTGACATTGGCATTAACCAAAGATCTGGATTGTTTACAAATATAACGGCTACCATTTGAGGCAATTAAAAAGTTCCTCTAAATATTGTTTGTACATGATTTTAATTTTAACTTAAGAACTCTTCATGTAACATCAAAATTAAACAGAAAGGAACTAATTTAAGCAAAAATATAACCACTTTCTAGAAACAAATCTAGAAACTCTCAGAATTAAATTTCAGAAGTATCACTTGCTGCATTAATACTCTCCTCTGCTGTAAGAAGGAGATTCACTCTTTTAGTGGTGTTCCAGCAAATATGGTTACTCAAGTCAGTTTATTAAGGCTTCTTTTACATGTTGTTGAATCCCATCATGCCTTTCATGTTTCCAGCAGCACCCTGTTGAAACTGCCGCATCATTGACTGCAATCCTGCCATGCCACCTGGAAGAATAAACATGGACACCACAAATGAGTGACAATATTACAGTTTGAGAAAACCTCATAGTACAACACACAAAAGCCCTCCTTTTCCCCCCTTGAGTTTTAATTTGGCACTAAAATGTAAATATTATGAATGATCATTATATGCACATACAGCATTTTCAGCCTGATTTTGGTAAAAAACCTTTGGCCATATACAATAAACTTGAACCTTGAACAAAAGCCTTCCCATGCCACATGTCAAACCATTTTCTGACAATGGTCTGCAGGCCTGCTCTTCAACAGCATACTATCTGGTGGGCACCATGTAAAGTAGATTTTTGGATACTGATCCATATCTATCCAAATGAGCCAAGCGTGTTTGAACATTCTTGTCATATAACAATCCAGTCCCTGAATACTGTAAGATCGCCAATCACAATGAGGTGTGCTGTTACTGTTGTTTTTTTTACTTTATTGTATGTTCTGAATTCAAGATGGTAGCACTAGTTAGAAAAGCCCTCCTGAACTTCAGACACAAATAACTTGGGGAATAATAATAGAGCCTTAAAATAAAAACTGGGAATGTATTAAGGGCACAAGAATGGAATGTATAGGCCCTATATAAGTACGAAAGCCCTGACCTGGATGGCCCAGGCTAGCCTGATCTCGTCAGATCTCAGAAGCTAAGCAGGGTCAGCCCTTGTTAGTGTATGGATGGGAGAATACCAAGGAATACCAGGGTTGCTATGCAGAGGAAGGCACTGGCAAACCACCTCTGTTAGTCTCTTGCCATGAAAACCCCAAAAGGGGTCGCCATAAGTCGGCTGCGACTTGACGGCACTTTACACACACACACATATATATCAATCATCACCTTTATTGGCATAAAAAGGGACACACATATAAGTACGAGTAAATAGTAAAGCCGACAATAAAAGGAATATGATTCAGCTTTTAGTCAAACACAGAATATAAACTGTGGGACAGACTTTTAGAATAACAGCTGTTTCTCCATACACCCTGTCCAGCAAAGATTAAATGCTGAGTGTTGTATTCAGGGGTCAGCATCTGGAATAGACTGGAGATTGATGGGCATATCTTCAACTTCATTGCCCAACAGTCTCTCTAGCTCAGCTTATGGAGGGGTTTTTGGACCTGGCCTTGAGGACTCTTGCCCTTTTAATCTTGGGAGTTGTCAACATCAAGGCTGCCTTAACTGGCATGGCTCAGGAAGTCAAGTGTGCCACATCCACTAAGTCACTGCCCTTATGCACAAAGCAGGTCAAACTCTGGATCTGATTTTTTGAGAAAATAGTTGGTGTGGGGGGCAAAAATATTCTATGATAATATTCTGGTCATAGACAGAATTGCCACCTGGTGAAACTTAAGACTGTAGCACTAAACCTCTTTGGGGGTAGGGGACAAGTTTGGGTGACCCAGTCTTATTGATCAACAGATACAGAGAGATTCCAGGACAACCTAACGGACTTTTCTGTTGATATGACTGGCAATTCTGTTTGATGTCCTGGTTTATCTCTACAATACAAAGATGGCCAAGGTGGTAGACACAATTACTCTTAGACATTCTCTCCTACTAGCTAGAGCCAAATTAGCTCCCTGGTATACTAAGGGCATTGAAGAAACTGGAACAGGTTGAGTGTAAATGGAAGACGAGTGAACAAATCTGACCACAGCAAGAATCCATCTCAAATCTCCTTTGCGACGGAGAAGCTATTTCTCTGCCATCACTGTGGCTGCTCAATTCAATCCTGCAGAATTTTTCTAGAGGTTGATGAGGCTCTTGAATAGAGCCCCAAGGTGACACATCTAGAATCCTTGGGAGCTTGCTGTGTAATGTATACTAAGCAAATAAAATCGCTTGCATCCATTCCTGCTTAGACTGCAGGCTGATTACAGTGGAAATGCAGGATTAGTGCTACCACATCCTTCAACCTTGGATCACTTTCCATTGTTGCAGCCTAAGAATGCTGACAGGTGCAGCTACCACATTTACACTTGATCCTTATTCATGCTCACTGATAACTTCTATCAGGAGGGGTTGAAACATGGGTCATTGTATCTGGGAGGAAGTGAATAGTGGTTTTGGCTGCCTTGAAAAAGGTGGCTGCAAGATTACTAGATAAATATTTATAGGATTCAAAGAAGCTTTAACTATGTTTTCCTTTTCTTTTTTTAGACAGTGCTGTTATCTCCTTTAGCTCTGGGATTGAAAGTGTCTTGGTCACGCTGATGAACAACTTGTGTTCCGAGTGTTGTTTCTTCCATCCCTTTTATCTGCATCTGAAGTAGTGAGCTCAGACTTATGAAAGCTTATGATGGAATAAATTTTGTTAGTCTTTAAGATGCCATTTAACTCCTTAGGTATGTAGAGACCCTCACATTGTCTGTGGATGGTCCTGTTTTATGGCTTTTGTTATCCACATAGGATCAACTGGTTTATATAGTGAGGGCTACACAATTTTACCTTGCCAAAATTGTCCTCATCCTGGACTAAATTAAGCACATCTTCCAGAAGTACTGAAGCTGTAGTACAAAGCAGCCAGTCAAATTCTTGTGGTAAGTGGGAAATTAAATTAATTACCCATGTGATGAAGAACTCTGGGATCCATCATCTTTGCCATCTGTTGGTTCAATTTTGCCATCTGGGATGGGTTAACATTCTTTGACATATCACCTCCTGAAAAGGGGCCAAAAGAATAAGTGAGGGTGGTGGCAGCGGTAGCAGTGGCAAACATGCATATTGGAAGCATGACAGAACTTTATAAATGCAACATTTATAAAGACTACAAAACTGCCATGAATTACTATTTGTGTAAAAAACAAACCCATTTCTCCAATGAAACACCATTTCAATTGTAGCCAGGGAGATTTTTTTGCTGATCCCCCCCATTCCTGCCGCTGACTCCCACTTTGCTGCCCCACTATTCCTAGGAGTCCACTGACTCACAGGAACACTATTTTGGGTGGAGCACAGAAGGCTGCAGTGGAAGGGAGGAGGCAAGGAAACTGCCTTCCTTAAACACGACTCCACCTGCACTTCTACAGTACTGACTGAAGTGCCCTACATCAATATTGATCACTACATCACTTAACCGAAGCTAGGAACATTGCTTAATTCAAAGTGTATAATGAATTTTAGGAGCCCCGTGGCGCAGAGTGGTAAGCTGCAGTACTGCAGTCCAAGCTTCTGCTCACGACCTGAGTTCGATCCCGACGGAAGTCGGTTTCAGGTAGCCGGCTCAAGGTTGACTCAGCCTTCCATCCTTCCGAGGTCGGTAAAATGAGTACCCAGCTCGCTGGGGGTAAAGGGAAGATGACTGGGGAAGGCACTGGCAAACCACCCCGTAAACACAGTCTGCCTAGGAAACGTCGGGATGTGACGTCACCCCATGGGTCAGGAATGACCCGGTGCTTGCACAGGGGACCTTTACCTTTTACCTTTATAATGAATTTTAGTCCCATGTTCTCTTTTGAGAAGAGATGACCGTGGTCTTTTCATAGCCATCCTGTGCATAGCCTCCTTGCTCAGCCCGAGTCAATAATAAAAGAACTTTCTGAAGGAATTCTGAGAGGAAATGTTACTCAATATTTTTGCAGGGCAAGCAAGGATGATACATGTAATTTAATTTCTAGAATGTACCCAGATTACCAATTTTATACCATGTTTCTACATAGGGGTGTTCATGATATTCCTTTAAAAAAGCGAATCCGTAAGCACAAAGCAAGCAGTGTCGATGATTTTCACGTTAGCCTATAACTGATATTTCTAGAACTAAGCTACTGATTAGTTATAAAGTCTTAGCAATTCAGCTGTTACATACATACGATTCTCACCTTTGAAGAGTCCTTTGATGCCTCCCATCTTTTTCACCATTTGTGCAAATTTTGTGTACTGCGTCAGGAGTTCTTGAACATCTCTAGTTGAAACACCAGAACCTCTTGCTACTCTTTGGATTCTTCCTGGTTGTTTACTGAACACTTTGGCCCCGTCTGTACTATCAAGTTCTACAATCAGAAGCAAGAGTAAAATCAACTCATAATAATGTGACACTATTCAAATGCCTCAGAATTCTCTACTAGCAGTTCAGTGTCATCTATTTAATGTTAATGGATTGGATCCTAAGGCATTTGGCAGTGTGACTTTTCCCACTGCAGGAGCAGTCCTCCGCTGCAGAGTGCCTTTCTCCAGCATCAGGAGCTTCCATTCATGCCCGACCATCATCTTTCAATGAACCCAAAAGCACCCAACACCAGAGGAAAGCACTGTGCAGCAAAGGACCACTGTGGACAAAGAGACAAACAAAAGCACGCATTAGGATCCAAGCCACTTTACCACTATACTTTCAATAATAAACGCTACCGTGCATCATTTTAAAAAGTAGTAACTACCATAAGATATAACCAGGTTGACAGTTTATCAAAGTGTACATGCAATGTCTATTTAATATGTTAGCTAACCACCACATTTAGATTTAGTCTTAGTTGTGCAAGTATAAAGGTTCTGTTCACCAGCCTTTTTTTATCCTGACAACATAATTAATGCAGCCCAGCACTGATACATCTGTTTTTAAACTACTAGAAACCTTACCTTGATCATTCATACTGTCCATGATGGTCATCAGCTTTTTTAGTCTTGCCATAGATTCTTGTTCATTGCCTTTACTCATAAAATCTGTTCCAAAACCAGGGATCATGCCCTACAAAAATATAACACTGTTAAATACTACTTTCAAGCTCTTTGCAGAGTATTTATGCAACCTTTAAATACAGCCTGTTCTTTTCAGTATTTTGTTTCATAAAATATGGCACATATCCAATACAAGAAAAAATGAAACTTAAAATTGTTTTCTAAACTGGTAAGATGATAAAGCCTCAGCTAAAATTACCAAGATTTGACTGAAAGGTCCCATTTTCATGATGTTTTGGAACTGTTCGTACATATCTCTCAAAGTAAATTGACCTAAAATGCAACAGAAATGGGAAATCAGGTTACAAATGTAACAGTTTAATCACCATTAGGCGGCTTACCACCCATTATTTCTAGATGAGGACTGTTAAATTGCTCAACAGCATACTAGTTTTTGGCAAAACTTACCATGTTTTAATTTCTCTATGAGTGCCTCGTTATCATCTAATTTCAATTCATTTACTTTATCTATCAATCCTTCAATATCTCCCATACCTGGAAAACAAAACAACTTCCTTGAACCACAGACATAAACGTCATCCTTTTACGAGGCAAACAATCGGAAGAATCACTGTTTTGGAGCAAAACCCCAGTGTCACCAGCAGAATACATACCAAGAAGTTTGCTGATAAAGGGCTGTGTTTTAAAAGGTTCAAAGTCATCTATATGCTCTCCAGTACCAATAAAAATGATTGGACTTTTAGTGGCAGCAACTCTGCAAGGAAGAAGTTACATAGTAAGCCAATCAGGAGAAGAACACGTGATAAAAGAATTAGGGATTGAAAACTTTCAGACATCATTTTCACATTAAACTATTCCATTTTTAGAACATTAAACCATATGAACTAGCTCACAACCATATGCCAGCTTAAGTTCATAGTATTACATACAAATCAATGGCAACTTTTAGTGCTGCATGTCTGATACCTATTGCACAGTGCCAATGTGGCACTACAAGTAATCAGAAAATTAAGACATCAAAATGTATTCAGTTTAGAAAAGAGAAGCAGCCACCCCAAACACAATGGGCACTAAAGAGATTAAGCTAAAAGGGAACACAAGAACACAGACTGCCATGGGCCAGAGGAGCCTGTAGACAGGTGGAAGCACTACTTCTGCCAGCTGGCATCTTTGCCATTGATTAGCCCTGAGTACACCTGCAGTTCCTTCGGCCCACTCCTTCTGCAGGAAAGAAACTGGACTGTGCCATTAACTGAAAGTGGCCAGAGACTGCTACACACATGTGCCTAATTTGTTACGCTGTATTGATGAGTTTGATTTGAACTGTTCTAAGCTGCTTCAGGAGTCAACTGCGGCTGAAAAGCAGGTTATACAATGCAACAAAAACCAAATAAGAGGCAATGGCTTGGATCTTATACCTTTTTTCTGCTTATGGCACTTCTTCGCGGGTCACAGAACCAATCCTCCGCTGTAAGAGTGCATTCCTCTCATGATGGGAACCTTCTGGTTTCTTGAAAAACATTGGTCTTGCATGAGCAGAAGTACCTAGCACCCAAGGAACATGCACTCCACAGCAGAGGATCACCTTTGCAATGGACAAAGAATGCATGTGAAAAGCAGGTATGGGATCCAAGCCAACATCTCTGAATACATTTTTTCCACCAAAGGCAACTTTCAAAACAATAATGGATATAAAAGAAGAAACCAGGTTAGCCAAGTACTTTCAGAGCTATGTAAATGTATAAAGCTGGTCTTTAAAGCTATACAGATCACTATAGAGCCCTGCGAAATGACACTTACGCACTGAGAGCACCACCTCCCTTTGCGTGGCCATCAAGTTTTGTCACAATCACAGAAGCGACGTCCACTTTATCTTTGAAGGCCTTTGCTTGAGCTTCACAGGCTTGACCAATAGAGGCATCCATCACATAAACAATATTATCAGGTTGCTAGAGATGTTTGTATAGAAAACAGGAAAAGAGTTAAACTCTTCTTTCTTTTCAAATGTTCTAACCTCACTTTATATATAGTTCTCCGAAGTAGTTCAAAGTGACAAAAATCTGCTTCAAGATTCTATTGACTACTGATAACAAAGACAATTCATCTGGATTTTTTTACTTTGCCTATTTTTTTAAGTTGGGCAGTTTAAAATACGTTACTAAATTCTGAAACTGCTCTTCCTTTAAATTCTTAAACACTGGAAAGTCTCTGAAATCTTAAGTGCCTATAAAAGCATCTTCTAACAACACTTTGCTATTTAAAAAGGGCATTTCTCACCTACACCAGCCCTACTGCAAGTAATTTGCCTATACATAGCCATGCGCCAACATACCGAGGTTCAGATAATAGTTAGGTCATTTGCTCCCCACCCCCCAACATGAAGACATGAGAAGCAGTGAATATATCAAACCAAGCTTTTACTGATTGCTGATCTGTATGAACAGTTCATTTCAGTTAACATTTCTCTTCTGTGTGGAATTGGCTGCCTCCAGTTAAGATACTGTCCAGCTACCAACATCTCAGCAAAGCCAACCTTGCTCGAGTCTCAAAATGTCAACATGCCCCATTTTTCACAGCTGTCACACTGAAACTGCACATTGAGAAAGGCACAGCCTGACAACAGTTTCCTATCCTGGTCAACACTGAAGTTCAACTCAGCCCCAAGGGAGTTTCCTCACCAATTTCCTTCTAGCTTGTCAACTATGAATTTGCTTGGGTATGCTTCTCTGCATCACTCGATGCCTCTTACATTCTGGCCAAAACCCACACTAGCCAAGGCACTAGAGGAGGTTAGCTCTGTACAGCTGTAACAAGGAAATTCTTCTAAGTGGCAGAGGATGCATTGCCCCAGTTAAGTGTCAAAGCATTATAAGTCCCTGTTCACCATGACCCTCCACCTGCTGCAGCTTAATGGCTCTTCACCAAGCTCTCCTTTCTAGCATACTTGACTAGACAACAGCCAAGCATAGGCACCAATGTTGAACCACCTTCAGTTTCATTCATGCCTAAAAGCCACGTCACAGCCACACGGTCTAACAGGGATCGTTCTCATCAAGGTGAATCAGCAGGACTTGAGGGTGCTGACTGGCCTGCATGCATTAAGACAACAGAAAGGCACATGGTCACTGAGGGGGTGTGCAGGCTGCTTACATGCACCTCCTCTGATTGGCTGGGACACTCACGTCCCCCCAGCCTCACTCCAGTCTTACAGAGACATATGTTCCGCTCTCTTAAGTTGTGGGACAAAACAAACCTATGCCAGGCTCAGGCAGGGGAGTAGACCAACAGAGGCCATCATGAGGCAGTCAGTTTTTTTATTCCGCCAAGTAGTATGGAGATTTGTTCATTATTACCCATTTTAGGCACAAATGTTAACATCATTCCATGACACTTACATACAAGTTCACTATATGAATCTACTAACCAAGCTTGTAGATCAATCTATTAACAGTTCCAAGTAAAAAAATGAATTTCTAGTAGGAAATCAGAATACTAGCATGGCTATCTAATGAATTTTTCACAAGTAGGCAAAACATAGTTTCATATTGTTCACACTTAGCTGTAAGCAGCATTTATTATAGTTCAAAACTCTGCCTTATTAGTGAGCATTCAGGTATTTTACCAGCTATACATAATCCAAGAAAATGAACACTCCTTGTATTAACTTACTATGGCATTGGCAACTTGCAACATTTCTTCAAAAAGAGTGTCTTCCTGCTTGTGGCGACCACTTGTATCAACAATTATGATTTCAAAATTTTCATTCTTAAATTTTTCAACACCTTCTGATGCAATAATGACAGGATCCATCTCTGTGTAACTATTTCAAACATAAAACACACACTTTAAATTCCTATCCCAAGAGTTACTTTTTACAAGAACATTATTCTGCTAGTTTCCCTGTGCGCAAGCAGATGTCTGCGAACCTACTTTGGGATCTCAGACACTAGCCAGTTTTTAAAAAGGATTTCTTATAACACACACAGAGTCACACAAGGATGTGCTCTCTTTGAATTCCAGCCTAAAATAATAAAGGGAAAGTAATGTTGGCAATGGTATAGTGGTTATGGTGTCGGACTAGGACCCAGGAAACCCAGGTATGAATCCCCACTCAGGCCATAGAAGCTTGCTGGGTGACCATGGGCCAGTTAAACACTCTCAGCCCTGACCTAGTGTTTGGATGGGAGACCTCCAAGGAATACCAGGGTTGTGATGGAACCAGGCAATGGCAAACCATAACCTAACATCTCTTGCCTTGAAAAGAATACATACAGTGAGGGGGGGAAAGTATTTGATCCCCTGCTAAATTTGCCCGTTTGCCCTCTGACGAAGAAATGACCAGTCCATAATTTTAATGGTAGGTTTATCGTAGCTGTGAGAGACAGAATAACAGGAAAAACCCCAGAAACCCAGAAGACAAAAGTCAGAGATTGATGTGCATTATAATGAGTGAAATAAGTATTTGATCCCCTATCAACCAGCCAGGTTAGGGTTCTGCTGTCGACAGAAGCAATCAATCCATCAGATTCCAAACTAGCCACCATGACCAAGACCAAAGAGCTGTCCAAGGATGTCAGGGACAAGATTGTAGACCTGCACAAGGCTGGACTGGGCTACAAGACTATTGCCAAGCAGCTTGGTGAGAAGGTGACAACCCTAACCCTAACTGTCAACCTCCCTCGGTCTGGGGCTCCATGCAAGATCTCATCTCGTGGAGTTACAATGATCATGACAACGGTGATGAAGCAGCCCAGAACTACACGGGGGGAACTTGTCAATGATTTCAGGGCAGCTGGGACCATAGTCACCATGAAAACAGTTGGTAACACACTACGTCGTGAAGGACTGAGATCTTGCAGAGCCCGCAAGGTTCCCTTGCTCAAGACAGCACATGTACAGACCCATCTGCAGTTTGCCAATGCACATCTGAATGACCTAGAGGAGAACTGGGTGAAAGTGTTGTGGTCAGATGAGACCAAAATCGAGCTCTTTGGCATCAACTCAACTCGCCGTGTTTGGAGGAGAAGGAATGCTGCCTACGACCCCAAGAACACCATCCCCACCGTCCAACATGGAGGGGGACATATTATGCTGTGGGGGTGTTTTTCTGCTAAGGGGACAGGACACCTTCACCGCATCGAAGGGACGATGGATGGACCATGTATCGTCAAATCTTGGGTGAGCACCTCCTTCCCTCAGCCAGGGCATTGAAAATGGGTCGAGGATGGGTATTCCAGCATGACAATGACCCAAAACACACGGCCAAGGCAACAAAGGAGTGGCTCAAGAAGAAGCACATTAAGGTCCTGGAGTGGCCTAGCCAGTCTCCAGACCTTAATCCCATCAAAAATCTGTGGAGGGAGCTGAAGGTTCGAGTAGCTACACATCAGCCTCGCAATCTTACTGACTTGGAGAGGATCTGCAAAGAGGAGTGGGACAAAATACCTCCTGAGGTGTGCGCAAACTTGGTGGCCATCTACTTGAAACTTCTGACCTCTAATTGCCAACAAGTGTTTTGCCACCAAGTACTAAGTCATCTTTTGCAAAGGGATCAAATACTTATTTCACTCATTCTAATGCACATCAAGCTCTGACTTTTGTTTTCTGGGTTTCTGGGGTTTTTCCTGTTATTCTGTCTCTCACAGCTACAATAGACCTACCATTAAAATTATGTACTGTTCATTTCTTCGTCAGAGGGCAAACGGACAAATTCAGCAGGGGATCAAATACTTTTTTCCCCTCACTGTAAGTCTATTGTGACTTGATGGCAAAAAAAATGCTGGCAATAACTTTACAATGCATGCTAAAAAGTGAAAAAGAACATGAGACAGTCCTGCTGAAACCCTGCTGTCCTGTTAACCAGCAAAAATGAAGTGAGGAACCAAACATTTTACCAGCCGCACGGGGCCATTAATGCATCAAAAAACTGGAATGTTATATGCAGAGACTGTTTTATTCTCTTTCAGAGATTCTAACAGTGCCATCCTAAACTCAGTTACAACCTTCTACGTCTGTTAAAGTCAATGAGCTTTGAAGGACGTAACTCGGCTTAGGATGGCACTGTAAAACATGCAAAGTCACAATGCATCAGCCAGAGCTGTTGCTTTGCTCTTTATACAGTGACAGCCATTTGCTCTAGGGCTAATGTGCCAGTGCAGTAATTCAGAAGATGTCTGGTCAATAGAACAGAAATTTAGCCATGCTAAGTGTAAATATGCACACCAACGTACATTTTACAAATTGCCTTTTGTAGATAGGCTTGCAAAAATGTATTTTCAACATATATCATATTGCAGGTGGGAATGCAGAGAAGCAGCACAGTAGCATCCTGACACAAAGCCTACTAGAACCCCAACAGGCTCCCTTCTGATTTCTAATGACACCAACTCAATGTTATTAAGCTCCTCTGTACAACCCTAAAAAGGTTTAAAAAATCACTATCAGCAGTGTAATGATTCAAGTGTATAAGTTTGTTGCTTTCACTAATTGAGCTTCTACGTGTATAATCTTAAAATGTGTCAACAAGATTTTTTCTTAGCAAAGTTAGTAAAGAAACCTACCTCCCGTAGAATGGAATCCTTGCTTTTGTTGCATTCTGTTTTAATTGGTCGAAAGCACCTATGGAATGGCAGTGTTGTTAGTCACACAGGACAATGCCAATTTTGCAAAAATTGAATGGCTAAAACTCAAGCGCTCATTTACCTGCTCTGTAAGTGTCTGCACATATCAAACATGTCTTCCAACCTTTCCTCTGGTAATAGTATGCCAACTGTGAATTTAAAAAATCCAAAATACTATAACATCTATTTAATATTAAAAGCCTCCAAACAGGGTTGCAAACTACTGAAAACATGATGTAATCACCAACATCAGGAATGAAATGTTGTGTCGAATCTATCACACTGCAATTCCACAGGCATGTTTACACAAGTGTTTAAAACCAGAAGCCCTGATTTAACATACCACAGGCAGAACTGGGCTTTCCTACCGCGCCCATTCTGCAGCAGCACCCAGAAAAGCTGCTCCAGGGAACTCGGAGACTCTCCAAACACCTTGGAGTATGACATGGAAGGTCTCAATAGCAAAAACAAAGGAACAAGCATAACTGCAATTGCTCTTGGTGAGCAATTACGGAAAGCTCATTCACAGGCCTAGGCATGATTCAGACATAATGGCAAATCCTGGTTGGCCACTGCTTGATGAAAGAGCACCAAGGCTTGCTTGATCTCTGGTATCATCCATTTCTTCTCCCACACATAAAAGATAATTAGTTATTTCCATTTTTCACGTAGATGTGTCATGCAATTTGATTTTATCCTCATAGCCTCAAAATTATACTTCAAAATATCCAGCTAAAATTTATACACTGTGAAAAAAGCATTTTACCTTTGAACAGGACGTCGTTTTGCCACTTCCCTGCAGTCCTACAAACATTATTATGTTCTGTTTTCCTTTTGTTGGTGTCCAGGCTTTGACTCCTGGATCTACAAGCTGCAAAGGAAAAGTATACATGCATGCTGAATAGCCGATTTTCAGAAGCAAGGAATGGCTGCCAGAACGTGGAGTCATTTACCCAGAATGCTATCAAAAGTTGTGAGTTTGCAGATTTCACATTTTCAGTTTATTTTCAGTTTGGTAACCAAGAGATCAAAAAAACAAGGAACTAGACAGCTCAATCCTCTCCTATGGTACACTTGCATTTTGTGATGATAATAAAATGTAAGTTGCCAGGTGAGGGGAAGGCTAGACTCTTAAATCCCCTTCCATCTTGCCTTTACTCTGGCACAACTATGTACAAATCCTAACTAAACAAGGCCATTCCCACAGTTCTTAAAGATACTGTGTTAGAAATGGTGGGTAACCTTGCCCCATCTCCCCAGAGTCCCTATCGTTGCCTTCTTTCCCTAATACTAATACTAACATTTGCTGTCTTGACAGAAGAGCAGAAGGTTGCTTGAGGGGAATGACCCCAAACCAGTATTGACAGTATTATGATCTGCCCCTACCACGCAAAGCAAAGAATTTTCAGAGTTCTCAGCTTCTTGGTCTCAAATGAATTATTCAACCTAGCATTCATTCATGACAAGCAATATCTACAAACACAAAAATGAGATTACATTCATCCCACCAAGAACAAAATACCAGATCAAGAGTATGGCCTACACAATGTGTAACACCAGTTATTACTTGAGACAGGCCCATGGTTGTCATGGAGACAATGACATCCTGAGCCGCTACTAACAAGACAGCCTTGACAGGAAGGTTGAAGTCCCCCAGGACAATCAGCCTAGGGGTACTCAATACCACCCCTGAGACCACCACAGTCAGCTGAGGCAGAAAGACTGCTCGGCAGTGGGTTGGGCAGTACACCAACAGAATCCCAATCCTGTCTCTCAATCCCCACATCAGGTATACAGCCTCAAAACCAGAAGTGTCCTTAATGGGGCATTGTGCTAGGGAGATAGTCCTTATAGACCACAGTGACACCATCTTCCCACATACCAGACCTATGCTGATGTATCACTGAGTACTCCAGAGGACACAACTGGAAGAAGTTAACTACTCTCCCCTCCCCTAGCCAAGTTCAGTGATACATGCCGGGTCAGCCCTCTCATCCAGAATTAAAACCAATGGCTGCTGCTTTTCCTATGACTGCGCTGGCATTAAGCAGCAGGATATTATAGCCTGGTGGGTTGCTGATATGGTTACCAACATGACTTTGACTGGAAGAAGAACCAGAAAGGGCAACAGCATACCAATGTCTGCTGTCCCTTCCCCTTTACCTGGCCTGCTCTTTTCCCACCACCATCTCTCCCCCTACCCCCACAACAGACATTGTCTCTGACCCCATTCCATCACACCAACCAAAATTAAGCTTCACAGACTATTGTTTGGTATTATGTCTTCACTGAGTTTGTATGACTTGGGTAGAGCATAGAAGACCTTGTATTAGTACGAATGCTACATCTTTATGCAAAACAACCAGCTTTTTGTAACATCATGCCTTAGTAAAAATGCAAGTACCCACAATCTAAGGATGACTTTTCCATGTCAGAACATGAACATGAAGTAGACACGGAAATTTTTTGGACTACCTTATAAGTTAAGATTATAGGAAGGCAGGGTAGAAAAAAATTAACTATAACTGATAAGAAATAAAAAGTGCTTGGCTGTATTATATATGATTAGGAAAAAATGAGACTAGCAGAGTAATTCTGAACTGGTCTACTCAAAATCCTACTCATCGGTGCTTGTTCCTCAGAAAAAGCATCCTTAGGATTCCTCTGTAAATGTCATACATTTTACCTTAACCAGTTCTTTAAAGACAGCATGCTGGATCATTTTCCTCTTGTTGAGACCAGAAGCCATCTCTTCAAGATCAATAGCAGATCTACAGGATAATACATACAAATCAACATAAGATCAAGTTGCAACCTACATATGCTAATCTAAAAGTATTGCTTAAATTCAAGAGCCTTTGGTAAACAAACTAACTAGTGTTAATAAAGTGTGATAATACCAAAATATTTTATGCACCTTATTTCATAGACAGAAGGCAATAATATTCACTCACATTACACAGTCAGACTAACATCTTTCATGTGTGCATTATGAGTACTTTTTGCATTCAGTTATTAACTATACAGCGAATGTTTCTTGCTTTCCCCTTTTCCTTGAAAAGCCACTCCTGACCACCAAAGAGCCCTCAGAAAGGGTGTGGGAATCTGCAGTTGGAAAACAAGAACTTATGTTGCATAAACAGAAGTAGACTCCTCAGTTGAGGAGGTCAGGAAAGAGGAGAGATGACACATGATGTCATCTATATTACTGTCTGTGAAGCTCCGCCTGAGGAACAGAACTTTCCTGGAACAGTGCTGGGCACATTGTGGGAGTCTGTGTTTTTTTGAAGGGGGGGTAGCAAAACAATAAATCCCACCCCAGTTGGCAGAAGTACTCTTTCACTGGCAGAAGATGAGGTTTGAAAACAGTTCCAGTAAGGTTAGACATTATATTATATAAGCACTGTATTGCAACATATGAACAATATTTTCATTTGCAGAGAAAGTCATTCTAGATCAGTGTAAGACTTCTTTGAGATACAAACCACTCGATAAAGATATCAAATATAACTGTTTTAAGTTAGGTGTGAAATCAAGAAGTGCAAAAAGCTGTGTGTGCTTGCCTCTGGGCAGGCAGGCAAGCATACAGAGATAAATGAACCCACCACTTCAGCATTCCAATTACTTATTTTGAGATAAACCTACATGAATATACTTTGTTGCTTAGTTGACTTACTTGACATTTTCTCTCAGTTGTTTCACTAACTTAATGTTGACATCTGCTTCCAATAATGCTGTACATACTTCTTTTAACATAGCATTTAAAACCTTGTAAGAAAAAAAATAGACATTTAAGAAAAAAGGCAATCTCAGCATTTATGTGAAGACTTTGGCAAAATCACTTAGGTGCAATCCTAAGAAGGTCTACTCAGTGGGGCTTACTACTAGGAAAGTGTTTTTTGGATTACACTGTTAGGCCTCCACTTCTCTTTCTGAACCTAGCTCTAATCAGATTAAACTGAACATGTATTCTTCCTGTTTATCCGTGCCTCCCCTCCATTTGTTTCTTTCATCTTCCAATTTTGACTGCTGTATCCTTCAGGAAGGAACTAATCCACTTGCACTCCATAAAGAAGCACAAACACTGGTGGCACAATAATAATAAGTAATTCCACGGAGTTTTCAGAGTGGACTGAAAAACAGCTGAAAAGAGGGCAAGATGGACTAGAAAGAAAACATTTGTTTAGACTATCCCAACAATAGGATTCAAGCCTGACCAATTATTCAATGAATTAGATAACTGGATGACATATATTCCTAGAAAAAATAGGTACCATGATCAGATAGAAACTAAGGTGCATAGAAATTAATGTCACTAATGATTAGAAGTATGCAGGGAGTGGGGAGGAACGCTAGCACAAGGATCGTTCATGTGGTGCCAAACAGCACCAACACACCATCATCCGCCATTAATAAGTATGTGTAGTGAGCGAAGTGCTACCATACATTTCTCTACTCTGGATTTCATAGAACCATGCAAGTTTGAGACTTAGGGAATGGCTTCAAGAGGTCATCTTCCGCATGCGACAAGAACTTCCACGAAGCCAGCTTTTAATCAATTTTCACATCATTAATAATTTGCTCAATTGACCCTCAGGGCTTCAATGCGAGCCACTTTTTTGTAGGTCAAATTAATCACGGCAGTGAACAGACCCTTATTTGATTTTTATTGTAAACCACCCTGAGCCCTGCTCCGGCAGGGGGAGGGCGGAATATAAAATATTATGGTAATTTTCATCTTCTAGCCAGTATTATAACTGTATCAAATACATGAAGGTTACATACCTCTTCATTGATAATTGTAGCATTGCTCAGTGAGCGCAACGCCGAGGTTATTTTTCTCCCAAGATCTGCTAAAACCATTTTGGCGGCTTCAAAGACAATTCAAATGTAATCTGTAAAAAAACATTAGAAGTACGTTGGTTGTTCCTGCTGTCTCCTCTCACATGTAAGGAAATATGTTAGTTTTAAGAACATAAAACTGTTTTCAGAACTAGCAAATGACTTATTTTGCATAAAACTAATTAACAAGAGTGCCAGTGAACTATAAGCCCTGGAAGCTGTCCTACCAATATTGCAATTTTTCATAGATAAGAAAAGCTAACATACTTAAGAGATGCTGCCAAAATTCATACTTGAAATAAGAACTCTGGTGGCTCATATTGCTTGTGTTCAATACAAAGTCAAGCATTACTGCTCCAAGCCTTCTTTGGCTTGGATTCTATATGGGCACCCTAAAGCTTTCCTCCCTCCTCGGTGATCACTGAACAATGACAGGAATATTTAATTAGAAATACCAGAAAGCAATTTCTTAGAGCCTGATCCATTTTTTCCATGTTAGATATAATGCAATAAAATGAATTTATTCAACATGCTGCTCCTGCCATGTAGCACACTGCAGGCTTTCCTTACTGATCAGCCAAACCAATCTCTCATCACCACTGGCAACTCTATCTGGACGCCCTCCGCCCCACTGTTCCACTTCACCACTGTTCCACTTCTGACAGCCAAGTCCCTGCTCACCATATAAGCTTGCTGTGTGCCCTTGACCCAGTCATCTGTCACCTGAAGAAACTGAGAGGAAGGTGCAGTACATAGAGAATGAATAGCCCTGACTTTAGATGTCCTTGCATTTCTAACAGAAAGAATCAACATTCTCTCTCTATAGTGTCTAGATTCAATAACATCTACACAGGGATGACTGAAGAAAGGCAAAGTCAACAAATAAGGCAATTCAAGTGTGCCATAAGTTAGATTGAGCTGGTATGAAAACACTTGCAATAGAACAACATTTAAAGATATTTCCCAAGTATTACTAGGGGTTAAACAAATGTTTAGGCAACATTTAACACCAAGTATAATTTGGAGTGCAACATTATAATGGCTTGTTTAAAACCACCAAAAGGAAAAATGATACCTCAAAACACAAAGCATTTTGACCCAAATGTTTTCCTCATTAATTATGAACTACAACTGAAAAAAGAAGGGGGCAACAGAAATTCAGCCAAAGTGAAAAATCATGTGCACACTTATTTCAAGGGCAGATCCTTTTAACATGCTCACATACACATGGGTGTATCTACCCGTTTGGGGAAAAACAAGTTGAAACTATGTCAACACAGAAGTAAGCAAAGCCCCCATTTCTTTGCAATTTCTATCAAACAGGAAGCTGCTTCAATATCTGCTTGCTTTTCCTTCTAGTGAATAGAACTAACAATCTCCATAAGTCAGTCATTCTTTGTGACTTACTTCCCTGTTGACTGACTTCACTACATCCTTTCCTCCCTTTATAACTGGTATATCTGTGAACATGAAGGAACTGACAGGATTGTTCACTAACTTTAAATAGTTGGTGAGCATTCGCCAATAAACTGAAACAGCAGAAGGAGAAATCAAAGCTTAATGTGGAATCTATCCTGCACATGACTTCTGCTTAAATGGATCAACACAGAGAGATCTAATCATTTGATAAAATTAAGTAGAAAATACAGGTCAGACTGTAGTTTCTGCCCCACAGTCAAGCATCCTGATTCCCCAACCAGAGCTAAACTAATGTTTGTCCTTGTACATAAGTATCTCTGTGTAGGAATAGCTAGGAACAGAATCAGTTGCAGGATAATTATAACAAAGACATAAACTGGGAATCCCCCACATATACTAATTACCTAACCAAATTAATTAAAAAGAAAAGAAAATCGAATTGCACATTGCAAATGACAAGGCACACTTCATGCAGGTATTAAGAAAAAGCATTATGAGAAGCCCTGTCAGCAACTCGTGCCTGCCTACAGCCCAGCAGAACGGAATTCAAAAATCTGCTTTCAGTGCCATACCTCACCCCTGAGTTATGTGAAGGAACATCTGCACGAGTTAGAAGAGTAACCGTAGCTGCAACAGTGTACATACTTTCATACCCAGGTTACTCCAAAGACTTAAAGCATCGCCGCCACGAAGAGGCTACTGTGCCTTCGCCCATCTACTGGGGCGGATTGTGGCGTCACAACAGCTGCTCCGGTGGAATTACAGGCACAGCTGTCCAGCTGTTACAAGTTGGCCAAAGGACTACAGGAAACACCTGGATACAAAGCGGGAAAGACTGCGGCCGAGCGGAGATCGCGGAGGGAGGAGCAGCGTCCCGCAACTCCCCCGGTCACGCGCAGAAACTCACCGGGGACAGAAGAGTTTCGCCTCTGAAGCGGCGGCCCGGCTCGGCCCCGCCGCGAGGGCGACGCAACAGCTAGTCTCGACCCCCTGAGCCGCCCTCGCAAAGCCGTTGGCCGGAGCCCAGCCAGCACCGCCGGCTCCCTCAGCGCGATCCCCCTTCGGCCAAAGACCCTAGGCTAACGTCACGTCACCACTTCACCGAACCGACGGAGCAACCATTTTCCTTTTAAAAAATAACTTCCGCTTCCGGGGTATCTTCGTGAGCCCGCCTACTTCGTGTCAAAGCCAAGGGGCGGGGGGAGGAGAGTGTCGCGGACAGCCAACACTTCAGGTTCTCCGTCGGAAACGCCCACTGAGTGGCAGGAGAGAGGATTTGACGGAAACATAGTCAGAAAGTAAAATTGCGTTGCTCAGTGGGGATTGTTCCCAGCTATGTGTGTGTGTGTGTATGGGAGTGTAGGCTAAGGTGGATGTTTAATACTGTTCCCTGTCAGAATTGAAGTGGGAAGATTGTTGTTGTTTTTTAAATATGAGGGGGGGTATGTTATGTCTGTTGAATAACGCATCTCTTAAAGAGACAGACACATGCCTATAGCACAGGGTATCAGCCGACAGCATACTCCAACATTACAAATTCAGTGTTGGACTTCATTTGGGGCGATCTCCTGGGCTTTACTGTTGCATTTCTGGTCGTTTTGCATCTTCTTAAGCTAGGGGGTCCCTGCTTTTACCTTCAGTTATCATTTTCCTCGGAGATGTGATGGTTTCCAAGAGCTGAAGCAAGGGTAGCCTGTAACTCAAGCGGGGTGTGTGTGTGTGAACCCCGCCAGGGGAAAAAAAACTCCTTGTCTCTGTAGTCATTTGAGCAGCGATATTATTATTTCATATAACACCCGTGACCGAAAGCCCTGCAATGGAAAGAAATCTCTACCCTGAATGCTTTATTTGAGAATTGTGGGTTTTCTTTTTTTACAAAGTGCTTTTGCTCCGCCTGTGGGGAAATCCTACCAACTACGATTTGGGTACAGGCTGTCGCAGCACATGACCGGCTCTCAAGGGGGGGCGGCGGATTTTGTTTCGCGCTATCCCGCCATCCTCACCAGGGAAAGAGAAGAGGAGCGTCGGCACAATGTTTGCAACTTCCCGTACAGAGAGAACTCCACGCATGCGTACACAGACGGGATGTCTGCGTAGTTCCTAATTCCGAAACTTTACTCCCGCCCCCGGGCTAATTATGCAGCCATGGCTGGTGTTGGGAGCATGCGCAGTAGGGTCAAGCCGATAAGCATGGATTTCTCCTCGGCTCGCCTGGCTATCTTGAAGGTGCTGGAGGGTGCGCGCGCGGAGGAGGTGCCCCGCCTCCTGCGCTGGATGAGTACGACCAGTAAGCGACGTTTCCCCTTTCTTGTTTCAGTGCATACCTGCTGCAAGTGTTTTGGGCTGTGCACGCGCGATTCGTCTGTAATTATCTTTTATTGCTGCTGTGAAACATGAATCACTTATTTTATGCAGTTTTATGTGGCAGTACTTTATCCTCATGCTGCTATTCATATTTGCTGGAACGTTTTACGATGCGTTTTGTTTTAAATTTGGATGGTTTTGGTCTGTCAGCTGGACGCTTTATTGTATTTCATTTGCAAGGCTGGAAAACGAATGTTTTAGAGACCGATCCTAAGCAGAACTACTCAGAAGGAAGTCCCATTGTATTTGATGATATACCCACAAAATATACTCAGGATTGCAGCCTATACTACTCAGTAGATCTGGGGGGGAATTGGAGGAGACTAACAAGGACTGTTAGCCTTCCAGCTGATGAAGCACTCTGTTGAATCAGGCCAATAGTCTAGTTGTCTGGAGGGCCAACCATGCAAGGTGTACGGACCAAGGCCTTATCTTCATTTTGCCTCCTAGCACTGGCATTCGGAAGCCTGCTGCCTCTGTATATGGAGATTCCCTTTACTCAGTATGGTTATTAGCCAATGATGGACCTCTCCTCTATAAATCTCTCCCTTTTAAAGCCATCCATGCTCATGACCATCACAACCTCCACTGGCAATGAATTCCTCTATTTAATCACACATTGAATTAAAAATTTTTATTCCTTTTGTCTGTCCTGAATATATTGATTTTCTACTTTATTGGGTGCCCCAAGTTCTAGTCTTTCAGAAGAGGGAGAAAAAGTCCTCTATCCACTGTCTTTCCCATGCATAATTTTACAAACCTGTCATGTTCCTCCTTGTTTGTCTTTTTTCTAAATTGAGAAGTCCCAAACTGTTTAGCCTTCCAAAGCACGTCCCTTGATACCAACTTCCACCTCCAAACGTCTCAACAGAATGGCACGTTAAAGGCTGCTGATAAATCCGATACTAACAAAGATGTGTAATCCTGTTTCTATAATTTGTACTTCTGTAAACGTCTTTATGGCTCAGTGTTGGTATTTTGCACCACCTTATATGCACCTTTCCCTATATTTGAAGAAGGCCATTGGCTTCACTGGTTTCACCACCTTAGATTTGGCAGGCCTACCAATGCTCTTGAAATAACCCAGCTTCTCTAAAGGCAAGTTTACTTGTGCATAGCAGTGACTGTTGGGTTGTTGGCTGGCAGCTATATCCTGCCATCTCCACTGGGCAGCTGGGTGGGGGAGTTATCCCTTGCCATAAACCAGCAAAAGGTAGCAGCAAAGACAAGGAGCAGCTTCGTTGCTATACTACAAACACCCAGTTTCGGAATGGCTAGCAGCCTTTGCTGATGTCAGCAGCCTGTCCCTGCACCAGGAACTGCTTACCACTCAGCAGCTTTAGAATGCTGACTGACCCATCCCTACTGCCTCCTAGTAGTTGCTGAAAAGGACAAATTTTCCCAACTACCACCCTTGGTTGCCCTGATGCACAGCAATATGCATGCTAGTGAATCCTTTTGCTGGATGCTGCTGCAAGGTAACTGGCCAGGTCATTCTTCTGTTAGCCTATTGCTCCAACCATGCCCTCCCACAGCCTCTGTTCCTCCCAAGTCTCAAATAGCAGACTGAATCTTAGCCTGGAGCTATGCGTGCAGCAAAATTAGAAGGAAGTGGCTTCATAGAATGGTCAGATAGAGGAAATGTCCATTTTGGAATACTGTTCTTTGTTAAATCCTTACAAAGTTAGGACAGCATGGTAAGACCTGGGTTATATAAACTTTTTGCCTGATGTGCTAATGTTCTTTTTTAAAAAACAAAACCAGGAAGGATATTTTTTAAAGTATCCACATCTTCCACTTCTTTCTGCTCTTGTAATATGTTTTTAGAATAGTTTAAAATAAATTACTCTTCCTATTCTTTGCAGTGTCATCAAAATAAACTCTCATCGCCTCTCCTCCACCACCCCAATCCTCCTCCAGACCAAAACACAATGCAAAAGCTTCCACTTAAGTTATTCTGCTCCTTTGACAACTAGGTGGTTTGAACGTTACGGATCGTTCTCTGATATTAGGAGTCTGTTCAGACTTCTAACAAGTCGTTTATCATAGCCAGGATGGAAAATGGTGGACTGTGGGTGAAGCCGGAAAATCATTTTTTTGTTTTTATCCTTACGCTGAGTATGAATCCATTGAGTGCTGACGTAATCCTTAGGTAGTTTGATCTATTAATAGGTATTCAGTATGCTTACCCTTCTACGTAGGTATGTGAGGATTATAACTTTTAAGTCCAAGGTACCAAGAACATTCTTACCAACATTGTGTGGAAGGATAAAGAAGTACAATTTTCGTGCATTAACATAACGAAAGAGTAACTTGTTACAACATTTCATAAGTTCATATTCTTAAATGTAGGCACTTGTCAACAGGTTATTGATAGAAATTTTACTCATTGATACATTTGACATCACACCTTTCTTCTACCATGGAACATAAGGTGGAGCAATGTAGAACTATTCCCTATTCACCTACTTCATCAGTAGTCCCACAGAAGTTTGATTCCAGGTATCCTTGCACAGATGCCTCTCAGAGCTTCATTGAAGAATTTCTCTGTACCAGAAGAGTAACTTATTTTTCTGACATAGGACATGTGCTTTCCCCCAAAATGTGCATTAAGTTTGGAAACATATGAACACATGAAGCTGCATTATACTGAATCAGACCCTTGGTCCATCAAAGTCAGTATTGTCTACTCAGACGAGCAGCGGCTCTCCAGGGTCTCAGGTCTTTCACATCACCTACTTGCCTAGTACCTTTAACTGGAGATGCTGGGAATTGAACCAGGGACATTCTGCATGCTAAGCAGATGCTCTACCACTGAGGCACGGCCTTCCCCTAGGTGGTACCAAAGTTATTGTACATTTGCGTGGTACAGCTGGTGGCCTACAATGAATATTGTAAGTTTTTCTCCATATCTTAATTGCGTAATTTTTTATACAGAATTCTGTAATACATGTTGAAGAGTCAATTCAAGAGAATGTTACTATTTTTAAAAAATATTTTTTTTCCTTTTCAGTCAAAATTGGCTCTTATTGTGGCTCAGTACAATACCAACCCAATACAAATATCACAAGAACTTATGTCAGGCCTGCTCTCACAAGCACTGCTCTCAGCAGCCTGCCAGACTGGGAATGTTTTGGTTTCGGTTCCACCAGATGCGTTTCAAGGCCAAGCCTGCTAACTGTAGAATTCCTGTTCCAACGCTATCTCCCATGGGAACAGCTCCTCGTTAGAGGGGGGCCGCCATGACCCCTTTCCCTTATAGGCCCAGCACTGTGCCCCCAGTTTCCATTTGTGCCAATTTACCTGTTTGCTCTGTATACCTGTGGTTTTCTAATAAATCAGCTCTCTTTTGGACTTCTCGTCTCAGGGTGCTGTTTGTGGGTTTACCACGGGGACAAATATTCTGTGGGGGAAGCTGTTATTAGCTGACCTAGATCCAGGTGTGATGAAGGGATGCCTAGTGCTTCCTGCCATCCCTCTGATGCCTCTTTGAATAACTTATTTGGAAGCAAGATTAAATTGTCCATGGATTACTGTAGTGTAACAATTCAAATATAGGGATAATTGCTGCAATAAGGATTTCATTGGTTAAAATATTTGAGACAGAAACAGAGATTCTTCCTTTTTTCTCACTTGGAATAAAATTGGGATACTATTAGGGCTTTTAGCAAATTATATAACTACAATTTTATATTATAGAAATACACCCTGCTATCCTTAAACAAGTGCTTTGCAACACCTTTTTAACTATTGTAAAATTGGAGTGCTTTTTCTACATGGTCAGGGTGACATATAAATTTACTATGTATGATGGCCTGAACTTGTTTTTCCTTTATTTTAATTTATTTATGTTGTTTATACTTTGTCTCTGGGACTCAGTAGGTTACTATAGTTTATTGAAGAAATGAAGTATAGCTCAGAAATGTATCACTCCCACAATTGTGTGGCTTTGTCAATTGGCAACACCTTTTTTAGATGTGTAACCCACAGTCTTCCTGCAACTGAGGTTAGGGCAGGTTGCTTCTATATCTTGTTCATCCTCTCGAGAATCTGTGCATTACAGACATTTTACAAGTGGGGATGGATCGTGAGACTGAGTTTTGCTGTGCCTCAAGAAAGTATGTGATCCCACTATTTTTTGCCCCTCTTGCCTGGCTTTTACTGGTTGCTGAGAGAGAGGATAGAAGCCTGGACCTTTATCATGTCATTCCCCCTGTTAGTACAGCAGGTGTCTTTCAAGTGGATGTAGTGGGGGAAAATGACACAGAACAGCTTTCTGTATAAAAGGAGGACTCTGCGGAGAATATCTTTTAAAACTATGAACCCACCCCTTTCAAACAAAACCCATGGGAACCAGGAGGTGTGCATGTGTGATACCCTCATGCTGCCAGCGGACATTGTCAAGTAAAGAGCAAGCTGCTTACCATTGCTTTCCCTGCAGGCTTGGGACCCAAAGGTGAAGGAAACAGTTGCCTTTTAAGAATGAAGCATGTCCTGGGAATTTGAGTTCCCCACCCCCAAATCCTTTAAGCAGCAAGATGGGCTATGCCCGCATGGCTTAAAGGATTGGGGAGGTGGGGGTTGGCTAGGTCTTGAACTGACAATTACAAACAGATGAGATAAACATAGGCTGGGATCATATGTGGTGACAGTTCTTTCCTGCCTTTCCACAGTAGCCCCCTGAGACTTCCAAAATACTGATGCTGGAGATTGAAGGACTGTTGTGGACAAACAGCCAAATGGTCCAGGGGACTGCAGGGACGAGGGGGCACCAGGGAAATTCCTCTCTTCAACAAAGTATCATTGAAACAGGAAGGGTGGGGTGATTTTTTTATTGCCTGGTTCCCTCTCCTTGCTATGTCCCCCTTCTCCAGGCAGGCCTTGTGCTTTTTGTCCACATGTGATCTGCATCCTCCAGCATCAGCATTTTATAAATGATGGGGAAAGGGAGAGGATGGAAAGGGACAGTTTCTTGAGTGTCCTTACACCCAGGCTCTGTAGGATCCAAGCCACAGTATTTTCTATAGCCATACTTAGAGTTATTGCCACTGACAGAGATGCATTTAATGTAAGCCAATTAGATTCCAGTTACTAGGTTTCTGGGTTTTGTTTGTTACATTAACACTAGGCAACCACAAGTTCTCCCCCCCCCCCCTTGGTCAATTTAAATGGTAAACTGGATGGGCCTGTAGGACTAGTCTTGCAATAGAATACCGACAGTACTTTCCATAAAAACAACAGTGCTTGGAACCAGTTTGCAAATTTCACATGGTAACAGAAATGGGCAATTCATAACCTTCTCAGTTTGTGCTGTACCCGAGTGTCATGTGCCAGAAACAAGCTGAAGATGCCTCTGTGCAGGAGACACAGATCTGTATTGAATTCAAGATATAACTGCCTACAGATCAAATTCTGACCTCTGGAGTTTTGATCACATTAATATTTCATAGTATTCCTATTGGTGTATATGTGCTTCTTTCTGCTCTACCATGATATTATCAATTTCTGTTCCAGCATATTTTGTTTGAACAAGATGTAAAGAAAAGTTGTGTGTCAAAAATGTATTAGGCAAGCAACTGCAAGTTTTTGATATTCTTCCAGTCATTCAAAAGCATTTTTGATGTTGAACTTGGGATCTCCTGCACCAATATTATGCAGTCTACCACTGAGCAACAGCCTCTCCCAGTTGGAAAATTTCCAGTTCCCAAGTTGGAAATTGGCCCTTCAAATAAGAATGCTCCATCTGGAACCGAGAATAAATCTCAGCTGTATTAAATGTCTATTGCTTGACAGCCCATATGATTATTTAGTCATCTTTGTTTTATAGATGACTTCGATGAATTTAGATCCACTAATGACGAGGTTCTTCTCAGAAGTATTGCTGAAGATCTTCGACATTTTTTGCCCGCTGACGCAATGCTTGGTTCTGAGCACTTTGCCATTCAAAAAGTAAGTTCAGTAGTGCTAGTAAAAGTAGCAGATGATTTTGTGATTTGTGCTACCTAAAGCTTTGGAGAGTCAGCATGTTGTGCTGGTTAAGAGTGGGGGACTTTAATCTGGAGAACCTGGTTGGATAACCCCACTCCTCCACATGAAGCCTGTTGCAGTTCTGTCAGAACTCTCTCAGCCCATGCAGAGGCTGGCAATGGCAAACCACCTCTGAATATCTCTTGCCTTGAAAATCCTACAATCCTACAGGGTCACCATAACTCACCTGTGACTGGACAGCATTTTACACCACCAATATTGAAAACTACGTGGATATTATTTATTATATTATTTTATTAAATTTCTACCCCGCCCACCCCAGCCTAGGCCAGGCTCAGAGTGGCTAATTCTAAGTTTTCTATTCACCAATTTTGTATCTGTTTCTTTAGATTCTTAAGAGTACATTGAAAGCTTTCATGGATTCAGTACTACTGGCAAAAGTGGACTTTAATCCACAAAATCTTATGCTGGAATAATGTTTTTACTCTAAAGTGCCACAAGACTCCCATTTGTTTTAGCCGCAGCAGATTAGCACAGCTGCCATTCTGGATTACCGCCTCTTGTCTCCCCCCTCACCCAATCCAATTACTCCTCTGTTTATTGTCTGTTGTAACCCATTTTCCTCATACCCTGTTAAACTCAGTAACATTTCTATTTAAATTCATAGCATTATGTTACTGTTTCTGAAATGCAAAATAGCAGTAAATATAGAGCTGATGCTTGAAGGGAAATGGAGAAGAGATTAAATTCTGCACAAAGATGATACCCAGTACACATAAAAGTGGGAAGCAGCTTATTAAAAATAAACAATTTTTTGAAGGAGTACCAGAAATTTAACCTACACTTAAGAGTAAATTATCTTGAGATTTTCCTTCTCTTTGGTTTCAGATGGGTAGCTGTGTTGGCCTGCACTAGAAGAGCAACATTCAAGTTCAGTAGCACCTTAAAGACCAACAAGATTTCCTGAGCATGAGCTTTCGAGATTGTGTGAGGAAGGGGGCTTTGACTCTTGAACACTCATGGCCTGGAAATACTGTTGGTCTTTAAGGGGTTACTGAACTTGAATCTTGCTCTCCTTTGGGGGGCTTTTTGAGGTACCAAGGCTGAATGAGGGACTCCTGAAAAAGTCTAGGGAACACTTGTGAGCTACTGCTGTGGGGAGGGGTCAACAGAGCCAAGATGTCATTGGGTGATGGAGATGTGATTTGGAGAGCCTGTCCCTGAACAGATGAAATGCTTTTGGAGGGGGGGTCAGGTCCTTGGCCATGGCCATCATGTGCCTGGGTCCAACTTGTATGATCCTGTAGCCATGTCTGAGGGATCCCTATCAACCACCTCTACACTGAAGCCCTATGGGTGTGTGGCCACACTCACAAGAGGTTGGAGCTGTCCCTTCCTGGCCACTTCCCTTTTTGACCCCAAGGGTGTAGCCACCAGAAAGATAATTGTCAAAGGGTTGGCTGTCAAAACACCAACTGACATTGACTGGCTGACTCTTAAAGGGCCAGCCACTATTGATCAGCTGATTGATGTGTGACTTTTAAGAGTGTCTGTCCATGAGGGTGGATGCTAAATTTAGGCCTTGTGGATGCTGCATTTAGTTCTACAGGGTGCTCAGGAGAAGGGGGGATCTGGAGTAATCCCCCCAAAAAAAGCTTTTGTGGGGTACTAGCCATCAACTCCACAGCCTCTAGAGATGTCTGACTTTCTTTAAAACTTCAGAGTTCATATCTTGCAACTGACAAAGATCCAGCCAGATGGAAGTAAGGCTTTGTGGAGATTTTCTGAACCCCACAAAGGCATAATAAGAGAGTTACCTTTTGTTTCCAGTTTTTAATTTCAAAAAGGTGCCCTGCACGTATTAGAAATCTTTGTAGAAAAAAGTTTGAGGTGAATATTAATCTATGGATATGGACTGTCATATGTATTTTTAGAAACTTGGTTCAGGATCACCAGATAAGTGACTAAATTTATTGATGAATATGATCTAAGTCCTAAAATATGGTGAACCATGAACAGTGCAGACCTAAGCGGAGTTATCCTAAATTCATTGAAATTAGTGGGATTAAAAGGGTATAGGATTGCACCATATGACATATCACAGCAAGTATCTAATAGGAGCCAGCCTTAAGCATTTGGGCTTCTCCCTATCCTTAGCCAGTTAGATAGCTAGAGGCTCTCTGTCTCTCAGCTTTCCTATCTGAAATGTAGTTCCCTAATAAACATTTAACTTTATCTTTAATCAGTGAGTCTGCCACTTCTGCGTAATTAGCACTCTGTCAAAATTATGTACAATGCTAAAATGGCATATTAAAATATTTGCTCAATGTTTATGGTTTTTCTTCAGCTGCATCAGCAAACAAAGCCCACTGTGCATGTTGATGCATTCCTTTATGATGATGAAATTATTGATTCCTTATGTGAAGAAGGAAAGATGAGCAGAAACTACTGCCTAACTTGTGGTTCTCATCAGACAGCACCATTAGGTAAGCATGTGATGCACTCAAAAGTAAGTGTCTGCACAGAGGATCCAGGAGGCTCCTGTATGTGGTGGGAAATACAGTGAAGCTGGAGTTTTTACTGCCAGAATACAATACATGCCTGTTCCAGGATGTACTCAAGCAGGGATTGTATTCCCTAGACCAGGGGTGGGGAACCTTTTTTCTGCCAAGGGCCATTTGGATATTTATAACATCATTCACAAGCCACACATTCTGGCCCTGCCCCCTTTAACCCCTCATTGTCGCCACTTCCGCCCCCAGCCCTCTTGTAGTACTGAGGGAATACGTTTCTCCATGGCCCGGGAGGAAAAGGGTTAACACCGTTTCTTGGGCGGTCCTAGCAGCTCCATAGCAAACGATTCTTCTGCAAGGGGGGAAAAGGGTTCCTTTTCTCAGCAAAACAAACTCACATCCTCCTTGAATAGAGGCTATTCCTGTCCGAGGGAGGGGGCAGATCACCAGTCTTAGATCCTTCTGAGCTACAGATCTGCCAGGACTCATGAAGGGCCAGACCAAATGATTTCACGGGCCTTTTACGGGCCCCGGGCCTGACATTCCCCACCCCTGCCCTAGACTAGGGCCTAGAGCCAAGTGATTTCTGGATTGGAATGTGCTTTGGAAGTTAAATCCTGTCATCAGGCTCCTGAACGTGGTGGGAAATAGGTAAAAGTATTGCTTCTACTGTCAAAAGTAGTTTGAAAATTAATGGATGGTAGTTGCCTTCCTTCTCTGTTAGAGAAAATCAACAAATACCTTGAACATAAAATGCATGCTTGGTGCTGCAACTTTCCATTCCATTCTTCCCAAAACAACATCTAAAAAAACGAAGCAGCGGCATCCATATTATGGCTCACAGGCCACTGCCAGCTTGTGGACCCTTTTCATCCAGCAATCAAGGAACTTAATAAACAAAAATGCAACCAAATCAGGGCTGTCAAGTATCCAGGTCATTGAAATTCAATGAGAACTTTTCTACACTCACATCAGTAATAAAACAGTGACAGGACACTGGCGAAAGAATGAAATGACACCTCAATTACAGTAATTGAAAAAAAGATTGAGCAGAGCAGCAGCTGCTTCCAGTTTCCAAATGGCAATTTAATTAATGTTTTTGCCTGACATCTAAAAACAACTGAAGTTGATCGTTTCACCTTAATGAGCAAGTTCTTAAGTCAAGAAGTGACGAGATCAGGCTTTAATGTGTATCTCATTTTGTACACTGACATGTTCGAATTGTGTAATATAAAATGGTTCCAAACCATTGTTTGATCTACAAGCTGAGGGAAATAATTCTCAAAGAATAATCCTCAAAGTAGGAGGTGAAATTGTGCAGTAGTGGATGAATTAAATTGCTTCTCCCCTCCCCACATGGCCTTGGTTTGAATTGGCGTCCTGGTCCCCTGAAAGTAGTATGGGATTACTTCCACTGACTTCCTGACAGTTTATCTGAAGTTACAGCACACTGCCGGGAAAAAGCTTGAAAACACATGGCTGGTATTGAGAGCATTCTTGTCATACTCTCAACAAGTGGGACATGAAATTCTGAAGGGAAGACTTGTTTCAATCCATATTTTACAGTGGTCAGCATTCCAACAGTACCTTTATTTTGTGCTTATTCCACAGAATTCATTTCCCATTCATTGTCCCTCATGGAACTGAAATTCCTCTACCGGCATGTTCTACCTGATTTGACAGGGAAAGTTGTGGTTGATGTTGGCTCCAGGCTTGGTGCAGTGCTGTTTGGGGTAAAACCTTGTCTGGGAATTTGTTTTTAAAATTTATTATGTATCTTTGATCTTTTCGGAGTGTTTTCATTCATCTGTTTTTTTGGCCTGCAGATTTGATGTACTGATCTCCTTGGTTCAAAATTTGTTTGCGATTATGATTCAAGCAGTAGTGGTGGGCTTTGTTCTTCAAGCCCAGAGAAGTGATTTTTACATTATGCATTCTTTTCTCCGTGTTGGTAGGCACTGATGCTTTTGTGTATCTCCGTTACATGGTATTATTACAGCGCAGTGTCACTTCAGCCAACCATGGCTGTCCAAAGTGAAGTACTATCCACATATTTTGATGAGTTTTTGGAAAATCAGTTATTTGAGTCAGACATAATAGTTCTCCCTAATAGTTAGCCTCTCTTCTGTTCAGGAATGTTATAAACCATATACGGTAGATTTTTAAAATTCTAGTTTGGTTTCAGTTTTTATTGCTGTTGTATTACCTGATTAGGCCAATATCTTTGTAAAGCTTGAGCTCTCCAATTATGCAGTGTCCTTTCCTAAAAGATTTGCAACAGGACTATGGGTCAGAGATGAGGGCACATTGCTTTGCTTGGAGAAGGTCCCACATTCGGTCCTTTCTACTCAAGATCCCCTCCAGGTCAAAGGATCTTGAGTAGAAAAGCCTGGAAAGATCTGTCAGGCCTTGAAGTGCCAGTTACAACTGACAATACTGGATTAAACAGACAGTGTCTGTCTAAGGCAGCTTCATGTTTTTCATTTTAGACTTTGTTATGAAAACAAAACAAAATAGAATGCAGCTTATCTAAATTATCTCTGGTTTTAAAGAAGGAAAAGATTAAGTAGATCAAACAAATAGGTAAGAAACTAGGATATGGTTGAAGTGGATTTAAGGAAGTACACAACTCCTGAAAAATAATAGGCTATCTTCAGTGGTTGAAGACATGGCAGGAAAGGATGTTTATATCCTTCCAGGCAAATCAGTCTTTCCCATGCAAGGTCTCCAGATCTTTTGCAGTCTTCAGGATACCTCTAGTGTTTTCACAAATATTTACTGCTGTACCATCTTTTATGAGATTTATCCTAAAATCAAAGCTAAAATGGATGAAACATCCATAAGATTTTAAAAATAGTTCTTATCATATTCTTTGGCTTCCATTACAAAAGTGGCAATTGGCCATATTTTTTATCTGAAGACAGCTTTCTTGCCAGAGGGTTAAAGGGTTTCAGAAAGCTATAATAATGAAAGCATGAGTCAAGGGTGGTGTATGATTTGTGAGTCTTATCTCACAGGTTGGGTTTTGTTTTACTTGCCCCGACAACTGTTAAATGCAATGTGTAGTATTCATAAGAGCTAATGATATGGATGCCTGTTAAACATTCCTATATGTTAAACATCCACCTAGTTTTTGTTAGAAATTCTCCTTGGGCATAAACTTCCTATGATTGGTCTAAGCTGTGTTTTAAGCAGTCCACCTGGCTCGTGGCCCTGTGTAAGGAAGGTGCAAAATTGTTAAAGATTCTTATAGCCACACTGTTTCTGAAGCAAGTCCTATTGAGAAATGAAAGCAAATTTCTAATGCAGTTTCGTTTTATGTCTTTTAAAAACCTCTTAGGCTTTTAAATTTTATTCTAGGGCTACTTTTACAGCTCAGCATCTCAGATCTATGGCGTTGAAATGAATGCAGATTTTTGCCACTTGCAAGAAGTTATTGTTGCCAAATACCAACTTGATGAAAGAATAAAGGTGAATAGCGTGTATCTTACCTTTTGCTTTAGATTCAGAAAGATTGCAAGTTAGCCTATCGACCGGCGAAATGCACTGATTTCAGTCACTCAGATAAGGGGTGTAAAACCTCACACAGCTGTTCTTCTAGGGAATATGGCTGAATCAGTCAGCTGGTTCTGAGCAACTGCATAATAGCACCACTCCTGTCCTGATCTCTGCTATTTTGGAGTTAAAAAGTGGCCAGAGGAAAATATAGATTCAGAATATGAGTAAGGGACTACAATTCAAGATGTAGTAGCTAGCAAGATTATTTTAAGGCTTTCCCATTCTTGCAATATTTCTGCTCTGTGCCTCATATGCTAATGTTACATACACGTTCTGAGTAGTGCCTATTCAGTGGAGATCAATCAGTGGGTAGCAACAATTTGAATTAGGGTAACTGGGATGGATATTGCACAAGTGCTATCCTTTCACCTTTTGCGCTCAATTCACCTTCAGCTTATGCTGATAGCATCCTGTGTTGTCTTTTGGCTGTCTTCACATGTATTCAGTTTTTCATCCCATTGCAACTCAAAATGCATCATCATCTTTCAGTATATGTGTTTGTGTGTAATGGCTTGAGAGTCTGATGCAGGTAACCCTTTTCTAATATGTAGGTGTTAGTGACGAAGACTGTCCGATGACAATCTTTCATGGTAATAAGCTGGGAAATGCTCTTCCTTCAGGTGCTTAATGCAGACATACGTACTCAGGCTTCACTTCTTCAGAATGCTGATGTCATTGTAATGAATAATGTCTTTGAATATTTCCTTGACAAAGAGGAACAGGCCAGGTAGGTTGCATGTTCTAGACTTTTTTAGGAACCAGAAATACGTGTTTGGCAATAAGCTAGCTAGCATTGCATTGCATGTTCTACACTCCTTTTTATTTTTAAAAAATAAGATCTGAAATGTATATCAAAATAAATTTTGAATGTTATTAGAGGCCATCTCAAGGGTCCTTTTTTAGGCTGAGAGGTTAGATATAAATCTTTTGAATAAACTATTATCTCCCCATTTGGATGCAACAAGTCTTGTTTCTGTACTTAGTGGACAGAGAGAACCAAGACCATCAACACATGTTTGGGTTTATCTTTTCCGGCTGTGACTATGAAAATGGCCTTGAAATTGAAGTACTTCATTTCCCCTCCATTATGATACTCAAAAGATCTGGGATGGTGTTTGTGATGAAGAAACTCGCTTGCCAGCTTCAGTTATCACAGAACTTTCAAATAGGAAACTCTGTTTTTGAAATCCAGTTATCTTTTTTGACATACTTTGCATGACAGCTCTTGATAATGTGAAATGTTGTTTTAATGTGACTAGGCATTTATGGGTTCAGTCTGTACTATGAATTCAGTGTTTTACTTTGTGTTTTATTTCAACGGGGTAAGTCATCTGGGTTTGCTGTAACAAATCCTATAAGGTTCTTTAGGTGTAACTTCTTGAATCGTATACTGAACAGCTTATACTGTACAACTCTTGAACTAGTGATCTTAACATATCTTAAGAAGCTTTATTAATATAAGTAACATGCTTTTTTAAAATAAGAAATTTATTTATGTAATTATTTACAGTAAGGCAAGGCTTGTCTTTTTGTCTTGTTTTTTGAAAGGTTTCTCTATTAATTTTTATTAAAGCGGTTGCATTTATGAAACTCCAATCAAATTTTTAAATGCTGTTATCAGACTTAGCAACTACAGTATCAGGAGAAGAATTTAAAAAGTCTGCTGAAAGGAAGAAGACAATTTACATCACATTTTAATCCCAATTGCATTATGACCTCTAGCTCAGTCGTATTTTTCTTACAACTAGGTAGGATTGAATAATCGCTCCAATTGTGTTGTACATGCCATCTTTCTTATAATCTTGGTCATAGATATATAAGGAAAATTGGTATGCTACACAGGATCAGCCCTGGTTAGTACTTGGATGGGAGACCACCGAGGGAGTCCAGGGTTGCTATGCAGAGGCAGGCAATGACAAGCCACCTCTGTTCATCTCTTGCTTTGAAAACCGTACAGGGTTGCCATGAGTCAGCTGTGACTCGACAGCACTTTCCACCCCCAGATGATCAACATCTCGTTCCTCAAAAGGGTCTAATCTTCCTTCAGGCCAGGCTTCTAGCATTATATTATTTCCCTTGGATTAGTGTGGGTGTTTAATTTTTGTTAAAAAAATATATTTTATTAATTTTTTAATCTACAAAGTGGGAAAGGAAAGAGGGTTTAGGAACAATTATGATATGTTATACAAGGTTGACATTCGGAACGGGTCCACACCATTGTCATCATTTCATTATAATTATTATAATCATGCTTCGTTGTCTACCGCAATCTAATATCTACCATTCTAAATTTTTCCTAGATCCTGGGAATTTATCAATCAAAATGTAAAAAAGAAAGGATCATTATTAGTCACTGTCCCAAGTCTTGAGGAATCTTTATCAAATCTTCAGGTAAGCAGCTATATTTGAAACCTGTTCACTCTGTCTTTTGATGTAAAGAGCCATTTTCATTTAAGTAAAATGCTAAGGAATTTGTTGGTGATCAGTAATTTGATCAGGTCAGCCGTATCAAGGTAAGGGGACGTCTTTTGGGCTAAGCTGAGTTGGTAGGAAGCCTGTTTTGCAGCTGCATTAATTTCTCCAGTAATAAAGCTAGATCCAGTAAGACCCCAAGGGTATTAACTGAGTCTGCGAGGGTCAGTTGAATTCCATCAACAGTGGGGAGAACAATGTCCTTCAAGACTTCCTCCTTCCCAACCAGCATTATGTCTGTCTTTTCAGGGTTTAATTTCAATTTGTTCATTTTTAGCCAGTTAACCACAGCATCCAGGAAGCTATAAATGACGGTTACCACATCACCAGGTGATTTGGATAAGGTATCCAAATCCAGGTATCCAGGAGCTGGGTATTGGCAGCCTGTTGATGACAACCAACCCACGAACTGCAAGTGATTTGACCTTAAAGCTTCACATAGAGATTAAGAAGCATGGGGGGAGGGGGTAGAATTGCACAAGATAGCTAGGTACCACTTTGATGATAACTGGTTTCTGATAGCAATACTTTGACTCCAATCCATGAAGAATGATTTGAGACAGTTCAAGGCACATCCTTTTGATCTACTTCTTTCTCCAAGTGCCTCAACAAGATGCCATGATCTACTGTATTGAAGGCTGCAAATAAATCCAATGAGAGCATCAGAGAGGATTGGCCTTTGTCTATACTGAGATGGAGGTCTCTGTCCCATAGCCTGGCTTGAAGCCAGACTGGAAAGGGTCTAGAGCAGATAAATTATCCAAGAAGACTAGGAGTTGGTCCACTACTGCTTTCTCAATCACTTAGCCCAGAAAGAGTTGATTAGAAACCAGGTGACAATTAACCACATTGTTTTTCTGTAGGGATGGGTTTTTAAGTAGTTGATGAATAACCACCTCTTTGGCCAAGGGAAGGTGCCCTGAGTTAGTTACTGATTTATAATAGATGCTAAGGGTTTGTTGATGTGGTCCGTACACAATTTTATCAGCCAGGATGGGCAAGGATCAAGTATAAGTAGTTGCTTTCACATATCCTAAGATCTTGTCCACATCCATCACGGAAACTGGGTCAAAATTATCCATATATAGCCAAGGTGGTGTATTAGGCCTTTCTTCTGGTATACCTATGTTATAATTGACATCTGCATCAGAGCGTATTTTCAATACAAGCATACCTTGGAGATATTGTGAATCACACAATTTTTTTTGTTTCCCAGTGCATATAAAAGATATGTTTACACTATACTGTAGTTTATTAGGTGTGAAAAAGCATTATGTCTTAAAAAAAAGGTTTTGTAATAATAATGAAAAAGTTTGAAATATTGCAAGAATTACTAAAATGGACCCAGAGACACAAAGTTAGCACATGCTGTTGGAAAAATGGCACCGATAGACTTACTTGAAAATGCAATATTTGAGAAGTGCAATAAAGCAAAGCGCAACAAAACAAGGTATGCCTTTATTTTATCAGAAAAAAGTGGCTAAAGTATCACAACTAATTTTCTGTTCCTGGGACATTAGAGGCTCAGATTTAGACATCAGCGATTTCTGAACTACCTTAAATAATTGGGACAAACATGAACTAGCTGATGCTGTGATAGTGGAGAAGTAACCTTTCTTTACTGCTGTCACCTCCACTTCATAGGTCTTACAATGAGCTCTATACCAAGATCTGTCAGATTCTGTAAGAGTTCTTCACCAGCACAGTTCTAGACATCTCCCAGCCCTTTTCGGATCGTCCAGCTCCATGGTAAACCAGGGGGCTGGGTTTCACCCCATGGGTGGGAGAGGTCGGCGAGGGCAACCTTGCCGATAGATAGCCTGAAGAAGTTTTCATTCCACATTTCCACCACAGCCTCAACAGAACACGTTTGGAATCCTAGAAGCCCCCAGAGCATTTTGGAACCCAGCAGGATTCATGAGTTTTTGTGGGCTGACCATTTTAACTGGACCTCCTCTCATGCAGGGTGTCTGGGCCACATTCACCTTGGTTTTAATTAGGTAATGGTCAGACCATGGTTCAGGATGAATCTCCAGCCCTGAAACCAAACGTTCCCTCAAAGGCTCGCTGCAAAAGATTAAATCCAGGGTGTGACCTCTTTCATGAGTGGGGCCAGTTATAAAGGCAATCAAAGATGCTATAAAATCTTGGGCTGGTCCCAATAAGATATCCTCAGCATGCATGTTGAAGTCCCCCAGAACGAACATTCTAGGAGTCTGCAGCACCACATCTGACAATACCTCTGCCAGCTCATAGAGGGTGCCCACTGGGGAACTAGGTGGCTGGTAGACAAGAAAAATGCCTCATCTGTCCTTAGTCCTTAATGTCCCTTTGAAAACTATAAAACAGTTTTTGGATTATCCAAGGACAAGAAGGGTTAAGATGAGGGTACATAATCAAAATAACTCCTTCCACTTAGAACAGCCATGAATTTCAGGTTAAATAAAGTATTTGTATCTACAGCTTGTTCTCTTTAAAAATATAGGGCTCCTTCCATTTGGGGGAGGGGGCAGATTGCTTATTGCATACCTGAATTTGGGTATTCCAGTTCTCTTCTTTCTTGCTTTCCCCTCTGAGCTGGCATTTTTACAATTCTTGCATTTTTACCTGTTGGGACACGCAAAGCATATTTCATTTGCAGATAACTCTGGCTACAACCAGCTCATTTAGTGATGATGATAACTTTGGCAGAGTTAGTAAAAGAACATTTCTTCCAGGTGTGCCGAACGAGTAATACTTACAATGCAACCCTGTGCAAAGTTACTCTAGTCTAAATTTACTTGAATCAGTGGGCTTAGATTGGAGTAGTTTTGCATAGGATTACAGTTAGTCAATCCTAGGAGATATAAAATCCATGGAATAACACTCTAAATAATTGCATAAAATAACTAAAATGCAAAAACAACAACTATTAAAGCTTTATTCTCCTTAGTCAACAATATTGAAGCGGATCACTGTTTGTCAGTGTTTAGGGAACCCCATGAAGTGGTCCTTATAGTTCTGAACCTTAAAAGCAGGGACAGGTATCCAGTTAAAATTAGTAGCTGTGATGACATGTGGGGGAGAGTCCATGTAAAAGATAGCCATGTCCATACTGTACTGTTGTTTTATTGCTAATACTTCAATTTTTACTGGGCGGGGGGCATGGGGAATTGATATAATTTCTAGGAAATGGTATCTACATAAAATGACCTGTGACACTAGTCCTAATTTGCTATGTAGACTCTTGCCACATTGTAAAGCAGTTCTTTTGTAACAGAGGCTGGGGGGGAAAGCTAACTGAATCAGTGAAAGAAGGAAAAAAATATTTTTTAGAAGTCTGGCAAAAGCGATTCACCAGCTGCATAGTATTGTAACTTGTAAGCGTCCAGATGAAAGAAAGCAATATCAGGGAAACATATGACTAAGTAGGAGGGTACATATTTTTGCATGCAGAAATTCCCAGGTTCAGTCCCTAGCAGCTCTGGTCCTAGGTGGTCAGCTGAGAGTTCACCTGACTTGTTGGTGAGTCACTTAGTTGAGCTAGATGGTCCAGAAGTCTGACCCTGCAACTTTGCACAGTTGTGTGTACATTTCCATGGCTGAGTGCCATCATGGATGTAGTTGCAGATCCTCACCAAGATATCCAAGCCTCCGTGCATATTTTGCAGACTTCTGCCTGTAACTGTTCCACCATGCAAGATATTGTTTGATTTTATTTCCTTTATGATGTGCCTTCATCATTACTGCAGGGTGCTGTATATTCGCAGGAGCAGATTCACGTATGGATGGCCTAATTTCATGTTGCTGTTTTTTTCAGGTGGACATTCAGCTCAGCCAGTGGGTAGAAGCAATGCCCTTACTCTATGATGTCTTCTTGGAGGAAGATGCTGATAGAGAAGCACTGAAACAAATTTACTTGTATAAGATTCTGTAATATAAAAACTGACTCAGATTATAGAGTTGTGGTTCATAACAGCAGTATTTTCTTTCTTTTTCAATGAGCAGTGTATGGAGCCTGCAGCCCTTTCTGGGGGGATAAAATGAAAAGGCAGAGAAGTGATATGCACACTTGGTTATGTTAAAGAGAATCTACTCAGTTCCTTTTAATGAGAAATCCTATTAAAAGAACAAAAAATGCTGCTGTGCTATTTTTCAACAGATTTTGTCTTTTTTTTATTCTTAGGTGCTGAATATGATTATGTTTAGTTTTGATGTGTATTTATGTCGGCTGTTTTATGGCTGCTTGCTTTTTTATAGACTTTTTAGATACTTTTGTTACCAAACTGTGTTAACACTTTTTGTAAGCTGCTTTTATAGTATTCTTGCATATATACATTTTAAAATAAATATTGTATACTCTAAAATATGCATCTGCTTTTTTGACAAGAATTTTTCCCTTTTCTCAGTGGTTCAAACTACTCTATACATCTAGTAGTACAGATGACTTTTTGGTGGGATGTGAAAGTTCTCCAGCACCAAATACCCTTGCAGGCTATCTCCCCCACACCCACCTTGCTAAGCCCTTGGACCAGGATTCAATCCAATTTTCCCTTCGTCTAGGGTCTGGCTGCAGGTGGACACTTAATTGGACAGTGCCTTCTTTGCCTCACTGAGAAAAGGTGGGTAAATGGGGCCCTCACATCCAACACCAAACAAGGTTGCCTTGAATGTGGTTCCTCTCCCCTGTAAAATATTCCTCCGAATGAGGTCCACCGGACACACCTTCATTACTGGTGTTTCAGTGCCAGGCAAAAAAAATAAAATCTTATTCTTGTAAGCTTATGTTAAACTCTTCTTTTGCTTGTTTTCTTGAGTGTCATTGTAGCATTATAGTTTGTTGTGATATTTTAATTGTAATTTTATAATTTAACAAAAATATATGTTCTTGGAATGCTGACTTTCAATAGGTTGACTTTTGGAAAAGCAAGATAAGAAGATGATAAAGCATGCAACTTTCATAGGAAGAAAAATAAGCAGATTAAGTGGTTGGAGCTTTTGGAAGAGATACAAGTAACTCCACTCATTCTTCCCCTTCATTTTTAAAGCTGCTGAACTAATGGTCTTATTCCTTATGAATAAATTTTGTTAAAGTATACCCTAAGAATGCCTAAAGCTGCATGAACCAGAGGGATGCTTCCATGTTATCAGGAACTCTGATGAGCCATGGTGACAAAATATTCTGTGAACTTGTATTAATCCTTGCAAACTTTAAACAGTTCTTATCAGAGGTTGGAGAGCATCTGAGAGTTCATACTGATGAAAGACATCCTATTGCGGTTGAAGAGATTTTTGTAAGAGTGAGCCAAAAAGACAGTGAAGCCAGTAAAATAGATACTTTCATGAAAATTAAACATTCTATTGTATCAATGCCAATTAAGATTATATTATTTGCCTGAGAAGGGAAACTTGAATTTTTTTAATACAACATGTATTTGGTTTTTGATTTTGAAAGGGATGGGGTGGTCTCAGGTTAGCTATATCTATTTATTAAAAGAGTGGATAATGTAATTCAGTTGTGCTATTCTGGCTAAAACAATTTCACTTCTAACAGGAGCCATAATTGCTTAATTTCTCACAGTTCACATTTGAGAATCACTGGGAGAGGCATGTTAGAGAGGGTTTTTAAAAATGTCATCAGTTTATAAAGGACCACTTTAGTAAATGTAGATTCTGTTTGGATATAAAACATCCATCCCCAGAAAAAGTCCATTTTAGTTTGCTGCATCCAAAACAGGGAGTCTTGTAGCAACTGAAATTCTAATAGATTTATTGTGGCATAAGCTTTTTGTGAGCCAAAGCCAATGAGATCATACGTTCCATTGGCTGAGAGACAGATGCCTGCAGCAACAAACTGGGGTGGGGGGTGTTACAAAGAGAAGCCAACAGGCCCCATTTCCCGGCGTATACATATCATTGCGAAGTACAGGTGTTTGGAGTTTATCTATGTCTCTGAAGCTTGCTTCTAGTGCTGGTACACATGGTCTAGTGGGAGGGACTTCTACAGATTGGGGTGATTCATATGATAGACTTTGTCACTGTCCAAGGCTTAGGGGAGGATCCACAGGTCCCAGCTGTGAGTAGAGTTAATCAGAGGCCATAGCTCTAAAAAATCAGACAGCAGCTAATGGAGTGCACGACCCCCAGAGCAAGTGCCCATAGGCAGATAATAGATGGAATTAAGTGGAGAAGTATAGTGGGGGAGATTGGGGGAGAGCAAGAGACAACCACAAAGACATAGCTTCTTTGCACAAAGCTCCTGTATAAGCTCAGCATTGGGACAAGAACTTTGAGTATGTCTCATGAACCTTCTTGCTAATGAGTTCTGCATCATTTTCAGGTAAGCAGTGTTTCTTATCCTTTAACACATTTAAACAACCAAACAAGCAACGAAAGTAGAATGCCATCAGGGTTTATCCAGTGTTGTGTAAAGAGAGCCACATATATGATTATCTGCTCACTGGGCAAAAATCATGGATGTATGCTCAATGCATCAAGCTCAGCCTATCAGGCAACACAGTTGTTCCCTTGAGGCTAGGGTTGTTGAACTGGAGAAGCTGGGAGAGGCAGAGATATGGATGAGACTTTCCAGGGACCTGCTATAACTGTCCCATTCTTGAGTTGACATCAACTTTTCTGATGTCAGGTTGGAAGGTGTAAGGCTGAAGAGGGCAGAAATAATCCCTTAGAAGGGACCTTTTCCTTGCATCAAGTCCATAGCCTCTTGTACCAAAGATAATTCTCTGGGTTGGGGGTATTGTGAAATGATAGAATGCTCTTGATGGCCATTCAGAGCAATTTTTGGCCTCTGTTTGAAAGAGGATGATAAAGTAGATGGACCACTGTTCTGATCCAAAGGGGTGATTCTTATGTACAGATGAAAACAAAATCCAGTTATATGGGTTGACTCAGAGTAGTGTGGAACACTGTTAATTTTGCATTTGTGGTTTTGAACAGTCTTCATGATAAAGGGCAAATTGTTTTAGTAAGAAAGGACAAACCTTGATAACTAAAACTAACGAACTGTCCACAATTCACCACTATTTTCCATTCCCTAAAGCCCCTAATTTCCAGATCAGGACTGTGGAGTCCAGTTCAACAAGTATGTTTAGTGGAATTACCACTAGGGGGCATTCAAAACATTACGGTCAGGGTTTCAAAAGTACAAATAACCCTGCTGGACAGTGACCCTTGCAGGGCACCTATAATACAGTATTTTTCTGCAACACTCTCTTTACTGAATTAATCTTTAGCTGAAATGTTGCTAGAAAGGACAGTATTCAAAACAGGATGCTGCCCGGCAGATAACATCAGACAGCATATTGGTGCAGAAAGCCCTTCATGTGTCTTGTGACTGAAGGAGAGTAACACAGTGTATTGGGTACAAGTTATCTCTGACTGGGGTGAATTCAGTAATTTTAATTATCTAAAAAGAGGTCTTTTGCTCACTCCCAAACCTGCCTGTGTGTAGACATCTCAGACTGACAATGAACTTTCTTCTTGTTCTACCTCATTTGCCTTTAACGTGGTGTAGTGGTTAAGAATAGTGGTCAGGAGTAGTGGATTCTAATCTGGAGAACGGTTTTATTCTCCACTCCTCCACATTAGTGGCAGACTCTAATCTGGTGAACAGGGTTGGTTTCCCCACTCTCACACATGAAGCCAGCTGTGTGATCTTGAGCTAGTCCCAACTCTCTTAGAGCTTTCTCAGCCCCACTACCTCACAGGGTGTCTGTTGTGGGGAGGGGAAAGGAAGGTGATTGTAAGCCATATTGATTCTTCCTGTTAACAGCCCTATCCTGTGTGAGTTTGGCACACCCAAGCCTTTACATGCACCTGACCTTTAATAAAATCCGGCTGCAAGTGATAATTTTTAGTACCATCCTAAGCAGAGTTCAAGTTGACCTCAGCGGACTAAGAATGGGTAGGATGGCACTGCCAGCAACAGTCTTGTAGGTGACTTGTCTCTAAATATTGCTATGCGAGAACTTGTGTTAAGTGCAGTCAAGTCACTTCCTACTCATGGCAGCCCTATGAATCAATGTCCTCCAAAACGCCCTTTAACAGCCTTGCTCAGGTCTTGCAAACTGAGGGCTGTGGCTTCCTTTACAGAGTCAATCCATCTCTTGCTGGGTCTTCCTGTTTTCCTGCTGCCTTCAACTTTTCCTAGTATGGTTGTCTTTTCCAGTGACTTTTGTCTTTGCATAATGTGACCAAAGTACGATAGCCTCAGTTTAGTCATTTTAGCTTCCAGGGTCTGTTCAGGCTTCATTTGATCTAGAACCCACTGATTTGTTTTTTGGCAGTCCACAGGATCCATAATACTCTCCTCCAACACCATATTTCAAAGGAATCTACTTTCTTCCTATCAGCTTTCTTCATTGTCCAGCTGTCACACCCATACATAGTAATAGGGAATACGATGGCATGAATTAACTTGATCTTGGTTGTCAGTGACACATCCTTACACTTAAGAATCTTTTCTAGCTCCTTCATGGCTGCCCTTCCCAGTCTCAATTTCCTTCTGATTTCTTGCCTGCAGTCTCCCTTTTGGTTAATAATGGAACCAAGGATTAAAAAGTCTTGAACAATTTCAATTTCCTCATTGTCAACCCTAAAGTTGTGTAATTCTCCTGTAGTCATTACTCTTGTATTCTTGATGTTCAGCTGCAGTCCTGCTTTGGCACTTTCTCTTTTAACTTCGGCTGTAGTCGTTTCTAGTCTTTGCTATTTTCTGCCAGTAATGTAGTATCATCGGCATATCTCAAATTGTTAATGTTCCACCCCCCAATGTTCACTCCACCTTCATCTAAATCTAATCAAGTTTTCCTAATGATATGTTCTGCACAAAGATTGAAGAGACAGGGAGATAAAATACATCCTTGACCAATACATCCTTGACCTTTGCCAATTGGAAACCATTCCGTTTCTCCATATTCTGTCCTAACCGTGGCCTTATGTCCAGAGTACAGGTTGCGCATCAAAACGATTCGATGTTGTGGCACACCCATTTCCTTTAAAACCAGCCATAGCTTTTTGTGATCCACATAGTCAAAATCTTTGCTGTCATCTATGAAACACAAGCTAATTTCCTTCTGAAATTCTCTCGTATGTTCCAGTAACTTACATAAATTTGTAATATGATCTCTAGTGCCACTTCCTTTTCTGAACCCAGCTTGAACATCGGGCATTTCTCATTCCTTATATGGTAACAGTCTTTGTTGTAAGATTTTGAGCATTTTGAGCATCACTTTACTTGTGTGAGAAATTAGTTTCTGCAATCTTTGATGTCTCCTTTCTTGGGAATTAGAATGTAAATGGATTGTTTCCTGTCTGTAGGCTATTGTTTTGTTTTCCATATTTGTTGGCATATTCTTGTTGAGATTTTGATGGACTCCATTTCTGGAATAGTTCTATTGATATCCCATCTGCTCCTGGTGATTATTTTCTCCCAGTTGCTCTCAGTGTAGCTTTCACTTCACTTCCTAAAACTGTAGGTTCTTCTTCAAAAGATTCTTTTTGGAAGGAATTTTTCATCCTTTCATCTTTTCTGTATAGTTCTTCAGTGTATTGTTCCCACCTTTGCTTTATTTTGTCCTGTTCAGTTAATGTATTTCCATGTTGATCATTCAGCATGCCTAATTGTGCTTTAAATTTCCCTTTGATTTCTTGGATCTTGTGGAACAGATGTGAGAACTTGCAGAAACAGTATTTTAGAATTTGAACTCTGCAAGTCTAGGGATTCCAAAGAGCTAATGCTAACAATAAAGCACCTTATAGCACCTTGGCGTGTAACACACTTCATGAAAGTTTCAAGAAGTGAAAGCCCATTTTGTCAGATGAATATATCCTGATTAAAAAGGTAAAGGTAGTCCCCTGAACAAGCACAGGGTGATGTCACATCATGACCTTTACTACTAGGCAGACTTAGTTTAAGGGGTGGTTTGCCTTTCTCAGTCATCTACATTTGACCCCCAGCAAGCTGGGTACTCATTGCAGAAAGGAACACCCCCCCTTTAATAATTTATTTAACAAAGTGAGGACAAAAGTTTAAGTAATGCAAGAGGAATTGGAAAATCCAATCAGCGTGGGCTGACTAATGATGAATAGACACATGATTAATGTAAATAAACTTCTCAAGACTATGCCATGACCTGGAGACCATTTACTTTGTATCCCAAAAGGGGAAAAGAGCCCTGTGCTTTTTTATGCATATGCAGCAATAGAAGTTCATTGTTCGCTAATTAAATGGTGGTATTTAAACTGCTTAAGATAACACCCTTGTAATGGACCCTGTTATTTTCTTGAGCTATGCACAGAAACCCAGGTTAGTCTTCATCTTAAAAGGTTCGTAAAACCTCACCCATCTTTAAGGAGGCTGAAAGGAATACTTTAGGACAGTCTTGCATTTTGGCAGAACAAAACAAAATTGTTCAAAAATTTGCAACTGGATAGAGAAGTAGTCAGGGGGAGGAGGTGGGAGTCGATAGATTGCTACCACTTGGAAGAACTGCTGAGGCTATGAGACTAGTAGTGCCTGACTGTGAGCCTTTATGCTTCCTTCCCGCTTAACCTGTGTATCTCATAATTATTTTTAAAAAGAGAGGAAATCACACACGTGTAGTGATTTTCCTCCCAAGAAAACTGACTCTGTAAAGTTTCCATGGAAATTCCTACCACATTGGAAAACTGGAAGCTTTAAACAGTATTAATTCAAAATCCATGGACATCACCAGGCAGCCAGTATAGAAATCAAAATAGATTATATAATTGGAAGCAAAAGATGGAGAAGCTCTATTCTCTCGGCCAAAACAAGACCAGGAGCCGATTGCGGTACAGATCATGAATTGGTAATATCGAAAATCAAGATAAAGCTTAAGAAAAACACCAAAACGTTCATAGCACCAAATCTAAGCAATATTCCGGAAGAGTTTAAAGACTATGTAAGCAACAGATTTGCATTACTGAGTTCAAGTGAATGTAAACCTGAAGAACTATGGGTGGAAACTAGAGATATTATCAAGGAAGAATGTGCAAAGACTATTCCTGTAGCCAAAAGAAAAGAAAAACCTCGATGGATGTCTGAGGAAAGTCTTAAAATTGCCAGAGATAGACGAGAAGCAAAAGTAGGTGACAGAAATAGAATCAAAAGTCTAAGTGCAACGTTCCAGCGACTCGCACGTAGAGACAAAGAGACCTATTGTAATAACCAGTGTAAAGAAATAGAAGAGAACAACAAAAAGGAAGAACAAGAGATCTGTTCTACAAGATCCAAGAAATCAAAGGGAAATTTAAAGCACGGTTAGGCATGCTGAAAGATCAGCATGGAAATACATTAACTGAACAGGACAAAATAAAGAAAAGGTGGGAACAATACACTGAAGAACTATACAGAAGAGATGAAAGCATAAAAGAATCTTTTGAAGAAGAACCTACAATTTTAGAAAGTTAAGTGAAAGCTGCATTGAGAGCAATCAGAGAAACAAATCACCAGGAGCAGATGGGATATCAATAGAGCTATTCCAAGCCACAGAAACGGAGTCCATCAAAATCTTGACAAGAATATGCCAACAGATATGGAAAACAAAACAATGGTCCACAGACTGGAAACGATCCATTTACATTCCAATTCCCAAGAAAGGAGACATCAAAGATTGCAGCAACTATCGGACCATCACATTAATTTCTCACGCAAGTAAAGTGATGCTCAAAAGGCTGTTACCATATATGGAACGATAAATGCCTGATGCTCAAGCTGGTTTCAGAAAAGGAAGAGGCATTAGAGATCATATTGCAAATATACGCTGGTTATTGGAGCATATGAGAGAATTTCAGAAGAAAATCAGCTTGTGTTTCATAGATTACAGAAAAGCTTTCAACTGTGTGGATCATGAAAAGCTATGGCTGGTTTTAAAGGAAATGGTGTGCCACTTCATCTGATCGTTTTAATGCGCAACCTGTACTCTGGACAAGAGGCCACAGTTAGGACAGAATATGGAGAAATGGAATGGTTTCCAATTGGCAAAGGTGTCAGACAAGGATGTATTTTATCTCCCTATCTCTTCAATCTATATGCAGAACATATAATTAGGAAAGCTGGATTAGATTTAGATGAAGGTGGAGTGAAAATTGGAGGAACATTAATAATTTGAGATGCTGATGACACTACATTATTGGCAGAAAATAGTAAAGATTTGAAACGACTACTGCTGAAAGTTAAAAGAGAAAGTGCCAAAGCAGGACTACAGCTGAACATCAAGAAAACAAAAGTAATTACTACAGGAGAATTACACAACTTTAAGGTTGACAATGAGGAAATTGAACTTGTTCAAGACTTTCTATTCCTTGGCTCCACCATCAACCAAAAGGGAGACTGCAGTCAAGAAATCAGAAGGAGACTGGGAAATCAGAAGGAGACTGGGAAGGGCAGCCATGAAGGAGCTAAAAAATATTTTGAAGTGTAAGGATGTGTCACTGGCCACCAAGACTAGATTAACTCATGCCATCGTATTCCCTATTACTATGTATGGGTGTGAAAGCTGGACAGTGAAGAAAGCTGATAGGAAGTAAATAGATTCCTTTGAAATATGGTGTTGGAGGAGAGTGTTACGGATTCTGTGGACTGCCAAAAAAACAAATCAGTGGGTTCTAGATCAAATCAAGCCTGAACTGACCCTAGAAGCTAAAATGACTAAACTGAGGCTGTCGTATTCTGGTCATGCAGGAAAAGAGGAAGACCAACAAGAGATGGATTGACTCAATAAAGGAAGCCACAGCCTTCAATTTGCAAGATCTGAACAAGGCTGTCAAAGATAGGACATTTTGGAGGACTTTCATTCATAGGGTCGCCATGTGTCGGAAGCGACTTGACGGCACTTAACACACACACAATTCAAAATCCCAATCATGTATGTCTGGAAATGTCTGGGTTTAATAGACTTTACTTCCTTGTAAATATGTTTAGGATTGCAATCAGCGGGTATTTAAAAATAATTTCTCATGTGAACACAGATGGGGTTACGTATTAACTACTTTTGTAATTTATTGTTATTTAAAAGAGTGCAACATCATGGAAGATGTCCCTCAGTGGAAGGAAACGTTATTTAGCAAAAATTTGACAATAGCTCAGAATTTTAGTTGTCAGTTCAGTCTAGGGTGAGCAACACTGAACATCGGTTGGCAGGCTATTTTAGTTTGCACAGAGATACCTGCTCCTCTGTACAAGGAAGTACATACCTTGCCCAACTTCTTCCACAGAGAAAAAAATAAGTATGCTATGGTAGCATATCTTTTGCTACATATCTTTTGGTAGACATGGCTTGTGACAGCACAGTAAACACTGGAATGGAAATAAAATTATTTGGACACGGTATCTGTATTCTATTTTGAAGTGACGCAGCACACCATAGAATAATCTCTGGGAATGTAGTAACAAGCTGGTGTATTTTAATAAACTATGTTAAATACTCCCCTCCAGCTCTCCCTTTTCATCCAAATCCCTAATGATGGTTACAGAAGAGAGATTTTTTTATTTTTAAATGCACATCTTTTATTCTTCTCTTATTTCCTTCTTTGCACACATACCTTCCACGTTTCCTAGCATCCAATTACACATTTATCTGCCTCCTAGGTACCAGGCTTGATGACGAAGAGTCTTGTACAGGCTAGGCCTCGGAGAGCCTCGACGCACTCCAGGCATCTTTTCAGCTACTAATTTAAAAATGGAGGATGAGCGTCTCATCCATTAATTAATAACGCAGCCCTCTTGTCTTCCTGTGTGTCACAAGCTGGAAAGGCGGAGAGCGGCCAATAAAGATGTAGGGGAAAGAAGTCGAAAGCTCCTCCCAACAGCTCTTCCTCATTGAGAGCTGAAGTAGTAGATCAAAAACTTCCGAGAAGAGAAAAGGCCGCGGGAAGAAAGGGTGGGGAGGCAAAAAAAGGGAGAAGAGGAGGGGAGCCTCATCAAAGACATCCAGGTGGAAGGGACGAGCGCGACACAAGTCAGGTAGGAGGAGGAAGGGGCAACCTTGACGTCCGCCCGGAGAGGGTCAAATCTGCCCCCCAGGCCGATCGGGGGAGACAGAAAAGGGCGCTCTCTGGACATCCTGACAGGAGGAAGCTCGTCCCAGCTGGGGAGGAGGAGGAGGGGTGGTGGTAGGGGTGGTAGCCCTCGTTAAATATCAAACTGGTGGGAGGAAACACGGGATTGAAAGGAGGGGGGGAGATAAGTCCTGACAGAAGCTGGGCGAGAAAGCAGATAAGGGCTCCAAGCGCTGCCCCCACCCTTCCCCTTCCTCCCTGCCCGGCCAGCCTTTCACGGGGAGCGGAACGAGGGGTCCACACCCGGCGTAGTCAGGTCAGAAGCCCCGCGGGGGACCGCCGAAGCGTGCTGGGGCGGGGGGGGGGAGAGAGACTCTCCCCTTCCCTTCCCACCCGGGTTGCCGAGCACGTTGTTGTTGGGGGGGGGAGGGGAGGAGGAGGCGGGTTCGAGTAATCGTTCTGGCTGCCGCCGCCTGCTGTTTGGCGTCATGGCCCCATTGTGAGGCGGCCTAGGGGAGGGGGGGGTGGAGAGACGCGGGGGTGGAAAGGAAGGGATCCACGCGCAAGAGAGCTCGTTCGGTCCCGGGCGAGGAAGCGGCGTGTCAGGCGCGCGCAAAAGGGAGTCGGCGGCTGTTACCGAGGCTACCGAGGAGGAAGGGGGGGGGTTTTCGTTTTTTATTTTTATTTATCTCTTTCTCCCCCCCTTCTCCCACCTTCCCGTTCTCCGACGCGGCCAGGACCCGGGCGATGCCGCTGTTACACCGCAAGCCTTTCGTGAGGGAGAAACCCCCCGCCGACTTGCGACCCGACGAGCACGTCTTCTACTGTAAGGTCACCGACGAGATCTTCAGGGATTACGAGTAAGAGGCGCGACTTCTTTCTCTTTCTTTCATCTCTCTCCCCCCACCCCCCACCCCCCACCCCCCACGTCGGCTCTGGCGGGCTAGTTTGAAAGGCGAGCGCGGCGGCGGCGGCAAACGGCTGACACCTGGCCAGGACTGGAGGAGGAGGAGGAGGGAATCCCCCTCCAAGAGGCCGGGGAAAACCCCTATCCGCCCCCCTTCTTTGGGGCGGGAGGAGAGGAGGAGCGGGGGTCTTGGGGCTGGCTGGCTGCGGGCCTCCAGCGCGCCCCCTCGGAACCCCCCCTTCCCCCTCAGGAGGAGGGAAAGTTTTATGTGGGGGGGGGGCAAGCGAGAGAGACTGGCTGTCTGGTCCGACCGCGATCTTGCCGGGGACCCACAAAGTTCGTCGCCTGTCGGCCGGGGCGACGACTAGGCCTCGGGGCGAGTCTCGGGGCGCGCGCGTGTGCGTGTGGCAGAGCCCCGCCGCCTGCGAGCCCTCCCCCGAGGAGACGAGGCGCGGAAACCGTCACGGAATCAACGGCCCACCGCGCCGTATAGGCCAAGGCTTGGGGGCTGCCTGCCTGCCTGCCTGCCCGCCCGCCTGATGGGTGTCAGCAGCCTCATGCTATTGTTTCCCCAGCAGCTGGAAGGACAGGGAGCGAAACGCGTCGCCTCTTTAGCCGACCTGGCGGCGGCTTCCACTTGCCTCGCTCGTCTCTTTTTGGGTTTGGGTTCAGAATCTCGACAGTTCCTTTTACAGGGCCCGCGGGGGGGCGGGGGGGCGGAGAAGGGATCAACAACAACAAAACCCAAATCGAACAGTCCTCTGGCTGCCGAATTTCCCCTCCTCGCGTTTGCTCCATTCGGGGTTTTCAGACGCGTTCAGCGTCTCTGTTTCTACTTGTGCGGACAGGAATCCGCACCTGTTCGTGGGGATATTGTATTTCTTAGCATTTCTGTAGCCCCCAAAAGATTTCTTGACAGCTTTGCTATAGTTCTGCTGTGGTTCGGTTGTAGGCTTTATCGAGTGAAAGAAGCTACACAACTGAATAACCATTTATGTCGGTGTTGTTGTTCAGTCATGTTCCAGAACTAAGAGATGCGTTGGGGTTGGCATGTTTTTGCTACTGACCTAAAGTGAAAGTAGAACAGCTGGTGTATAAAGTATTGCCCCTTTAGGTGGAGCTGTCAACCTGTGAGTTAATCCGTTAAAAGGAAGACTAATCAATCAGACTTCCAGTACTTTCGAACAGGCAATGTTTTTATGATATGAAACCAGGGTTGCCAACTCTGGATTAGAAAATCCTTGGAGATTTGGAGGGTAGATCTTGGGGAGGGCAGGGTTTGGGGAGGTGAGGGACCTCAGTGGGGTATAATGCCATAGAGAGGACCCTTCAAAGCAGCCTAATCTGCAGGGGAACTAATATGTTTGGAGAGCAGTGTAATTCAGGAAATATCCTGGCCCCATCTGGAAGTTGGAAGCACTATATTAAACAAAGGTAATAGTTAATGTCAACTATATTCCAAATTATGTTTAATTTTATTTACTTTTTCCGTGAAATGCCTTTAATTGCAATATAGCTTTCCCAGGATGTTTTTTTTTACAGGGGTCATGGTATTGTGTGTGTGTGTTAAGTGCCATCAAGTCGCTTTTGGCTCATGGTGACCTTATGAATCAATGTCCTCCAAAATGTCCTATCTTTAACAGCCTTGCTCAGGTCTTGAAAATTGAGGGTCGTGGCTTCCTTTATAGAGTCAGTCAATCTTTTGTTGGGTCTTCCTCTTTTCCTGCTGCCTTCAACTTTTCCTTGCACAATTGTCTTTTCCAGTGACTCTTGTCTTCTCATAATGTGGCCAAAGTACGATAGCCTCCGTTTAGTCACTTTAGCTTCCAGAGTCAGTTCAGGCTTGATTTGATCTAGAAACCACTGATTTGTTTTTTTGGCATTCCACGATATCTGTAACACTCTCCTCCCAACACTACATTTCAAAGGAATCTACTTTCTTCCTATCAGCTTTCTTCAATGTCCAGCTTTCACACCCATACATAGTAATAGGGAATACTAGGAGTGCAGTAAGTTACTTGGGGGAATATGTTCAGGATAAAACAGTTCTGATCTAGAATTCTTTGTTGTAGATAAGAAATGAGATTCCTTTTTCACTACTTCTTCCTTTTGCTCCCAAAAGGCTTGGGGCACAATCCTTTCACAGTGAAGCACTTTGAAATCCCATTTGTTTTATTGGAAGTGATTTAAGCATGTGCTTGGTTATCCGTTTTGATATAAATGGGCTTTAAAAGGACCTGACACTGACTGGTCTGTGATATTACATTTTTCAATATTTAACCTGGTGTGGTTTTATTGCTTTTTTGCAGTGTATAAAATTAGAGCACACCTTGCTATTCTCATGTATAGACTTGTCTGTAACTCACAGACTACATCTAGTAAAAATAATATTGAGTGCTGTTTGTACAATGTAGTCAAGTAGTCGTCTTAAAAAAACTTTAGCATATTTACACTGAGTCAAAAGAGACCAAAGTGAATGAGATCCCTGGAACCTGTTCAGTGTCAGAGGTCATCCCAGGGATAGGTGACACAATCCACAGCCTAACCTCACCACTGAAAAATTATTGCCAGATTCTCCTATTGGGCGGGAGAGACATCTTTGGGGCAAAATGTGTTGAGTCCTATGTAAAGTGAAGAGATAGTGACTGGGCTGTGGTTATCCAATAAACTTGGCTGTGTGGAGATTTGGACCCAGATTTCCTGAGCCAAGCCCAATCCTTGTCCACTATACTACACGTACTCTAAAGTTTGGAAATACATTCTGTTCTATGATCATGAGACTGAAACTTGCTTTCCTAGGATACGTGTTCGGATAATCACAAATCTCCTTTCCTAGGCAAAAAAACTCCTAACAGTAGGCTCAGAGATGCTATGTATTTGAGTACGGATCTCTAGAATATTGTTCTTCCACAATACTAAGCCCCACAGCTCCTTGGTAAATACTGTTGGCACTTGGCAAAGACCTTATTGAGGAAGCTAGGATTTCTAAATCGGTCTCATGACGTTTTGGAGGATAAATGCACATGTATGAATAATAATCCAGTGTATTTACTGTTATCTATGACACCCCAGTGTCAAAAAGTTATTTGGCTTTCTCACCTAATGTGAGTGGTAACTGGTGGAGAGGTCAGTTTACTTATTTTAACCTTTTTTGTTTCAGTGACTTTTTTGAACGAACCATTCTGTGTAACAGCCTTGTGTGGAGTTGTGCTGTTACAGGCAAGCCTGGACTCACATATCAAGAAGCATTAGAATCGGAAAAGAAAGCCAGACAAAATCTTCAAAACTTTCCAGAGCCACTGATTATTCCAGTTCTGTACTTGGTTACTCTCACCCGTCGCTCACGACTTCATGAAGTTTGTGATGATATCTTTGCTTATGTCAAAGACCGTTACTTTGTTGGAGAAACTGTGGAAATACTTAGGAATAATGGTGACAGGTAGGTTTATTTAATCTTTGCTAGTCTTAACAGATGTATTTGACAGGGTTAATTTGTGAACAGTTATTTTGGGGTGCATTTAGCTGCTGTTGATCGAGCTCCTTGTGTTCTTGGTTTAAGACGACTTCGGCAGATTCACCAGTTCACTGACAATGCACAGCATTATCCTAGTCAGTACAGAATATAGTTGTTCAGATTGTTTTACTGAGTTTATAGGAAAGGGGGATTATAAATCTACCTAAAAAGAATAATGGATGACAGAAAGTTTCCTTCTGCTTTCCAGTGTTTGCTTTAACCATGGTCTAGTATTATGTTTGCTCCGACACTAGTGTTAACTTCATTCCTGTGTAACCAGGGTATAGAAATTATTTGAAATTGTTTCAAACTCAGATGAAGAGTAGAAACCAATTTAGTGTAAACCAACATTAAATGTAGTGGACCAGTGTTTTTTTGGTTTTTAAAGCTGCTTTAAGCTGCCATGGTCAGTGGGAAAGGTAGTACAGGTTGAGTATCCCTTGTCTGGAATGTTTGAGACCAGAAGTGTTATGTATTTCAGATCTTTCCGTATTAGGGAATATTTGCATATGCATAATGAGATATCTTGGGGATGGGACCCAACTCGAAATATGAAATTCATTTGGTTTATATGTATATTTTATGTACACTTTATACACATAGCGTGAAAGTAATTTTAAACAATATTTTTAATGTTTTTGTGTACACTGAACCATTAGAAAGCAAAGGTGAGAGAGGCTTGGCGTGATACTGAGGGCCTGTGAGTAATGCCTGCATGTCGGCTCAAAACTTGCGGTTTTCGGGTCATTCCAGATTTTGGATATCTGCTTAAGGGATACGCAACCTTATAGAAATATTTTTATAAATTGGGCATTTGATGATGACGTATTTGGCAGACAGTAGTGGATGAAATGTCAAGACTCACTGGTTCATGCTAATACATTTAAAGCTCATGTCTCTTAATAGTCTACCCCCATAAAACTAAGTATTAGGCAAATTAAATAATATAAAATTTGAAATAAACTTGTCTGTTACTGTAAATTTTAATAATAGCTGAAAGAAGTGTTTTGCAAAGTTGATTGCTCCATTCGTTTCAGCTTGGCTGAACTCATTTTTATTCGTGTTTCATGGTGTTTTGTGTAATTGTAGATAACATGGAACTGAATTTTTTGCTTCTAGTAAATCTAATAATCAGAACTTAGTGAGTTAGAATACTTATCCACTGTAAGGCATTCCTCAAGAAGTTGCAAACAGTGATTGCAAACAGAGGAAATGCATAATAGTTCTAGAAATATATTTTTTAGTTTTCTAAATAAATATTCCTTTAAATAGAAGTAGGCTGATATAAAAGAATTCCCAGTGCAACTCCCCCTAAGAACTGGAGTGGCAACGCGGTGGAGATAAGAGGATCATAAGCAAAGCTGTTGCGGGCCCTATTGTCTGTTTCCCACCCTATTAAAGGAACACATGTATTTCAGTACATTGGCATGGAAAGCAAGTCCTGTTATAAAGCTGGGAAAGGCAAACCTGTACTTCTAGCTATGATAGGAGATCTGTAAATGCAGCTTCTAAATAGAAAAATTCATTAAACTGGACAATTGTCTTCAATCACATATTTTGGGTGTGTATACTTGCTTGAGTGATATGCATACATACCAGATGGAGGCTTAAATGTGTTGGGAAGTAAATGGGCCATTATCAAGATAAGATTAGATAAACAGCCATATTATCCTTACTTATTCAGGTCATCAAATATAATGAAGGAGGGTGAATTGCCAGTGTAGGTAATTAAACAGCATAAAATCCCTTGCATTTTTCCTCATTTCTGTAAAAAATAATCATACAAACTGTTTAAGCAACAAACCATACCTTAGACTATTTACTTGGATAAAACAAGAGGTGCTATGGTTAATACCAATAACTAAAACAAGTAGTTCAAAACCAGAAAGACTCTTTTAAAGGCATGGTTGCTGTAATAGACCATTGTTAATAGGGTAAATTTTATTATTGCTTACTTTATTTATTTTATTAGGTTTTTATCCTGCCCTATCCTTACTGAAGGTGGGCCCAGGGCAGTGTACGTCAACGGACCAAAACATATTCCAATTAGATCTATATCATAACAATAAAACATATAAAATTATAATCAATCTACAGTACAATATAAATTAAGCAATTTATTCTGTGTGTATTAATCCTGGCAACATGTTAAACGCTTGAAAGTGGAAACTCCCTTGAGCACTTGAAATATTTAATGTACTGGATCCAAAGGACTGGCTGTCTCCCGTATGGGGCAGTTTATTCTACATCTTGTACTACAGCATTGTGCAAGAAAAGTGAAATTAAAGCCACGTTCTTTCAACTGACAGAAGAGCTTGCAAAATCATGAGAACTGCTGAAGGACCTAACTATTATAGCACAGCATAAACTCTTCCACCTGCACTTGCTCAAGCATTTGCAACATATGGCTTGTGGGTATTTGTTTAGAACCAACCTGTAGTAGGTTATTGTAGAATTATGCAAATGTAAAATGAAAGTGAGATAATGAAGTTAAAGTTGCAGGGGTTAAGGTTTTAAATCTGATCAGCAAATTGATGTTAAAACACTCTTCCGCATATTTATTTTTGCTGGGTTAAAATACTGAATTGCAGAGTGTTTAAGTTACCTGTTCCATTAATGAAATCTGCCTGTATTCTAAAAGGACGGAATGTGCTTTATTTCAGGTTGCACTGTAAGATTTTGGAAGTTAAAGCGCCATTGCATCACAATGGAATGGCTAATGGCCATGTGAGCAGTAGAGATGAAGACACTATCATTATTAGTGATAGCGATGACTCAGACTTGGATACTAGTCCTGCACAAAATGGGTGAAGATTGATTTTCTACTTGAAAAGTGTGGATACTTGAGAAGTGTGGATACATTTGTTAACGTTTTCAAAGACTTAACATAATGTAGTTATTTCATGCTTGGTGCAATATGTCTTTATTTTGTCTAAGTAACAAAAGAATTGCAACTTTCCCAAATCTGATAAATATCATACACTTTTTGCTTTCATATCCTGAAACATGTTAATACATATTTCTGGCCATGCTGTCTCTGTGTAGGTAAATATACACAGTGAAGCATTTTTCTCCTTCTAATTGTGCTTAGGGTGACCATTTGAATTTGAAACCAACGAGACAGTGCTGTGTACTTTCTAGACATCATCCTGCTGCTTAATTTAATTTCCTTCACTAAATAATGCTTGGATGTTTTTATTTTGGAACAATGAAATTATTCTTGTTTTTAGGAAGAGAAAAGCCATAATTGATTCATCTTTGTTCAAATACAAGGTGAAGCCTTTAAAGAAACAGCTATATGAATCTGTTACAGTGAAAGCATCTCAGATATGGTGAGTATTACTGGCTATGATCATTCTGTATCTGTTTGCACATGAGAGTAACATTCAGTTCTGGAGTTGGGCTGCTTCCTTCCCTAAACATGCCTATCAGTGCAATCCTACAGAGTTACTCCAGGCTAAGACCATTTAAATTAATAGACTGGAGTAACTCTGTATAGGATTGTGCTGTATATTGGGTTTGTGGGCTCAAAATAAAGATTTTTAATAGGTTAGCATACAAGTAAAATACTGTCAGATGGACAACCATGTCCACAGCATATTTTTTTTAACTTATTGTAAGGGGAAGTACTTGGTGTGCCATCTGTACATTTTTACAGATGGTATTCTAATGAAAAATAATTTCTACATAAAGATTGTCATTTGTTTGATTATACCATTTTAATCACACTTGGTTTTTTTCTCCTAATCAAGTATTTGTTGCTGTTGGGACATAAAATTAACATGGAGGACTCTTACAAATTTTACGTACTAAATAGAAGTCAAACATGCTAAATCAGATCACACTATCTATGATATTGGAGACACTTCCCCATTCAGATTTTTTTGGAAAACCCCAATAATTGATTAGCCTTTTGTCTACTTAGCACAACAGCCTTTAAAACTAACTTTTTAAAATTGCTTATGGTCTTTTATTTCTGCTTTGCTTGGATTTCAGAACAATTGTAGCTGTTGACTCTAATCTTCCAGGATAAAAATTAAAGAGAAATTGTTCATCCAATTGTTCATGCTTCTGGAAACTATACTTAACATTGTTAATTTTTAAAACAAGTATAACTTTGTTTCACAATTATTACTAATTTGCTTTTGGAATTAGCATAAGCATCATATCTTTTGGCAGATTTTTTGGTTTGTTTTGTCCTTGTGAAGTTGGTGCTGTAAACCTACACATCAATTGACCATATCACTCTTGACTGGTCAAATGCTGAGCACCAGGCTATGGGATTGCAAAACTTCGTAGCAACAATGAAATTCAAAAACTAGCAGTATGGCTCATGGTTTCTGGCAGTGGGAGGCCTTATTCTGTGTTTCAGAAGTTCTCTGTGGTTGACTCCTAAAAATAGAACAAGTACCTTAAATTTCATCTCGATACTCAAGGTAACTTGCTTCTAAGTGCATGGAGTAGTTTTTGAATAGAGGATTGGAACGTGTTCTGTGTCAGGAGTAGGCTGCCTTTTTTGCCCGAATCCTCGGAAAAAATATAGCATCTACCTGTGAAGATACTAGTGTGCTGACAAACAAAATGGGGTGAAGGGGACACAAGGGTTGTATTAGGACATGGTTAGAGCAACCAAGCCCTAGTGGTTGTGCCAACTTCTCAGGGATTTGGCTGGGACTCAGCTGGTAGCTGTGTAGGTCTGGGAGGGTGATGACTGGCGTAAACTATGCCTCTTACCTCCTTCTGTGACACCGGCCTCTTTGTGCTCAGGCAGATATTTGACCCTGGATGCTAAGCAAAATTGTATGGTGTATGGTTCTCTGCGCATGTGCTGGGGTTGTCTACTCTTGTTCTGTATAATGCAAAGCCTGCTTATTTACTGAATGAGAACTTATAAACAGCTTCTGTTTTCTCCTGCAATAAAGCTATAGACTGGGTCAGCTTTGGAATGCGTCACTTGATATCTGTATTTCCTGTTAGAATTCCTCAGTAGTTGCCTATTACTGCTAAATTTAAATTTCTTTCAAAAACTGTAATAATATTGGTAATAAGATCTTTAATAATTAAGTTGTATTCCTTTTCTTTTTGGTCTGTACTGTAGCCGAAGAAAGCATCTCTTTTCTCGTGACAGACTTAAGCTTTTTTTGAAGCAACACTGTGTATCTCATGATGGCATTGTTAGAATTAAGGTAATCTAAGTGAGTTGAAATGTGAATAGATAAATGAAAATATTTATTTAATGAATTTGAAATGGGCTATATACAGTTCAGTGTTTTGATCTGCAAATTACTTGTCTAATAATACACCTGGCAAAACTGCAACCATATCCTACCAGGAAGTCCCACCGAGTACTTGCTTTCCTAAGTTGAATAGGTGTCCACTTTCCTGTAAGTGAGCACAGGATAGTAGCCTTAGTTTATTTGACTGAGACTGTAGATTTTTCTAAGATTCATAACTTCAACATGCTGCCATTGTCCATATAGAATTTGTGTGGCACTGACAGGAGAGGCAGCGTAGGCAAATCTTTGCCTCCTCTTCCCAACATATAGCTGTTAATCCATGATGGCCCCGCAGCCCCAGGAATCTACTTTGTAAGGCTCAGAAGGGATTACAGAAGTAGAGGAAAATGTGATTTAGAGTGCAATCCTAAAGGGGGGGACCCCATTTTAACCATTTAAAATTTTAAAAGGGGGGAAATGCCCCATAACGAGCAGTGAGGCTGCACCATTGAAAAAGGTGGCGCAACCACATCGCTGTTCAAGGGGGCGTTCCCAGGGACGAAAGGGCTGTGTAAAGCTGCCTAAAGGCAGCTCCATCCCCGGAAATGCCCCCCCCCAACTGGCAAAGGTTTTCCTTTCCAGGAAAGCCTTGCTGGCACAGCAGTGCCCAGACACTAGGGTGTTTGCCCCCATGCCAGTGTAGGTGCCACCTTATTCCTTGATAAGATGGCATATATGCTGGTGTGGGATCACACTAGTTCCTAAGGTGTTTCTGTCCCCCCCCCCCCTTCAGGAATGGGGTGAAAAAAGCCCATTCATTCTGTTGGTGATAGTTAGGATCAAGGAAGGAAAAGTTACTTATTATGCTGTTTTATTTATTTGCCATGAATTGTTCTCTAATTTGTGTATAGTATTATGTTTAATATAAATTGGAATTAGATTTGAGGCTTCATTGGTGGTATAATTTATTCTCTTGTATCACTGCATTTTTGACTACTGGAAAATAATAGTCTAGTCCTTGAGCAGTCTCTCTGTGATGCTTACTCAAGAGGGGTTCTGGTTAGTATAGATACCTCATGCAATGGACTAGGAAACCTTGGTAATAGGAGTAGTTGCTTCTTTGTCCTTCTAAAACAATGGCTTATTAGCTAGTGTATAAATGTAAACAACAAATTATTTTTTTCACCTTTCTTTACTAAGGCAAGATCAGTTGCAAAATACAAGATTGCAGAACAGAATTTTTCCTACTTCTTTCCTGATGATCCACCCACTTTTGCCTTCAGTCCTTCAAGCAGGCGGCGAGGGAGGCCTCCAAAGATGGCAACCGAGGATCAGGTAAGTAATGTGGTTCTTCCTACTTTTGAACTGTGCCACTTGCATTCTTCTGCTACCTTAACAATAATTCTTGGAAGTAAGTCACTGCAATGGGAATATGATGCTGAGAGATGGTAATTTGTCAAGATCCTTGGGCAAAAGTGAAGAAGAAGAGTTGGTTTTTATATGCCAACTTTCTTTACCACTTAAGGAAGAATCAAACCGGCTTATAATCACCTTCTCCTCCCCACAACAGACAGAGGTAGGTGAGGCTAAGAGAGCTCTAAGAGAGCTGTGACTAGCCCAAGGCCACCCAGCTGGCTTCATGTGGAGGAGTGGGGAATCAAACCTGGTTCTCCATATTAGAGTCCACCGCTCCTAACCACGGTTCTTCATCACTACACCATGCTGGCTTGTAACCTTCCCTCCTAGATTCAGGTTGATTACATAGTATTCATAATTGGTATTCACATTTGGAATCAAAGGAAATTGTCAAAGTTGGCTATCACAACAAAGGTCTTGGTCAGACCAAATTTCTAGTAGTATAATTACTCTTCCAATCATTTGTCATACAGATGCTAATTTGGAAGTGCTGTTCCCTGTGGATTAAAGCTTAGTACCCAGCAATTGGCTGGGAGGTTTGGGAGACCAATAGGTTCACCTATTGTTTGGAGAGATTAGGTCCATCCCCAGAACTGAACTATCTTGGCAGCCTTGACTAACTTGGGTGCCTGATACTTCTGATTTGGGTCTAACTTTTTAGGGATCAGTATTAATCAAAATCAAAGGGGTAATACTGAGAATGTCTTCACCCATCTCTCTCTGGAATGGACAGAGGCTGTACACAACACACCCTCCATCTTCCAACACCATAGCTCTCCTATCTCTGTGTTACTTGATTATGTTCCCTTGCAGAAACCATTCATTAGCCGCTGACATACATCTCACCAAACTTCAGAACCCTCAAATGCACTGGATATAGTTTCTGGACAGAGAAACATCCCTCAAAATCCAGAGCTCCAAACTGCAGGGACATGCTAGAGGAACGATGGCCTTAAAGCTTAGTTGATTAAAAATAAGATTCGAACTATATATGAGATGGTCTGGGAGGAGCATATTGACCTACCATGTATAAATGTGGCTGAAAGTTCTTGATAATATTTTTTACAGTTAGCTCTGACTGTGGATGTGGTTCTTTATCTGCCCTGAAATGCTGTTGGAGGACGTGGTGTCAATCATTATACATAAGTCTGTCCTTAATGGGTTCCTGGTGCAAATGGAAGCTGGCATTGATCTGTGTACTTGAGTACAAGGATGGATTAGGGTTTTACTGGCTTACTGTTCATTTAGCTTACCAATGGATGACATGGCTAAGTTGGCAGATGTAGACTTGACCCTGGTGTTGGGGATCCAGCAATTTGTTTTTCTGGAGTCTTCAACATCTGTGCCAAAGCAGCCTTGTCTCTCTGGCCTCTCCTGACTTGGATGCCAGATTAGATTAGATGTAGTTCCTATACCAGGGGTATCGGAAGCACCATCTCATATGATTTACTTTGGACGGTTTCAGAATCCTCTCTCAGGGATTCTATTGGGGTGTGAAGGTCACCACCTGTATTTTATAACCATGCCAGGGTGATGAATCTGTGTTTGACTAAAGGAGTTTTCCCAAGAATTTCTGAAATAGGCTGTAAATAGGACTTTACTGGGAAAGAATAATCATTTGTAAAGAGTTATGCATCCAATTGTAGACCAGTTTCAGTTCTGCCATTTCTGGGCAGTGCTATTGAATGGGTAGTGGCTAAGCAGTGCCAGACTTTTTTTGGACAACAACTGCCCTTGATCTATTTCGGACTGATTTCAGGCCTGGGTTTGGAATGGATACAACTCTGGTGGGAAATCTCGGCCTTCAGATGTTGGATATGAGTGTCCTTTGATGCTGTGGATCACTTAATTTTGTTAGCATGGTTGATGTTTGAGGTGGGCATTTGGGAAGCAGCACTTCGTTGGTGTCATTCATTTTTGTATGATTGAATATAGAGATGAGGTAGATCGGGGAGGGTAGCTTGTTAGTCTGTCAATAGCAGTAGAAAAGAGCAAGAGTCCAGTAGCACTTTAAATTACCAATGCTAATTTCTCCAGGCCTACTACCCCTCTGCATATCATACCTAATCCAATCACACATGCTAATGTCATTTACTTGCTTTTGACATTTACATTGCCATTGTGTGTCTAATTCACTCTTCTCTACTTAAGGATAGATGGACTCACATTCTAGTTGTATCTGAAGAAATGAGCTGTAGCTCACAAAAGCTCATACCCTGCCAGAAATTTTGTTAGTCATTAAGGTGCTACTGGACTCTTGCTCTTTTCTACTGATAGAGATCAGGGTGTGACATGAGGTACCCTATACATCAATTTTTCCCCTTTTGTGTTCAATGTTTATGTACAGCTTATATACAGTTTGACAAGATCGTCCATAGTTTTGGAGCTGGGTGTTACTAATATGCAAATGAAACCTATCTCTGTATTCCATTGTCTGAGCCACCTGAAGCAGCTTTCACCATTATACTTTGATACTGTGTCAAGTGGCTGTGGGGGAAAAAGCTGAAATGGAATTCAGGTAGACTGATTCTGGTTGGAAAAGCTGATATCTTGGAGGGAGTTGTGTTACCACCTTTAAAGCAGATTACTGCAGTCACAACAGGTTCTTTAGCCATCTATACTTAGCACATAGCTTGGGAATCCTCGTGAACTCATTTGATCTCTTTGTATTATCACAGATCAGCATAATTCAAGGCCACAGCATTATAATGTGTTCTGTGTGGGGCATCCCTTAATGACAACTCAGCATTTTGCATTGACATTTCTGAAGTTTGGTGATTGTATGACGTAAATAGTTCGACTTACACTCCACCTATTCCAAAGAATTGGCTTCCTGTTTAGTTCTGGGTTCAATTTAAAATGCTGGTTTTTATCTGGAAATCCTTCATGAACTGGGACCTACACATGTGAAACTGTGCCTCTCCTAGTATTTATGCACAGTCTACATTTCTTCCAACAACTTTTGCCGACTGTCTCCTCAGTCATAGATTGTACCTTCATCAACAGCCCTTTCCAAATCTTTATCTGTCATTGTTCCAACTTTCCTCAATGGGTTTCTGTTGGGAGATCATGCTGCCCTCTCCATCTTCAGAAGGAGCTGTTAAACTGCTCTATTCAGGAGAGCTTTTCTTGGCCTTACAAAAGATCTTAGTGGCTGGGTTTATGAGATTTTTTCCTCTCGAATCTATTATAATGTTTTTATTTTACATAGTGACTTAAGTCCTATATAGTATGGCTGTTTTATAAGTATTTTAATAAATGAACACAAAGTCTTTAATTTACAAAGTTGTGGAAAGATTTTAGGCTGTCAATTATTTGCCCATTTGTAATCTTGTGTTCCTCTCCTCACTCCCATCCCCCATCAAGGTGGACAGAGTTGTAGATGAGCCACTTAGTCCTAGTAACACAAGCAGTGCAGCAAAAGAGAGAGCAAGACTCCAAAAAGAAAAAGAAGAAATGAGGACCATAGGTAAGGTCAATTAGGAGTGATGCACAAGTTTTTTGTAGATGTAAAGTCAAGTATTTTGTTGATTTCTGCTGTGGCAGCAGACAAGACTCTTAGTGCATAATCTTCAACTGGAGAAATTGGTATGGGCCAGCCTTAACCATGTTTACTTGGAAATTAACAGCCCATTCCTGAGGTGGGGGGCTGAAAGTGGTCTGGAGGCAGTGTGACCCCGCTGCTAGTGTAAGTGGCCTCAGAATAAGAATCACTTAACACTGGTGGTGGGGGTAGTTCCGTTGGGGGAGTGATGGTAGTCATCTTCCAAAGCCCCTCCAGCCTGGGAACGTCCCCTTGAACAACAGCGTTGCATCGCTGTTTTCTTTGGGGGGGAAAGCCCCATTTTCTTATCTCTTTAAAAAGGGCTTTTTAAAGCCTTGCGGCAGCCAGGGACCCCCTTTGGAGGCACCACAGCAGTTCCTTAGCTATATTGTACCTGGCTGCTGCAAGGCTCAGGAATGTGTGTGTCTATGTTTGAGGCTGTTTCCTTGGCTTTAATAGTATTGGTAATAGATGGCCTAGTTACCCTTGTTTCTTTCCTTGCTTAATTTATAGTAATATGTTGCTAATATACAGATATTTTAAGAATTCTACCAATGTAAAAGTATTTATATTTTTTTAAATAAATCACAGGCACCATGCATGACCAGAAACGTTTGTTGGTGTCCAGGGATTTGAACTATTCTCTAGCCCTACTTTGCTTAAAATGAACTCATGCTGACCTTTGGATCTGAGCTGGTTAGATTTATGTCTGTTATTAGTGTGATCCGAATACTTGTGCTTAATGAGTCTATCAATGTCTGCACTATCTACTGTGACTGGCATCAGCTCTCCAGCAGCAGTCTTTCACACCACCAAATACCCCACCCTTATAACTGAAGATGCCAGGGATTGAACCTGTGACGTGTTGCAATCAAAGGAGATAGGCGCAACCCCTCCTCTGAATCAGGGGTAATCATACTGAGGCATTAATCAGTCAGCCCACTACAGATACTCTTTGCGTGCCTTCCCTGTTAAGCTCATGGCATTTTTATGCAGATATTCTTGTTACATTCTAAGCTGTCTCCAGTAGTGAAGTCATCCAGAAAACCCAAGTTCCTAGTGTGCATTGGCGTGCACCTCTAGCTTAAATTATACCCAAAGTATTTTAGTTAAGTTGCAGAGGCTGATTGCCTACTACTAAATCTTGTGACAGGATTGCTGTTTTTAGCCTCCTCCATAGCTCACAAAAGCTCATAGCCTACCAGAAGATATTTTTGTTAGTCTTTAAGGTGCTACTGGACTCTTGCCCTTTTCTACTACTGCAGACAGACTAACACGGCTACCCACTGTGATTTAGCCTCCTCCATCGTTCTAGTCCAGTATTTCTACAATGTTGTCTTTGTGGTATCCATTCTGTCTTGCAGCCTCAAAAGTACAACCCTATTTAATTCAGGGCTGTGTTCTGAAGGTTCTGCATGTGGCAGGTTCTATTAAGTACAGAAAAAGTTGCATTCTCCAGAATGCTGCTCAGTGTTGAACAATTGTATATTAAGCTGCTTTTAAACGTAAAGGGCCTGTAAGACTAAAAGGGACAATTGGGACTTGCCTGGTGACCTGTGGTTAATTCTTGTTTATTCCCTTGCCCCAGCAACCAGGTGTATAAGTTGAGAAGTAAAACATAATTTTTGCTGGTTTTGATATGAAGCATTTTTGAAACTTTTTACACCTGCTTGTTCTTATTTGCATAGCATTTTATAGATCAGACTGGGGGATAAAACTGATGTTCACCTGTTTGTCTTTTTTTGAAAACTTGATCTAGATGTACAGTTTCGCTGTGTAATGTAACCTTTTTAAAAACAAAAATAACTTCTCTTGTATATCCTTTGAAAAAGAAAAAATTAAAAGGGAGAAAGCAAATGTAGTAAAGTCTAAGAAGAGAGAAAGAGAAGATAAGGAAAAAAGGAGGGAAGAATTAAAGAAGATTGTGGAAGAAGAAAGGCTGAAGAAGAAAGAAGAGAGAGAGCGACTAAAAATAGAAAAAGAAAAGGTCAGGAACTCCCTATTGTAGTTTTTAATAGTTGTGAATTTGAAATAGCAGTGAGAACCCCGTTCTGCAGCTGTGTTTAGAGATTTCCTGCTGCTAGGAACTGAATCTGACAAGCAGCAGTGCTTTTTTTTCAGACTGGCCATGTGACAGAGTATGAAGCTTCTAAGGACTGCTCACCAACAGACCATTGTTAACCTTGCAGATGAGTGGCTCACAATTTAAAATATTGTTGTCCAGAACCACCTAGCTAGTACAAATTAAAATTCTAAAATGCAATGTAAGCCAAAGGTTTAAATTTTCAAGCAAATGGCATAATATATTTATTGTAATTACATCTTGGTATGAATACACATAATGCTGCCTTATACTGAATCAAACCCTTGGTCTATCAAGGTCAGTATTTTCTACTCATACTGGCATCAGCTCTCCAAGGGTGTCAGGTGGAGGTCTTTCATGTCACCTCCTTCCTGGTCCAATGCTGGGGATTGAACCAAGAATCTTCTGTGTGCTAAGTAGATGAGCCATGGATCCTTCCTCATGATGGATGCTATTAAAACTATTATATTACCTTTGTGTACAAGACATTCTCTGAGACTGATTAGAATAGAAATCATGTTTCTGTTGATAGTTTGCTCAGGTATAATAATAAGAAGCTATAGTTTAATCTCTTTGATATGTGTGTGTAATCTCTTTGATATGTGTGTGTAAAGTGCCGTCAAGTCACAGCTGACTTACAGCAACCCAGCAGGGTTTTCAAGGCAAGAGACAGTTTACCATTGCCTTCCTTTGCATAGCGACCCTGGTATACCTTGGTGGTTCCCCCATCCAAGTCCTAGCCGGGACCAACCCTGTTTAGCTTCTGAGATCTGATGAGATCGGGCTTGCCTGGGCCATCCAGGTCAGGGCAATCTCTTTGATAGTAGCTTTCAATTTAATTACAGGAAAGAGAGAAACTACGTGAGGAAAAAAGGAAATACCTGGAGCATCTAAAACAGTGGAGTAAGCGTAGAGAAGACATGGAATGTGATGATCTTAAGGTAACGTTGACTTATAGAAAGGTAGCCTATGGCTTGTAGGAGCTGATAAGGGTTGTGTGTCTGTGTGTGCTTTGATTTCTTCAAGTTACTACCACACCACTATGCTTGCCTCTAGTATGTTAGAGAAATAAAGCAGGAGGTCATATAGGTATCCTACATGCTTAGGAATATGTCCCAACTCTTTGAAATCTATGTAGGGATCTCTGTTCTCCAGGTCCCTCTTATGTGTTCTCAGGCCTGTTCTGAAGTTAGAGAGAGTTTTAGATGAAGGAAATAGTGATCATGTTCATTGCTATCTTAGGGCAGTTATAATGTGTTCTTCAGAAGGTTCTATGTACATGTTACAGTTAAGAACTTAAAGATTTTAGGAGTCTAGTAAGTATCCTGTAAATGGAAAGCTACCGAATGGAAAATGTTTGATATGACCAAGTAACTTCTTAAAAAATGAGAGGAATTATCAGAATGGTCAGATTGCTTCTGGATGCTTGGAAGCTACTTAAATCTACAATAATTGAAGTTCAGATATAATGTATACCTCAAATTAGGAAAGCTTATACTGCTGGGTATTACATATCTGAAACATGCAGTAAATATTCAGCATTTTTCTTTACACTGCAGGAACTTCCAGTTCCAACCCCAGTGAAAACCAGACTACCTCCTGAGATCTTTGGAGATGCACTCATGGTCTTGGAGTTCCTTCATGCCTTTGGAGAACTCTTTGATCTTCAAGATGAGTTTCCTGATGGAGTGACTTTAGGCAAGTTTCTTAATCTTTTTTCTTTTGGCTGTGTGACTTCTTACATGCTTGTTGCTGTTTTTATATTTGCATCCTAAAATATCAGTTGTCTGGTAAACCTTCAGGTTGTCTTTTCCTGTATATGATTTCCTGTGCATGGGATTGCATGATGAAGTCTAGGTGTAAACCTGGCTGTACTTGGAGACTGTTCATTCTCATGGCTGCAAAAAGTGCCATCATGATAATGCTATGACTGTGGGCTGTCTCCAAATTGCCCTGTTCCTACTGTGGGTTCTCCTTCTCAAGCAGCTGGCTCATTTGTGTGCGATCTGGCTAAAAAACTCATTTTTTATAATCTAAAACATCCTCCAATATAGCCTATTTGAACCTTCATTCTTGCAGTATACCAGGATCAGTAACCAGATTGACTTATTGGCCAAATAGGCTAGATTATGTCCTTCTCCAATACGTGTGGCTCTGTCATGATTCACTTTAGTCAGAAGTTTCAGATTTATCTGCTGTCAGTTCTAACTGGAAAAAAAATGATGCAGGGAACTTGAGTAGTACATTGTGTTGTGGGTTTTTCACATTTCTGTCCCTCCTAGAGGGTTGACTTAGTGCTAAAGGATTCTTTGTACCTATTTGTTAGGGCACAGATGGATGATGGCAATCAGCTATATATGTCTTTGGTGCATGGGCTTCTAATTGGCTATATTTATTTTTAGTGTATCTAATTAATTTTGTCCTTATTATAAGTATGCTGCTTACAGTCACCCTGATCTTGAATTTTTTTTCACTCAGATGCATGCACAGGGCTTTCATGTTCTCAGTTCTATTGATTTTGTTGGACAGCACTGACAATATTAATATGCTGTCCTACAGGATAGTGCACAATGAAAGTTGGGCAAATATAGGCTACGACTAGGGAAGTGCTTCAGGTAGAAGAGCACCATCTTCTCGAAGCACTCATGCCTGGGAAAAAATTTTTTGGATCGGGGCAAGTCTCCTTTTTGCACACCAGTTTGAAAATATCCCAAACAACGACTTAATAAATAAATTGACAGTTACATGGGAGGGGATCAACTTTCAGTTGTTCCATTAAATGGGCATAACAGTTTGACTAAGTGCACTTTGTCTTAATCATTCTTTACAGAAGTGTTAGAGGAAGCTCTTGTAGGAAATGACAGTGAAGGCCCACTGTGTGAATTATTGTTTTTCTTCCTGACGGCCATTTTTCAAGCTATGACTGAAGAAGAAGAAGAAGTGGCCAAAGACCAAATAGCTGATGCTGAGACCAAAGGTCAGATTTCAATTATATTGCTCAAAAAAGAATTTCCACACTAACTTGCTTGCATGGCAGTCTTTCTTCTTTTAGCTTTGCTTTGCTTTACTTTAGTGTGCTCAAGCAGTGCTTAGAAAGGGTGCATTTTAGGTGCAAGTTGCAGTGGTGATCCTGAGATCTTTAAAAGACAAATATTTCCACTATTCCATACACATTAAGAATTGTGTTCTCTTCAGAAATTGTCATATTCCTTTGTTTTCATTTAAAAACTACTTCAGCGCTACAGAGTCCAAAAGGTATATGCACTTCATCACCAGACATATGACATCTCTTAATTCTGCTGATTGTTCAATGGAAAACACCTACATTGTGGCCCAGCCTTGAATGCTACTGGCACACTGCATCAGCTAATTCAATTATGCCAAAGGGCACATTACCGAGACTAGAACAGTACATTTTTATTGGTTTTATATTTGGAAGCATAAATCCTAATGTGTTTGTACACATGAACACATGAAGCTGCCTTATACTGAATCTGACCCTTAGTCTGTGTAGACAGTACTGACTTAGATGGACCATCAGCGGCTCTCCAGAGTCTCAGGCAGAGGTCTTTCACATCACCTACTTGCCTAGTCCCTTTAACTCAGGGATGGGGAACCTCAGGCCCGGGGGCCATATGCTGCCCCCGAGGACATTTTTTGTGGCTTTCGGGAGCCACGCCGCGGAGGCAAGGCACAGGGCGACCCTCCCTGAGGGTATTCCTGGGGCCACGGCTTGGACCTCCTCTCGCCGACTGATGGTTGTTGGTCAGCAAGAGGAGGGGGAGGGACGCTTCCTCCAAGGCTGCCCCCTATATCTGCAGCGTGCAGGACCGCCAGGGCACACTGTAAGCCCCTCTTGCTGCCAGCTGTTGAGCAGCGAGAGGGGGGGGAAGAGGCCCGCAGCTCCCGGCGGCAGAGCATGCGCGCAGGAGCCGATCGGGCTTCGGGAGACCTTTTGTGGACTCTGGGGGTGGGAGGGCCTGGAGCCAGGTCGCGTGGGGCCGGCGGGGGTGTGTGTGTGTGGGGGAAGGCTTTTCTCTCTTCCTCTCTTTCTGTGTCTTTCTTTGTCTCCCTCCATCCTTTTCTTTCTCCCCCTCTTTCCATTTCTTTCTTCCTCTCTCCCTTTTCCTCTTTGTCTGTTTTCCTTCCTTCCACCCTTGCCGATCGACCATGGGCTGTGCCCCCTTGGCGCCTCGTTTGCTCGGGCCCACCGCTGGCTGCCCTCCCACCTGGGAGGGGGGGAGCCCTCCAGGCCTTCTCTGCATGGCCTCCCCTGGGGTTGCCAACCTCCAAGTGGTGGCCGGAGACCTGGCAACCCTAGCCTCTCCCCCCCACACACACACACACACCGGGAGATCTACACCTGGTATGGCCCCCAAATGATGTTATAAATGTGCAAATGGCCCTTGGCAGGAAAAAGATTCCCCACCCCTGCTTTAACGGGAGATGCCGGGGATTGAACCTGGGACCTTCTGCATGCCACAGATTGAGCTACAGCCCCTCCCCAATTAGCATCATGATTGGTACATACCTTACTTCTTGTAAAAAAAGGTGACTGATGTATTTTCATCTTAGTTCCAGTTCTGGATTCTCTTGCTTTGGGCCCAGTGACTTTGTTGGATTCGTTTTGAATACTAGAATGTGTCCTACGAGGTAGTCTGCACACAGCCTCTTAAGGTCAGAGTTGCTCATATGGTTGTAGAGTCTGGCCTGCAGGGAAATATTACAAACCATCAGGAAGCAGTTTTAATAATAATACTTAATGTCAAACTGCTGAGGTTGACATTAAGGATTGGAAGAGAGTGTAAGCAGCTTTTGGCTTGAAGCAGTTAATTTCATGTTTGTTTTTCATGCGAGATAAGGTTAATAGCGATTTTGAAATGCATTCCATCCAGACCCCAGGATATGTAATTCTTAACAGATAAAAGTAAATGCTACTAGGGAATAGTGTCGATCACAGCAGTTGCAGACTTTTAATGTTCTTTCAAAGTGTACTGTGACACACATCTATTTGTTTTGCTTGTCATCAACTTGTAGAAATAGTTCATAGAATGAAATTTGGTAGTGGCTACTTGCTATTTGTTTTTACCACATAATTCTCATATAAACCTTCACGTATGGTAACCTGTCACTGTGCTAGAAAACAACACAATAGGAAAAATTAAATTCTTCCTTTTCCTTCTTCCAAGAGCTGTTCGATTTGGAGGAACAAGGCACATACTGTTTTAGCTGTTCATGAGAGAGTACTTCAGGAGGTGGGGCAACTAGCTCAAAAATTGCTTTGGTTCTGTGGATAAGCCCTTCCCTCTGTTTCTGTGCAAACATGAGAGCTACAAAGTTGGTGGAAGGGGAGTCCTTGCTTTTATCAGAATATGCCGTATAATTTCCCTGAGTTAATTCATTAACATCTTAAAGCTAATAAATTTTAGTCTTATGCTGTCACAGAGTTGCATGCTATTCAGCTGTAATACATTTCACTGTTGTTGCTCTGGAATTTCTCAGAAAAGAGGCATATCTTTTCTCTGTAACCGACATGATTGCATCTATGGGCTCTAGATATTCATCAAAGGCTTATGGGCCACAGAAGAGAAAATTCTTTATAGGATTCTGTGGATAAATGTTCTTTTTAGTTCTACCTCATTCTTAGAAATATAGGGTTGATTGCAGAGCTAATCATCTGCCAATGAATGTGGGGGCATTTTTACAAAGGCCTTCTTTCTGTTGCAGACCCCTGTGTAGGTCCCATTGCTGTTTTTGCAGTTACTTTACCAGTGGGCACAATGTTCTGGGGAACATGGTAGGCTGCAGTAGGGGTGAGAAGGAGAACTCCCATTCTGTGAATTAATCTTTGCTCGGAGTACATTAAATCCAAAGTTTTCAGGGTTTCTTGGCTAGTTGATACTAGCCAAGAAACCCTGAAAACTATGGATTCTTTGTTGTGTAGGTAATAGGATTCAGTACTAAGTTGTTGGGACACCCACTTCCCTTTGGCTAGCAATTCAGATGTGAGGGAAATATTTCAACCAGCAATCTGTGCAAGAAATTACATTGTTGTTCAGAGCTAGAGAGCATTTATTAACTGTAATGTATGTAGACTGTTATAACACCTGTTGATAGCCATGACAGCACTGAGACCTATGGTGTTCTGTACTTTCCCACAAATCACTCTGGTGTAGAGAGAAAAGAGTTTGTTCTTGCTCGCTCAAAATATTGGTACTCTGTGGCCCTCAGGATGTTACCAATGATGGTGCTTCTTCACACAATACATAATTAACTTGTAGAATTCACTTCTAAAGGATGTCATGACAACCACTGGTTTAGATGGCTTTAAAGAGGATTAGGTATCTTCATGGTAGGTCCATCAGTGGCTATCAGTCATGATGGCTAAAACTCACTCTGTGTCACAGTGAGTATATCTCTGAGTAACAGTTACCAGGAGACAATGGGGGCACTATGGCCAGTCTCCAGTGGCTTGAGGGCCTTCCAGAGCATCTGGTTGGCCCCTGTGAGGAGTAGTATATAGGACTTAAAAGGACCCTTTCCCTGTTCTAGCAGGACTTTGTTTTTTAGCAGGTCAAACGGATTTTGATTCATTAATGTTGTCATTAGTTTTTGATTGCCTCAAAAGCCTCAATTCATTGTACAATGATTTATGAGTGCAGTATAGACATGCCTATTCTTATTAGGCTGATCTGGTGTATTCACATGAATAAAATCCGAAGGCATTAAGATACGTCGGTAGGAGCTGTTCACCGGAGTACATTAATTCTCTTCACATATTTCACTGAACAAGTTTCTCCCTGCACAAATGTTTCACTGAACAAGTTTCTCCCTGCTTCCTAAAGATGTTTTCTAGAAAGGGGTACTCTAAGCCATGTTCAAGTTGTCATAAGTGTGGAATTGTTTCTTCATTATTATGAACAAATAGTGAGAATATACCTCTTTTTTTCAAATTAACAAGGAATAGTTACTCTACTACTTCCTCATTTTCACTCCTGGATGAGAACAGGAGTGGACTAGGTGCTTTAAGGTCCTGTTAACATGAAAACTGTATCTGTGAAAGTGCTTGCTTATGGTCCACAATGGTTTGGAACTATCTGTTCTATATCGAAAACGTGCACCAAGTTGTATTTGACCCTGAAGTGTTATGTGGAAATTTTTGAGTTTTTCCTCTGGACGACCTTATTGGTAGCTGCATCTAACTTTCCTAAAGCTGCTCTAGAGTTGGTTTATTAGTGCTTTCTTGATCAGCTATCTAGAATATGGAATCTCTTGTGCAGTATAGCACAGTAAACTGTTAGCTGGGATCTGTGTTTATATTGGTTGGTTTTGCACTGTGTGATTATTGTATTGACAATTTGTAGAAGAAATGCAGTTGGGTGCAGTTCGATGACTTGATTGAACAGCTTTTACAAAAGCATTTTCTGGATTTAGCTTTTGCATGTGTGTGTGTATAGTCAATTTGTGTACTGTGTAAGAAGCTTTTAGTTACTGCTGCATGCTTTCTCTGGTGCTTAGGTGGCATGCCTCTAATTGTTTTGCACTGGAGCTTACATGAATATTGATCTTTATATGTTGTATGTCTGCGTTGCTTTAAAAAAAGGTTTGCTTGCTTCACCTCCCAGATGCAAGTGTTAATTTACACTTGAATAAAGTCTTTATTTCCTTAAAGATTTAACAGAGGCTTTGGATGAAGATGCAGACCCCACAAAATCTGCACTATCTGCAGTTGCAACTTTGGCAGCTGCTTGGCCCCAGTTACACCAGGGTATGTGTGGGTTTTACTTTTTTGTTATGTTTTGCTCTATTTTATAAAAAGTATATTTCACATTGTTTGCTGAATACTACAGGCATGTGAATAATCTAGCCTTAATCTATTAACTATAGGTTGCAATTTGAAAAACCTGGACCTTGATAGTTGCACTCTTTCTGAGATTCTCAGACTCCATATCCTAGCATCTGGTGCAGATGTAACATCAGCCAATGCCAAATATCGTTACCAGAAGCGAGGAGGATTTGATGCTACTGATGATGCTTGCATGGAGCTAAGGTTGAGTAATCCTGGGTTGCTGAAGAAACTCTCCTGTACCTCAGTGTATGACTTATCAGCAGGTAATGAAGCCAAATGAACTCAATGCATTTTTATTTAAAATAGTTATACCTTGCCTCACAGTATAAATGCTTCTAATTTCAAACAAAATATTACAATAGAAAGACTCAATCAAGGAATAAAATTAAACCAACAATGAAATAGTGTCAGCAGTAGGGTTCAAAATAATAGAACCAGAGAAGAGGGGTGGAGGGAAGATCTAACCAAACACCTGGGAGGAAAATCTTTTCTGAAACTTAAAACTTATTAAGCTTGGTCCCAGCTGAATTTCTGTGTGAGGGAATGCTACAACAGAAAAGGCTTGTCTCTGATACTCACCCATCTAACTTTTGACAGGGAGGCATGTAGAGTAGGCCCTTCAATGCTGATTTTTATTGACAGACAAGCTCACAGATAACCTGGTCCCAGGCCACTTAATACTTTGCATATTATAATTAGGATTTGAAATTGTGTCCTCTCACTTGGCAGCCAGGGGAGATCCTTCAGTACTGGCAAAATAAGTGTCTTAACTCACACCAGCAAGGTGTCTCACCACTACATTTTTCTACCGACTGAAGCTTCCAAACCAATTAGTGCTTTGCATTAATTAAACTTGGATGTGATCAGAGCATGGTTAAATAACCAAATTTTTCTTAAGAAAGGATTGCAGCTTGTGCACCAGCCAGAGTTGGTTAACGATGCAACTTGTCGCAAGAGAGACTTCTGCCTTTCTGTAGGCAGGGATGTGATGGCAACCTCAAGGTGCAAACCTGTCCAGAATGGACCGACTTTGCACTCCTTGGGAGGCTGCATTGGTGGCTGGTGGTGCTTTGGCACTGGCCCTCATCCATGGCTGCTTTGAGATATTGGTTTAGGAAGTCCACTGACATACATGAAGTGAGAAGTAGATTTGTGTGGAAACAGCATACTGATGGCATTTTACTCCACATACCCAAATTAAGCTCTCTTGGTAGCTTCATGTAAAAGTTACACAGAATAGGGTGCCTGATAGAACTCTGTGGGACCTGTTAGCACAGGTGCCACAGAGATAAGCAGCTGTCCCTAGCACCACTTTCCGGTGCTAGCCAGCTTGATGGGGATGGAATCATTAGAACATAGTGCTTTTGAATACCCACCTAAGGTAGTTGTTCCAGAAGGATGTCCTTCTCCCTGCAAAGGCCATTCCTCAGGGCAGTCAAGGTAGTTTCTGTTCCAAACCTGGATCTGAAATGGCCCCATTTAATCCCAGAAATTCTCAGACTGAGAAAGTCTTACAAGGATGAAGTCAAGAAAAACCTGTTTGTCTCTTCAAGCATTACTTAATGTCTTTTTTGCAGCAGTAATTATGTTCAGTGCTGCACAGAATGCCCAGAAGGTTTGCAGCCAGGCAATATGTAGTAGAATAAAAACAGTGAGACTGGGAATAGGTTTTTAACCACAACTTTTAATTACAAGGTAGACAGGTGCTTTAATGTGGTGGCGCTTGCTCTTTGCAGTTCTACTTTCACTTGAACTTATTCTTTCCAAGAGCCAGTGACTGAGATCCAATGAGCTACTTCAGGCACAAGTACTAAGGAATGCTCTTTGGAATTTTTGTTCCCTGAGCAGCTGATCCCCCCCCCCGCCCAGTACCAGTTACTGTTAAGAATCCTTTCTAGTTCAAAAGTAGTGGCATGGGAGTATTGCTGCTCAAGAAATTCAAGCTCTGACTTCTTGGTATGAAAGTTGTGCATTTCTTTGGGTCCTCGTCTATATGTGGAAAGGAAAATACCTTTTAGGAAGTTCAGATGACTATTAGAGGTTATGGTGGATGTTGTCCAAATGGGAAAATGTAACATGGAATGGCTACATTCTGCAGTGGCATTACAGTCCATTAATAAAAAGGTTCCTGCTTCTTCCTAAGCTTAAATTCTGTCAGTGGGCAGTATGATTTAATGATCAAGATACAACTTCTGAACTAGACACCCCATTCTCCAATAATGAACCCAACTAACAATGCAAAGGGAGATGCTCACATTACTTTAATAAGACACTACCTTTTTATTGTGGATTTTATTAGGGGAGAAGATGAAGATTCTTCATGCCCTTTGTGGGAAACTCTTGACTCTTGTTTCTACTCGGGACTTCATTGAGGATTCCGTTGATGTGTTACGACAGGCGAAACAGGAATTCAGAGAGTTAAAAGCAGAACAGCATCGTAAAGAAAGAGAAGCTGCAGCAGCAAGGTGAGCACAAGACACAAGAAGATTAAATATGACCAAGATAAAGTTAAGTTGGATCTCTTGTCAGAACCTGCCTTATATGTGATAGTCAAAGGCTGACCCCTGTGCATACACACACACAATGAGGCCAGTAATGGCTATAATTTAGGATTCTGCTGTCCCAGAGAGTAACCCCCAGGTTTGTGGGGAAATAACAACAACAACAAAAAACCCACACAAATATGGGGACTCCAAAAGTAATAAATGTGACATCTGAACAATTGACACAACCCCCACACACAGAGTTTGGGCAGCATCCACAATGCAATGCAAAATTGTGGTGGTCACCTGGAGCAGGCAAAGAGAAGAAGCTGGAGCTGACTGCTGCTTGGTCCTCTCCCCTCACCCACCACTTTGCTGGTGTATGGAGGTGAGTGGGCAGGCAGAAGGGCAGGAAGATGGAGAGGAGAGAAGGGAAAATTCAATGGGAGGAGTGGAATTTTCACTCCCCCAGGAGACATCACAAGTGCTCCTGTTTAATTTTTGGCAAAGTAAACTATTGAAAAGGTGGCATCCAATATAGCACATGGTCTTAAGGTCTTTCTAACATAGCTTAGATTTTATTTCAAATAAAAACCTATTACAGAATTTTGAAAAATTATTTCAGTATGAAAGTTTTGACTTACTGTTTTATTATTTTAACCTAACTTTGATTTTTTAATTCAGAGCTGATATTGTATCGAAATAAACTTGGTTTGGTTTGATTTGACTTAGTGAGGTGCCCATGAGAATTGACTATAAATATGGTGCATGTATTAAGTGCCATCAAGTCGCTTCCAACCTATGGCAACCCTATGAATCAATGACCTCCATAATGTGCTCTCATTAGCAGCCTTTTTCAGGTCTTGCAGACTGAGGGCCATGGCTTCATTGATGGAGTCAATCCATCTCATGTTGGGTCTAACTCTTTTCCTGCTGCCTTCAACTTTAGCTAGCATTATTGTCTTTTCCAAAGGTTGTTGTCTTCTCATAATGTGACCAAAGTATGATAGCCTTTATTTAGTCATTTTAGTTTCTAGAGAGAGTTATGGATTACACAAAGGTTTCTGCTTAATTCACATGTGTCCTCCATGTGTTACTGTGCCAAACTTTTCAGTGTAATGATGTGATCAGAAGAAATGGGTGAAAGATACCATATGCTGAAACTAATAGACTGCATGTATTATTTAACTCTAGAATCCGCAGGAGAAAAGAAGAAAAATTAAAAGGGCAGGAACAAAAGATGAAAGATAAACTGGAAAAGCTGAAGGAAGAGCATAAAAATCCTGCAGTAGAAGTATCTGTTGGGTATGATTAGTTAATATCTGTAGTTATGCTAGCACTCAGATGTAACCATGTATTCTACATTAAACTAGTGTAAGTGGACTTTATTTTTGATAGACAAGGGCACTGTCAAATTACCTACATATATCTGGCCTGTTATATTGACAATATAAACTCAAAAGATGAAAATGCGCACATGCGAGTTTATATTATCTTCTCTTCTATATAAAGCTAGGGGGAAATGTTTAAATATGATGCACATTTGCATGGACTCTTATATGAGTCATTTACAACTGAATTGTCGAAAGTGAGCTCAAATTGGATCTGTCCACACTTCTAGTAAATGCACAATACAGTAAATGCACAATCTTTTTCTCTAGAGTTCTAGGGTTGTGGGACAGCAATTAAAAGCAGTGCCTCTGCCTTGCCCATGGTACACAGATGGGCAAAACACAGCTTTATAGAATATGCCCAGTAGCATGCAACAGTGTGCTGTGCAGATTTGATCCATATAACTTTTTGATTATGCAAGTCTTGTTCTCTGCGTTTTGTTGTGCGTATTGTATCAGGGAGGAAGAACGGGAAGATCTTGATACAAGTACGGAAAGCAAGGAAGTTGAAACTAAGGAACGAGACCTAGATATTGCGTCAGATGATGAAGATGACATAGGACCAAACAAAAAGAGGAAAGGAGGTAAATCTTCATGCTCAAGTCTAGATTCATACTGGTGCAAAGTTTTATGTTCCTAAGGATGTTAATGGAAAGCAGTATCACCAGAGTTTCTATACTACTTGCTCTTTTGTCATGTTGGAGAGAAAGAAGTTTACATTTAAAGTTCGCTCCACTCATTACTCTGTTCATCATGTTGACTTCTTGATCCTTTCATCTAAGGGAAAAACACTTGTTACGATCCTTATGTTTCAAGAAACATATTCTGATTACTCCCTTATCAAAATAAGCATCTGGTGAAGCTGCCTATATTTCCATATTCCCCCCCTCGTTACCTTTAGGCTGGTTTTCTTTCCTCAAGTTGCCATCTGGTTTTTTAGTTCTCTGAAAGGGTTCAGAGACTATGCAACTGTAGCAGTAAGCTCTGTGCTAGTATTAGAATGTTTAATAAAGTTGCGTGTTTGGGGTTTGAGGCCTACCACCTGCTTGTATGATCCTTGCCCTTCCTGGCTAGTTAAATCTGCTGGGGAGAGGGCTGGGTAACTGAATCTGAGAGGTTGTTAATGCCTTCTTGAGAGAGGCGGTGGTCATCCCATCCTTGAAACAGGCTGTGGTGCATCCATTACTAAAGAAATCTACTCTGCATTTCGGTAACTGTTGACCAGTGTCAAATATTACATTCTTGAGCACGGTGACTGAACAGGTGGTGAATCATAGAGTTGGAAAGGGCCATATAGGCCATCTAGTCCAACCCTCTGCTTAATGCAGGGTCAGCCTAGAGCGTCCCTGATGAGTGTTCATCCAGCCACTGCTTGAAAGCTACCAGTGAGGGGGAGCTCACTACCTCCCTAGGCAGTTGATTCCACTGCTGAATTACTGTAAAAAAAAAATCCTTAATGTCCAGCCAGTACCTTTCCGCCCCTAATGTATACCCATTATTGTGAGTCTTATACTGTGCTGCCAACAGGAACAGCTCCCTGCTCTCTGAGTGACAGCCTTTCAAATACTTAAGGAGAGTTATCATGTGTGTCGTCGTCCCCCCATCTCCTCTTTTCCATACTGAATATTCACAAGTCCCTCAGCCTTTCCTTGTAGGACTTGTTTGCCAGGCCCCTGATCATCCTTGTTTCTCTACTCTGCACCCGCTCCATTCTGTCCACATCTTTTTTGAAGTGAGTCCTCTGAACAACACACAGTACTCCAGTTGTTGTGTACAGCAGGATGATGACACCTTGCGATTTGGATGTTATGACCCTGTTGATACACACCATTAGTCTTTTTTGCTGCTGCATCACACTGACTGTTCATATTCAGCTTATAGTCCACTTGTACCCCTAGATCTTGTTCACACAGTGTTACCCAGAAGTGTATCCCCCATTCACACTTCTCATTTGCACACTTCTCATTTTTGTTACCCAGATGTAGAACTCTGCACTTATCCTTGTTGAATCGGGTATATAATGCAGAAGCAACATGTATATGCATAAAATGTGTTATTGGTATATTTCTACCTATGCTCAAAGGACATACATTTTTAGGCTGTTTGCAGGGAATGGTACTGTGTATAGTCTTGTTTCCTTTGTAAACTGTCTTTTGTAGGCAGAAGAGGACAGAATGGCTTTAAAGATCTTGCAAGGCAAGAAGAGACTACTGTTGAAAAGTGTGAGCCACTTACTCCGGAAGAGGAAGAAGCCTTAAAACTGGAGCAGCAAATTAAAGAACGGGAACTTATAGAAAAGATTCAGAAAGCCACTGCCTGTACCAATATCTCTCCTTTGGGTCGTGATCGCCTGTATCGACGCTACTGGCTTTTCCCCTCTGTTCCTGGATTATTTTTAGAAGAAGACTATTCTGGTCTTACAGAAGACATGCTCTTGCCTCGGCCATCTTCATTTCAAAATAATGTACAGTATCATATTGTAGACAAATCTCAGGCAGCCACTAACAGTGGAGAGTTTATAAAGATGGAATCTACCTCCAATGGTCACCAAGATGTGTGTACTGGTGCTCCTGCACAGGTGTCAAGACCAATTTATAAACCAAACCGGTGGTGCTTTTACAGTTCTCAGGACCAACTGGACCAACTCATAGCAGCTCTCAATTCCCGAGGACACAGGGAGAGTGCCTTAAGGGAAAATCTTTTGCAGGAAAAGAACAGAATATGTGAACAATTGAACAGTTTTCCTGTGGAAAAATTCCATTTCTCAGGTAAATATGCTTGGTTTTTCTGGGTGTATTTATTTCAGTTACTGATAGCTATCACATGTTATAGTTTCAAGATAAACTTCAAGTTAGCTTCTCTCCTGTAGAATGTTTCCTTATATTAACAGTTTGAACTCATTCATTTTTTTAAAATTCTTTTATTAAGAGAAAATGAGAATATAACAATAAAAGAAAATGGAAATTCATTCATGTTCTTTATATGGAAACATGGTTTGAGTGCTCTTTGCTGTTATTCCAACCTCTTACAACCAAATATGGAAGATACCTTGCAAGAATAAAACACCTTTATTTCCTGTATGTCCTTTTTCGATGTACTTTGAAATTATCTTACAAGAAAATAGGAGATGTCTGTAAAATTCCTCCTATGTGTAAAACTATGCACAAGCCGGAGATCATCCCCTTAATAAGACTTGTCAGTTTTATTTGGTTTAGGCCAGAAGGTAACCAAAGCAGACTAGGATATGTCGGCTCAGTCAATAGACTACATGTAGTTTATGGTAAGATACTGTAAACATATATGCATTTACATAAATAAAAATGCATAATTATACATTCACTCAACAAATGCGTGTGGAGTACTCACAGGGCATAATACTCCCCCACCCCCAGTTGTACAGGCATGCAACAAGCCAATTTTGGCGGGTGGGAGGTTTGTGTGTGCATCTGGCATCCTCATCCAGTAATCCCATTGCCTCAGGATTGGGGCTGCCTGGAGACAAGGAAAGCATGGCCAAAGACCTCTCACTCCCCGCAATGACACGAAGAAACCTGCTTGTGCACCCAGAGATATAGCAGAGGGCACTAGAGTAGCAGGATTCTAATAGTTGTTATGGGCATCCTTGTCATAGGGGTACCAAATGGATTGTGTCCCTAACTAAGGCTTGCTGTGTTCAGTAAATCAGATATTTCAAGCCTCAAAGTTGAGATGTTGATTAAAATGTGGCCTCAAAAGCTGTTCTTTCTTCTCACCCTGATACGGTATAGGAATGTACCCTGGCTGAAGTAAGACAATATGATGAGCCACTATATTATATATAAATAAAAATATGTAAGGGTTTACTACATTTGTATCTTTACAAAGGCTGGCAGTAAACTGACTTTACTGGTTAAATGAATTTTTTAAAAGAACAATTACGGTAAACAAACTTTCTCTCCCTCAGTTGAAAAAAATTGCTCTATAGGTATGTTGCATCATCCCTTAAGTTGCAGAAATGCATCTGTAAAGAGGACATAGTAGAGATTGTTACCAGCTACGTTACTTTACCTGCTGCTCCTTAATCATGATTTTGCTGTAAATTTTTCATATTCTGAAAAATACATGTAAAAGATATGTTAGGTTTTAGCTTCTTAATTGTTTAAACAACTTTGCAAAGTGTGGTTTAATCTGAAATAGTTTTGGTAACCCATTCAATTCATTATTTCTAGGATTTTCCCCATGTAGCCTTATGTGTGAATTGTGGGCTTCATTTCTTTTCTTGCTCTTCAAGCGATCTGTAACACCTATTTTTAAAACGTAGTTTTCATCTGGGAAACCAAAATAATATCCATACATTTCTTTCTAATACTATTTTCTGAGTATAGTGGAAGAGTTTTCTACTATGATGCAGTTTTAACTTTTAGTACTTTGTCTCTTACTATTTGAGAAGATATTGATGCTAGTGTTTCTCTTTGAGGAGAGAGATTGGCATTTGGTTTCGATGATTACCACCTCAGTTTGTGAATAAACTGTTAATGCTGAAATCAGAGTTTGGAAATATATTTAGGTGGTATGCTTTTAGTCCAACTGCAATGAATAATGTTACAGTATTGATTCCTGTTCCAGAGAAGTCACAGAATGAAAGCAAGCCACTATCAGGGCGGGGAAAATCACAGAATCCCTATGACGTAACTCTAATGTCTGCAGAAAAGCAACTTGAACTGAGACTCAGAGACTTTCTATTGGACATTGAAGAAAGAATCTACCAAGGAACTTTAGGCTCTGTTAAGGTATCTTTTTACTTGTATTTTATGGAGGCATAGTACCCATAAAACTTCTGAGTTTGTTTAGTTGAACACATAGATATTTCCAACACAACGAGTGGCCTGCAGCTTGTGGTATGGAACATTCCATCCTCCGACTTGCAGTTCATCCAGACTCTGGGATCAAAGGACCCTCATGAACAGGACTTGGAGCAGAGTCTGTAGTGAGAGTGGGAATCTTTGCTCCTTCACTGATGGGAGGCATTCCATCTGCAGAAAGTGACAGTAAGATGTAAGCCAATGTGGGGAGTTTTGCTTGAAATATCAAGATGAAAATTGTCTTCAAAATGTACTTTGTGTGAGAATCCAATCAAATAATGTTCATCTTAGTCGCTTCTGAGCAGTCACACATGGGACTGTGCAGGCGCAGGCCAATGAGTGTGTGCACAGAAGACTACTCAATAAACAACAGCTAAGTGCAACCCTGTTTTCTATATTTACAGGTAACAGACAGGCAAGTTTGGAGGGCAGCCTTAGAAAATGGGCAGTATGAGCTGCTAAATGAGGAAAACAAGGAAAATGGTATATCAAAAACTACCACTGAAGATGTTGAAGAGATGGAACCTGATGATCCACCAAGCGTTATTGTAAAAGACAGGTAACAATATATGTTAAAAGCGAAGTTATTTTCTGGCTAATTTTGGAATGGCTGGCTTGTATTTCATCCCTAGCTACACATTTAAATTTGACAGAAGTTAAAATTGTTTATATAATGGATTAACTACTACTTCCTGTACATGATAGGTTAATGATTTTTATTAAATATTTCTGTAGAAATGCAGATTGACCAGAGTCTGAGACCTGGAGTATGGTGAAATTAGAGAGCACATTCAAGCAGTCACAATAATATCTGGTATAAGCAACAGTACTGACTACTACTAGAATGCCCATGTTAGAATGCAAATATACTAAATGTCTAAGAGGTAGAACAAGAGGGTAAGACCGGGCTGGTTATTGTTGCCGGGCTGGAAAGTTTCCAGGCAAATGATATGGATCCAAAGCAAGGGTTTCATAATGCCTGAGCAGTCATTAATCCATAGGGGTAATCCAAAAGGGAATTCAGTCAGCAGAGAGTGCACAACGTGTGCTAGGCTTGGATGCTCCTGTATCAGTTCTTGGGGATGATGCCAGCAGTAACTCATGCTACATGAGGCAGAGCCAAGCATGGCAAGATAGTGCTTTTTAGGTATGGGACAAGATAAAACAGAGTACCCCATAAGCTGAACATATTTAGGATGATTTAGGAACAGATGCTGGCTTCAGTTATCAGACTTGTGGCTTGAATGAAAAGATTCCTTTTCCTCCCCTGCCTTGGAAAAAGAGGAAGGGAAGCCAGGTGAGCTCACAAATATGCTCCCTGATTGTCCTGGGAACACTTCCAAATAAGGAGGGAGGAGTCTTGGGGTGTGGAGGAGGCATGTTCTCCTCAACCTAGCATTTTTGAAGGAAATTTCAACTGATCTTTATTGAGTCAGTATGATGGTGAGCTTTTTAGCCATGAATGCTGATGTGAGTCTGTATCTTTGTTAGCAGGAATGCTAATGGAGCAGGACTGATTAGGTTGGATCCATTGGGATTTTCTGCCAATGGCAAAGGGTATGATTTTTCACTCATTCCTTATCTGCTGCTGACATTTGACTCTCCCCGCATGCTGTTCCGGGGGTCCCCTTGTCTCTTCCGTGAGCAGCATTTCAGGGGCGTTAGGGGCTGTAGTAAGAAGAAGGGTGAGGATCCAAGCCCTTGTATACAAATGTACCTTGATTGATTGATTGAGGTCCTGATTAATGGCCTGGGTCTAGGAAAAGAGACAGGTTGCCTTTGTTTCCAGCGAACTTTATGGTGTTAGGTGGAGGTTTGCCTGATTCTGCCTCTTCTGCAAGACAAAGGCTGTTGGAGGTTAGCCCAGACTTGTTTTCTGAGCCTTATGTAATATGCAGGGAAGAGTTGGTCTCAGTGCCAAGATGGAGCCCGGAAGAGAGGCCAACAAAATGGAGACTTGATAACAACAGTATACTCATTTCCCTCCAGAAGCCACAGAATGTGGAGGGGCTGGGGAAGAAAACAGGGAAAGGGGAGATCTTTAATGGCTTATACTGTGTTCTGGAGGAGGGATGTTGGGGTTTGTGGACACATACTGTGAAGTTCACCCTTGGACTATAATTCCCCCTGCTAATACAAGATGTGGTTTTCTTTTAAAAGCTCTGATCATCTTGATATCCTACATCTAGGAATCTGTATGCTTTCTCCCTTACTGGAATTCCATATTCAGTTGGAAAAGCTTTGTTTCTGCTGGTTAGGGTTTTTTTAAAAAATTAAGCTCTAATTCCTAATTATCTTCAGTTTTTATTACTGAAATAAAAAAACTGTAGTGATGAGGAGCAAGATGCAATAGGAAGCAACACAAACTTTTTATACTTCCAGACGATACCTACCTACCTATTATTTTTAGCATGTGGGAAGAAGCTAACATACTAGTCTACTGAGGAAACTGGGACAGTACTCCTCATTTTGATGCATTGAAGCAATACAACCACCACAGTGCAACAAAATGGGGAATTTCACTCCCCTTGCTGATCACACTATACCTTATCTGATTGGCTGTGTGATGCTGTGACGCTGTAACATCATATTAACTGCATAATTCTTGGTAATCAGAATAAGTCAAAGGGGTGGGGAAAGGTGTCAAAGGCGGCAGACAAGGAAGTGGATGAAAACAGTAGTGGACAGCCGCAAAAAAGTTTTTAGGTGGGGTTCATGCTCCTCCAAAGCAAAGTTTTCACCCTGGATATTTGTTTGCAAAGTTTGAGGCCACCTTAGTAGAAACATTGAAGTAATATATTCATCACTTTGATGAGCACTCTATACAGATTTTTGAGCAAATAAGTCCTTGTTAATGATAAGAAATTGTGCTGTTGGGAAACAGCAATTTCTTCTCCATTTCAGGTTTTGTTTCTTGGAGCGATAAAATATTAAAGATGTGTTTGACTGCAAAATAATGGCCGCAACTTCAAAGCATCAAAAGTGTGTGCAACATCTGCTCTTTTGATCTGCTCTACTCAAACAGACCGGATCAGCATCTGGATGATAGACTTTCTAAGTCATTTTATTAAAGTCCCATTGTAGAGTTAATTTATCTTTTGAAGTTAAACACTAATAGAAATTAAATGCTTAAAGCCGCAGTATCCCTATTGGGGAAGGACAGGATAAAATTCCAAATTTAAAATTGTTCTGCATGTTCAAGAAGGAAGATGGCTTTTAGTATATTTTAAAGCCTTATGCGTGAAGCCATTACATTATAGAGCATCTGTGTATATGTGTGCATGCTATAGATTTTAACAATGAAATAATAGCCAAACATAAGTCGTTAAGTGGAATTATAGTTTTCTTTTGGATTTATAGTCTGTGCTGTTTGTGAAGTTTCTAAAGTTAATCTGGAAGAAAAGATTACATTTTGGTCAGTCACATTAAGAACTGAGCCTACTAAAACTCTGATTTTATTGGGGGGCTTTAAATTTCCAAAGACTTTAGCTTAAGTTTGTGGATTTCAGCCACAGTGGGACTCAGTGCCTCCATTTTCATTAAGGTCGCTCCACTTCCCCCCCCCCTGCACAACTCCTAAGAATTACTTTTTAAATAGATGTGTACTGTCTTCCACAAAGCAAACCAATTTAAAAGGCTTACACTTAATTTTAGAAGCCAAAGTTCATGATGGACATAAACTTGATTAATCTCCAGCCTCATGCACACCTCCTTCTCTTCTCTCTCCCCCCTTCTATGTGCAGTTCATTGGGATTAAAGTGTAGTTTATCCCCCCCACCCCCACTCAAAGTTGGCAGCAAAATACCTGCCCATGTGCTGGCAGTCAGGCATAGCACTAGAATGGAAAACAGAATAGCCAGCAAACAGGATCCAGTTCTGCTTACATAGGTCCAGAAAGCCCTTCCAAAGTCACTGACATAGTACAATGATTGGTAGAAAGTCCAATTGCTGTATACAGAAATACCTGTTGGCATGAGCCTCTTTGAAGGGAATGTCTGCTAACTTCTGATTGGTGGATGTCCCTATCACTTAGAGTATCTGCTGAATTACTGACCCCTCACTGCTCCTTCTGCTTCCACTTTGTGGAGCAGCACTGGCAGCAGAATTTACAGTGGACGTTTACAATGCAGTTATGGCCAGAATTCAGAAGTCACTTATAACTTTTGGCACTTGTATGTATTATATAGTCAGTACAGGACTTGAAACAGTTTAGTAAAATTCTTAAATATTGGTTTGATGTGCTTATTTCTTCCTGAAGTACTGTTTATCAAGTACACTGTAACTTTCAGTGAACAGAATGGCTCAGTTCAGGTGCAATGCCATGATCTGAGTGAGTCTGGGAGGTGCTCAGTCTTAATGCCAACTATGTCTTAGCAGAAATACCTAATTAGTATCCCATACGTGAGTGGAGGAGGATTTATCCCTTCTACAGACGGACATTCAAACAGGAGTAAGCTGAGGTCTGTAGTTACACTAATTGACTCCGTTCAGATGTATGAATTTGTCAAGTCCCCAAGTTTGTAAAAACAACTCAGTCAACAGTATATATGACTTAGTCCAGAGAGGGAAAGTGATAACATTTTAATGTTCTTTGTAGGTTGGTTGGACTCAAATCTGAACCGCCAAGTACTGCTTCAACTAACACAAGCACTCCACAGCCTGTGAATAACGTAGTCCGCTACTTGGCAGCTGCATTGCTTCAAATACAGCAAGGCATTGAACGCAAGTTCCTGAAAGCCCCACTTGGTAAGCACCTATTTCTAAAACCTGTGCTCATTCAACTAAATCTGATGCATGAAGGAAAAAGTGGGTCATGTCCAAAGGATGGGTAACAGATTGTTTAGTTATAAGTGGAAGTGCACATTCTTGAGATGTTCCCTAAAATGGCTACTCCTGGGTCATAGGTACAGTCAGTTACAGGTACAGAAAAGATGTAGATGGTTTGGATGTTGGCCATGTGAGCCCAAGGTTCACTTCTTTCCCTTACTATGAGTACGAGGCTGGCAAAGTATGACAATCCCAAATTTAGCATATTTAAACAAGTCAAAGGGGCATGTGAACCTATCCTTAAGGTAGATCATTCCTCTCATAATAGGAATTGCTTCTATGAGGTGGTCTTTTTTGTGGTTGCTGGACTGTGCTAACATCACTGATCTGGAGATACCCCTAATGAGGAGTGTCTAATGGCATCTTGCCAATTTAGTTAAGAAATGTTCACTCTGTCTTTGTCCTCATAGATTTTGTCCTCATAGACTATCAATAAACAATAAAATCCCAAACATTCAAACTCATAATGATTTCATTATAAATGCATGATAGAAAGCATATCATCATAAACTAACATCCAGGAGCTAATACAGGAAAGCTCAAAGTAAGACAAAATTGTACAAATTCTGCTTGGAGTAGGTAAATGGGTATATCACAGTCCCAACAGAGTAATAATATGATGAATAAACAGTACTCGCTGATCCTATGTGAGAAAGGTTGTTTATGCTCACACCTCTTTATTGCATATGTAGACTGATGAAGTTATCCTTCGAAACAGCAGATATCCGGTTCTCCATCTCTTCTATCAGCATTACTGTTTATTCATCATATTATTACTCTGTTGAGACTGTGATATACCCATTTACCTGCTCCAAGCAGAATTTGGACAATTTTGTTTTACTTGGAGCTTTTCTGTATTATCTCCTGGATGTTAGTTTATGATGATTAGCTTTCAATCATAGACTCAGGGTGGGTTAAGCTATGTCAGATATTCAGAGGTTATACAATATACCATTCCTAGCCATCAAAACGAGGCATTGGAAAGACTGTTCTCAATAACCCCATTTTACAAAAATACTGGAATGCCATCAGTGTGGCCCCCTTCCTGATGTATACAGAAAGGCCATTCCATAATACAGAAGCCAATGCAGAAAAGGTCTGGTTGGGTAGACAATGACCAAATCTGCCTCCATGTTGGCACCTCAAGTAGACCTTGATGTGAGGAACAGAGCTGCTGTACCAAAGTATATCAGGAGAGGTGATCTTGTGGATAAAGAGGGTCCCAGGTCTTGAAGGGCTTTATAGGCAATAACCAATGCATTGAATTGGGCCTAGGAACAAATGAGCAGCAATTTCAGTGCTCTTAAAGCTGGTGGGTGTACACATTTTGGGTTGTCTTCTAGGGCAGCCACATGTAGAACGCATTACTGTAATCCAGCCTTGAAATTACTGTGGCAGGGATGAGTGTGGCCATATTGGCTGAGTTCAAATTGGGCGCTAGTATCCACACTAGGTGAAGATGATAAAATGAGCTTTTCAGCCACTATAGTAACCTGTTTCTCCATCGGGAGGGCAGGATCCATCACCGTAATGAAATTACTAACAGAGTCAGGGAAAAATAATACCAAGGGATTTATGCTGTGAGGAACTGCTGGGTATCCAATGGAGTGGTCAAGCCATTTGAGAGCACAGGAGAATGCTTTATGTGTCAACAGAGAGAATGCCTATAATTTAGCTGCTTCTCTCTTATACCAACAGAATCAGTTAATATCTGTGTTAGTGAGAAGTTTCTGTGTATATCAAAACAGTGCTGAAATAACTTTGCACGTTTACTACTAGGTGATGCAGAAGGAAATAAGAGGGATCTAAAAGGGGATAAAAGGAGGAAGCGAGAAGATGATCAGTCTAGTCAGAAAGATGGTAAACAGTAACGTTCCTTCATATATAAACATTTTAAATTATATTTTTATATATATGTATATATATGTGTATATATATATGTATATAACTTTTTTTTATTATTTTTGCATACCATGTTCATTCCATACTCCCCCTCTTTAGTGTCGCAAATACAGTTTGAAATCACAGAATCAGACTCTGCATTTTTAAAAGGAGTCATGCATGAAAAGATTTTAAAGATAAAAATTTTTTTGATTCTGGTGTATTTACCTTTAAAATACAACAAATCTGACATAAGCAAGTAGCTGTTAACAATGTTACTGGAGTTTCCAGCTCTGTGGGATTAAATTTCACAAGATCTCTTTCAGTATTTTTTGCTTGAGTTATTTTTGGGTTTTGGAGTTTTTAACAACCCACTTTTTTATTTTATGGAGAACAACTCCCCTTTCTGCAGCTGGATCCATCATGCAGATGTTTTGATCCTTGTTCTGAGGCTGTGTTTACAGCTAGATATAGAAATAAGTGCAGTATGATAGTGGCTGTTACATTTGCAGTCCCTTCCCTAATAATCACAAACATGAGAATTTACTTTCATTGCTGTATTGAGAGTTCCATTGAATTATAAACCATGACTCCCAAGATCTCTTGCCTGATAAGATTCTACTAGTTCAGACCCCCTCATATGTGGTTAGGATTATGGTCCCAACATACATCATTTTACATTACTTTAATTTGCCATTGGGTTTCCCATTCATCCAGTTCAGGGAGGTTCTTTAAGAGCTCTTCAGTGTCCTTGGCTTTTCACCATCCTGAATAACTGGGTGTCATCCCAAACTTGGCCACCTCTCTTCACTTGACTTCAGGTCATTTGAAAATAAAATAAAGAACATTGGTCTCATAACTCATCTTTGAGGGGCCCTGCTGCTTTCTCCCCTCATTGTCCCAATCTCCCATCTCCTGTTCTGGCATTGGTTTCTGATCCGTTAAATGGGCTGCCCTCTTATCACTTGGACTACTAAATTTATTGAGGAACCTTCCATGAGGGACTTTCTGACAAAGTCCAAGTATATGATGCTGCTGTTCACTACTATCTACATGTTTGATACTTCCTCAGTTGGTTGGTTCTTTACGTTTTGGTGCTTTTCTGTCTGTAATGCTAGATCACATTCCCTCTGTAACAAAAACTGGATAAATGTTTATTATTTATTATAACTGAGAGCCAACGTGGTATAGTGGTTAAGGTGTCAGACTCGGACCTGGGAAACCCATGTTCAAATCCCCACTCGCGCCATAGAAGCTTGCTGGGTGACCTTAGGCCAGTCACACACTCTCATCTTTGACCCTGGATAATATTTATATGGGTGACCTCCAAGAAATACCATGGTCATGATGCGGAGACAGGCAATGGCAAACCACCTCCAAACGTCTCTTGCCTTAAAAACTGTAAGGAGTCGCCATAAGTTAGCTGTGACTTGCTGGCAAAAAAAAAACACCAATTATTATAACTGCTCTTTTTTTCTTCCTTCTTTTACAAGACACCTGTGATAGTAGCCGATCACATAAAACCGTCTTGGACCGGTGGCGAGAATCACTTTTAACTTCTGCTAGCCTGTCCCAAATCTTCCTTCACCTCTCAACACTGGAGCGAAGTATAATCTGGTCTAAATCTATCTTAAATGCTCGCTGCAAAATGTGCAGGAAGAAAGGAGATGCAGAGAGTATGGTGTTGTGTGATAGCTGTGATCGAGGCTATCATATATATTGTATCAGGCCAAAGCTCAAGGTAACTGGATTTTTTTTTTTTAATGTAGCTTTGAGTAGGAAGAGGGCATCTTACTAAAACATTCTTGCCTGTTGTTAGGCTGTTCCTGATGGAGACTGGTTTTGTCCAGAATGTCGACCCAAGCAGCGTTCTAGGCGTCTCTCTTCTCGACAAAGACCTTCTATGGAAAGTGATGAAGAGAGTGAAGAACAGATTGAAGAGGAGGATAAAATGAGTGAGGAGGAAGTGGGGCAAAGTGAGGAAGAAGACTATGAAGATGAAGATGATGATTACTCTGATTCTCAAGGTGATGATGAAAAAAGGTAAATCAGCAATTGTCACCCATATCCAAAGTGTGTACGGATCTCCCAGTAAGGAAATCTCTGTATTAGGAACAATTATTTCTACACAAAACCTCACCTACAAAAAAACTTCTCCAGCTATTGAAATGAGGGAAAGTTCCCATTGGTATAGGAATAAAGTACCCAAAGGTCAAGAAAAAATTCAAGGCCACAGATTATACAGTGTAAAGATTATATCAGTACAAAATATGTATATATTTATTACAGGCTAAAACCAAGGCTAAAATCAATAACATATATAAGGCTAAAATCAATAACATATATAAGGCCCTGCAATAGCCTACCCAACCAACATATCCATGTAAACATACAACACAAATGGACATACAATAACAGAAAGACTTTGACCAAATGTGTTTCAGCCAAATGACCTTCTTCAGTGGTCAAAACAGACCACTTTATAACTGCTCCGGACTTTGGGACATCTTTATGACTAAGATATTTGGACAACTTCATTTATGGCTGAAATACAACATCTGATTTAAGAGGGAAACACACACGGGGGTTACCGTATATACTCGGGTATAAGCCGACCCGAGTATAAGCCGACCCCCCAAATTTGAGGCCAGAAAAGGGAATTTCTTATTGACCCACATATAAGCCGAGGGTCAATAAGAAATTCCCTTTACCGGCAATGCTGCGCTCTAAAATGGCGGCCACCATTTTAGAGCGCAGGGTCCCTGCCTCAGGTCGCCCTCCCGCCGGCCTCCGGGCCCTCCCAACCCACTCCGACCCCAGTGCCATCCAAGGGGGGGAGGGGGAAGAGCCCCTGAACCCCCTACTTACCTGAAGAGGCGGCGAATCGGCGGCGGCGGCGGCGCGGTCTTCCTGGGCTGGCAGGAGGCCCCTCCCGGCCGGAGGAAGGCGCCCAGGCACGTGGCCGGCGGCGGCGTGGCCGGCGGGGGCCTCCTGCCTGCGCAGGCAGGCCCCTCCCGGCCAGAGAAAGGCGGCCAGGTGCGCGGCTGCGGCGGCGCGGCCGGCGGGGGCCTCCTGCCTGCGCAGGCAGGCCCCTCCCGGCCAGAGAAAGGCGGCCAGGCGCGCGGCCGCGGCGGCGCGGCCGGCGGGGGCCTCCTGCCTGCGCAGGCAGGCCCCTCCCAGCCAGAGAAAGGAGGCCAGGCGCGCGGGCGCGGCGGCGCGGCCGGTGGGGGCCTCCTGCCTGCGCAGGCAGGCCCCTCCCGGCCAGAGAAAGGCGGCCAGGCGCGCGGCGGCGCGGCTGGCGGGGGCCTCCTGCCTGCGCAGGCAGGCCCCTCCCGGCCAGAGAAAGGCGGTCAGGCGCGCGGCCGCGGCGGCGCGGCCGGCGGGGGCCTTTGCAAGGCCCCTCCCGGCCAGAGGAAGGCAGCCAGGCGCGCGGCCAGCGGCAGCGCGGCCGGCGGGGGCCTCCTGCCTGCGCAGGAAGGCCCCTCCGGGCCAGAGGAAGGCGGCTGGGCCCGGCGGCGGCGGTGATGGAGGTAAGTTCCCCCCTCCCTCCTCCCTCCTCCCCCCTCTACCGTATTGACCCGCGTATAAGCCGAGGTCGGCTTTTTCAGCCCTTTTTTTGGGCTGAAAAACTCGGCTTATACGCGAGTATATACGGTAGTTGCCCATTTGTAAGGAAGCATAAAACATGAGGAAGTGTTGCAGAACACAATGTGCCAACAGTCATAAAGATTTTTAGATAGTTACATACATTTGTACTCTGGAATTGTGACTGTTAGCCTGTAATAAATATATACATATTTTGTACTGATATAATCTTTACATTGTATAATCTTTTGTCTTGAATGTTGATTTTTTTCTTGACCTTTGGGTACTTAATTCTGTTTCTAGGGCTAAGTTTCCCCCCCCCTTTGTTGTTGTTCCATTTGTATAGGACCTCCTTATATTTTAGTACAAAATATGTGTCATCATGCAACTTTCTATTGTTATGTTTTGTGTTTATGATACTGCTAAATATTTATGATCTGGAACAGCTTTAAATCTCTGACTATTTATGATCTGGAACAGCTTTAATTCTCTATGAATATTTGCTCAAAAGTAGGTTTCGTTGAGTTACATGGGAATTAGTACCAGATAAGTATGTGTAGCATTATAAGAATAATTGTATTCGGATAGGATGCTCTCTTTTAGTTGCAATCGAGAGAGAGTTGCTATGCTTTTAATTCTCAGTTTGCAGGGACATGCTAGCATTCTAAAATTGGGTGTGTCTTTGTGCCGGTGAAGCTTTTGAAAAAGAATTGAACACATCTTCAAAATGCAAGTGAAATAGGAATGAATAAACATACATAAATACATGCAATATACAGATGATCACTGGTCCCATTAAAGGAAACAGTAACTTCACCAATGTGGTTCTCACTTCTTAGAAACTGATACTTGTGTAACTTCTTACAGCTTATCCAAATCAGGAAAAACTCAGGTAAAACTTTCATTACGACCAAGAGCAGCAAAGCTTAATCCCACCAATTTGAGTCAGTGCAGCCAGCGACAAGCTACAAGAAGGTACAGTCCTCGGAGTCAACAGAATACACCTAAGCAAACTGGATCTTCGTGTAAAGCCACTGGGAAGGGCATACGAAAGACAAAGTCTGCACCTCCATCAGTAACAAAATCATTAGGACTTAATAGTCGTACTACTCGTCAGAATCGAAGTTTGCTACAAGCCGATGCCTTTATTGAATTAACCAGTCCCCGAAGACGACGTAGAGGAAGGAACACCGCGGACAATAGTACAGAGAGCAGTCCTTCTAGTTCTCTTGGCTTCAGAATTGTTAATACAAACAATGAACTGAAAAATTCGCCATTTTCTACAGAAAAATGCTCTCCTCAAAATACTGAGCCTAAGAGGAGGGGTAGGAAGCGACAATCTGCTGGTAAGTAAGTTCTTATTAAAATAACATTAAGCCATATCCATCCAAGATTCACTGGAGGATGTCGGATCTTTGGTACATGGTAGAAAATTACCATTGCTTTCAAATGCTGAGCAGACTTATTGAACTTCATGCGGTTTCTCTGTTTGCAAAGATGTAATTAGCCCCAAGCTTGGTATCAAGAACTTTGATGCTCTGTTGCAGGGGTCTCCAACCTTTTTGAGCCTGCAGGCACCTTTAGAATTCTGGCACAGTGCGGTGGGTGCAACCACAAAATGGCTGCCACAAGAGGTAGAGCCAGCCACACATTGACGATCCTTGTGCTGTGGTAGCAGCGGCTGCCAAAGCAGTGTTTTTAAAAAAATGTGTGCAGCCAATCAGATGTTTTGCTGGGCAGAAGCCCCACCTGGCCCTGCCCACTTTCTAAAAACACTTGAGCATTAGGTAAGGTGTTGTTGGGCGCCATGTTGGGGACCCCAGCTCTACTGAGCGGCGCTTCAAGTGTTTTATAATTGTAACTTTATTGCCCAGCTTTTCTGAATCAAGAGAGCTTTTTCTTTGGTCCCTGTGCTATTGCCTCCCAATTGTTAAAAAGAGAGGGAGAAATATTAGGAAGCTGAAGAACAAATGGAAGATTAAAAGTATTGATTGATCCATACCAGTATGCCAGAAAGTTTCCTTGCTTGGGTACGAGGTGTAAAAGTGGTTGATTGAGTTGGGTTGCAGTCTATTTAACTGGAAAAAAAATTCAGTTCTGGTCTACTGACTCTTAATGGATAACTGGGATGGAAGTTTCTGTCTAAAATATTACTGTGGAAGCTAGGTTCTGTAAATGATCTGGATAGCCATAAGTGTCTGTAATGGCTAAAGAAACTGCTATACACTTGAGTACAACTTCGCTAAAAGAAAGAGTTGTACTTGTTTGTGCTTTGGTAGGATGGCTGGTAGCAGAAGTTGTTGGGCGTGAGATTCTAGAACACTGTTCCATTTTTTGATTGGAAGGCAGTTTATCTTATCCTGAAAACTAAGCCAGTTGATTTTAGAGCAAGTGAAAGTGTTCTTACTCTCTACTTGATGAAGGACTTTTAATTGTCAAAGTTCTTCCCTGCCTACCCCATTTCATTTACTCTGAGGCTTTATACCTATCTTGAGTGGTTAACTTTCTGTGTAAATGTATAAACTTGAAAACTGAATCAACTTTGGGAGCAACAGGTTCTTCTTGTTTCCAGGATAACCAGATTTGCAGACTGTTGATAGATATTATAAAATCACCTCCCCCCCCCCCCAATATCTCTCCATCTGTCTGTGCTCGTTGGCCATATGGCAAATAAGAAGCCACCACACACCCGTTAAAAAAGAAAGACAGAGTGCAGTAGCTTTAAAAAAGGGAGGGCAAATACAGTTAAGTCAAACATGATGTACGCCTGATTGAACAAGTCAAAAGCCTGCCCAAAGCATTGGTGGGAAGGAGAGTGAAAATATATATTGAAATCCAAGCAGCAGAAGAGCAAGGATGGGAAGGAAAGTGTATACTTGCTTGTAGAGGGAGGTGTGTGTTTGTGCAGTCCCAAGAGTCTAGTTCTGTGAACAATTGTCTGCATGAAACTATTTCAGGAGGTGGCAGTTTCCTTTTGCCTACCATCCTACCTCAATTAAAGATGCTTTTATTTTATTGGTACATTTTTATCCTGCCATTCCTTCAGGCAGCTTGGGGTGGGGTATACTGTGCTCCCCTTTTTCATTTTATCCTCACAACAACCCTGTGAAGCGGGTTAAGCTGAGAGTGTGTGACTGGCCCCAGGTTACCCAGCAAGATTCCAAGCAGAGAGGGGATTGAACCTGGTCTCCCAGAATCCTAGTTACATTATTTCTTCACTGCTTCAGTGAATTAGCTTTCCTTGATATGACCCTGTACTGTGTTTAAAGTTGGCATTATATATTTGTCAATTAGTTCTGTGATGCTGTTTTTTCCAGAGTCCTCTCAAATACCGTTAAATAGGAGGAGTTCAGGTCGTCAGGGTGGAGTTCATGAACTGTCTGCTTTTGAGCAGCTTGTAGTGGAACTGGTGCGTCATGATGACAGCTGGCCTTTCATGAAGCTCGTGTCCAAAATCCAGGTAACTGGGCTGGGTTCAGAGAAGTAAAAATTGTCATCAGTTGAACTTTACTACTGATTCAGGAATAGTCATCAGTTGAACTTTACTACTGATTCAGGAATAGTCATACACATGTAGCTGGAATTTAGAAACATAGAGCTAGAAGTAACCTCAGTGGTCATCTAGTCCAACCCCTGCAAAACGCAGAAAATCCACAACTATCTACCCCTCCCACTCCCCCAGTGACCACTACTCTATGCCTAGACGAAGGCAAAAAACCTCCAGGATCATTGGCCAATTTGACCTGGAGGAAAATTCCTCCCTATCCCAAAGTGGCAATCAGCATTACCCTGGGCATGTAACAAAGGGCCACAAGAGCTGAGCATAGACTCATAGAATCATAGAGTTGGAAGGGGCCATCTAGTACAATCCCCCCTGCTCAATGCAGAATCAGCTTAGAGCATCCCTGACAAGTGTTTGTCCAGCTGCTGCTTTAAGACTGCCAGTGAAGGGGAGCTCACCACCTCCCTAGGTAGCCGATTCCACTGCTGAAGAACTCTTGCTGTAAAACATTTTTTCCTAGTATCCAGCCAGTACCTTTCCCCATAATTTAAACCCATTATTGTGGGTCTTATCCTCTGCTGCCAACAGGAACAGCTCTTTGCCCTCCTCTAAGTGGCTACCTTTCAAATACTTAAAAGAGAGCAATAATGTGTGACACCCCCCCCCCGAACCTCCTCTTCTCCAGACTAAACATTCCCAAGTCCCTTAGCCTTTCCTCATAGGTCTTGGTCTCCAGACCCATCACCATCTTTATTGCCCTCCTCTGGGCATATTCCAGCTTGTCAACTTCTTAAGCTGTGGTGCCCAAAATGGAACACAGTACTCCAAGTAAGGTCTAACCAGAGCAGAGGAAATAATACAATCACTTTGCGTGATCTGGACTCGATTCTTCTGTTGATGCAGCCCAACACTGCATGTGCCTTTTTAGTTGCCGCATCACACTGCTTCTCAAGTTCAGTGTATGGTCTACTAAGACTCATAGGATCTTTAGCATGAAGTACTTCCAAGACAAGTCTCCCTCATCCTATAATGCATTTGATTTTTCCTACCTAAATGCCTTGTACATGGCCTTGTGGTTGTTTCTAGATGTCTAGAGACATCTGAAAGTAGAAACCTTACAGAATATCTGAGTTAACAGAAGTGCTAATGCACTTGTATGGATTTTAAATTAGAACTTGATGGTGACAATAATGGAAGTATGATGCAAGGGTTTTAGCACTAATTCATTTCAGAATTAAACTGAGCATTGTTATAACTTCCAGCAATTCCCTTGCCATTTCTTCCTGAAGTCTTAGTTATACTGAACACTTAAGGTACCGCCTACAGGTAGAGGGCAATGTTGTAGTAAAAAATATTCCATTTGCTATTTCCATTATAGGAAAGAATATAGTCACTCCTCACAGAAAATGGGTGTAGGAGATTGTCAGCACCATCAGATTGCCTGATCTCTGCCACACTGTGACTTCTTCATAGTCCTATGGATGAAATTTTATCCATTACAATGGGGGAAAGATCTATTACATATAGGAAGGACTTAAATAAAGGCATTAACTTGTGTTTTAGAAAGGATAGTTCTTTTATAGTAGTGGCTTAAAGCAAATGTTGATTGCTTTGACTTGCTACTCAAAAATATAAGTTTAACCAGCTATGGCTGGTTTTAAAGGAAATGGGTGTGCCACTACATCTGATTGTTTTGATGCGCAACCTGTACTCTGGACAAGAGGCCACAGTTAGAACAGAATATGGACAAACTGAATGGTTTCCAGTTGGCAAAGGTGTCAGTCAAGGATGTATTTTATCTCCCTATCTCTTCATTCTATATGTAGAACATATAATTAGGAAAGCTGGATTAGATTTAGATGAAGGTGGAGTGAAAATTGGAGGGAGGAACATTAATAAGTTGAGATATGCTGATGACACTATATTATTGGCGAAAAATAGTAAAGATTTGAAATGACTACTGCTGAAAGTTAAAAGAGAAAGTGCCAAAGCAGGACTACATCTGAACATCAAGAAAACAAAAGTAATGACTACAGGAGAATTATACAACTTTAAGGTTGACAATGAGGAAATTGAAATTGTTCAAGACTTTCTATTCCTTGGCTCCACCATCAATCAAAAGGGAGACTGCAGCCAAGAAATTAGAAGGAGATTGAGACTGGGAAGGGCAGCCATGAAGGAGCTAGAAAATATTTTGAAGTGTAAGGATGTGACTCTGGCCACCAAGACTAGATTAATTCATGCCATCATATTCCCTATTACTATGTATGGGTGTGAAAGCTGGACAGTGAAGAAAGCTGATAGGAAGAAAATAGATTCCTTTGAAATGTGTTGGAGGAGAGTGTTATGGATTCCGTGGACTGCCAAAAAAAACAGTGGGTTATAGATCAAATCAGGCCTGAACTGATCCTAGAAGCTAAAATGACTAAACGGAGGCTATCGTATTTTGGTCACGTCATGAGACGACAAGAGTCACTGGAAAAGACCGTCATGATAGGAAAAGTTGAGGGCAGCAGGAAAAGAGGAAGACCCAACAAGAGATGGATTGACTCAATAAAGGAAGCCATAGCCTTCAATTTGCAAGATCTGAGCAAGGCTGTCAAAGATAGGACATTTTGGAGGACTTTCATTCATAGGGTCACCATGAGTCGGAAGCGACTTGACGGCACTTAACACACACACACAAGGAGTTATCACTAAATGAGTTGTTTGAGTCTTATTAAAAAGCATCATGTAATTACACTATAAATCAAGTATTCAGATTAATCTGGATTTGTGAAGTGGGACAACTTGGAAAAGCTTAAAAATAAGCTTAAAAAAAAGACTTGGAAAAGCTTGAAAATAAACTGTACAATGTTAAGGTCAGGGGAGAGGTCAACTGAGTGCAGCAAGGTCAGTATTAGGTTCCAGAAATGGAGAAACTTGCCATCTGTTATTGGCAATGAAAAGAGTGGTCTTGATGTAATATTTCAGCATTTTCTGTTGAATTTGTAATTTAATCTCTCCTTTGAACATCAAGAGGGAACAATAAAAAGTGCATGCACTCTCCGACTATAATTCCATATTTCATATTTGAAAACTACTCTAATCTGTTCACAAGGGGGGGGGGCTGGAAACGTGTATCATTTGTGATTGCTCCCAAATTGTCCTGCCTGCTGGACATTTCTGGAATATTTTGCAAGGCAGATAGAAAAGATGTAACTATTTTGAGCAATTTACTAGTTTAGAAACTGGCATAATTTCTCTTGATAATATACAGTGTAGATTTTTTTGGGTATTGGATAACTATGAATTATAAATTCTTTGTGTGCTTTTTTTCAGGTACCAGATTACTATGATATTATCAAAAAACCGATTGCCTTAAACATAATACGTGAAAAAGTAAACAAATGTGAATACAAGCTAGCATGTAAGTAAAGTTGACTTGTTTCCTTATTCCTGTAAACAAAGTTTAATTTTACATAACATCTTAATGGCTTTATGATGGTGACGGAAAGTGCCAAGTGCCTTGTCTCTGTCAAGGCAAGAGATTAATAGAGGTGGTTTGCCATTGCCTTCCTCCATGTTGCAAACCCTGCCTTCCTTGGTGGTTTTCCATCCAAGTACTAATCTGGGTCAATCCTTCTCTACTTCTGAGGTCTGATGAGATTAGGATAGCCTGGGCCATCCAGGTCAGGGGGACTTTATAGTAGTGAACCCTTATTTTCAGTCAGTGCAGTATAAACTGCCAGTACACAATGAGAAATTTTGGGGCTGGGTCACTGGTAGTGGATGTTCAGTATGCAGAAGAGCACATGGCTAAGCAAAATTTACTTCTGAATGAAAGTGTGCAATGCTCAGCTGGGTTTCAAACCCAGAGAGAACTTCTCTGCTGGCTTCGCCAATAAAATGTTTCAGAATCATTTGCCCTCTGTATCTGTAGATTGTACAACGTGTCTATTGCATTTTTAACCCACCCTTTCTCCAAGGAGCACAGGGTGGCATACATTGTTCTCCTCCCCTCAACAATTTTGTGTGGCAGGTTATTTTGAGAGTCAGTGATTGGCCCAAAGTCACCCTGGGAATTTTCATGGATGAATGTGAAACAAGGTCTCCCTCATCCTACTCTGCTGTAATCACTGCACTATATTGATGTACTAAAGAGCTTATTTGCCTTTTTCCTCCTAGCTGAATTCATTGAAGACATTGAGTTGATGTTTTCAAACTGCTTTGAGTACAACCCACGCAATACAAGTGAAGCAAAGGCTGGATCAAGACTTCAGGCTTTTTTCCATGTCCAGGCTCAAAAGCTTGGGCTTCCTCTTGCATCTGGTAACATAGACCATGCTGCTCCAGCAGCCAAGAAATCCCGAATCTAGCTTCTTCCTTCTAAAGGACTTAGAGGAAACCTTTATAGTTTCATGGGGAATTAACCCTTTAAATCATGCAGCCATCGTATCTATAGAAAGCAATAACATCTACCACACTTTAGAAGTGTGGTCTGCACTATGTTCTCAATTTATTAAGCACTCAGGAGAATGTAGGAAAGATTATCTTTGCTACAGTTTTGTTCAGTATCTAATAACTTTGATAGATGTGTATTGAATTCCAGTACTGGTTTACAGTAGTTTTTGTACTTTTAAAGACCGTTTTTGTGTCCCAAATAACTTCCAGAAATATTTGTCTTCGGCACCAGATAATATTGTCATATTCTTTAGATTGTGTAAGAGCTGTAGTGTTGTATTGTGATGGTTCCAACTAGGATAAAAATCATCTGAACCAGTAAAAATGTCTAGAAGTTGCTTAAGTACCCTCTTTTGACACTACAAATTAATAAGTACAGTTTTATATCCTTTAAATTACTGTGCCAGTACTGGTTGGAGAGATTCAGTCTGACTTTATTAAGTAGATATTTATTTAGCATTCAAATTTGTGAATTTGTTTTTTATTTATAAAATTTTTACTATAAGGATAAAAAATCCCTTAATTTTTTTTGTTTGTTTGTTTGTTTTGGTTGTTACACCTCTAATGATTAGTTATTTCCTTCTACCTGGCAGTTCTTCCAGCAAAAAATAAAATAAGCGTTCAGACGTATGTTTATTTGTACAACTTTTGAGAGTAAAAATAAAGTTAAACATTTTTCAAAATATTACCTGCTTCTCTGTATATTAGTACCTGGTCCCGTTCTTGGATAAATATGAGAATGGATGACAGGATTTTTCTTTCATCAGGATCTTATCTTAAATCATAGTTTCTTTTATGTTGTCTGATCATCTAGCAAGGACTCTCCCAATGCCTGTCATACTATGCTGTTCCTGTGTCTGAGCCACAGCTGCCTTACTTTCAAAACATTTTCTAAAACATTGTCAATTTAGCTAAAAATCTATTTTCAGTAATACCTTGATGTCATTTTCTAAAGCTTTAATAATTCTCCAATGTTGAATAGTTAATAACCTCAATAAAATTGCTTTTGCCTAAACATCTTGGAGAATTGGTACATGTGTCTAGATAGGACAGATTTTTATATTGAGCAGTATAATTGCTATGGTGCCCTCAATATGAGTAGGCTGAACAACATATAACAATGTAGTAATCAAGAGCTAGATACTAGCTTTAAGTTTGGAATGGGTTTATACCAGAGACAGAGACTGGCTGGAGAATGAAGTAGGAGAAAATATGTATTTAAAAACTGGAATGTAAGTAAAGACTTAAGTAGCATGTTTGCTAAAATGTTCACTTCATCCCTTGGTGCCTTAAGGAATTACATAGAAAAGTATTGGAAATGTGCTGCTGAATTTTATTAGACCAAAAGAATGCCTCTACTGCTTTCTGGACACTATTTTGTGTAGTGCAAGGACACCTATAATAATTATGTTGGGGAATTCTGAATGATCCAGAGAAATGGCCTTAGAAGAAGGGTTGGTTTTTATATGCCAACTTTCTCTACCACATAAGGGAGAATCAAACCAGCTTACAATCACTTTCTTTTCCCCACAACAGACAGCCTGTGAGGTAGGTGGGGCTGAGAGAGTGTGACTAGCCCAAGGTCACCCAGCTGGCTTCATGTGTAGGAGTGGGGAAACAAATCCAGTTCACCAGATTAGCCTCCGCTGCTCATGTGGAGGAGTGAGGAATCAAACCCGGTTCTCCAGATCAGAGTCCACTGCTCCAAACCACCGCTCTTAACCACTACACCACACTGGCTCTCAGGTTTATAAAGCATGAACCAACAAGAAACATCTAAAATAAATTTGCCAATTTTATACCAGCACAAATTTGTTGAAATTTGTGATTAAGAACATTTGAATGAACATAAGAAAAGCCCTGCTGAATCAGACCAAGACCCATCAAGTCCAGTAGTCTGTTCACATAGTGACCAACCATGTGCCCCTAGGAAGCCCACAAACAAGACAACTGCAGCAGCATTATCCTGCCTGTGTTCCAGAGCACCTAATATAACAGGCATGCTCCTCTGATCCTGGAGAGAATAGATATGTATCATGACACGTATCCATTTCGACTAGTAGCCGTGGATAGCCCTAACCTCTATGAACATGCCCACTCCCCTCTCAAAACCTTCCAGGTTGGCAGCCATCACCACATCCTGGGGCAGGGAGTTCCACAATTTAACTATGCATTGTGTGAAATACTTCCCTTCATCTGTTTTGAATCTCTCACCCTCCAGCTTCAGCAGGTGACCCCGCGATCTAGTATTATGAGAGAGATATCTTACACCTCAATTCAGCTAACCTCCACTGAAGCAAGCAATTGTTGTGTTGAAAGATCCTTACCTCACCTTGCATCAGTGGACAGATCCTTGCACTGGAAAAAGTCATTGATAGGATAAAACTTTTTTGTGTTTTGTATAATGTTGCCTCATTCAGAGATGTAACCAAGAGTATTCATCTTCAGCATAAGTTCTTGTAATTTAGAAAAAGTAAGTTATCTCTCTTAAAAGCGGCATGCTTTCACTCACTGACAGGCATTATCATTGTACACAAAGGATTGTCTTCTGTTTATCACATTTATATTATTTTCTCCGGAGAGCTCAGGATGGCTGAAGTAAGAGGTCGTAGCAGATTACTCACTGGAAAAATGGGTTAGACTAGAAGCAGAGGGAAAAGGGAGAGGAAGTAAAGGAAAACAAGACTACTGCATGAGGCACCAGCTGAGGGGGGGGGAATAGGGGCAACAAGTGATGGGCAGGCATGACTTGGTAAGTTATTTTGTGTCCTTGTTGCAGGGTTCCTGTGCCTTGCAAGGGTGCATGGCAGAAATGCAATGTTATTGTGTATGGAGATGCAATAATGGGATAGGCCCTCACCTGTTACTCTTTCGGCTATCACACAGCTTTCAAAGGCCTAGTACTTGCAAGAATAATAACGAAGCTGGAGACACTACTCATGTGATGTAGTTAAAACTAAGCAACTGATAGTGTTCAATAAAATTTGTTACTGTGAGTTCTTTGTTCTTAGTATTAACAGATGGAGACGGCTTGTTTCTATCTCACCCTAGATGTCTTCAGAAAGGGGGCATATAATGAGGAAATGGAAGCCATGGGTTCATCTTCGATCATCTGTGCAGCACGTTGGGACTGCACTCGGGCAAGCCTGCTGTGGAGAGATTCATTTCTAAAAACTCATCTAGGGGGCACTTTTCCTCCTCGGAGCCTTTGAGATGCGTTTTCCCGCTCCAATGGTCACATACTGCGAGGGGGAGCCATCTCTCTCAGTTCCTTCACCACCACCAATGGTGTAGGTTCTTTCCCGCTCTGAGGGAAGGCCATCTTGCAGCTTGAGTTATTCTCGCCTGTTGCTCGGGGAGGCAGGAGTTAATTTTTCTAATAGCCTGTCTCCTGTGGGTAGGAATAGCCCAAGACTCCACTTTTTCTCCTGCCTCGCGCGGGGAGCGCACGTACTGGTAGAGCTCTGCTCTTTCCGCGGTTAATGAGGGAGAACCGCACACCAGTAGCTCCTGTCCCTGTTTGAAGACTCCCATTGGTAAGGTGTCCTTTCCCCCGGGTGACCCAGAGGGAGGGCAACCGGCAGCAGGGGGACAGGCAGCAACGTTAGAACAAGTGGCGGCCATGATTGCACAGGCGCTTGCCGCCCAAAATCAGCCCCAATCAACTTCTGCAAGTTCCCCGGGAATAATCAGTGGGAGAGAACCCTGCTGCAGCCATGCAGAGGGCATGGGACCCTGGCTAACCAAGGCAGCAATGAAATGTAATTACAATCAAAATCCACTTAATGTGATGCAGGATCATGCCTCAGAGTACTCATCTGAAGGCAGTGACAGAGAGGAGGGAGAATGTTCTGATACTGAACTCACAATGGTTGAAGGGAATATCCCACGTTTATTTTCTATGGAGGATTATCAGCCCCTCCTTTCTAAGGCTCTCTCTGCCCTGCAGCTTAATGATGAAGCCGAGACTGTGGAGGAATCTAAACCACAAGTCTGGCCAAAGGGCACTAAATTTTATTTTCCAAACATGTTAGTAGAGACAAGGGACAAAAAACGCATCATGCCAAAACCTCATAGAAAGGATTACCGACCTTTTCAGCAGTCCTTTCCAATCATGCCCTGCCAAGATTTAGCCAGGACCAAAGATGCCCCTTCTGGTCAGGCAACCGCCAATCCTTTCGACTACCTGGTCGCTTTTCATGTCCCTTCACAAACCAGAACCAACAATTTAGAGGGGACAAAGGGGACAAATTCCCCAGATCAGGCAAGCAGTGATGCCATCACTGTGCCTGTAGGAGGAAGATTGCAGCTGTTTCTCCCACAGTGGAGGCTCTCACAACCAGATGCCTGGGTGCTGCAAGTGGCGGAACAGGGATACCAAATAGAACTAAAGATCACCCCAAAGGATCGCTTTGTTCCATCTCCGACATCCCACTCCACTGCAAAACACTTAAGGACCATCAGTGCCATTACCCACCTGCAACAAATAGACGCAGTAGAAAGTGTCCCGCCAGAGGAACACCGAGTCGGCATTTACTCAATATTTTTCACAGTCCCCCAAAAGAACGGGGACTGGAGGGCAATATTGGACTTGAAGTACCTCAACAGGTTTGTGCAGACCAGGCGCTTCAGGATGGAGACCCTCTCATCCATCATAGAGGCCTTACAACATGGTGCATATAAGACCTCCATGGATCTACAAGAGGCATACCTGCACATCTTGATCCACCCAGAACATCGAAAATACCTGAGATTTGCCTACATGGGCCATCATCTTCAATTCAGGGCACTCCCTTTTGGTCTGGGACCCGCCCCCAGGGTCTTCACAAAGGTACTAGTGACCCTGTGGCGGAACTCAGAAAGGAGGGAATACAATTGCATCCCTATCTGGATGATCTACTGATTTGCACCCAGTCCCGACAGCAGTCATCTGCTCACACACTCAGGGTGATGCAAATCCTGCAAGAACACGGATACATCATAAATCGGGAAAAGAGTCAACTTATTCCAATGCAACGCATCCGTCACTTAGGTGCAATTGTAGATACCACCCTCGATCTACTCATCCTTCCAGAGGACAAGGTAGTCAAAATATCCAGCATGGCAAAAACCATCACCAAGGCCCGACAGACATGACTGATGACTTTGGCGTGTCTGCAAGGACTTATGGTCTCCTATATCCCTGCTGTGCCATGGGCACGTTTTCACTCCAGGCCTCTGCAGTGGTTACTCCGACCCTATCAGCAGCTCATAGCTCACAAGAAAGACAGAGTGGTGATGGTGTCACTTCCAGTCCGGAAAAATCTTTTCTGGTGGACTCAACACTCCAACCTCCAAAAAGGACTTCTGTTCATCCTCCCACAACCTGTGCAGGTGTTCACAGAAGCTTCCTTGGAAGGTTGGGGAGACACAACAGAAGGACGCATCGCTCAGGGATCTTGGTCTCCAGAGGAAAAAAGACATCACATCAACCTGCTGGAGCTCAGGGCAGTCTACCTGGCGCTCAGACACTTCCATCACATTGTCTCCAACAAATTTGTCCTCATCAGAACGGACAATGTAGCAACAAAGGCCCACCTAAACAAACAGGGTGGGTCCAGGTCATCCAAGCTACATCAGGAAGCCAGCAAGATTCTTTCCTGGGCAGAGAGAAATCTCCTGATCATCAAGGCCGAACATATCCAGGGAACACTGAATGTCGAAGCAGACTGGTTGAGCCGTCGTTCCATCGACAAAGCGGAATGGTCCCTATGTCCACAGGTGTTCAAAATGATTCAATGCCAAGTTTGGCCCTCTACAAGTGGACATGTTTGCCTGGCACCAGAACAGTCAACTCCCTCGCTTCTGCTCCCGTTACTTCCAGCCGCAGGCGGAGCAAACAGAAGCCCTGCTGGCACCCTGGCCATTGGGAACGCTCTACGCCTTCCCTCCTCTGCCCATCCGACCGAGAGTCCTCAGAAAGATCCGGGAACAGAAGGCTGCAGTACTACTGATAGCACCGGACTGGCCAAGAAGACCCTGGTATGTGGCACCGACGGCGATGTCAGTTCAGGAGCCTTGGAGACTTCCTTGTCCCTCCAACCTTCTCCAACAGGGACCCATTGTACACCCCAGCCCTGGCTGGTACAAGCTAACCGCATGGGTTTTGAGAGGCGACATCTAGTGGGCATGGGTTTAAATGAACAAGTCATAGCTACTATATTAGTAGCCAGAAAACCATCGACCAGGCGAATTTACGACTACACATGGAAAGTGTTTGTCCGATGGTGTAGACGGAAAAACGTGGACCCTGTGGCTATCAACCTTCCACAGCTACTCGACTTCCTACAGGAAGGGGCAAATCAACGACTACGTCCAGCCACGCTTCGCAAACAGGTGGCTGCTATATCCACAGTGATTCCTCTAATGGAAGGCATCCCCATTTCAGGTCATCCTCAAGTTAAGGCCTTCCTTAAGGGAGTCACTCAGTCAAATCCACCAGTAGTCCATAGATTTCCTACCTGGCGCCTTAATGTGGTACTTGCAGCCTTAGCAAGGCATCCGTTTGAGCCCTTGAAGGACATTCCCCTCCATTTTCTCTCCATGAAGGTTATCTTCCTCACGGCCCTAACTTCGGCCAGGGGGATATCAGAGTTAGGGGTGCTATCCATTCGCAAGGATCTCTGTCTCTTTCACAGGGATAAGGTGGTGCTTCGCCCAGATCCCACCTTTGTTCCCAAAGTGAACACGCTATTTCACAGGCAGCAAGAGCTCCATCTTCCAGCCTTTTCTGCTAATCCCATTACCACCAAGCAAAGGGAGTGGCACTCACTGGATGTACGTAGGGCTATAGGGACGTACATCAATAGAACAGCACCATTTAGGGAGTCCGAATATCTATTCATTTCCATATCAGCTCCAAATAAAGGTCGCAAAATGTCTCGTCCCTCCATAGTTAGGGTGGTTAAGCAATGCATTGTAGAGGCCTACAACACATCTAGGCTACTGGTTCCAGAAGGAATTACTGCCCATTCAGTTAGGAGCACGGCCACCACAGCGGCCTACAATAACAAAGCATCCATAGACGAGATCTGTAAAGCGGCCACTTGGTCATCAATTTCCACCTTTGTGCAGCATTATAAAATTAACACCCTCGCTTTTACTGATGCGAGTTTTGGTAGAAAGATACTACAGCATGTCATCGAAGTGGAAGATCAAATCCCACCTGGGGAACTAGCTCTTGGACGTCCCAAGCTGCAAGATGGCCTTCCCTCAGAGTGGGAACGGAGCCTTGTTTACTCACCGAGAAGGTTCCTTCCGCTCTGAGGTAGAAGGCCATCTTGCCCACCCGAACAGTTACAGGGTGGCACGCTTACCTGGGAAGTAATAATGTCCAAGTCAGTTATTGACACAGAATTTCTCTTGTTCAGAGTTACTTACCTCAGTTCAGTACCTCGTTATTACTGTTATTACTGTTATCTGTTTTTATCTGTGTTACCTGTTTTCATAACTCCTGTCTCAAGAAGTTTGTTTATAATCAAGTGGAGTCTTGGGTTGTTCCTGCCCACAGGAGACAGGCTATTAGAAAAATTAACTCCTGCCTCCCCGAGCAACAGGCGAGAATAACCCAAGCTGCAAGATGGCCTTCTACCTCAGAGCGGAAGGAACCTTCTCAGTGAGTAAACAAGGCTCTGTTTTGTTCGAGCTCTTACCACTGAGGTAAAACTTCTCTTGTGTCCTACTCATCAGCTGCCTTATCCTTTCTTATTTCCTATTATCAGACCATCATGGCAGCCTATCAGTTATTTTTGTGGCAGAACATAACACCTTATTTAGAACTCCTGTAAGAGGGCAAGAAATATCTTGCTAAGATCCTGCAGATGGAGGCGTGCAAGTTTTAAAAACAACATATTAATGCTGCACGACTGATTCTGCTTCCAGGGCAGTTGTATCCTCCATTGTTTTATGCCATCACATATGGCTCCGATCTACAGCACTTCCAGTAGAGACTAGACTTAGAGTAGAAGACTTGCCCTTTGAGAGTGCTACTCTGTTTTCTGGAAGGACTACCGATACCTTTTCGCAAACTAAGAAAAATAGTGACATGGCAAAATCATTGGGGGTAATCCCTGCAGATCCCTCTCAGTTTGGTCAGCTTTCCTTGTACTAGTAACAGTGATACCCTTTTCAGAGGGAAGAGAGATCATACGTGTGCTCCAGGCAGCAGTATCCTGCCCAGAGGCCCTTTTCTTTGCAGCACTCTTTTTCTAAGAGACGAAGGGGCTCTAAACATAAAACTGGACAGCAACTTTACTCTGTTAAGGAAACTCAAGCCCTCCAGCCTAAACCCTCATTATTGTTCAGTCCCTAAATTAAGATATGCTGTGTCCTTTTCTCGAGTACTGGCAAGGGCTAACTTAATAACACATGAGTCTATTATAGCCCATGGTTACAAGTTTCAGGAAATGTATTAACCTCTTTATTTCTTGTGAGTGTAAAGTGCCGTCAAGTCGCTTCTGACTCATGGCGACTCAATGAATCAATGTCCTCCAAAACGTCCTATCTTAAACAGCCTTGCTCAGGTCTTGCAAAGTGAGTGCTGTGACTTCCTTTATAGAGTCAATCCATCTCTCGTTGGGTCTTCCTCTTTCCCTACTGCCTTCAACTTTTTCATTTATTTCTTATGCTGGTCAAAATAAGGGAAAAGCAGTTTCGTCTCAATCCTTATCTCTTTGGATTGTTATGGCAATAAAGCTATGTTATGAACAAGCAGATTTGCCTTCTCCCCTTCATGTTCACACTCATTCAACTAGAGCACAGGCTTCTTCAGCTGCTCTTCTTAGAAGTGTTTTTTTCCTGGAGATCTGCCACTGGTCTTTGACTGATACCTTTATGAGGCAAGAAGAGAAGCAGAAGTGGGCAAAACAGTTCTCCAATATTTGTTCCAATGATCTGACAGGTGAGAACTTCACCCCACCTCTTTAAGCTTGGTAAAATCCCAATTTGGGACTGAAGATGAAAATAGGGTTGCGCTTACCTGTAGCTGTTGCTCATCGAGTTGTTTTCTGTGCAGGCACACATCCCCTCCCACCTGTCCCGCTGTGAGTTATCTTTTTATTATCTTATTGGGGCTCGGGCAGAACTGAGGAAGAGGGGGTGCCCCGCCCTGAGCTAGTGACCATGATCTCAATGGCTCCAAGGTGAAGAGGGCCCCCTCGGGTGACTTTTTAAGCTTAGAAATGAATCTGTGGCAAGCCTGCCTGAGTGTAGTCCCAATGTGTACCTGCACAGAAGATTGATGAACAACAGTTACAGGTAAGTGCACACCCTGTTGTTGTTTTTACTACACCCTATTAATATTGTGAGTCTGAATCTTATTCATAATGTAACCAAATGGGTAATAGTAAATGTCACAAATTTGTTTTTCCCAGGAGACCTTGAGCACTTCACTAGATTAAGCAAGGATGCAATGTTACCCAACAACCCAGATTCTTGAGGTGAAGCAGACTACTGTCAGAGTGAATCACTCTGGCCTACTGTCCAGGAACTTAAGTGAAAGAAATATAATTGTCCTTAATGACGGGGATGTTGTCCAGGGGTGGCCTTGAAACTGCCTTCTGTTTCCACCCTTTCTCTTGCATGTGTACAGTCACATACTTCAGAGTTGGCTGCTTGCTGTTGTTATTTTATAAATAAGTAGTGCAAGTGTACCTAATTCACCAGAGCGCTCTCACCAAACAGGACTAAATTTTGTAGAGTTGGTCCTATACCACTTAACTATGTCTAGAAGAGAGGAGTATGTAACAGTGATACTGTCATGAGCTTTAGCAAGTGGATGTTTTCCCCCAAACTCAATAAAATTAAAAATGCCTGTGTGCATATGTGTGTAAAGCGCCATCAAGTCACCTCAGATTCATGGCAACCCTGTGAATAAATGTCCTCCAAAGCATCCTATCGTTAACAGCCTTGCTCAGGTCTTGCAAACTGAAGTCCATGGCTTCCTTTATAGAACAAATCCATCTCATATTGGGTCTTCCTCTTTTCCTACTGTCTTCAACTTTTCCTAGCTTTATTGTCTTTTCCAGTAACTGTTGTCTTCTCATAATGTGACCAAAGTACGATAACCTCAATTTAGTAATTTTAGCTTCTAGGGACAGAACTACCCTCCTGTGTAATACTGCCTTGCCTTGGCATAGAAGGAGCAGTAATAACTACATTGACAACTAGCTGTTCAGAGCATATGAGTTTTCAAAAGGGATCTTGTTCAATGCCTTAATTTGTGTGATGCATCTGACAAAGGGGGTTACCGCACTTTGTATTCCCAGCGATGTATTAAGAGTTTGAAAATGTTGTAAAAAACATCGCTTTAAAAGGGTTTTTGGATACCACGGCTTATAAATGGTTGGAAGACGTCTTCACAGCTAAAGGGGCCAAACAAAGTGCGAACAGTATTTTTTATAATGTTTTCAAACTCTTAATACATCGCTGGGAATACATAGAAAGTGCGAACAGTATTTTTTATAACATTTTCAAACTCTTAATACATTGCTGGGAATACAAGTGCGGTAACCCCCAAAGTAAGCCGTTCCCTGTGCTACAATAAACCAGTTAGTTCCTTAAGTGCAAGAGTGTGTTTTGTGGCTGCTTTTCCAAAAATCCCTTCCTTGGCAATGGAGTGCCTGAGTTTTTCATTACTTAGCAAACCCATGTCTCTTGAGTCACTGTCTATGTGTCCCTGAAGCTGGTGATTTGTTAGGAGTTAAACATACACAGCCAGTTTCAATTTTGCCATACATCCTGTTGGTTATCAACAGCATAACTAATTCCTATCCAGATGTCTCAGCCTTTGATTGAACATATTGATCTACTTTGCAAAATATTAATCTCTTCAATTAGCTTCCCCAAATGGTAGTTTTGTTTGCAGGGTTACCATTTTTTTCTTATTTTAAGGGAGTACTCCCTAGTATCAGAAACTCAAAGACTGTGTTTCTTTTACCTTTCTTTAACTGCATGTCTTAATTAAATCCAGGCACCCTGCAGGCTAGGTTGCCATTCTGTCATTGGAATAATGCCTTTCCTGAGTTTGACCAGGAGGAAAAATAGTGATGGGCTATGGAGTTTTCCAGCAGGCTGTTTTAAGAAACAGGAGCTTGGTCAATTGCTATTTGCTGATTCTACAAAGTCTGTGGGTGGTGTACTGGCAAAATAAACTGCTGTAGAAGCATCTTCTTCCTATGTGAGAATGTGGGACTGAACAGCAGATGCTCTTGAGCTGCTTTTGTAGTAAATGTGTGGAGTTTGCCATTTCCCTGAATGTGCCAGTACTTGTTTTTAATAGCAGTAGGTTTGTAATTAGCAATGGGGCAGAAAGTGGCTTGAGCATGAGTGATACCTGGGAATGCCTTAGACACGGGTGAGTTTATGTATCTTTCTCTGTAGAGGATTGCCAGTGGCTATGGACTGGATGTCAGATCTAATATTTGCCTATTTGTAAGGCTTTAACAGTAATCCTTTCATTAAGCATCTGTACTGATATAAATGGGTAAGGACAGTCCAGTCTGGCTAATGTAAATGGTAGAAGGGCACTGTTGGACCAGGACAGAATATATCACGTTACAGGATATTAGGGTTACCAGGTCCCTCTTCGCCACCAGCGGGAGGCTTTTGGGGTGGAACCTGAGGGGGGCAGGGTTTGGAGAGGGGAGGGACTTAAATGCTATAGAGTCCAATTGGCAAAGCGGCCATTTTCTCCAGGTGAACTGATCTCTGTCGGCTGGAGATCAGTTGTAATAGCAGGAGATCTACAGCTGGTAGAGGTTGGCAACCCTATAGGATGTGCAGATAAATGAGCCCTTAGCTGTGTCTAGGCATGAAAAAATGGGCACAACTGAGATCCCAAACTGGAAGCATTCAGAAACCAGCGGGGGAGCACTTCAGCCTCCCGTGGGTGTTCAATAAATGGTAGAAGGGCACTGTTGCAGTACTTCAACAAGGAGCAAAAGGAGGCCCTGCTGAGGTATTGCTGTTAGAATTCATAGTCAGATTTGGCACTCCAGGCTCAATAGGATTGGGAGCAGCTAGCTCACTCATAAGTGATTGCCCTATAACAGGTTTGTGTACACTGTTCAAATTTTGTTGCTTCATGACTAGTTGGGAGTGGTTCCTTTGGCTGGGATGGGTCCAGGAATACAGGGCATTCTGGCCTCACTGTAATGCCTTCTATGATTACATGTGTGCACATACATGTGAGTTTACATCTGCTAGCTGAATGAAACAGTTCATGTATCATACAAAGTAGGTGCTGACTCATGTAAACTTATGCCACTGCAGATTTGTTAATCTTTAAGGTGCCACATGACTATAATTTTGGCTGCCGCACAGTTGCCCTTTTGGAATTATCTATATTGAGGTTTAATGAGATCTTGTTCATTTGTGTCTTTTTGACCTTGCTATGCCTCTTACATGTATCTGCAGAGGACATACTTCATGTCAAAAGTGTTAGCCACAATAAACATGTAAGTATTTATGGAACCAGAAGATTCTTCTTCATTTGATTTTTCTGCAACAGACTGACAGCTGCCACTCGAATTCAATGGGACTCACTCCCAAATAAGTATCCATATGCTTGCAGCTTGTGTGGTGGATGATGATGAATCCTATGCAACGCAACACAGCAGCCCTTAAATGTTTAGATTCTAGAAGGACCATGTCTGTTAGGGTTGCCAGCCTGAAGCGGAGAAATTCCTGGAATTTTGAGGGTAGAGCTTGGGAAGGGCAGGATTTGGCGATAAGAGGGACCTCAGTGTGGTATAGTACCTCAGAGTCCACCCTTTAAAGTAGCCTCTTTCTCCAGGGGGACTGATCTCTGCAGTCTGAAAGCAGTTGTAGTTCTGGGAGGAACCCAGGTTCCACCTGGAGGTTGGCAACCCAGGGCTGGTGGCAGCTTCTCTCTCTCTCTCTCTCCCCCCCCCCCAGTGCATTTTCCCAGAATGTAGCAGTGGTGACCTGCTGCAGTATTGAAGCATCCTCGCCTTCACTAGGGCTAGCAAGGCAATAACAAAGCCAGTCCTGGTCCCGAAGGAAAAAAATCGGTGCCGGGGCCCAGTCCCGGATCAAATGAAGTTTCGGGGCGAATTAATTTTTACATTAGGTATTGAGTTAATAATGTTGGATAGGATAAGAACAGGTTAATTAAAATAATATTGGGATTAGCTCCGTTAGCAAAAGTTTATACAATTCATTTTTAGATGGAAGAGGGGGAGGGGGAAGTCATTTTATTGTTAAATTAGAGATATCACTTGTCTGCTTGTTTTTTTATTATGACTATTCTATTGTTTTTGTTGATCTATTAAACGAAGAAAATTAAAAAAAATGTTTTTGAAAAATTTAAGTTTCGGGGCGCAATCTTTTTAGGCCAAGAAGCTCCCTGCCAGGGCGAAGGGCTAGGGTCAGAATCGGGGCGTGTTTGTGTGCGGGGCGGGGCCGGGGGGTCCTAGTCTTCCGCACGAGCCCCGTCCAGTGGGAGGCGTCGCGCAACTGGCCAGTCGGGGTGTTGCGGGGTGGGGGCGGCCTCTCTCCCCCTCCCCATTTTCTCCTTTCTCCGCAGGGCTGGGCGGGGCCGGCAGCACGTGGGGAGAGTAGGGGGCGCCCATGTGACCGGCCTCCTCGCCTCCCCCCCAGCCGCCTCCCTCGCCTCCCTCCTTTAGCTCAGCTCGCGCGGTCGAAGCGGTGCGGAGAGGAGCGCCGGTCAGATTTATTGTGTGTGCGGGGGGGTGTTTTGCGTGTGTGTCGTTCCGTAGGCAATCCCGGCCGCCGCCGCCGCGACAGGGACACCCCCGGCATCATGGTAAGGGCGGGGTGGCCCCGCCGGGCTCCCATGTGGCTCGGCTTCTGCGCGGGAGCGACGAGGCCCAGACCCCCGGGGGCGAGAGGGGCGGCGTGGGCCCCGCGGCCGGTGGCAGCCATTTTAGTCTAATTTTAGCTCCTCTTTGGGGAGGAGGGGGCGGCAGAAGCGGGGGGGGGGCAGGCCGGGGAGTTGCCTGACCTGCCGGGAAGGGGGGGGGGGAGACAGGCTGAAGCGGGTCTAGGTGAAGGGAGAGGGCCGTTGGGGCTGCCACCCCCCTCCCCGGCTTCTCTTTGATTCTTAATTTTATTCGATTCGCATTTTTTTTTTACTCTGTGCCCCCCCCTTGGAGAAACGCGCATCGGAAAGGAGGGGGTGTCGGTTTGGGCTGGCTGGCTGGGGGGCGGGTGTGGGGCAGGCCCTCGATGTGGAAGGGGATGAGAGGGGGTTCGGCCGACCTGACCGTGGACCAGATAACGGGACTTGGGGCGAAAACGCACGGGCGCCTGAGCCTCCTTTCTTCCCTGTTCCAGCCAGGATTCACCCGGGATCGAACGCACGGACGTTCTTCCCTGTTCCAGCCAGGATCGAACGCACGAACGTTCTTGGATCGAACGCACGGACGTTCTTCCCTGTTCCAGCCAGGATTCAGCCAGGATCGAACGCACGGACGTTCTTCCCTGTTCCAGCCAGGATTCAGCCAGGATCGAACGCACGAAGGTGCGTTCGATCCTGGCTGAATCCTGGCTGGAACAGGGAAGAACGTTCGTGCGTTCGATCCCGGCTGAATCCTGGCTGGAACAGGGAAGAAAGGAGGCTCAGGCGCCCGTGCGTTTTCGCCCTTGGTGTAGGCATGGTCGCCCTGCGTCCCTGGAAGGCGGCGGGTGGAAGGTCGCGGCTCCTGGGGACACTTCCCTCTCCCCCTTCCTTTGTATGGAAGGGATTCTTTCGCCCTTTTCCCTCGCCCGCCCATCCGACCCGAATAGAGCCATCGCACGGGTTATGATACCGGGGGGGGGGGGGAGAAGGAGCACGTTTATCTTCCTCCACTGGATTTGTTCAGGGGAACCAAACGGTATATATACTAAGGCTTGGGTCCTTTTTTTCCCTGTGTCCGGAAACAAATGAGTATGTTTGCCTTCTCTTTGCATTTGTGAGCGAGAAAAGTCTCCGAAATGAGAGGCTGAATCTACACTCCCATACGAAAAAAGGGAGAGATTTTCTCATCCAGTAGTCACCTTCTTCCGCTTCATTGCGATTACAATGTGTGTGTGTGTGTGTGTGTGGGGGGGGGGTGTTATGGGTAGTTGGGTTTGCCCCATTCTGCTGTGATTGATTATTGACATGATTGGTGTCAAGAAGGCAGGGAAAGAGATGATTGCTTCCTTTCCTTGCAGTGCTTTTGTTAATCATAATGAGCGGGCTGGGTGCCTTTCCTTGGAAAAGTGTGGAGCTGTGTGGCATTTCCCATCCATTGTGTGTAGCTACTCTGATGTATTATGCGTATTTGAGGGGTGTCTTTGCTTTCCCTGTGTCTACAGAGAAAATTGTTCATCTAGCTGTGTCAGACCATCATGAGCATGTCTGCCCTACTGTTCTGCTGCTGAAAACCCAGCAGTGGGAGAGGAATGCCCTGCCTGTATTTGGGCAGCAGTCCGTGCTATATGACGGTCTCAGAAGCACTAGATTGTATGGGGGGGGGGGCTTGGCTCCCTTTTGTGGTAGAAAAGAAAAAGGATAAAGGAACTATATTGTCTCATCATTCCATAGAAATGAGCTGCTTAAAATGTACCAGTACAGTGTGATTGGTGTTTTGTGTTTCTGGAGCAGAAAAACTTCTGAAGCTTTGGAATGAAAATCTAAACAAAACAAATGGCAAGTTTGTATGAGAAGCAGTACTTTTAGCAGAGAGACTGTTCTTACTCTACATAGGAATGAAAAATGAGAAACTGATAAACAGTGGCTTGAGCTTCTTACTGTTGCTTTGTTCTGCTGCATGCATGTGTCTTTCTTTAAAACCCCTGAAGTGCAGTAGCTTTTAAATATATTTTTTCAGTGCAAAGTGTTAGCTAAACTCAAAGCAAGATTGGTAATTATTAGAGGTCTTGAAGTATTGAGAGTGGTGGTGGGGAACCCTCAAACCCTTTTGTGCCATTTACATGTTAGAGCACAATGGGAACTTCTTTTTGGTGGGCTCGTCCCAGAGTATTGCTACAATAAAGATCCTTGATGATGTGAGCAGAGATGGCTGTGAAGCTCTTTGCTATGAAAATGTCACCCTTGCTTGCAAGTGGTGTAAATGTTGCGGTAACACCATGAGATGAACCCATGGTAAAGTGTCTCCCATGGCACTGCTGTAAAGTATAAAGGGCACCTTTGTCCAATCCGGATGTGAGAGTCATATTCTTTTAGACTAGGCTTCTGTATGGCTCATTGCTATTGGGAGGAATTGTACATTCTGTTCTTGATTCCTTCCTCATGTAGTAACTGCACTGGAATATTTATAGGGCAGCATTAAATAAAATCTAGGAATTTTAAATACATAGCATTAAACGTGACACAATCCAAAAGACATTTCTCCTGCTAAAACATCACTGAGCAAAACTAGGATAATGACAGGACTGGATCTGAATTACCGTTGGTGCTATTGATTTTTTCATGGGGAAATCCCTTAAATTACTTGCTTATCTTAGAAGTTGTTGATCATGTTAAATAGGAATACTAACTATCTGATGTTGTAATATGGCAGAGACCTCGTTCTACTCATCTAAATCTGATACATAGAGTTACATTCATTCCTGACATACTTTTTTCTTTGCTTATAGAGTAAGTTTATTCTAGTGAATGCTGTTTCACTTTGTTTTATAGGCTTCTGGAGTAACAGTGAATGATGAAGTTATCAAAGTTTTTAATGACATGAAAGTACGAAAATCTTCAACGCCAGAAGAGATTAAGAAAAGAAAGAAAGCAGTTCTCTTCTGTTTAAGTGGTGACAAAAGACAAATAATTGTAGAAGAATCAAAGCAGATACTAGTTGGTGACATTGGTGACACGGTGGAGGACCCGTACACGTCCTTTGTGAAGCTGTTGCCTCTGAATGATTGCCGATACGCTTTGTATGATGCAACATATGAAACAAAGGAGTCTAAAAAAGAAGACCTGGTATTTATATTCTGGTGTGTAAAACAAAGGATTATTGTTAAAACAGAATTTACTATCCAAACCTCAGTGGATTGAATAACAGCTTTTCCCCCCGTCTGTAGGGCTCCAGAAAGCGCCCCTTTAAAAAGCAAGATGATCTACGCAAGCTCTAAAGATGCCATTAAAAAGAAATTCACAGGTATGAGCAGAAAATATTCTATAAGGACAGAATTTTATTCAAGAAAATTGGTCAGTGGAGTGATAATGTTTAAATCACCATTGAAGTAAGCAGGGTGTGTGCTTATATGTATTTGGTACGTTTCACGGTGGCTATTTAAACTACTTTCCTTCTAGGGACTGAAAGTCTGAACAAGTGTACCGTTTGTTCATTTATCTCTTTCAGGTATTAAACACGAGTGGCAAGTAAATGGCTTGGATGATATTAAAGATCGTTCAACGCTTGGAGAGAAACTAGGAGGCAATGTCGTAGTTTCACTTGAAGGAAAACCGTTATAAAAGGACAGACAAGTGCCATCTGGAGCTTCCATTTCTGCAGCTCATTCAATTGGAATAGCATTAGTCCCTTTTACCTCACCCGCCCGGACCCTGCACACCTGAAGAAGATATCATTAAATTAAGCCGTCTACCAATGATTGCCATTAGACTGTTTTTAAACCTGATAGTTTTATGTAGAACCCAAGGAATGCCTTTACGTCATACTGTTAAAGAAAATTCATGATGTGGTATTCTTTGAAAATGTGTAGAATGAATGTGATAGTTGATGTGGATAGTCTAGCCAAGCAATAAAAAGGTTTAAGCTAATTGACTGCCTTTAAAGTATTGTCCAGTGGTAGACCCTGTTCAGTATTATTTAAAGTTGCACTTGATTGCAGTTCCATGAGGCTCTTGTGCATTCATACACCTCACCTGCCTTGACAAGACTTTTTTCTTTTGGTGATATGGCGGCACACAACACTATGCATTTAAAGCACTTTTTTGTAATTTTTGATTCTCCCCCCCCCCAATGCCAATTTAGTTTCTGTAACTGTTTCATCAAATTATTGTAGTACCTCAGTACTTCATTCCTGTTACAAGCATATCTTTAAAAATGAAGTAGCTATTATGATGCCTTCTGTTTTTGTGTTGAATGTACACTACTGAACAGGAGTAGGAACTGTCTGTTTACCTTGGAGGTTTTGCAACACTAAAAAATGTTTTGTAAAACATCGGTCATAATGGCAATTTCTGTATTTAAAAAAAGAGCCTTAAATGGAACCGTGTTTTCGAGATCAAATATATTGGCCACATTGCAATAAAACTTGTGGCTTATTACAGAATGTCGCCTCATTTTCATTGGAAATAGACTGAAATATGTTAAATACTTTGCACAGCTTTTTTAGTACTTCTGAAAGATACTCAAGGGCCGCTTCAGTAATAAATCTTTCTTTATTTCTGACCCTTTTAGAATTATTTGGGTAAGGGGACCTTTCCTCAAATATCTACTCTCCTTTCTATGTTACTACTGTTAAGGGACTGTTGGGCCATCAGCCTACAACTTACATTGGAAATGTACAAGGGAAATGGTGCACTGTAACTGAATGCTATTAAGAGTTAAGCATGTTTTATACTGTGTACACCACCTTCTTTTGCTAGTCACAGGGTAACTTCAGTTAACTTTTGTGCTAATAGGACTGGAGAGCCCTTGCAACTAAGTCTTGCATCAGGGACATGATTTGGCTAAGAGCCAAATACTGCTCTCCTTATAGAGAACTTGATCTGCTCTGTGCAAGCAGTCCTCCGCTAGCTAGAGCTATTTATGGCAAACACATGCTTTTGTATCTTGTCATCAGTTCTCCACAAATGGCAAAACTGGACATGATTCTACTGGTATGCGTAAAGGAACTCTGTTAGGCAGCCAATTGCTGCTGAAGTGTACATACCACTAGGAGGAATGCTTTAATCAAAAGGAATAGGACCTGAAAACTGTTAAGATTTCTTAAAGAAGATGGCAGAAAACAAGCAAATTAACGTAGATGTTAGGCGATCATTTTTACTTCTGTCTGGGGAAAGATATAAACAGGCAATAGTAAAAAATATTTATAAATTGATTGTAATTTTCAGATTGTTTCCATCTAGAACTTTTTGACTATTTCAAGCTTTCAGCTGTCTCTGACTTACTAGAAGTGAAATGTATATCTTTTTGGAATACTGACTGACCTCTATTACAGAATTTAAGGCATGCAGACTGTTGCTAGATGTCTTGGTTTTGTAGCAGAAAGGAAAGTTTTAATATCCTTTACAGGAGATGATTGGGAAGTGTCTATTGTCCCATGTCTTTCGAGGATTCTGCCATATGTACCCATAAAAGCCTGGTTGCTATAAAAATCTACTTTCTGCTCAGTCATTTTGTAATCTGGGACTGCATTGCTTCCCTTCTAAAATTATGTGGTGATCTAATGCATTGTTAGAGAGAAACCCAAATGCTTTCAAATGAATATGTAACTTAAAAATATATTGTAGCCTATCTGCAACTTAAATCAGTCTTTCAGTTCATGTAATCCTCTGCTAGTAATGTTACTGGTGTTTGCAAATTGTGTTGAACAGATGTCTGAAGCTTTAGAACTGAATACTGAAGACGGTTTCCTTTAAAAGTATGCTTACTTGCATATTCATACACATGGATTTCTGTAAAACCTAGGCTACGTTAATAGTACTGAATCCCTCATTATGGTCACTTTGGTACAAAAGTTTTAAGACCTGTTTATTGCTGAAAAGGTACTGATTAAGTTCCAGTGCAATAAACTATAGCTTGCTTTTGGAAACGCCACTACAAAACTCTTTCTGCTTGGACAATAAAACAAATGAGGGACAGCTGGCATGTGTTCCAAGTGGGCTGTCAGCTGTTGTTTTCTGTCAGTGTGCAAAATGATGGCCTCATTGTGACTTGGAGATTGAAGGAAAGCTTCACAATCTGAGCATCTTGTCTCTCCCATTGTAGATGTGACACTGGGTGTTGACTTCAGTTAACTTTATTGATAAAAATGTGAAATAAAAGTTTTCATTACAGTACTGAGTATTTTTGCAGATAGTGCATTTTTTATTTTAAAATTCTTCTCTGCTCTTCGAATTATAAGTCAGTTTAGTTACAGATAAGGAAACATTTGAGTAAACCGAAAACAAAGCTAAATAAGTAGAACTAGGATCAACTTTAGGGATAACCTTGAATAGAACTACTAAGCTGATGTCAGGTGCAGTATGTTCATCTGAAAGAAAAAAAACCCAACCCCCCTCTGGTCTTTATTTAAGCCGAGTCAGAGTTTTCCTCAGGTGAAGGATTTCCCATCTAAGCTCAAAATGGATTTGCTTTGGAGAGTAATTGGACCACCAGATCATAGTAATAAGTGGTCTAATGCTCATTTTTAGAAGATGAAAATAAACATATTAACTATTTTGACAAATCTTGATACAGAGACCTTGATCTTCAGTGTCTCAGAAGTAGGATACTGATGATATGCAATGTACATGTTCACATGTTTCATCTGAAGTACTTTCATGCTAAACAGCAGGTCTTTGTAAGAGAGATTTTATTTGGAATATTTCTCTGCTGTCTCTTCAGATCCTGTTCAAGACAGCGACAAGTGATAGAACAATGTAAAACAAGCCGTTTAAAAACAAGCCAATTTTTTAGATAAATACCATCACCCTGAAATTTTCCTGAGGTTTCTTCAACTGAAGTTGCTTACCGAAAGGAATGTAAGTTTATATTGTGATGCCTAAATGAGGCAGACTGCCTTTAATATACAGGATTTTTTCCTGACAAGTTTAATTACCCTACTTTTAGCAAAAGGTGGTATTTGACTTACCTGTTTGTCTTTAGTGGTGTCTACATGGGGCCTTACAGAGAAGCACTGTCAAAAATACAGTGGGAAATGAATGGAATGAAGCAAGAAGAGTAATAGCAAGAATGGCAGATAGCAGAATAACAAGGGATGTGTGTGAACAGGTAAAGTTACTAGTCTCTTAGCTTTCTATTTGATGGAGATAACGGCTATGATTATACCAACAACTTCATGAAAAATGTGGCTGTAAAGGGATTTGAAGGGGGCACTGCACAGAAGTAGTTTAAAGGGAGTTCCAGGCATAAGGAGGCATGGGTGTTGTTTCAAGGTAATTTAGTAATACATTTAGGGAAACAGAGGGGTATAACTTGAAAAGAGCTCGCAGGTCCATGGGTAAGAACAAAACATTTGTACAAGATTTGAAACTAGGAAAGGACAAGGGAGTTGAATTGTTTCGGCAAATCTGAATAGAGATGGGTTAGAGCGTACTGGAAAGTCAGAATTAAATTTGCTTTTGCACAGTTGCTCTGTTCTTGGTCTGTTATTTTTTCCTCTCTCTGCATCTGGTTGTCTTCTCCCTATTGCTATCTTTTCTAGAATTAAAAAATAAATAAAACTCATACAATATTTTCGTTAGTAAATGCCAGGAAAATTGTGTCCAGGCAGCACTAGTGTAGAAAAATAATACTTGCTCCATAGTAGTTCCATTTCATTTGCCCAATTGGATGACAAGCATCCTGGTATTATTGACAGGAGCCCCCACCCCAACTGAAAACCTGCTTAATTTACTATTTCTGAAGGAGAAAGAATTGTACAGTGGATCTCTTAATATGTCCCAGAGGGAAAAGTTTATACTGTTAAAAGCTTTCCTTGTACTTCATGTGAGGCCTTGGAATAATATGTAGTTGTACAGTACATCTGGTTGGCTGCTGCATAACTGCACAGCCCTGCTTTCTGCTTGTGTTTAGAATTACAGGCAGACAAATATTTTCTTTTTATACAAATGTGACAGTAAAAAACTTTTAAAATTTTTGGTTACTCTATTATAAAAACCTAACATCCCAACTATCACTTCCAATATAGTTGTTTTATTAATAGCCTTGGTCTGAAAATAACTGCTTGAAAATAATCACACAAACCAAGATGTACCAGTTGATGAGCCCATACAATATTCTGAAGCATGGTTTGTGTTTGCTTTGCAAGCATATGTTTGAACATTTTCTGGATTGGGTAGTAAATGGGTGGATCCAGTGATCTGTCATCAGAATGCCCTGATGGTTGTGGATCTTGCATATATTCCCTGCCCCTCTTTGACCCTAAGAAAGTTGTTTGCCAGGTCTCATCTGAACTATAATAGCCCTGCAGGTCAGTGGGCTGCAGTGTGGAGGGGGGAGGAAACAACGTTCTATCTCTTTTGTCAGTGGATCTGTCCTGCCAAAAGGAGGATGAGAAAGTGACTTTGTCCCCTTCTCATTCTCAGTACATCCTCAGTACATAACAATTGATGTCATTGCAGCTAAGGTATTCCCATTGAACTCTTCCTTATATAAGGCCAGAGTGTTCTCAATGCAAATGTCGTTCTAGTCTTACAATAAAAGTCCAGTGGCACCTTTAAGACTAACAACATTTATTTAAGTATTTCTAGTATCATTTCTAAGACTCTTGTGAGCCCCAGTCTGATTTACAGAATGAGGCTAATACTGAATGATGTGAACAAGTCAACAAGCAGGGTTATCTTTATTAATTTTTTTAAGCAGCTGGTTCTATGCATACTCTGTATGCATTTGTGCAGTTAACAAAACTGGAACAAGCAGTTCAATCATTCCCAAAGCCATATAAGAAATTCTTACTGCTTGATTGCTTGGCAAGGTGGATAGTTCCCATGGTGGTTTTTCTTTTGGAAAGCATTTGCTTCAGATGTAGAGGAACTGGTTGCAATAAATCAAAGCATTAGGAGAGTGGATTATTTTTTGTATCACTAATTTATTTAGATCAATTTCCTATCCTAGAACATGGCTGAAGTCCTGTGGTAGCACAACATAAGAAATATTTAAAATCAAGTCCATATTTTGTATACTTTGAAAAATTATTTACATGTGATCATCATGAATGCATTTATGAATAGATTCATTTGGATTTTTTAAATCCTACTTTTACTCAAGGGGCCCCGTGGCGCAGAGTGTTAAGCTGCAGTACTGCAGTCAAAAGCTCTGCTCACGACCTGAGTTCGATCCCGACGGAAGTTGGTTTCAGGTAGCCGGCTCAAGGTTGACTCAGCCTTCCTTTTTGATAAAGGAAACTTTATCAAAAAACATCTAGTCCAGTTTTCATCAGCAGCCAGAATCCTGAGTGTTCACAAGAAACCCTGAAGCAAATACTAAGTGTTCCCAGCATAAGACAGAAAGAGACATTTCACCTCTGTACATAGGCTAGCTCAATCTTGTCAGATCTCAGAAGCTAAGCTGGGTCGGCCCTTGTTAATACTTTAGTTTTGAGACATACTTTTGAAGATCTACTCCACCTGCTCTGGGTTTTACTATCCTAAATGATTTAGGTTTACTGGCAAATTTGCCTGCCATTGTTCATCTCTCCTCCAGATCAATTTAGAACCAGTTAAATAGCACCAGTCCTAATACTGATTAATTGGGGAGCACATTATCATCTTTCAAGAGAGAAGTAGCCTTTTTTCCTTTGACAACCTGCTTCTGCAGCCATGGGATAGTTGCCTTGAGTCCTGTCTTTAGAGAAAGGCAACTTTTAAATGCCATAAATAATGTTATCTTTTCATGGGCTTAATACAGCATCCCAGATCTTTAAGCACACTACTATACCAGCACTGGTCGTCAGTGTGGGTGTACATGAATGTGTATGGGGAGGGGCCACAAGAGATTGGGTCAAGTCATTAGATGTCTGCAACAGTCCACCAAACGATATGTGTGTGTGTGTTAAGTGCCGTCAAGTCGCTTCCGACTCATGGCGATCCTATGAATGAAAGTCTCCAAAATGTCCTATCTTTGACAGCCTTGCTCAGATCTTGCAAATTGAAGACTGTGGCTTCCTTTATTGAGTCAATCCATCTCTTGTTGGGTCTTCCTCTTTTCCTGCTGCCCTCAACTTTTCCTATCATGACGGTCTTTTCCAGTGACTCTTGTCGTCTCATGACGTGACCAAAATACGATAGCCTCCGTTTAGTCATTTTAGCTTCTAGGGTCAGTTCAGGCCTGATTTGATCTATAACCCACTGATTTGTATTCTTGGCAGTCCACAGAATCCGTAACACTCCTCCAACACCACATTTCAAAGGAATCTATTTTCTTCCTATCAGCTTTCTTCACTGTCCAGCTTTCACACCCATACATAGTAATAGGGAATATGATGGCATGAATTAATCTAGTCTTGGTGGCCAGAGTCACATCCTTACACTTCAAAATCTTTTCTAGCTCCTTCATGGCTGCCCTTCCCAGTCTCAATCTCCTTCTAATTTCTTGGCTGCAGTCTCCCTTTTGATTGATGGTGGAGCCAAGGAATAGAAAGTCTTGAACAAGTTCAATTTCCTCATTGTCAACCTTAAAGTTGTGTAATTCTCCTGTAGTCATTACTTTTGTTTTCTTGATGTTCAGCTGTAGTCCTGCTTTGGCATTTTCTCTTTTAACTTTCAGCAGTAGTCATTTCAAATCTTTACTATTTTCTGCCAATAATGTAGTGTCATCAGCATATCTCAAATTATTAATGTTCCTTCCTCCAATTTTCACTCCACCTTCATCTAAATCTAATCCAGCTTTCCTAATTATATGTTCTGCATATAGATTGAAGAGATAAGGAGATAAAATACATCCTTGTCTGACACCTTTGCCAATTGAAAACCATTCCGTTTCTCCATATTCTGTTATAACTGTGGCCTCTTGTCCAGAGTACAGGTTGCGCATCAAAACAATCAGATGTAGTGGCACACCCATTTCCTTTAAAACCAGCCATAGCTTTTCATGATCCACACAGTCAAAAGCTTTGCTGTAATCTATGAAACACAAGCTGATTTTCTTCTGAAATTCTCTCGTATGCTCCAGTAACCAGTGTATATTTGCAATATGATCTCTAGTGCCTCTTCCTTTTGTGAAACCAGCTTGAACATCAGGCATTTCTCGTTCCATATATGGTAACAGCCTTTGCTGTAAGATTTTGAGCATCACTTTACTTGCATGAGAAATTAATACAATGGTCCGATAGTTGTTGCAATCTTTGATGCCTCCTTTCTTGGGAATTGGAATGTAAATAGATCGTTTCCAGTCTGTGGGCCATTGTTTTGTTTTCCATATCTGTTGGCATATTCTTGTCAAGATTTTGATGGACTCCGTTTCTGTGGCTTGTAATAGCTCTATTGATATCCCATCTGCTCCTGGTGATTTTTCTCCCGATTGCTCTCAATGCAGCTTTCACTTCCTTTTCTAAAACTGTAGGTTCTTCTTTAAAAGATTCTTCTTGGAAAGAATCTTTTATCCTTTCATTTCTTCTGTATAGTTCTTCAGTGTATTGTTCCCACCTTTTCTTTATTTTATCCTGTTCAGTTAATGTATTTCCATGCTGATCTTTCAGCATGCCTAACCGTGCTTTAAATTTCCCTTTGATTTCTTGGATCTTGTGGAACAGATCTCTTGTTCTTCCTTTTTTGTTGTTCTCTTCTATTTCTTTACACTGGTTATTATAATAGGTCTCTTTGTCTCTCTGTGCGAGTCGCTGGAACGTTGCACTTAGACTTTTGATTCTATTTCTGTCACCTTCTACTTTTGCTTCTCGTCTATCTCTGGCAATTTTAAGAGTTTTCTCAGACATCCATCGAGGTTTTTCTTTTCTTTTGGCTACAGGAATAGTCTTTGCACATTCTTCCTTGATAATATCTCTAGTTTCCACCCATAGTTCTTCTGGTTTACATTCACTTGAACTTAGTAATGCAAATCTGTTCCTTACATGGTCTTTAAACTCTTCCGGAATATTGCTTAGATTGTATTTTGGTGCTATGAACGTTTTGGTGTTTTTCTTAAGCTTTATCTTGATTTTCGATATTACCAATTCATGATCTGTACCGCAGTCGGCTCCTGGTCTTGTTTTGGCCGAGAGAATAGAGCTTCTCCATCTTCTGCTTCCAATTATATAATCTATTTGATTTCTATACTGGCCGTCTGGTGATGTCCATGTATACAATTGTCTGTTTGGTTGTCTGAAACGTGTTTGCAATGAACAGATTGTTGTCTTCACAGAATTCTACGAGGCGTTCTCCTTCTTCATTCCGTGCTCCTAGCCCAAATCTGCCAACAACATTTGATTCTGCTTTGTTTCCTACTTTTGCGTTCCAATCACCTATGATTATCAGCATATCTTGTTTAAGTGTGTGATCAATTTCTTCCTGAACACTGGCATACAAACTTTCAATTTCTTCCTCATCAGCATCTGTAGTTGGGGCATAAACTTGAAGGATGCTTATGTTGATAGGCTTTCCCTGAAGTCTGATTGATATTATTCGGTCAGACTTTGGATTATAGCTCCTGACTGCCTTTGCTACATCTTGCTTCACTATTAAAGCAACTCCGTTTCTTCTCTTTTTGTCATTCCCTGAATAAAACACTTTGTAATTTTCTGATTGAAAATGTCCTAATCCAGTCCACTTTAATTCACTTACTCCCAGGACTGAAATGTCCATACCTTCCATTTCTTGTTTAACAATTTCAAGCTTACCCTGATTCATGCTCCTCACATTCCATGTTCCTATTATATGCGTCGAACAGCTTCGGACTTTCCTTTTGCAAACTATATACATATCCAAACTATATACATATCCTCCATTGCTGCACTCCTGGTTTGTGCTCTTGTGAACTAGTTTTGGCTTTTCCTAGATTGTGTTTGAAGTGTTAGAGAAACTACAAAACCAGCATACATGTTCATTTTCCTATCCTGTCACAGTTTCTGGGCAGTGAAACTGTCTGAAAAACTGTTGTCCCTATGCAACCTCAAATTAGTATTTGGAACAATTCATAAAGGCAAAAAAAAATGACCATTAAAAGGTCAGACAGAAAATGTTTTTGTTTTATTGTGAATATTGACCTACCATTTTCCTTAGATCATCTGGAAATCAGGTGTTAGAGATTATATTTACACTGAAATATGTCAAAATGTATACATATAAAGTTTTTTCTCTCCTGTTATGCATAAAATGATTTATCTCCAGAGAAGATGAGCACTTAAATATATGCACACACAGAGAGAGTGTATATTCTGAACTATACTATGTAACCTAAACCAAAGAAAAGGAAATAGACAGCTGTAATCAACAGTGCATCCCTCCAAAATAAATTACATGGCCTTTTGGATTGCCAACAGTTTGCCTATCAAACGATTTTAGGGTTACAGTTTGTAACTGAAGACAATTCACAAATGGTATCCAAGTAGTTAGCAGTATTAAAATTATGTCCATAGCACCACCTACTGCCAGTTAACAGGTTTGCAAGTTCTTATTTGTAGCTAATTGTATTACACAGAGAAGCTAATTAAATAAGGGCCAAAATAGACATGAGCGGAGCATCAATGTGTGCATATTGCATCTGCCTGTTCAGATAGAAAGTGATGAATGTATTGGAGGGGGTTTCCTTTTTTTAAAGCAGACAAAATAGTACATAGGTGAAGGGAGCTGAATCTCGACCTCCTTCTGCTTTACTATGCTGTGCTCTGGTGTTCTACAGCGTTTTTTCTCCCCAGTCAGGCTTACTTTGAGTAATTGAGTCAGGCTCTCCATGGGAATGGGAAAATGCTTGATATATTTAATTTTTAAATTTATTTAATATTTTTATCTTCTCTTTACAAAAAGCTTGGTACTTTACAATCTATAACACGACAGCCTAAACAATACAGAATAAACATCCAAAAGTCAACAAAGAAAAACCTAGCCCGAAGTCCAAAATGATGTTGAATCTTTTTAATTATTATTGTTTAGGTTGGCTTTTGCTGGCTGAAATTAAGCCAACAGGATTTGTATTGCTTCGTGACATTTTGCGTTCCTTGAGCCATTGATCTGGAGGTAAGCTAACAATTTCTGCCTGCAGCTCACAACACATGATAGGGCAGTCAAAATGATTTGTGAATGGAGAAGTATGCGCAGCAATGTAACTAAATAATGCATAAATTAAAGCAATGTTGACCGTGTAGGCCATTTGTGATTATTTGCTTTCGTGCCAGGCCATCTCTATTCTCCCCCTGCACCCCATTTCCATTCCTTTTCTGTCAGTTGTTCTCCAGAGTTGTTCAGAGCTGCCCAGTTCAGGGAAAATAAATAAAAGTGAGCCGCATCTTCATTTTATGAAAAAGGTTTGTAACTAGGAAGTTTGAAGTCATATTCTCAAGTGCTGCTTCACAGATTTCCCTGAAGTCATAACATTATTTATTAATAGACTAATTAAGAAGCAAATGTTATGCTCTTGCTTCTCAGTCCATGTACTTTGAACGCCTGAAGCTTGCAGACAAGAATTACATGCGTTAAGGAGAGGTAGCCTGTCATTGCTAGTAAGACTTTAAAAAACCCCTCCCCACGGTGCTGCAAAGGGAAGGAGGGTGGCAGCACCCCACCCCTTAGTTTTCTGTTGAAAGACATTTTGGCACACTTCTGCACTTTAATGTACAATTGCAGCCTTGGGAACTATTCCTGGAAAAAGAAGGTGGCCAAACCCAGTGGTTCTAGGAAGCCCACAAGAAAGCAGCTTATTCTGCCTTTGTGCCACAGTCCCTAATACAATGGGCATGCTCCTCTGATACTGGAGAGAACACGTATGCATCATGACAAGTATCCATTTTGACTAGTAGCCATGGATAGCCCTATCCTCCATGAACATGTCCACTCCCCTCTTAAAGCCTTCCAGGTTGGCAGCCATCACCACATGCTGGGACAGGGTGCTGCACAATTTAACTATGCATTATGTGAAGAAATACTGCCTTTTATCTGTTTTGAATCTCTCATCCTCCAGCTTCAGCAGAGGATCCTGTGTTCTAGTATTATGAGAGAGGGAGAAAAACCTCTCTCTGTCCACTCTCTCCATACCATGCATAACTTTATAGATCTCTATTATATCTTCCCTTAACCGCCTTTTTTCTAAGCTAAACAGCCCTAAGCATTTTAACCGCTTACGGCTGTCCTATGAGGATATGACAGTTGCTCTAGCCCCCTGATCATTCTGGTTGCTCTTTTCTGAACCTTCTCAAGCTCTGAAATATCCTTTTTTAGGTGTGGTGACCAGAATTTAACACAATATTCCAAGGTTTGTATAAGGGCAGTGTGATAGCACCAGTTTTATTCTCTATTCCTTGTCTAATTATGGCCAGCATGGAATTGTCTTTTTCACAGCAGCAGTACACTGGGTTGCCATTTTCATCAAGCTATCCACTACCACTCCAAGATCTCTTTCTTAGTCTGTTGCTGCCAGCATAGATCCCATCCATATATGTGTGAAGCTGGGATTTTTTGCCCCAATATGCATCACTTTACACTTGCTCACATTGAATCTCATTTGCCATTTTAATGCCCATTCCTCCAGTTTGAAGAGATCCTTTTGGAGCTCTTCACAATCCATTTTTGTTTAAACCACCCAAAATAATTTTATGTCATCTGCAAACTTGGCCACCTTGCTACTCACTCCCACATCCAGGTCATTGATGAACAGGTTGAAAAGCACCAGTCCCTGAGGGACCCTGCTGCCCCCATCCCTTCATTGTGAAAATTGACTGATAGAGAAGCCAGTCTGTATGGACTGAAAGCATAAAAAGTACCGGAACAGAAGAACAACACTGATTTGTTGCAGAAGGGTTTTTCTCTATCTTCTATTTTACCTGCAGCAGGCAATAAAAGGAAGACTGTTTTTGTACCTGATAGTCTAGGACCACTCCCATTTCTGGGCCAAACTCATTTAGATTAGCAATCGTGCATTAACTCTGTCTCACTCCTGTGGCCAAATGAGCTCAACTAAGCAATGCAATTGAACCATGGCATAATATAAATCAGATATGTGTTGATAGTGATGCACAATTGAAGATTATCTGACCTACATTTTTTCAGACACAGCCAACGCCAAGGATTTCTACACAGTTGTCAATCTGCATTCTGTGCAAAACAGGTCTCCAAACTTCCCACCAAACTTCTTTTATGCAAATGAGAGTTCTTTAGTACACATGGAAGATACGCCAAAAGTGTTAATTATTGATTTTCAGTGTAAAGGGAAACAGGAAGTGAATCATAGGCTTTAAACTTCCACAGAATATGTCTGCTGTATCCTATCATTCGGATCAGCTAAGGACAGGGTGTGCTGTTGGTAACAGCATGCCTTGCAAGAGACTCCTCCAATGGCAGGTTGTATCTTGTGTGTACCGTTGGAATATGCCACCCTTAGATGAGCCAAGTAGTAGGATATAATCCATTGGTTTTGAAGATTAACAGCACAATCCTGGATACAGCTATGTCCTTTTAAGCCCATTGACTTCAAGGGCTTAGCAGAGTGTAATTTTGCATAGGATTTATTTATTAAAATATTCTCACCGCCGCCTTTCCTCTTGGGCCGAGGTAGGTTAGAGTAATAAAACATTACAAGTTGAAAGCAAAATAAAATAACAACCCTCACATACCTCCCTCCTCCCCTAAAAGATGCCTGATATTTATAGCCCAGCAAAAGCCTTGGCAAACAGGTCTTGCAGTCCCTCTTAAAGATCTCCAACAAAGGGGCACCGCTTACCTCTTCAGGGAGCCCATTTCACAGAAACATGATGGAAAAGGCCAAAGCTCTGGTTGATGCCAGGCAGGCTATTCTAAATATTGGAACAGCCAGCAGGTGACAGCCTAAAAACCGTAGTTGGCACACAGGAACATATGGAAGGATATTGTCCTTCAGATACGTGGGCCACCATTAAGGAGTTTAAAGGCTATCAACAGTACCTTGAACTCAGAAACAAATTGATAGGTGGTGTAGTTGTTTCAAAAGAGGCAACATATGCTCCCATTAGCTAGCCCCTGACAATAGTCGTGCTGCAGTTTCTGGGTTGTCTTCAAGGGTAAACCCAATGTAGAGTGTGTTACAGTAGTCCAACTGTGAGGTTAAGGAAGCATGGGTCAGCTTGGCTGGATTGGTTGAAACTAAGAAAGGAGAGAGTTGGCATACCAGATGCAGGTGATAGAAGGCACTCTTGGCCACTGTGCCAGCCTGCTTTTCAAACTGCAAGGCTAAGAGCACACCATGCTCTTAACCTGCTCCGAAAAAGCCAACTCCACTCTGCCCAGGATGAGTGGATCCAGTACCTAGAGCATCAGTCTTCCTGACCAGGATTCAACTACAGCTTTAGGTACCTGACTACAACCTCAAAGCACCAGTTCAGAACCAAAACTGACACATCCGGAAACTTGGATAACTGAATGTTGGGCTGGATATTGTTAATTTGGTCCCCTTAAGCAAATGGACTATCTTTTTTATGGGTAAATGATTATCAGTAGGAAGATCCAGGCTCCAAAGTGTTACTGATAAAAATTAAAAGGTTTATTGGAAGGCGTTACTGCAGAATACACTACAAAAGCAATTTGTACATTGCAACCTGATTCAAATGCATGATACATATGAAAAAACATGAATACAAAACCATCAGAAAAATGCATATGGCTACTATACAGCAAATAATATGGAAAACAAGCATGAATAGATAAAAAATGAGTTTTATCCAAAGCCATCGTTCTAAAACTTCCTTATGGAAGATCAGGCAGTTTCCTGGTCTGGCACAAACTTCGCCATAATCTTTCCTTCTTTGCTCAGTGTTTTCTATTAGGCCATTAGAGAATGCTGCCTGAGCTATATGTGCCTGTTTCAAATTATGCAGTAAAGAAAGCCTAAGGAACACCCATATGCTTCTCAGAGGATATTTGCTTCCCTGTCTTCCTCAAGCACTCAAAGTATGTAGCACAAAACTTTTTTGTAAATATTTTCACTGTTAGCATAGGAGGGTGAGCAGCATGACTAAGGTCTCTCTTTAAAAGTCTGTGCAGGCTACATGAGTGCACAGATCACATCTGATGTGCATCAAGCCTAAAGAGATGTGCATCAAGCCTAAACAGAACATTCATATTCAGAAGCAGTAGTAAACATCAGTTGCTGGGTGGCAGATGTTGACCTTTATTCTCTGCTTGTAGTGGGCCCTCTGGAGGGCATCTTGTTGACCACTGTGGGGAAGAAGATCCTGGACTAGATGGACCTTTGGGCTCTTACAGCTTGAGCCTGTCCATGTTAACTCAGAAATACATCCCCCTGGATTCAATGAGGTTTACTTACTCTCAAGTGCGTCCACAGGACTATGGCCATAGCAATTTTCTGATTATTGTAAGGTGCTTAACTGTGTTTTATCCTCTTTACACAATATGCATCACATACTATGGAGAACATGGTTGTCCATGTACAGGGAGCTGTTTACGTGGGGATTGCACAGCAGCTCCAGTCACCTGTCAGGATTGTGGGGGGTTGGCATGGAAACACAGCAGGGCAATTCCTGTTAAGAAGAATTTCCAGGTGATTCCATGGGGCAGCCCTAAGGTAAGTATTATAGTTCAAGAGTCCAGTAGCACCTTCAAGACTAACAAAAATATTTTCTGGCAGGGTATGAGCTTTCGTGCGCCACAGCTCTGAATAAGTATCTGAAGAAGTGAGCTGTGGCTCAGGAAAGCTCATACCCTACCAGAAAATATTTTTGTTAGTCTTGAAGGTGCTACTGGACTCTGGCCCTTTTCTACTACTGCAGACAGACCAACACGGCTACTGTTAGGTCTTAGTTAGCGAGTTTCATTGTATTTCAGACAGTCAAGGGTTAAATTGTTTGTAACCAAGCTGACCAGTTCAAAGGTGATGTCACCAACAGTATGTGTCAAGTAGCTATTGGTTAAACAGGACAGTTGTAAAAGTATTTGCATACTAGGGCTTCTTTGTTTTAGCAAGAAGAAGCCACCGCCATTGTATTTTAGATTTTACCATGTGAAGATGTAAAGTTGTAGCACTCCCAGCTGCTGGGATGTGATAGGAAACTTCAGCTACCCACTGTGAATTACTACAGTTCAGTTGCAGTGCAATCCGAGGCAGAGTGACAGCGGGCTTCAGAAGGTCACAGTGCTTAGGGCCGCCCTGTAAATCACACAGGCGGGCATCGGACCCTGATTCATTTAAAAATATATATATTATTTTTATAATAAAACATATAAACACAAAAAAAGAAAAAATATATAAAATACACACATATATATATAAAAAAGAAAAAATTACATGTACAGCACACTACTTATCCACTAATACAATATTCAATTCACTTTATAAATCCCATAGTGCCCTGAATCCAAATCCCACCCCCCACCACAGTGCTCTTCACCATTGGACTTCCGATGGAGTGTTATGACGTTACAAAAGAAAATCTCTATTATTATATCATATTTAAAATCATATTGTACTATAATTCGTTAACTATACTTTTAAAATCCGTTTTTTGCCACTTTATCCCAATATGCGGCGGCCTTTGACCGTGTACATTTAAATTCCTCGGACCCTGATGCAGACATCCAAGGGCCCCCCAGCAGCTGCAATCGAGATCGTCCCCCGACGGAAACCTACCGCCGCCGGCCGCGCTCTCCGCCAGCCGGCCCGCCACGGATCCCCGAGTCCTGGAAGGCGCTCCGTGCCCAAACCTGCGACACGCGCGCCGCGGAGCCCCCGCCCCACCTGGCGCCTCACTGGGTAGAAAGCAGCCCCAGCGCGGCGCTCCAAGAGGAGGCCGCGGACTCGCGCCTGCTCAGCCGCAGCCTCTGGGTGGGCGGCGGCCGCTCGCCCCGCCCCCTCCTCGCCTTCGCCCCGCCCCCTCGCCCGGCCTGCCTGGCGGGCTGGGCCTGTGCTCGCTGAGGGAGCGGAGTGAGGGCTGGGAGCAGCCATGATGGTAGGTTCCCGGGGCTCTGCGGCCGTGAGGTGGCCGGCTGAGGGAGAGGGGGCGGCGGCGTTGCCGGCCGGCACACTAACCTTTGTGCTTTCTCCCTTTTGTTTCCCGCCCCCCCGCCTCTTTCTCTCCCGCCCCCGCCCTTTCTCGGAGCAGGAAGGCTCGGACGACGGCCCAGATTTCCTTCCCGAGGAGGACCGAGGCGTAAGTGCGCCGCCCCCCCCCCGCCTGGGGAGGGCGGATATTTTGTCCGTTTGGCTGTTCGGGGAAGGGGGGCTCCGTCCGGGGCCGGGTGAGCCGCGCGCGAGCAAGGGCGGAGGTGTGGGGGGTCCGTTGAGCTCTCCCTCCCTCCCTCCCTCCCTCCCTCCCGTGGGTGGGGAAGGGCGGCTGGGTTGCTTGACTGCCGAGGGGGCGCGACGGACTGCGCCTATTCCGAGGCTTCCCCTCCCTGAACCAGCGGAGGGTCACGTCCCTTGCCAATCGAGCTGTTTTTGTTTGTTTTGCTTCATTGAAAACTCTTGGCTGTCAGGGATGGTTTAGATGCAGCATCGCCTTGGGCGACTCGGTTTCTTCACCTTCTGGGGCAGTTTTTTTTTTAAACGCATCTAGTATTTAATTAAACCTACTGTGGGTAGTAGTAGGAAAGGGCCAGAGTCCAGTAGCACCTTAAAGACTAACAAAAATATTTTCTGGTAGGGTAGGAGCTTTAGTGAGCCACAGCTCACTTCTTCACATACAGCTACAATGTGAATCCATCTGTCTTTAAGTAGAGGAGAGTGACAGATGGATTCGCGTTCTAGCTGTATCTGAAGAAGTGAGCTGTGGCTCACAAAAGCTCATTCCCTGCCAGAAAATATTTTTGTTAGTCTTTAAGGTGCTACTGGACTCTTGCCCTTTTCTACTACTGCAGACAGACTAACACGGCGACCCACTGTGAATTATCTACTGTGGGTAGTGAATACGTTGTCATTCCCCTCGTAGGTGAATGGGCTGTGTGGTTGTAGGCGCTTCTGTCGTTCCTGTCACGGGTGTATCGATTTTAGTGATGTTTTTGTGTGGTGGGGGAAAGCGCCATCAAGTCACCGCTGACTTATTTTAAGCTATGTCGGATGCATTTCAATTTAGTGTGTTAGGTTAAGTCTCTTCATTTTGGGTTGGTGGGATGTGTAGGGTTTCTAATGCTCCTTTTTTGTTTAGAGGAGGCATCGATTTCTTTTGTATTGTGTAAGATCTTTTAGAACCCTTGGAATACGGTACTTGGCACTCCTTGGGCAGCAAAATGTTTCCTATGTATTGATGAACTTCATGAATAATTGGTGGTGGGTATAAGGCTGTTAAGGATAGGACATTTTGGAGGACTTTCATTCATAGGGTCGCCATGAGTCGGAGGTGACTTGACCGCACTTAACACACACACACAATGCTTTAGAAAGCGAAGGAACAGAAAGTGATCAGAAGAAACTGTTGCTGGGACGGAAAGCAAAAATCGATCTATGGTACCCACAGGAGCTGGTAAAGTAATGAATACAGCAGAACTTCTAACCGGTTAAGCCAATGTAAACTGCTCTGTTCCATAGCAATTAACTAGCTTGTCGAAGGCTTTCACGGTCAGAGTTCATTGGTTCTTGTAGGTTATCCGGGCTGTGTGACCGTGGTCTTGGTATTTTCTTTCCTGACGTTTCGCCCGCAGCTGTGGCAGGCATCTTCAGAGGAGTAACACTGAAGGACAGTGTCTCTCAGTGTCAAGTGTGTAGGAAGAGTAATATCTAGTCAGAAAGGGGGGGGTTGAGCTGAATCATTGTCCTGCAAAAAGTATCAAAGGTAATGTGCTAATCATTGTCCTGTAAGTATCAAGATAATGTGCTAATGAGGGTGTGGTATGTTAATATGGAACCATTGTATCCTGAAGTGATCTGTTAATGTGTGAAATCCAAAGCTAATCCACAATAGCCATGCAGATTAGCTTTGGATTTCACACATTAACAGATCACTTCAGGATACAGTCACACAACCCGGATAACCTACAAGAACCAATGAACTAGCTTGTTTAAGGTGACTGATTCCTGTTATTGTCTGGGGCTGTATGGAATGCTTTGACTCTGTTTACACTTATCCCTGTAATAGGTATATGCTAAATGAAATCCCAAATCAATGTTATTGTTTGAGTTCTATAGGATACTGGTGGCTAAATCTCTGTAGATGCTTCCTATCTCTTTTGTTACCAAAATTAGTATAATTAAAGGAAAGACATCCCTACACCTGCTTAAGAGAAGGCAATCCATTCTGTAACTTTGAGTACTTTTGGACGCACAGTTTGTCTGCAAATGCTGGAGCATACTCAGGTGGTTTGCTTGAAGTCGGGTGGAAGAATTATTGGTTTAATGGCTTGGTTTGGATGCAAATCCAGTGATTGTTGCCTCTAGGAAGCAGATATTTTGTATTATTTCTGAATAAAGCTGAGTAGATGGCATGGAGGCTTTTTGTTTGTAGGTGATAATTTTTCCTTTTGTTTGTTACCATACTGATGATTTACAACTTTAATTGCTATGTTTCTAGCTGGCACAACTGAAAAGAGGCCTAGATAACTGTTTGTACTTTAAAAGATACAACAAAATACAATTTTATGTTAACTGAATTATGTAGAATGCATTTTTTGTTCCTGAATAACTTTTCACAAATCCCCTTGCCAACTTGCCAGTGATATGTTTTATCACCCTTGTGACTTGGACACATTTTCGTGTGCAGCCTCTGTTGATACAGGAAAGTCTCCAGGGTGAAGCCGGGGTATCCTGCAAAATCTGAGGGCAGTGGGAGAGGCTACAGCCCTGCTCACCATTTGATTGCCTTTACATGTTTGCCCTTCAAGGAAGCTGGCTGCCATGCTGATCAGTGTGTGGGGGAGTAAAGTTGGAATAAGCAGGAGGAGCTCCTGGTGAAAGAGATAAGAATTTCTGTAAGAGCAGGTGGGATTGATGAGAAGAAAGTATGGAAGAGACGTGTGCAAGAGTCCAGTAGCACCTTAGAAACCAACAATTTTTCAGGTTATAAGCTTTCAAGAGTCAAAGATCCTTTCATCAGATATGGACATGAGTGTACACAAGTATGAAATGCTTGTGTGTTCCCATCATCCCACTCCATTCATGACAATTTTGCTCATCCTTCAAATGGGCAAAATCAACAATGGCCTACACATACCATCTCCGTTGTGGCCCCCACCTTGTGGAATGGCCTACCTGAGGAAGTTGGGAAGGCTCCCATTCTCCTGGTTTTCCACAAACTGTGCAGAACTGAATTATTCCAGGCGGCTTTTCTCAGCAGGCAATAGGGTAGCACTGTACAAAAGGCTTCACAATGTTACTTGGATAAATTATTGGGGACTGTGGTCTTGTACTACTGTGTATAGTTTGCTTTGGGTTGGATCCTCTTGTGTAAATTTGCATCATTTAATGTGTCATGTTAACACATATGCTTTGCTTCAGTTCTGTTTTTTATACTTCTGGCTGGTTCTACAACACAAATCCTCTTTCATTGTTTATTGAATGTCCCATGTTGTTGGTTGTATTGAAATATGGACTATAAATAATATAAATAAAAATAAACAATGGGAGTGGAAATATGATATGAGAACTACCAGAAATTTCCCACCCCAGGCAATTATATGGGTGGCCTCAATTTATCTTTCCTCTTACTTTCCTGCCCCTTTTCTTACAAGGGAAGTCGTAATTTCTTAAGACCTTTCCTTCCCTATTTTCACTCTTCTCTTGTTCACTCTTCCCATTTGCCTCTTCCTTTCCTTTTTTGTTTTAATTTGCTTTTCATTTCCCCACACTATAGTCTGAAAACAGCTTCTGACTTTTATTGTTTAAACTCTTTTTTCACTTCCACTTGTTACGTTCTCTTCCTACTCTGAGGTTTGCTTCTCATCTTTCCATCTTTCTTAAATGCTTTTTATTGCAATGGGGGATAGTTTATCTGCATCTTCATTTTCCATCTCTTCCTCCTTTCATTTTGAAAGTAATGTCTGGCTCTCGTTTTTCTAGCTTTTTTGTGATTCCATCCTGCCGCCCTTCTTTCCTAACCTTTTCATTTGGGAGTGTCCTCTTTGCTTTTATTACCGTTTACTGGAAGATCTTTTACCATTCTCATGAACGAAAGAAACATTGAATCTATCTATATCACATATTTATCTTGCCATTTCTCCAAGGTATGCAGGGTGGATTACATGGTTCTTATTCTCACAAGTCTGAGGGGAAGGTAAGGCTGAGTATGGCTGGCTCATGGTTACCTGGAAACCCACATGGCTGAGTGGGGTTTTGAGTCCAAGGATCTCTTGTCCTGGTCTGTTGTTCTGACAAATAAACAGCACTGTACTTCACCCGTGTAATGGGATGGATGTCACAGCATTCTGTCCACATCAAAATATAGTGAAAGATCCACCTCCTTCCAAACAGTGTGAAGGTAGTTTCAACTAATTATTTACTTTTCTCACTCCCAAAACCTTTATTGTCTGTCCCACCTTCTATTTCAGCTTCCCTCAATTTGAACGTGGCTTTTCATTATTAGTGAGACTCTTGGATGGGGGATAGGCTGGCCCTGTTTTACGTATTTTCTTGATGTGCTATCCTAGTCTAGTGAAATGCTCCTCCTCATCTATTAACACAGAGTCCCTTTAAGCAGGAGGCTTCTGGTACTACAGGCTCCTATCACGTCTATGGACATGGCTATCATTAGGAAGTCACAGACTCCAAGGTGTTACTGATATGGACTAAATGGTTTATTGGAAGGCACTATTACAAAAGCAACCTGTTCAGCTCATGCATAAATGATAAAAGGCATGGACAGAGAAACACCAGAATGATGTAAATAAAATGGGACACAGAACTAGGCAGTACATAAACAGATAAGATAGGAATCTACAGTACAGTTTTAAACCAGTATCCAGAATAGGAGACACTAGGTAGTGGAGACAAAGTATAAACCACTAGGCATTGCAGATTCACTGAAAACAAAAGGCTACAAACATGAGAACAAAGTTAATCCATGTGATCCATTCTGACCATTAAAATACAAATTGTCTTCCTACTATCCTCTTGCCTTTCTAGTTAAGCTTAGTTCTCTTGCAAGCAGCTTAAAGCAGTTTCATAGCTACAGAGATCCAAGAAGGTTGAAGAGACCTGTAGGCCTGTGGGCCTCTCAGACTCCTAAGGACTAGGAGGAGAGGAGGTCAAGGCACTGCAGCTTAAGACCCTGAACTACAGAACAGGCCCTTCTAGACTCAGAGTTCTTTGGCCCTTAAAAAGCAACCTTAATGTAAAATCACTCTTTCAGGATGGAATGAAAAGATCACAGAAAAAGGAAAAACCCAAAACTTAAAAGGGAAAAAAAATGCCCAAGCTGACAAAAGGATGAACTCCACAGAGTCCATGTGATAGGCCTCATAAGGCATCAGGAGACAGCAGGACTGTCTACAAAGCAAGTGTACCCCAACTTGGCAAAAGCCTGTGCTCACCTGGGGTCTTTATATCTTTCCCTTGATTGGGGGTGTTATCAGGGTGGTCACCATCCCCTAGTGGTGCAGAAAGAGGGGTGGACAAGTAATTTCACCTTCATTTATTGTTTACTTTGGCACTCAGGAGATAGAATGTCCCTTTCCCATAACGTCTTCCAGTATCCTAAAACAATATGCCAGTTAGAGTTTTTCTTATTGTTCATAACACTGATCTATTGTCAGAGTTGTAGGTGTGCCTCTAAGTTTTGGAGACTAAGGTTTCTCAGCCAGCAGCAGTGCTTCTGGAGACTTCAGATGAGGACTTTCAGGCTGGGGTCTGAGGAATGTGTATAACAAAATGTTATAAAAAACATCGCTTTAAAAGGGTTTTTGGATACCACGGCTTTTAAATGGTTGGAAGACGTCTTCACAGCTAAAGGGGCCAAACAAAGTGCGAACAGTATTTTTTATAACGTTTTCAAACTCTTAATACATCTGTGGGAATACAAGTGCGGTAACCCCCAGAATTGAGGCAGCTTCTCTCCCCCCCCCCTTTCAGCTGCTGTAGTCACAGGAAACATTCAGAGCAGTAACAGTGGTGTCTGTGGTGAGCCTAGTCCATGTGAGACATCCTTTGTGTGGATCATTTCTCTTGATCCTGCGAACTGGCTGGAAGTAAGAACTCTCCAGAGTTTTAGGCATTTCCTGTGGTAGTCAGTATTAAATCATTCATTTATTCAACCAAGAACTCCTTGGGAAACTCTGACTACTCAGCAACTTCAGGCAGTTGTTAAAAATTCTTTTGAGTTGTTGAAACCTACACCCTTCCTCTCGTTTCACAGAATTATTTTATTAGTATGATAAAATACAGTAGGATGTTTCTGAATTCGCTATAGTTGCAAATCCTATTTTTTCCTTGCGCTGAACCTGCAGAACTGGCTAAGAACCTTGTGATTTGCCAAAATTTGATAACAGTGCATGCATAACTAATGATAGCAAATGGAAATCCTCCATAAATGGATGTGATTTTGAAAAATCAGTACATTTGGAGTCAGTACAGTGTCTTAGAGAACTGGCATGTAAGCAATATGACCCAGGATCTGTTTGTTTGATCTAGCTGGTCTAACCTGCCACCCCCCACCCCCCGGACTATCTTGTCATTACTCATAATAGTAATTCTTTATGCCATTAAAGGTTTGATGTATGTATAATAGTAATTCAGTAAGAGAGTTCATGCAGAAAACTGGTATAATACAAATTGCCGTTCCTGATGATCTATTTAAAAGGTAAATATACTGATAACAGAGTCATTCAGGAAACATGTCAGGAATATTACTGATAGCTTTTCATGATTGCATTCTTTCCTTCCCCCCATCTTATTTCCCAATGTAGTTTTCGTTCAAGCTGTCGCTTTGATTTGTAACCTCTGTCTGCAGATCTTTGTGTGGTGCTTTGGTTTGACAATCTGTCTATCTTGGAAGCATCTACTGAGTCACTTTGCTTTGGAAAGTGTTTGATCCCTTAGTATACTGTCTCTTGCCTTGAAAATCCTATGGGGTCTCCATAAGTCAGCTGCAACTTGATTGGAAAAAAAATAAAAGTATACTTAGGTCTTGAGTCAGTGCTCAGGACAGTTGGTTACTGCCAGATTGCTTGCTGAGTTACTTGAAGCTTGTCTTCTATTATGATTTTAAAGTGTTTAACTTGGAGAGTATTCATAGTTTTAAAAACCCATAGAATATAATGTTTGTGGAATGCATTAAGTATCTTAGAAAGGCAGCCATTTTAGTCTGTAGCCCTACTGTTTATACCTGTACCCTGGGTGAGTGTTAATGTAAGGCTTCACATGATACTGCTTTCCCTAAAAATTTGCAAGGACAGCATAGTTAATAAGTGATCAGGATATCCCATCTCACTGCACTTTCTTTGTTTGAAGATTAGCCTGCATTTCTAAACCAAAGTACTTAACAGCCTTGCTGTTTGAAAAGCAGGTTGGCAAAGTGGCCAAGAGTGCCTTCTATCAGCTGCATCTGGTTCTCCAGCTGTCTCCTTCCTTAGCCAGTCTGTCCACACTGATCCATGCTCTTGTAACCTCATGGTTTGTTTACTGTAACATGCTCTACACTGGGACGACCTGGAAACCGCAGCTGGTCTAGAATGCGGCAGCCTGAATATTGTCAGGGGCTAGACAATGGGAGCAGATGTTGCCTGTATTGAAAAAGCCACATTGGCTGCCAGTTTGTTTTTTAGTTCAATTCAAGGTGCTGGTTATGACCTTTAGAGTACTTCATGGCATGAGGCCCACATATCTGAAGGACCGTTTCCTTTCACATGTTCCTGTGTGCCAGCTAGTTTCCAGGCTACCATCTGCTAGCTGTTCCCCCACTTAGGGTGGCCTGCCTGGCATCAACCAGAGCCCTGGCCTTTTCCACCATGGCCCCCACTTTGTGGAATGGGTGCCCTGAAGAGGTAAGCTGAGCCCCTTTGTTGGAGATCTTCAGGAGGCACTGAAAGGCTTGTTTGTTTGCCAGGGCTTTTGATGGGATAGGAACAGCAAGTGTCTTTAGCGGGTGGGAGGGGTATTTGTTTTATTTGGTTTTTATTTGTCATGTTTTACTTTTAAGCCACTTTAGCCAAGAGGAGAGTTGGGATGTAAATATTTTAATTAATTAATATGAAACTTTTGAGAAATGTTTTGGATTTAAAACCGTGCTAGTACTTGGGATTAGCACTTCTTCTTTTAAAAAAAAAACTATTTCGGTAATTAAACTAGCTTGTGCATGGTAAGTGCTGGTGACATACTTCGCCTATCCGGCTGCAACTGACCAGAAACAAGCTGACCTGCCTTCTTACCTTTAGCAACAGTTTGTTCTAAAGAATTCATTTGGCACGTGAAACTTTTCTGGTATGACGATAAACATTAGCAGAGGACAATAGTTATAGCTCAAGTTGTTAATGGCACAGAAACTGATAAAAAGTTTGGCAACACTGTCAGGAGTGCTGGTGTCGATGTAGTCTCACACATTGCTGCATAGCATTAGTACATTGCTGCTTTTGTGAGAACGGAGAGGCTGCACCAGATGTGCATCATGTTTTCATGGCAGAAATGCATATGGACATGGTTCAGTGATAAAGGTGAACATACAGTTCTGACCATTCTTCATGGGACTATAGCTAGTCCACAGTCATGCAAACTCCCCAAAGCTCCTTGTTCACAGCCTGAACTCTGATATTGTAAGTGAAAAGATGATGAAAGAATTCAGTATAGTTGCATCCCCGCTGTTCCCAATATGCTGTGAAAATCTATTTCAGAATTATTGCTTGTATAGCTTAATTTGTCTTGGTAAACAGGACTAGAGAATGGATTAATTGGTGCAGACGTGATTGGGTCTTGAACAGCACTTATACCAGAGTGTGAATAATATTGTGATGTTGCATTGAGTATTATGACTGACTCGAGGCAATCCTTAAGAGACAGAGTATTTCTTTAGGGTGGTGCTGCCTGTTGCTCAGTTTGGTCCTAAACACTCAGAAGTCCAGTTGAGCTCAGTGGGCCAATAAGTATTTTTAGAATTGCATCACAATTTGTCTTCTCTCTCCCCACTCACCCCCAGTTTGAGAAGGCTATCTGTTTTGAATTTTTTTGTGTTAGAAATCCAGTTGCAATATATGTAGGGCCAAGTTAATGCAGGATACTAATCCTCAGAAGTAGTAATACAGGTAGCAGTTGTTAAAATACTGTATAAGAAATTTTCTGTTGTGTGGTATGATGCTTCATGGGAAGCCATAAGGAAAGCTGGGGACTGAATTTCAACTGACTCTGGCCAAAAACAAATCCCACACACTATAAAATGTCAGGTTTGTATGCAGTTAGGCATGACAGCTGGGTTGGAAGCCATTCTGGGTGTTTGAGAGAGCTAGACTAGAGCTGCAGACCTCTATACTCTTGCAAAGCTTTGTAGTGAAACTTGAGAGCGAGTGTAGAGCATGATTTTAGACTTGGCTTGTAAATATGAGTTCATTTATTTCAAAGGGAAGTTGAGGCTGCAGCTCTGTAAATTGTGAAGGAATGTGCAAGTTGCATCCTGAATTGTCACTAAATGGGAAAGATACTTTGGAAAATTAAAATGTGGGGAAAGCACAGTTCATGGTTGCTAGGAGTAAGACGGTTGCATACAGCCCTACTGTAGGCTTTGTCAAATTTGCTGAGCAATAATTGGAATATGTTTGGATCATCAATTCAAAACAGAACTTCATTTATCCAGGGTGGGTAAAGGTGTTAAGTATTGCCTTTTACCTCATGTTTTGTAGAGTTCTTGTGTAAAAAAGCCTTATTAAAGACTAGCTCTCCTGAAAAAATCTAGTAATGCACTTTCTGACATCCAGGTTAGATTGACGTCTACAGTCATTCAGTTCCCCATGTAACAACCATCTTGGGTCTGTGACTGAATATGTGCTTGACAATGAATGGTTGCAATCTTGGCACTCTGAATATACATATGTAATACTGTATATGTGTTTCCAAATACTTGTCTGTATTGGTTATCTTTTTTAGGAATACACTTACATAACCTATGAAGAGGCGCTTATACATGTCTTCATTTCTAGGTCTATAACCTCAAAATATAATAGTTGCATTTTGAAACTGTATTAGGATGATGGTTCTTGATTTTTGTTTTGCTTTAGTCCTCCTTTAGTGTCTGTCTTTTGACAGGCTATTGGACTCCTTTAGTCCTCCTTTAGTGTCTGTCTTTTGACAGGCTATTGGACTCCTCTGCTTTTGTCATTAATACATCAGGCAAACACAAAGACTAAGAGGATTGCCACTGATGTGTAGATGAATGTTTTTTACATGTTCTTGGGATTTCTATTACAGGTGCTGCATTGAGAAGATGGTAGGCTGGTGTGTCTATGTTTCTACAGCAGACCTAAACAACAGAGCCTTTTGCGGTCGCCTCCCTAACTGTGGTCCCTAGAAAATTCCAAATACCCACTACTTGCCACCCCTTTCTACTTCTTTTTGAGCACATGAGACATCGCTCCCCTTTGTTTTATCTTATTGTGCAGGGATATGGAATTCATTGTAGCACAGTTCCTATTTTGCTGAGATTGCACGAGAAGCTTCAAGGCCACACTCACTAACTATGCTAGCAGTGTGCCAGTTTCAAGGAAGGGCACTGCTGACATGGTTAAAAACCAAATCATGAGTTCTTCTGACACAGGTCGGGATTTCTAGTGGTATAGTCGAAGGACTATACTGCTGTGGTCTCCCACACTGCACGTGCAAAAAAAGAAGTTGGCCTGTGGTGGTGATGAGTTTGTGTCATGACAGAATGTGCATTCTTGCTCTTCCTTTCTAGATTCAGAGACATATGGTGAAGTTGGCGCCAGTTTGTTCATCCTGTTGCAGCCAGCCATATGATGTGACTCCTTGCAACAGATACTCTTCTGGGTGTATGAACTAATGGGAGAATAAAAGCCTTATGTTCTGTTGTCTGTGAAGCTCAGTGAACAGGATTAGAGCAGAGAGAGAGATGAAACAGAATCAGAATGAGGAGAGGGGGGACAGAGAGAGTGCAGAGGACTAGAGGAAATGGAGGGTAGCAGATGGAAGTACAGGAGGTTATGGCGCTCAGAGGACAGAGTTCTGTAGAGGGTGCATGGGGGGAAGGGTTAATAGATAATCACAACTCTTCAAGAAGTGTAGCAACAACATATTCCCAGCAGTGTGGCTTTTAATTAATAAAGCGAAAGTCACTTACCATAATCTAAATTTTCTGAAGAGTTTCAAAACATGAAGCATGAGATGGTGGCTTGTATGCAACCACTGTATTCTAAAGATGGAAACTTTAATCTTTGGAAGAAGGGACAGCAGTTTCTGCTGATTCTCCCCACCGATTGCAGCCTCTTACTTTGACCCTATGTTATTCCTGAGAGTCTTTTGATCCCCCAGGAATAAAACTTGGGGGGAAGGGGCTTAGTGGGTTGAAGCAGGGAAAGTGGCAAGGTGGGTCTGGTCCTTCAGTGGATCTCACTGAAGCCGAGCCTTTGTATTCATCTCTCTTTTTTTTACAAGCTGCTGTATGTGTACTACATATTGCTACCTGGATGGAACTTTAGTCTGATGTGTGTATGTTTACTCTTATCCAAACCTGAAACATATCCTAAAAATAATCGATGAGCATGTGTAGGAGATCACAGGGAATATCGGCTCCTGGTGCTACAGGGTTCTATTACCCCAAACTTTGCTGCCCTCTCTATGAAGAGGGAAATGTCAGAGTATCTAGAGGGCTGGAGAGAGAAACTGAACATGACTCCAGCCCCAATACTTCTGCAACCGCCAAACAGAACCTGGGCCATATTGCCATCTGTGACCAGGCAAGGAGAAGCTCAACTCTTAGGAAAGATTATTGGTGGTGGTAATAAAAGGCATTGTTTTCTTTAACCTTGCCACTAGTTCACTGAAGGAGGAAAGAGAATTTCAGTAGTCAAAACTGGGCTGTGGGGAAAGACACATATACCATAGGTCACGGTGCCTGCTTCTACTACAGCTTACTAACTTTATGGTTTTAATTGTAAAACGCTTGTGAGCCTTTATGGCTGAAAAGTTACCTGCAGCAAATGAGTAAATATGCTGTGAGCAGCAAGGAAGGTGAAGACGTTTCTTCTTTCTTTTACAAGCTTCTCTAGGTATGTATGGCATCCCAGCAGGAACAGAAGCTTTGGTAGACTAGAGCCCACTACTTCAGATACAGTGCAGGAGGTCCTCACTAGTTAGGTGTTCATATAGGAAAAAATAAACAGCAGGGTCAAAGAGCTGGGACATGCAGGGAATACAGGGCAAGGTATATTGATGTAAAATTAAAGTTTAAAAGTTCTTTAAAATATTCATATAAGTAAGATACAACTACATGTACAGTGTATATGTTCAAGGAAGTAGTAAATGAAACAGCTGTGTGTTTCCCTGCTAGAAACTTGTGTTGGGATTTCATTTTCTCCCAGTGGATTATTTTGTTCAGTAGCAGCAGAAGCTGTTACAAATTAAGAGCAGAAAAAACATTGATGGTATGGTTGCTGTTAAAATACCAAGTTTTAAATTGCTTTGAATATTTTTTCTTTATTATATTATTCTAAAATGCATATACCCCACCTATCAAGAATGGGTCTGATAGTATCTAGCAATAAATTAAAATGTTAAAAAACATCTTAACATAATATGCAAGCATAGGTTTATTAAATTATGGATGGGGTGGAAAAAGTGGATAGGGAGCTTTTTCTCCTTTCCCCATGATGCTGGGGTAGTGTAGTTGGTGGGCTATAGGTACAGGACTGACAAAAGGAAATGTTAAATAATGAAATACGGGCCAATTTGTGGCACTTGCTGTCGGTGGATGTTGGGATGGTCATGAACATAGATGTCTTTAGAAGGTAGGGATGCCAGCATCCAGGTGGTACCTGGAGATTCCCCAGAATTAAGGCTCATCTCGAGACTACAGAGATCATTTCCCCTGGAGAAAATGAATTCTTTGGATGGTGGAATCCATGGCATTCTACCCCACTGCGCTCCCGGTCTTCCTCAGGCTCTATTCACAAATCTCCATGAGTTTCCCAACCTGGATCTGGCTAGGGGTCAGGGTGGACCTGGCAATGCTATGAGAAGGGGGTTAGACAGATTCTTGGAGGATAGGTCTGTCAGTGGTTACTAGCCTTGGTGAGTACAGGGAACCTCCATATTCAGAGACAGTAAACCTCTGAAACCCAATGCTAGGAGGTAAAGTCAGGGGATGGCCTTGGTCTCTCTGTCATGTTTGTTGGCCATTGAGGGCAAATGGTGTGAACTAGGTTGGTGGATTAGATGGACCATTGGTCTGATCCAGCAGGGGTCTTCTGTTTTTATGTACAGCCAGTCTACAGTATCATTAATAAAGGTAAAGGTCCCCTGTGCAAGCACCGGGTCATTCCTGACCCATGGGGTGACGTCACAGCCCGACGTTTACTAGGCAGACTTTGTTTGCGGGGTGGTTTGCCAGTGCCTTCCCCAGTCATCTTCCCCTTACCCCCAGCAAGCTGGGTACTCATTTCACTGACCTTGGAAGGAGGGAAGGCTGAGTCATCCTCAAGCCGGCGACCTGAAACCAACTTCTGTTGGGATCAAACTCAGGTCGTGAGCAGAGCTTGGACTGCAGTACTGCAGTTTTCCACTCTGCACCACGGGGCTCCTCAGAGTATCATTAAAAGGACTCAATTTCTGTCTGATTTGTCTTTCAAAACAAAAACGTGTTACCATCCTCCTGAAGGACTATAGTAAACTGAGCACATGGATTTCCATGAGGGGGAGTTCAGAGAGAAGGCATCACCACAGAGGAGTCCTATTACTTGTCACTGACCATCTCATCTCAGGCCCTCTCATCCATATTTGCTGCCTCAGGCCTTGATCTCTGAGAAGATGCCTCTTATTATTCCCTTTAAGTGAGGTGTATGTAAAGTATTTGCATAGCAGCACTTAGTTGTAGAGTGCTGGCAATCAAAACTCTGCATATAGGGGCTTATTGGAGACCTTGAAACACAACACTGATCTGTATGGAACTTGGAATGGGTGAATGCTGTTTAAATCAGGCCTTAAGTAGCTTTCTTAACAGGATTGCGTTTCATACTAACTTTACAAACAGCTGAAGTGAATTTGCATTTCTTTGTTATATCAGAATAATTTCCTTTGGGCTGTATAATCTCATCATGGTACCTATTGCTGCAATATTTTTTAAAAACTAAAGCATGCGCTCAAAACTGTAAACTGAACTTGTTCCTGTTTTTAGGTCTTACTAAAGCTGAGTCCTTTCTTTGTTTAGCTTAGACCGGTCAATGTAGATCTGCAAACAGATTCTGCCTTGCAAGTGGACATTTCAGATGCTCTAAGTGAAAGAGACAAAGTTAAATTTACCGTCCATACAAAGGTAAAACCACCTTCGTGTGTAGCTTTTACATCTGCCATCTGCTCAGATTTTTGTTTATGTTATATATCAAGAGATGTCTTATAGTTTGCCATGCAAAGTTGCAATTGTAAACATGCTACTTGGAAATTCCATTGGTTTCAATAAGACTTATAATTATGTGTAAACATTTTTAGTGGGCAAGCAAATTCATTTTTATATAAGCAAAGTACATCAAGGTTTAATGTGGGATTCCTTTGTTTTTCTGTAATCCTTCAACTCATCCAAGACCATGCTAATCTGATTTTTATTAAATTCTTCTTTGGCTGCAACCATATTCAGAATTCTAATTTGTGCCTGAAGTCTAAATATCAAACCTCTTTTTGATACTTTGATTGTTTTGGAAAATGCTGCTGTTTTTCTTAGTAGTTGATACTTTAAGTATTTATATTTCATATATTTTTTAAATGTATCAAGACTAACCATGCAGTTCTGAAAGGGGGGGACCATAGGAGTGGTCACCACCTGACGACGGCCTCCATGCCACTTTGTGCTGTGATAAAGTGGCACGGGCGCTGGTATCGGCACTTACACTAGTGCTGCAGAGCTACGCATCAGCACAGCTGTTGGCTGCTGGCGCTGCTACACAGACAGCAAAACCCGGAAGTAGGTTCCTGCACAGGTGTCAGGGGCATTCCCAGGGGTGGAGCTGATGTTAGTCAGCTTCCAAACCCCTTTTGGCCTGGAAACGCCCCTCTATGCTGCAGCGTTGCTATGCCAGCAAAATAGCTGGTGTAGACCTGTAAAACTCCATGGAGAAGTTTCACGGTTTTTTTTTAAAAATACTTTATTTTTTAAAAAATATATTTTATTAGCTTTTTAATATACAAAGTAGGAAAGGAAAAAGGGTTTGGGAACAATTATGGTATGTTATACAAGGTTGACATTCGGAGCGGGTCTTTATTTTGTGTCTTTTCTGGCTGGGAAGCTTCTGAGGAGGTGGCACAGCTCTGCTGCTCCCAGCCATCAACTAACACCCCCCCTTCAGGAATGGGCTGTCTGTAATAAACTTTACCTTAACTTATGCTTTCCTTCCCATGTTTTGCAGAGTTCTTTACCAAATTTCAAACAAAATGAATTTTCAGTTGTCCGACAACATGAAGAATTTATCTGGCTTCATGATTCTTTTGTTGAGAATGAAGATTATGCAGGCTATATTGTAAGTGCTTTTTTTGTTGTTGCGAAGAACTGATGAGCAGGGAGTCTGTCCATGTGGTGGTCTCAGGTTGAATTGTTGATGTCTCTAATTAAAAGGAAATTGCAGTAGGTCCTGAGAAAGACTTCAGCCTATGAAGCTGCTGCCAGTCAGAGTAGACCACAATGACCTTGGTAGAGCAATGGGCTCTTTGAGTATTATAAAGTAGCTATATGTATTCAAGTGGATTTAAAGTAGCTATATGTATTCAAGTGGATTTATAGGCCCAAGCTTCTACAAGAGGCCTAAGCATTTTTCTCTTCACTTGGAGACTTCCATTATTAAATATAGTTTTGTAAGACAGATTCATGTGCATGTTGGAGATTGGTTTTTAACAGGTAGTATTACTAACCATTTTAGAAGGTAGAAGCATAAAGCACCATGTCTGTAAGGAAAAAAACATATAATATGAAAGAAACAGCATATTTTTATTATTTATTGCATTTATAGCCTGCCCTCATTCCCAGCAAGCCAGGCTCAGAGCGGATCACAACATTTACATTTATTGTTACGGCCATTGGCCAGCACAAGTGGGTGGCAATCTTAACTGAGTGAGGGTAATTGTTTAGAGTCCTTAGATGATTGAAAGGGTGGCTGGTAGAGAAGTTACAGACAAGATAATTAAAATGGGAGTACTGACTTCCCTTTTTTAGTTGCAAATTTGCATTTTCTTTGACTAAAACCAACCTCAGAAATGTGCTTTGGGCATCTGTTGGGGCTCAGGTGGAGATGCTTGTGCCACATCAGCAACATTTACCAAGTGGGGAATGGAGCTTGACAGCCTTTAAAATTGCTAAAGAACTTATGGTGCATTACTAGGGGGGCAGGATTATAAACTTTACCTAGCAATTCTTTATGTGGCATTTCTTGTTTTCATATTTATCTTTCTGAGTAAGTGGTTGGAACATGAACTTAATTAAACTTTCTTGAAATTATACATGTGATTTAGGCTCTTTAAAACCCATGTTAATTAGCTGTACTTATTCAGTACTGTTGAAAATTACTCAATACATTAAAGTACTCTATACTCGTATAGAATGTGCTGCATAGTAGTTTTAAGAATATATTATACTTCTTGTATGTAAATATCATATTTTACAAATTGAATGAAATTCCAGCTTACTACCAATAAGGAAATAAAAGGAGGGGACCCCCGAAGGACTTGTGGGAGGCATCTAATTTTTCTCTATCTCCCTACCATACTATTTAATTTGACTTCACTGGTGCCCCCATAGCCACTTCCATTTTCTGGCTTCTCTATTTCCCACCCATCAGCCAACCTACCTTTATCTGCTCTCTTATCTTCAGCTTTCCTCCTACCCGCCCCCTAGCAGCCTCTCCCGCTTGGGTGATGGCTGCCTCCATCAGGGATCATGGAAAGGGAGGAGGATGAGGCCTGTTTTGGCCACCAGTTCACCCCTCCTTCCCATTTTGCTTCACAGAAACCAAGTTTTAGAATGCTAGTGATATTGTTGTGGTAGCTGAGCCGCCTTGAAAATGGCAACTGAGAACTCAGTGGACGTTCTATTCTTAAGCTGCTGGTGTTTGCATTATTTTGGAAAGTTTCAATCCCCAATGTAATTTTTAAAAAAGGCTTTACATTTTTCTGGAATCCTGGGAATTCTTCCAGGTTTGCAGAAAAATCCTCCCATTTGTCCCTAGCTTCATCTTGCAGATCTGTTGATCCACACTCTGTGGCTCAGTTCAGAATTAGGTATGATATGCTTACAATGGTCAGAGTAAAAAACTTGCATAAAAGGAGTATTAAAATGGAAAATACCATAAAGTTTATGTATAACATGTTGTTCATTCAGGCTAAGTATATTTTATGTTTTAGGCTTAACCATTAAACAGTAACTTCATTGAGATGTCACAACTGTCCTCAGTCCATAATAAGAGTAAGTGCAGCTTCTTAATAAGCTCCCTTTCTTTCCCTTCACATGTTGAATGTGATTGAAGGCTTCCTGGTTGTAGAAGTTGTGATGTCTGAGTACAGGTGCTTTGCAAAGAAGAGTGTGCTTCCTCACCATAAACTGAGCATCTGAATCACAGATAAATCCTGGATTGTGGGGAGGAAATAAACTGTAAGTTGTTCAAGCACTTGTATTTGGAACTCAGAGAAAACTGGAGTTTTAATCCTTCCAATGCCAGGAATCCTTCAATCATGCTCATTGGGAGAAGGGAGAGAATCCCCAGCTAAATCATTCATGAGACAATGTGTCCGTCACCCCCCCCCCCCAACTCATAATGGTGCAGCGCTTTGGGCAAAATGTTCTTAAGCTGCTTCATATGTTGCTTGTTTAAAGAAGGCAAAGATTCAAAAATACATCATGATTGATTCATTTGACAGATCCCACCAGCACCACCCAGGCCTGATTTTGATGCCTCAAGAGAGAAATTGCAGAAGCTTGGTGAAGGAGAAGGATCGATGACCAAGGAAGAATTCACTAAGATGAAACAAGAATTGGAAGCGTATGTGCATATTTTATTACTTTGTATGGATTTCCTTTTGTGTGTGTGTGTGCTTTCTGCTTTTCCATGCATTCTGTTTTCACTCATTTCTGTCAGATTGCAACATTCACTACTGTATAACTAGTGTTATCTGAAAGATAATAAGTAAAAACATATACATTAATGAACCCAGTGGTAGGAAGTGCCGGTAAGTGGACAGTGGAAGCAGGAGGATTTTGAATCTGTTCATTAAATTTTTATCCCACTCCTCTCCAGAAAAGAAAATAATCTGTTACTCTAACAACATGTGAAATAGGTTAGACTGAGGCACTCTAAATTTCCAAAGGACATCCAGTGAGCAGGAAATCTTGTGTTAATCACCGTCTCCGAGCCTGAATTATCTCACAAGGCTGTTAGGATAAAGGGGAGAGGAGAAACCTGTACACATTGTCTGAATGCCTCGGAAACAAGGATGGATAAAAATGTGAACATTTTTGGATTTCGGTGACACCCATCCAATCTAGAGCAAGTTTATTGGATTGATTTACTTCCTAGTTGAACTCTTGTCTTCCTAGTCTGATTAGAGAACCTTGGCACATCAATCTTGCCAATGACAATTTTATGTGGGAGATTGTTCTTGGTAACTTCAGGGTTTTCCCTTCTCTTGCTGACTTCTGTATACTTAACCTTTCCTGAGGAAAGCATTCAATCACAAATCGCTCTCTGGTTGTTTCCTCTGCCTTGAAAAAAAACAGGGCAAAGGAGGCAGGAAACTGAGGCAAAGAAGTGCCTTATTTTTGAGGAGGTGGGGTTCTGAAGGACATTCTTAATGCCTAAAATCAGGAGAGGCAGCGCATTATGTGAAGAGGCTCAAGAGAAATGGCTGGGAGAGTGGCACAACAAAATAGAGCAAATAAGCTGCAGTGTGGAAAAACAGGAACTTGCACAAACAGCGGAAGGTAAAGATAAGAGATGCAGAGGGCTTGAGGCTGGTGCTGATTTGAACTAACCCATCAATCCTTTGCCTGCAGGTTTCTAATTTAAATGCATTGCTCTTTTGATAGAAATGCACAATTTATATAACTTTGATTTTTATTTCCACCATAGTGAGTATTTGGCAATATTCAAGAAGACAGTAGCCATGCATGAAGTTTTCTTGTGTCGTGTGGCAGCACATCCTATTCTGAGAAAGGACTTAAATTTCCATGTCTTCTTGGAATATAACCAGGATGTGAGTACAAAAATGTGTATCAGCAGCCCTCCAAAGCTGCAAAATGTATTCATAATAGTGACAAATGTATGCAAATGGTGTTGAATTGAATTGATCATCCATTCTTGACAAACATAGTTGTCTTTCTGTGGGGACATAAATAGGTTCTCCTCTTCAAAGCAGTATTATATACCAAGGGTTGCTATCTCATATTCTGGTTCTTATAGTACTTACTGTACCAGATCATTTGTGCCTTTCTGATTTTGATTCACGTTTTCTAAGGAGTTATTGTAATGCAAGAACAACGGCTGCACTTCACACTATCTAGACCAGTGTTGCTCCGTGACTTAGGAGCCCCATGTGGCTATTCTGATCACTGTTCCCCATGGCACCCTCCAAAAAAATATTCTAGGAAAGTGGGCAATTTCTTTAGAAATTGGAATAATTTCATTGTGACTATGGACCCAATATAATACTGTTTTATTTTTAAAAAACAACACAACTTGATCATGATGATTATATCAGTGTTGTGTAGATGTAGGGGTTCTGTGTATGAGGCTGAATCAACATATGAAGCTGAATAAGGTGGAGAAAAGGGGCATACCATTGTTGAATGCAACCCATAAAACAAATTGTTCCCTACTACTGGGAGTTAACTCTAGATGCTCTGGTAATTAAAAGGGTTATATTATATATAATTGTTTTTGCATGTTTGGGGTGGTGAGCAGGGCATACAGTAGTCATGTAGTACTTCTGGTGATGGGAATTGCAAATGGGGCTCTCTTGTCATCTATAGAGTGAATAGGGGCCAAAAATTAATTGTGTGTGTGTGTTGAGATAAAATTCACTTATATCAATATCTGGGAATGTTCAAGTTTAACATCTGTTTTCTGTCTGCTCATTGGACTCAGTTTTTTCCTCCCTGTGATTTGACTATAAATAGGTTGCATAGCTATTAATGAAAAACTGACTTCTAAAAGTGCAATATACGAACAACTTTTAAATAATCCACTGACTTCGTAGCAGTAAAATAGATCTAGTGTATCACAAAATCAAAATACATGGAAGTACATAGTGTTGGAAATAAACATTAGTAATTAATGGAGGTGGGTCCGAAAAGTCATTGTAAAGATCAATCTACCAATAGCTGTGAGAATTTGAATAATGACTCTTAGTACAATAAATGAGTGGACAGAAATGAAACAGTGAGTTTCTAGTTGGGCTTTCTGCCTTCTGTTCTGAGAAAGTAAAAATCAAATGTTGCTGACTCTAAACAAGAAAATCTAATGTAGTACTTTTCTGCATTTCAGTTGAGTGTCCGTGGAAAAAACAAGAAAGAGAAATTAGAAGACTTTTTTAAAAACATGGTTAAGTCTGCTGATGGTGTCATTGTTTCAGGAGTAAAGGTGATTTCTTAAGCTGTTTTAGTACTGTCTTGGAAGCTATATCACATCTATGATTTTCTGCAGAAGTATGATTATGAGCACAATGTACCAACAAACCAGCTCTAGTTTGTAATATTTAAACAGCAACAATAAAAATCCAAGCTTGAATTCCTTAAAAGAATGACTCTTTACACAAGGGTGGCTGGGGCAGATTGACCCTTTAACTTACTGGGAAGGCTTCCAGTGAGTTGGTGCCTTGAAGGGCCATTGCTAACCAGGAACAAACTGTGCCAAGTCTGGTATTGCTAAAGGAACTATTTGATTAGGTTTTTTCATGAGCCATTTTAATATTCTAATCTGTTCCTGGTGGTGGCCTCAGCTGAACTGTGTATATAGCTTGCAACATTCAAATCTACAAAGTAGCATGGGGAATACCACTGTATGCTTGTACCATCTGACTGTAATGGGTTTTTGAATCTCTCCTGAAGAAATGCAGACAACCTGTCATTTTAGCTCAGTTCAGACATAACATGGAACCATGGTTTATTTTAATTATGGTTTGCTTGTCAAAGCAGGATCCAGCTAATAGACTCAAATCCTGGTTTGCTTGACAAATACTGGTTTCACTTCCCTCTGTTGCTAGGGAAGGCATCACCAGAGAACAAGCCAGAATTCAACCAGGATTAAGCCAGTCTGTCTGCATTCAGACATTGCATGAACAAAATTAAGACTGTGGTTAAACCAATTTCACATCCTGGTTTGATGGACCGTAGTTAATAGAGTGGCCAGCATTCAAACAAGCACACTAGCAATTGTTAGTTCAGATATCTCACAAAACCATGGTTTAAACTAAGCCTCTGTCTTCTTACCCCTTTGGATGGGACAAAGTATTGGTCTCGGCTTTCCATCTTCCAGTTGCCATGAGATCTAGGCACTTAAACTTTAAAAACATACCAAGGAAATAATTCCAGTAGTTAGTTTCCTTATTTTACATGGGCTACTAAAATTGCATATGGTTACAAATCAAAACCATTTCAAAATCACTGTAGTACTCAATTCTCTTTATTAGAATCAAATTTGGGGGGCTTTACATACTGAAAAAATAATATTGTCTGGGTTCCAAACTGCTATGTATAGAATATCACCCAGGATTTTTCTGCTGTGCACCCTCCTCCCTGTCCAGCTCCTCCTTGCTTATGAGGCAATTTGGATCCCAGTTTTTGAAAAAGATTACCTTTGGACTTTTAAGAACATAAGGAGAGCCCTGCTGGATCAGACCAGTGGTCCATCTAGTTCAGCATCCTGTCTCACACAGTGGCCAACAGTTCCTCTGGAGATCCAACAGGTCATAGAGCCTGAGGCCTTTTCCTGAAGTTGCTTCCTGGCACTGGTACTCAGAGCTCATTCCCCAGAAATCTTGTTGACTTGAAATCTAGCTGTTCTACTTTAGAATATGTTGCCTTGCTTGGCTTTCGTGGCCTGGAGAGTAGCACACATAGCTGCAATAAGACCACACTGTTTCTTTTTCTGTCTTGCACCTGTTCCACTTGTTCATTTTAGGAAGTAGTTATTTGGTTGGATTAGGAGCTCAGCTGGTGGCTAACTACATCCCTGAAAAAAGATTGTTTTGTCATATAGGATGTAGATGACTTCTTTGAACATGAAAGAACATTCCTTGTTGAGTACCACAACCGTGTGAAAGATTCCTCTATCAAATCTGATAAAATGACACGATCTCACAAAAGTAAGTTGGCCAAGTGGTAATATAAGATAAGGTGTGTATATAAAAACATAAAAACCCAAATTCTTTCCTTGACATAAACAATGAAAATTGCCCAGACATTTTTGTATACGTTTGCTTAATTTGTAGACTGACTGTATTGTTCTGACATTTGTTAAATTTAGAATATTTTTGCCAAGGTTAGGGTCAGTGTGGGACAAAAAAGAATGCCAGCTATGAGAAAGGGTAAATAAATCTGGGTTTGATCCACCAGAGAATTTCTGAAGATGGAAAGATTTTCACTTGCAGTGCACAACTTTCTCATCTCCCATTTCCATATGCAGCCCAAACTGCCTCCCTCCCAATTTGGGGTTGCTGCAGGAAGGTAGAAGTGGGAAAGTTGTGTTCCATGTTCCTGGGAGCGCTATAGTGGATCCAAGAATAAGATTGTGGGTTAAGTAGTAAGTCCGTAGAGGTCCCATTCTTTCCTCCTTCCTCTGCCTCCACCCCCTGTGTGTGTGTGTGTATGAGAGAGAGAGACTGGGAGGGAGGAAGATTGGGTGGATGGGTTCCAGCCTTAAGCAGGCACCATCTGTCCTGCTTTTCAAACCTTGAGAGCTATAGAAATGTGGACTTCAAAAATGCAAGGTGGATTACAAGGAAAAGAAGGGGTGGGCTTTCACGCACAGTCAAGGTAGATGTCTCTGCCCAGTCGGATTTTGTAAATTAATCCAAAGGGGAAAAACTGAAATGGTTTGAGTATTGGATATTCATAAAGGGATGGAATGTTAAGAGCAGCTGAGCATCAGTTAGAGAAGGAATGAGTGGAGAAGAAATCTGCCTCGGAACACTTAAATAATCCTGAAGGGGAAGGCTTTAGCATGGGATGGATTTCCAAATTGTGTTGCCCTCTTCCCTCCCTAATTCTTTATGGTCTCCAAGCTTGCAGTTACTGCTATGGAAAATCTAAACAAAATAGATCCATGTTTTGTGGCCTCTATTATGAAGTAGTCTGGGATACAGTGACATCATAAATTATTTGAATTTGGTTTGTTTGGAATAATCCTGTAGCATAATGAAACGAGTTGAATCACACACGTCTCATTTTCCAGATGTTGCAGATGACTGCAATAGAATTGGGTCGTCACTATACACATTGGGAACACAGGACTCCACAGATATATGCAAGTAAGACTTTAAAAAAAGACAGAACTCTAATATCATTCTGTACAGGATAATGGATGTGTGCATCTCAGTATCAGTGGGTTCCTCTGCTAATAATTTTGTCTTTTAAATAAGAATATATATTTTTTGTATTTACCCCACAAACACATGATTAACGTGAGGAATTAGTTTGCATGTTTGTGCAGGGTGCAGCAAACCAGGATCTTTTACCTAAAATAGTGGCTGTGAGAAGTAAGTCTTCAGTAGGAAAAGGATAACAGAGACTTGATATAAAAGGAATATTTTTATTGAGGGATTTGGTATAATAGTGTGTGTGTGTGTGTGTGGGGGGGACTTATCCTAAGCAAACACTAGCAGTGCTAAACCAAAGCACAAACACATTCCTTATCCCAAATATTATAGCAACAACAACCAAACATTTAGCAGAGCTGTTCAGTTTGGAGAAGGAGTTAATCTTTGAGCTAAAAGTGTACATGTGGGGAAAATGGGGAATAGGAGAGAGGAAAGTTGCAAACAGTTGAAACAGAGGTGTCCAGAACAGAGAGGAGCGAAGTGCCAGCTCTCTGTGTAGTGCGAGTGTGATCTGGAAAATAAGGGGGAGGGGGAATAAGGAAAGCAAATATTACTCGTCCTATTCTGCAAATAAATCAGATGAAAGAAGGAAGGATCCAGTGTGTGTTGGGAGTCTCTGGTGCAGTTCAGTTAGTGTCCAGGTGTAGACTCCAATTGCTGGCTCTAACGCCAGTCTAGTTATACTGTTTTTGGCCTAAAATGGGTTATTTTCAGGAAACAAAAGATTACGACAGAGGATAAAGGAATACATGAGAGTTGGGCAATTAATCTGGTGAAAACTATAGAACTGACTAAACGGCACCAAGAAGGGCAACAGGAAGGGAAGTCTGTGATTGAATTATAATTAAGGATTACAAAATTGAAGGCATGAAGCTGAGTCATAAATTCAGTGGAAGCTTTGGGGACAATGGGAAGATTTGAATTGGAGGTTCCAGACTGTCATAGTGTGCTTAACATTCTAATTGTGTTAATAGTCAGTGATCACCTATCATATAAAAGAAAATGCAGGAAGAGGAATCTTTGTCTTCTAGTCTGGTGTGGTTTAATTGCTGTCCTCCTGTTGGCACTCTCTGATTTCTCCCTAAAAGGCTTTCTTGAAAGAATTTGCTGTGGTCGTTGTCCCAGGATCCTCTGCTGTATTCACTGCTGCTAGGTTCTCTGTGAGGCACAAAACATGTTCTGTGTGTGCCTCTTGGGACTTGCTCATGGTGTTACATGTGCACTACATACATTCAGACTGGGAGGGAAGGTGTGCAGATGAAAGGGGGAGCTGGCAACCTATATATGGTGTATTCTCTTGGTATGGTAAATATGGACAGAGAGGCATTTTTAATGAAATATTTAGTGTTCGCTTTCCTCACATAAGGAAATTAAAATAGCTATTAGTGAAGCATTAAAGCAGAGGGCTTTCTAAATATTGTAGTATCTTTTCTTTCAAGGGGCACACAGACAAATTTATGAGTATTGCTGAACGCATACAATATCATCAAAGACTTGAGTTTTCTGTACTGCTTGTACCTCAGTGTTCCCATAGATTGAAGCAATGTGGGAAGATCAGATTTCTGGCTCGAACTATCCATACTGTGCAACAGGGTTGGATTCTGTCAAAAAGATCTGCTGGGTGGTGGGTTGCTGACTCCCCGCTCCTCCAAAGGCCCTCAAATTCCCGCTGGTTGCTTCTGGGGTGAAGCTAGTAGTCTTGATGAACAGTGTTGCAGCATTCTTACTTATATTATCATAAATAATGATAATTAGCACGTAGAGTGCAAATAAATGGTCTCCATTGACCGCCCTGCATGATGCAAACCAAATAACTGAATTATGTAGACTTCTGTTAGTTACATTGGATCCAAAGAGGGTTTGCTGTGTTTGACCTTCATAAAGTACCAAATTCTGACTAGTGTGTGCTTCAGAACTCTTGTTTGTTGACCCTGAAAATGGAAAATAAACACCTGCAAGCGGAACAAATCCTTGTAATGCTACCCACATAATTGACTGTATTTTCTGAAGCAAAGCTCAGATCTGATCTAATGGGCAATAAATACAATTTCAAATAAGTTAATTATCTCTGGATGTTTTGGGTAGTTTTGTCTTGACTCAGTGTCGAAAATGCTATCTATGCTATTATCTTTGCAGCTCATCAGATACAGCCACAGATACATGCATAGAACAGTCTGTGCATATTTTTTATATTGGATCCCTTGGAGGTAGAAATCAACCTGCTAGAGTAGAAATGAACTAAGCCATTTTCTGTATCTCCTTTTCCTTTTCAGATTTTTTCTGAAAGTATCAGAATTGTTTGACAAAACAAGGGTACGTATTAGGAAAGACATATCAGTATCTTATCTGCACAGTGCTGGTTATCAAATGATCATTGTTGCCACTAACATCTCAATGACTCTAGTTTAAAATTGTTAATTGGAGACTCGAATAATAGGTGTGTGCAAACTGGTTTCTTCAGCTGCATGAAAACCAAGGAGATTAACACCTTTTCTGCTTGGGGTTCATTCTTGCTGGTCAGTCTCCATGTTAAAATTCTATCACACTTATTCAGTATGTACCTAAAAAACTGCCTCTTGAAGCTTTGTTGGGTTAGAGTTCTTGCAAGGCTGCCAAGCTACTGTATGAAGAAAGAGGTAGATGGTCTGCTAACTTGCTATAGAGGAGGTATATGGATTAGTATCATATACAGCTCTATCTTAGTTGTAAAGAGAATAGTGATAGACATATTCTTCACAGTTTAAACTGTGTGCAATAGTCCAACAACATTTTAAGTCTTTATGTTCACTTATTTGAATTTACCTTTTTGTCATTTTATTAAATGGGAATTGCTGGGACTTTACAGTTCCAAAGCCTGGAAAGCAGGCAAACTGGAAACGGCTCAGGCATTTGGAACCTCATAGAGATGCTTCTCCTTGACCAGTGCAGTGCTTCAACTGTCAGCTTGAATGGGAGAGGCAAAAACTGATGTGTGTTTAAAGATGTGATTTTTAATAATTAGAGATGGTCATTATGCAAGTTTATATAATGTTACTCTACAATACTGTAAATTTCTTTTCCACACTGAATTCCCACTGATATGTAGTCAAATAGGTCACTTATATAATGGATGTGTGGTGATGGTTAGTTGCATAATCTGAACCCCAGCTTGTTTTGATGGGCTTATCATGTAAGTAGGGGAGATACTTGACACCTTTTTACACATTCCTGATTTAATACTTGTATCTTCTTCCTGCTGTGTTGGATCTGTAGCTTGTGGTATGCAGTCTTAATCTGCACTGCAAACATAATTGCCATCAGGAATGGGTACAGGTTATTCTATTGTGGGTTGAGCTCAGCTTCATGCTGCCTCTCTGCTCACAGGACTCAAGTGCTGGATCAAATGTTGTCTTTTTTGTACTCTCCCCTAACTGTGCTTCAGGCAGGCTTTTTTTTTTTTTTTTGAGATCTTTGCCTGCTTAAAATAAATCAAAAAAGATTTAAATAGATAGAAGCATTTGTACACTTCAAAAATGCTTCAACAAAGCAGAGAGGTGGCTTTGTGAGTGATGTAAGGGCCAGCTAATCAGCACTGTCCAAACTGTGCTTGATCTATATAAGCATGTATATTTCTCCAAAGTTCTGAGAGCCACAGCAGGATCAACACAAATTAGGTAGTATGCTTACCTTTCAACCTCTATTTTAGTTCAGTGGTGTCTTTGAGGTCCCTTGTGTTTCAAAAGTAGTTTTTCAGAATTCTTCCATTCTCGACTTCCCATAAGAATGTATATGTGCATTTTATATATCTGAAGTCCAAGTGTATAAAAATTTAATTGAAAATAGAATGTGTACATGTGGGGATTACTATTTCAAAGTATGCTCTTGTGAATTTGTTACCACTTGATTGCTTCTGAAATCAATTTGTTTGGGTCTAGAAAATAGAAGCACGAGTGTCTGCTGATGAAGACCTTAAACTTTCAGATCTTCTAAAATATTACTTAAGAGAATCTCAAGCTGCAAAGGTGAATATTTACTGTTCTTTATTTTTAGATGTATGTTTTATGAAAGAGTAATTTCTGACTCTTCCAAATAGATAATTCCAACTTTTTAAGCTTTTAACAGTTTACCAGGCAGAAACCATATTGCAGAATACTTACAATAACTGATGAGTGGCTTTTGATCCTCCGAGTAATAGTGACAACTGACAGTTACTACACATATTTCAGCCATAGTAATTCCACTATTGTTTATTCTCCTGAAGCAAAATTACACAGGAGTTGAGTAGCATGTTAGACTAACAATATTTATTTCAGAATGCACTTTTTGTAACTCAAGAGCTCACTGGATATTTAGCCAAGCTTGTGGATATGCACTTTTATGCATCTGAGGAAGTGACTTCTGACTCATGTACGTTCATGCTGAAATAACTTTTGTTGGTCCTCAGTGTGCTTACCTGACCTATGTGTAACTATTTCAGCCAGTATTTGAAAACAGCATGCATAATCTTTTTGCCTCTACCAATTATTTTTTTGACATTAAATATGCTTCCTCATAAGACCAAAGCATTCTGCTTGTTTTTAAAAAAGGCTTAGATCCTGTAATTCCCTCCTCTCTTCACTGGCAAGCAGAAAGGGGGGCTGCATTGCTTATTTTCCCTCTCCAAATACAACTATACCCCCTCCCTGAGCCACTATGGGAGGAGTTTTTCAAATTTTGTGACTGGGATTGCTTCCAGAAAAAAATGGCAAAAACCCTTTGTGCAAGAAGAATTAACGCTGTGCTGCTCAGGGTCCAAGCAATCATTATATCAAAAGGGAATGATAGGATTGGTTATATTTAATTTTCTGTTCAGTTACTCCTAAACAAATGAATTTGTCTGGGAAGCTTGTCTGGCTTAGTAAAATTAAATTTACACTGTTATGAAAACAGAAATCTAACTCTGAGTAACATTACCCCATCTTGTTTGGGTGAAGATACATTTTCCAAAAGGAGTATATCTTATTGACTTTGTATGGTATACGTGTTTTGCAGGACCTTCTATACAGAAGATCTAGGTCATTAGTGGATTATGAAAATGCTAACAAGGCACTGGACAAAGCAAGAGCAAAAAACAAAGATGTCCTGCAAGCTGAAACTACTCAGCAAATTTGTTGTCAAAAATTTGAAAAAATATCCGAATCAGCAAAACAAGGTATTTGGAACTTGGTAGTGCTTTAAAGTTTGGTGTTATTTCCTTATGCCTTTCAGACAAATGTATTAATATGCATTTTTTTGTTAAAAGAAACATTCTAAACCCACAGAAGAATAACTGTAGAATATGCATTTCAAGCTGATTTCTATATGAAAATGCCTCTTTGTAACTGTGTAAACATTTGTGCGCGTCTCCTCAGTGCCAGCTAGTTCTTCTTATAGGTCTGAAGTCATAATGCGGGTAAGAGTCAGTAGATGGCAAGATCCTGAAGTACCACTGAAGTACTTTGAGATGCATGTGGCTCTTCAGCTCCTTGTGCTGAAACTAACTTGAGAGTCCAGTTAGTGTGTCTTGATTTCTTAGGGGAACAATTGGAGAAGCTGAGTTAATCACATATCAGATATTTTCTCCAATGTATCCCAAATGTAGCCTGACCAAGGGTGCATGTGTATATGAGCTAGAAAAATGTGTTCTCCCTGGAAACAGGTGATCATTAACGAATTGTCAAATTACATAACTACAAGATTTAGTGCTGTTGGAATTTATAATGCTAGACATGTAGACAAAATGAAAGGGGACCCGTAAGGACTTGTAAGGGGCATCTCATTTTCCCCTCCACTACTGTTTCCTCTTTACCTTCTCTGAAAGCCCCATAGCATCTCCCCTTTTCCAGTTTCCTTTTTCTTCTTCTCACCCATCAGCTAAGCTAACTTTATCAGCTAAGCTAACACCCATCTTCAGCTTTCCCTTATCCTGGCAGCCTCTACCCAGGAAAACTATGGCCCAGTTGCGAAGGGAGGGTTGCCAGGCTGGGCCCAGTTGCTTGGCGGGAAACCTTCAAGGACTCACAGGGGGCACCTCACTTTCCTTTGTATACCTCTCCCCACACTATTTCCTTTTTACCCGCTCCTGCCGCCCCAATCTCTTTATCTTTCCTTACTCTTCCCACCCACCAGCCAGCCTAACTTTTATCTGCCCCCGCATCTTCAACTATTTTTATTTACTATAGTTATACTGTGCCTTTCTTCACAATGGAGGCCCAGAGCATTTTACATCATTCTGCTCTCCATTTTATTCTCATAGCAACTCTGTGAAGTAGGTTAGGCTGAGAATGTGTAACTGGCCCAAGGTCATTCAGTGAGCTTCCATGGTAGAGCTTCCTGGGTCTTGCAGATCCTAGTCCATCACTGGCTTCCATGAGGTGGCTGCTGTTGAACAGTAGTAAGCAGCCAGTCCTGGGTGAGTCATGCAGGTCACATAGTATCAAGAAGCCCAGTGGTTACTGCTAGCCCTGATGAGTCCTCCTTCAGAGGCCAGAATAGCCCTGAAAGCCCCTCCCCTTTTACTGCAGAAACTTAGACTTGAAGGCTAGCAATACTGTTGTGGTTGCCTAGAAACAGCCACAGAGGGGTTTGTTGCTTAAAGTCACAGGTGCTGCTTTTATTATTTTGTGGAGTTTTAACTCTCCCATGTATTTCTTTTTTTTTAGGTTTCAGATTTTTCTACAAACCTGGGCCATTTTTAAGTATCCATAAGTTTGGCCATGTTGAGAACTAGATATATTGATAGCTTGAATTACACCCTTAAATTCAAAAGTGCTTCTAGGTTCATGCTGTTGTATGAGACTTTTTATTTTTTCTCGTAGATAGGACTGTTTATTAAATGTGTAGAAGTATAAACTTAGAATCCACTTACCAACTTTTTATTTTCTTGTAGAACTCATCGACTTTAAAACTAGAAGAGTTGCTGCATTCCGGAAGAATCTAGTTGAACTGGCAGAATTGGAACTGAAGCATGCAAAGGTGGTTATTCTCCTTGTATTTTCATCACTGTTACCTGAAAATTAGCACTCAAAAATAAAGGTCTACATATTTCTGGAAACCTTGAGGCCGTGGTGGAAATAATAGTTTTTGGTTTAGGTTTTTGGGGAGAACCTGAAATATATGCAAAACTTCACAAATCTAAATGTATTTTATCGCCTTACAGTGTAAAATGTATAATTTTACATACACATTTTGCATATAAAATTGTTTTATTTGGTATAGTTATGCACCTTAGAAGTATAAATACCTCATTTATTCCCTGACTTTCTTCCCCAATGGGGACCCAAAGCAGCGTACATCATACTCCTCTCCTCCATTTTATTCTCACAACAACCCTAACAGTATGTGACGGGCCCGAGGTCACCCAGCAATCTTCCTTGGCCTAGTGGAGATTCATACCTGGGTCCCCCAGAGCCTAGTCCAGCACTGTAACCAGTAGACCACATTGGCTTATACAAACAAAATTTTGAATGCACCCAATACACGAGAGAGATCTGCAATCAGATGCACTATATGCTGCCTTAGCATACCTCTTAACTTTTGTTATCTCAGAGGTAGGAAAAAGTCAGTTGAAAATAAACTACTTCTGTAGTAAACAGATTGTAAGTTAAACTTTGTAAGTTAAACTTTGTACCATTGAAAAAAACAAACTCATCAATAGTGGATTATCATACATACATCATCATATTGTGAGCAATTGTTCACATGTGAATAGGATTCAAGGAATTATCTAATCTTGCTTGCATTAAAAAAATCTTCTTACTGTATATATTTAGTGAAGTGGACTATAAATGAGCTAAATAAATAACAGCATTTCACTCATTCCAAAAGAGACTATTTCATATGTGTTCTACCCAGTGATGTGGGTTTTCAGCAAAAATTGAAATTGGAAAATTTTCTGAGGCCCTAAATAGAGTGTGATTTAGTGTGTACATTTTGGTTTGTATATAATACACAAAACTGAAGGAGAACCATGTTAATGTTATGTCCTAATAGCAACAAATACTTGAACTGAAATAGATGGGGGGGGAGCAAATGTGGACTTATGTCCAAGCAAATAAAAATGTTTAGATAAAGACAATATAGCATGTACTTCCGTTACATTTATGAAAACCCTCACAGGCGCTGAAAGCTGACACAATAATTTTAATGTATCAAAGAACTGTGCATGATATGCTGTGGATGTGGTTGTTAACTCATCTGTTGCAGCAGAATTTCACTCACTTCCACAGATGCAATTGTTTTCCAGTTTCCAGGCACTCAGGATAGCATAGTTTTCATTTAGAGATGTGAAGGCCCAGAATCCACCCCCCCCCAGAATTTTATGCAGATTCGCCCCCCTCCAGGAAACTTTGGAGAACATTGAAAAAAAACCTATGAAGTATGTTCTCTTGGAATTAGTGAAATGCTTTCTAAGATCAGGCTTTAGTCACTCAATGTATAGTATGGTTAGTAGATTCCTGTGTTAGATAGTTCCTGTGCAAATTGTAAACATATTGCATATTTTCAATCATATTTAAATGGGACTAATTTTGTCTACAGTTAATATGCTGTAATGTGCATGGTGATGATACACCAGTGGTGGCGAACCTATGACACGCATGCCAGAGGGGGCACTCAGAGCCCTCTCTGTGAGCACACTTGCCGTCGCCCCAGCACAGAGTTTGCCTGAGTTCATTATTAGAAAGCCAGAGGGATGCAGGGCCGAGCTGCTCCCCTCCCCCTCTCCACACACACCTGAGGGCGTTTCTCACATCACCCGCCCCTCTGCCCAGCAGCCCAATGGGAGCCCTTCTCCCTCCCCTGTCACATGTGGCAGGGCGGCATGTGACAGTTCTTATAGCCGTTCCCTTTCCCCCAGGGAAGCCTGGGAATTGTAGTTTTGGGGAGAGGGTTAAGGAACCTCTAGCAGAGAATTTTTACATTTGTATGTGTGTCAATTAAAGACCTTCAAAACATCCTAACATTATCGGCCTTGCAAACTGAAGGTCGTGGCTTCCTTTATACTATAGATGTGGGCCACTGTGAGATACAGGAGCTGGACAAAAGATGTTAATGTATGAGTTGTTTTTTCTAAACTAAAACCTCAGTATTCAGGTTAAATTGCCATGATGGCACTTTGCGATAAATAAGTGGGTTTTGGGTTGCAGTTTGGGCACTTGGTCTCTAAAAGGTTCGCCATCACTGTGATACACTATTGAAAATATCAGTATTTTCAGTGTTCTCAAGTTTAACTCCCCGTTCAAATATTTGCTAGCCCTATTATGATGGTATGTGACTGTGTACAAAAACACTATTCTATAAAATGTGTGTTCTATTTTCAACTTCAAAATTTAACTTAAATGTATCTTACCTCTCAGCTGGCAAAAGTAAAATACATGTGCTGCCAAGGTAGCATAGAGTGCAGAAGTTTGTGGTGCTCTTTATTATTAGGGTATACTCACAGTTTTTTTTTCTTTTAGAAAAGCTACAGCATTTATCCCTTTTTAAATTTCATAAATATGTTGGTTGCTTCTACACTCGGCTTTCCTTATATGGGCAATCGAGTGCTATGTGCAGGAATGCGAGAGGCCAAAACAGCCCTAGGCTAAGGTCCTGCCCTCTCCTTCTGCCACACCCTTCACCTGATGAAAGGCCAAGAGGAGGCTGGAGAGAGGGGAGATGCTGCCATGCCCATGCTCCTCCATGCACGCTGCAGTATTCCTGGGCTGGCACAGGGCTATGCCAGACACTGCCATCCTCTTCCTTGCTGGCCCAGGGGCAGTGTGGCCAGCAGTCAGGAGCACGGTGGTGCAGCTGGTGAGGAAGGAACACAGTGGTGTTTTGTTTCACCCTGCTGGATCAGGTGTAATACAACTTGCAAGGGAGGACTATGGCCAATCAGTTTCTCCTCAATGGCCACACCACGCCCAGGCCAGCACAGGACAGAGCCAGGCACCACCAGGTCCCTACTCCTCACTGGCTGTACTGCATCCAAACAAAAGCACAGGGTGAAGCTCTCTGGGACAGGTAACCCTCCAGGACTGCAGCTACCAGGATTTTCTCAGTAAAATAAATGGCCAGTCCACCCCGACTATATTATTTTCTAGAACTCCTGTGCTATTCTTGGCATCACCTGAATGTTTTACAGCTAAGGAGGAAAAAAATGTAGATAGTTTTCATCTTAATTTAGTAGACTGTATTTTACACTGTGCAGGACTAAATAAAGGCAGTGACACTTGTCTTGTTTCTACAGGGTAATTTACAGCTGTTGCAGAGCTGTCTGGCAGTGTTAAATGGAGACACATAAACCAGGATTCAACCTCCCATTAAAAGGGCTGCCTTCTGCTGGAGTTTATTTTCATGACTTTAAATTGGCATTTAAAACTTGATGGAAGTTGGTTGACAAAGGACACATAAACAAGCTCCTCTTTTTTTTTTCTTCTGAAAAAGCATAAGGTCACCTGAGTAATTCCAGACTATATGAAGCAATGGCAAAATTGTTATACACACATATTCACATTTGTTAATTTAATCATTGTATGCTCTTATTGTTCAGAAAACCAAACATTCTTGGTCTTTTTTTTGTGAAAGTAGCCAATATAATTATGTTCTTGTTAAGGTTAGTATTGAATATTGCTGCCACTCTTATTTTACTACCTTTTTGTAACTTCTGAAGTTGATAATTTGAAACAAATTGTTCCAAATGGATTAAATATTGCCACTAGATGTTTGAATATTGTTGTTATAAAGCATTGGCTTGGTTATTCCACATAACGTTATCAAGCATCTTAACTTTTTTCCCCAAATAACAAACATTTCCTAGAAATTTTGGAGCAAACTTTATGTAATCTTTATAATAGGAACTTCAAAAGAAAAGCAAATGCATCAGTATGTTTGCCTTAACTTGTAGACTAATCCCAATTATTGTAAAATAAACTGTGAAAAGTGATTTTTTTCTAAAATTCTGCAGTCATTGTATTGTTTATCATTTTCAAGTTTAGTGAATTCCCACTTAACTGTGAATATTGATTCTTTTAATAAAATGTCCTCATCTAGAATCCTATGTATATAGATGCCCAGGAATTAATATCACAGGGAGATGCCTTTACTGATAGTCTAAACAATCAAAGAAGCTCATCTGGTGGGGGCATACAAGAGAGGGCCTTTTTGGTGGCATCCCCATAATTATGGAACAGCCTCCCTGGGAAGGTGTGCCTGGCCCCTTCACTTTCGATCTTCAGGAGGCAGCTGACTAAAGCTTTATTTATGACTGCATTTGACTAATTTAGTTTTTATTTATTGGCAGCCTAACTGAGATTTTAAACTGTTGTCTTTTATGTATTTTAGAACTCTTTTATTTATATGGCAAGCCCCCTTGAGTGCTGAAAGGTAGAAAGGCAGCTGATGTTTTCAATAAATAAATACATGGTGCTCCACTGTGAGCTTCTCCAGCCATATCTATGGTAAGCACAAAAGAAGGAATATTCATAGCAGTTCCTTGCACTGAAACTGAGGTTTCAGAATGAACTGTGAATGCAGATGCCAGGCCTAGACCTTTCTATTCTTCCTTTTTCTTGGGGAAACTGACAGGAGCAAAAATTCCATAAAGCGCTCCTCCTCTCCTTTCCCTTGTCATGAGTTCTGTTTTTGCCCTGTTGAGCAGTTTCCTTTGCAATAGAAGACTGAGGAAAAGTAGGAATTGAGGAGTTCTGCTGTCTTTTCAACCGGTGATGAAGAGACTGCTCAACAGGGCAAAAACAGAACAGATAATGAGAGAAGGGAGTGGCAGCCTAAGGTAAACATAGGAGTGGTACATAAACACTTAGTTTCTTTAAATGAAACTAAGGGCCAGATGAATGGCATCCATGGGTACAGATAGAACTTGGGGATATAATTTTCTGAGCCTCTGTCCATTCTTTTTGAGAATTCTTGGAGAACAGGTGAGGCGCCAGAAGATTGGAGGTGGGTAAATGTTGTCCCCATTTTCAAGGAAGGGAAAAAGGAGAATCCGGGTAACTACTGACCTGTCAGCTTGACATCTATACTTGGAAAAGTTTTAGAACAAATAATCAAACAGCCAGTCCTTGAGCAATTAGAAAGAATGGCTGTGATTACTAAGAACCAGCACGAGTTTCTCAAGAACAAGTCATGTCTCTATGATTCTCTCGCCATTGTACCTATGATGGCAAAATCTGTATCTGCTAGAGTATTCAGATTCTCTCAGCTTTAGCTGTAATGGGGTTTGGACCAGAAACTGTTCTGAGGACGCCAAGAACTGTCTTTAATTTTCTTCAAATCGAAATATAAAAACCAGTAATATATGCTGAGCCCTGACCTGGATGGCCCAGGCTAGCCTGATCTCATCAGATCTCAGAAACTAAGCAGGGTCAGTCCTGGTTAGTATTTGGATGGGAGACCACCAAGGAATACCAGGGTTGCTGTGCAGAGGAAGGCACTGGCAAACCACCTCTGTTAGTCTCTTGCCATGAAACCCCCCCAAAAGGGGTTGCCATAAGTCAGCTGCGGCTTGACGGCACTTTACACACACACACACACACACACACAATTTATGCTGAATGCATTTGTGTCAGAGTACTTCCACACCAAACCTGAGCTAATATGGACTGTGATTAATCCAGTATTCTTCATTTTAACGTTCTGAAGTTTTTGAATTCTGTCCTAAGTCATCCACATTATTTTAGAAACAGAAAAAGTAAATACAGATGCCACTAATTCACAAGTGTGGCCTACCTCTTAAGGTCCTGAAGTTTTTCTCTGCTTTGGGGTAGGAATCAGATGAAGTTTGCTTATTTTCTGGGAGAAGCAGGCTGAAAGCAATCCAAGTAAGACACACAGACTCCAGTGTAGGGTTGCCAACCTCCAGGTAGTAGCAGATCCCCTGCTATTTCAACTGATCTCCAGCCAATCGAGATCAGTTCTCCTGGAGAAAATGGCCGCTTTGTCAATTGGACTCTATGGCATTGAAGCCCCTCCCCAAACCCCACCCTCCTCAGGCTCCACCCCAAAAACCTCCCACTGGTGGCAAAGAGAGACCTGGCAACCCTACTCCAATTCCATGCATATGGCTTTGAAGTATGCTGTGTTGAAAGAAGGGTTTACTTCTGGACAAGTATGCAGACACACAGTCCTCTGTGCACAAGATATGGGCAAATAGCTAGCAGAAGCACTGCAGTGAAAGCAAAATAAATGGGCTGTGCTTTATCAATTTACAGGAGATGAAAACAGAAAATCCTTTACATGTGTGATAGTTTTTTTTAATTCTCCTTTTGGATGTGGATCTTTGTCTAATTTTTTACACCCCCCACCCCCAAATTCCTTTCTTTATTCTCTACGGCATTTGCCCCTTGGACTTGGGGATACCCTTCTACTGTGATGCCATATTTGCAACAGAAATATGCTGCTTTCTCTTCTGCCTTCCCTGGTGGAATTTCTGGATTAAAGTCCAAACAATAAAAAAAACATATTAAATATCATTTACTCAAGCTGAATGTATCCGAAGAAGTGAGCGGTGACTCACGAAAGCTCATACCCTGCCAGAAAATATTTTTGTTAGTCTTTAAGGTGCTACTGGGCCCTTGCTCTTTTCTACTCAAGCTGAATGTGTTCTTTTGTACAGTGGTAGTGGGGAGATGAAGGCTGGATGCTTCAATGTAGCAGAGGAGGCTACTCCTCAAACAAGCTCTTCCACACGCAAAGTAAAAGTATAGGAGTCCTGGTTCTCATTTGCACCACTCACCACAATCCGTTTTAGCAGTTAGAACAACAAGGAGGCAGTACTTATTCTGGCTACATTAAGCTGGCGTCCTGTTTTGAAACCACCACCGTTTCCGGCACTCTGGTTACTCAAAAACTTGCAAACGCCGGCGCACCAGCTACGTGCTAAAACGGCGACTCGGCCGCCTTACGCTCTGCGGGCGCACTGAGATGACTCAATAACCGGAAGCACAATCTCCAGGCTAGGCGAAACCGGAAGAAGAAAGAAAGCATTTCCGAGGAGACCGAGTTCCGAGGGGCTTGTTTAGCCGGAAGGGTTCGCCATGAGCTGCTTGCGGGAGGAGGATGATCCCTATGTAATCGAAGAGCCCAGCGACGAGGAACCGGCGCAGAGCAGGTCGGGTTGGGAGGCGATGCAAGGCTATCCCTCCTGTGTGGGTGGGAAAGATATGAGGAGAGAAGTTCTCTTTTAGGAGTAAATTGCGAGAATGCGACTGAAGCCGTATCTGAAAATGAACATTTCTTGGGGGGGGGGGGGTTGGTCTGCCGAAACTCACCCTGTTTATCATCTCCAAATACTTCTTTGCCGCCATTGACGTCTTATTTAAAAAGATTGTGAAAGAAACTTGGCTTCCAGGCATTTCTCCCTGTTCTTGTTGCTTAGGTGACGCACAAAGCACCAAACTGTTCGTACCCTGATTTGCATGACAGTGTATCTGCTTTCCTCGAGAGTTTCTCGATTGATTCATGCTGTTTCCACACTTGATTTATGCATGAATCCAATGACTTGGGTATTCATAATAAATAATACATTCTGTTTTTCTCTCAGTTGGAACAGCCAGATGTGGGCTTTACTGTACATTTGTGACTGCTGTTGTTAGTAGTTTCACTTCATATCCAAAGAGAGAGACATTATGGCACCATCACATGGAACTCTAAATAAGGAGTGCGGTTATCATTTTTCTTGTGATTTTTTTTACACGGTTCTGCTTGTATGTTGCATCTCCTAGGTGTTGTATAGGTTTTAACTCTGGGTAGAGCTGGCTTTAGTTTCTTAGTTATTTGCCCATGTATGCCTGGAGACATTCAACCCTAGGGGCCAGAATTTTTTGTATAAAATCAGATGTTTTTTTTGTTGCTTCTGCAGGATTATTAGTACTGTCTTGTAATTAAAGCTTTAAAGTGGGGAGGGCAGATCCTTTCAAACGTTTTTACTAAACCAGTGTCAGGATTGGCATGACTGTTCTGGTATAAGGGTCCTGAATATTTCATTCTTTTTTAGCTCTGAAGATGAAGTAGATGTACTTTTACATGGCACCCCTGAGCAGAAGCGCAAGCTGATAAGGGAGTGTCTGACTGGAGAAAGTGAATCCTCTAGTGAAGATGAGTTCCAGAAAGAAATGGAAGCTGAGCTGGACTGCACCATGAAAAATATTGAAGGCAAATGGAAATTGCAGCTTACAGGTACATATCTTTACAACCTTATAAAGTATAAGTAAAATGTCTCTATTTATTATGTTGGATCATACCAAAATAACAGAATGATTGTGTGTCTCTGTTATGTTGGATTATACTGGTTTTGGGCTAGTTATAGTGTTCACTAGTTATTTCCTTTAGAAACATTATAGTAGGAATCAGTAACTGTAGGGCCCTAAATTGAATCCAGCCTCTTAAAAAGTGATATTCATCTGTTTCAACAGAATTAAATTCTTATCACTGAGGGGGAGGGTCCACTGGGACATCTCATAATCTGCATTACTTGTTAGTTCCATTTCAGGCTGGTGTTTACAGTATTTATTTAAAATATTTATGCCCCACTTTATCGCTGCAAACTCTAGGCGGCTAACAAAACAGCAAAAGCAGCAAGTGTCCAACAAGTTAAAACCAATGCAGAATTAAAACACAGAGGTAAAAGCCAGTACACAAAGCTGTCACAGCTAAAATGGTTTACCTGCCACCAATTGAACAGAGCATTCTTCTGGCACAGAGTATCCCTTTCACCACATAAGACATAGCAATAAGAATTTTAGTTTTGATTTGAGCTGCACAGCCAATTAGATGAATTCATATGTTTTTTATGTAGTTATAGTATTTGCGGATTTATCCCCCATCACTGTTTAAAAATCAATAAAACATATGTATTCTCTCACCCAATTCCTAGGGGTAAAACCATGAAAAACATTAATTACAGCTTTTAAACTGTCAAGCTTGGCTAATATTGTACTGTCAGTGGTGTCTGTTCATTGTTGTTAATTTTATCTTTAGCTGTGGAAAAATTTCCACCCCACATCCCTGTTAGCAACATTTGTAACTACAGTTTTCAAAACAAGTATACAGATAGTTCTGATTGGAGTGGTTGTAAAGGTTCCTGCAGTCAAGATGTGTGGAATATGTTTCAGCATGGATTGATGTTGCATTAACCAGTCCTGGTGCATACAATGCATTCCTTATGGCTGGCTGCCTTCAGATGACACAAGGTTGCTGGAAGTACAGAAGTGGTGATGTTTCTTTGAGATTCTTCCCATGCTCCAGGTTTCATGGGTCTACTCTCTGGGCATGTCATAACAATTACCAAGTTATTTGTGGTAACATATCTAGCTTATGTTGTTTTGATATTGAGAACCAACTGGTTGTAAAGTGTTTAGCACTTGGTTCAGAAGACATGGGTTTTCTCGTATTGCTTGAGGAACAGCTATTTAACCTGTTAGTCAGAAGACTACTGTGGCACAGTGGCTTAAATAAAGGAAATTAATTATGAAATCCCTCTTTGCCTCAGAAGCCTCCTGGGTGGGCTTGAGCAAACTTCTCAGATTTTTTGGGAGTTTGCTGTAACTGTGGAGAAAGTATGGTATACAATAAATAGTTTCCTAAGTAGCCACCTTTTAGAAAATAGAGAGTCCAAAGATTAAAGTAACTATATAGACTGTTACAAGGAATGTCAAACTGATGTATTTCCAAGATAATTAGATGACTGCTCCATTGTAATGATTCCATGATGACTTCATATTTCGTTTTCAACTTTGTGGCTAGATGCATCTTCTAGTGCTGGGCAATCTGGAACTGTCACCACTTCAAAGTACTATGATGACATTTATTTTGATTCTGATTCAGAGGATGAAGACAAAGCAGGTAAATAATCGATAGCCTAATAACATCCCTTTTCTCCTGCAAACCATTCACATCTACAGAAATGATGGCACATTGCTGTTGACAGCATAGATGCTGTCATAGTTGCTATTTAGGCCAAAAGCAGCCTGTCCTCCTTCTGTCTGGAGTGATTTTCATCTTTAACCTGGACAGGTTGTGTCCTCCCCCTGCTTCTGTCCTCCAGTTGAAAAACCGCCCTCCCAATTTTCATTAGTTTCTGGGCTTTGATAATCACATAAATGTAATGTGGAGGTGAGAGGAGTCATGTGCATTGGGACCTGTTCATCATGGAGATCTTTCATAAATGCCTCTAACAATAATATCCTTTATACACTATGAAATTTTCATGGATTATCTTTCATGTAGAATTCCTTGGTTTTCCTGACTATCCTGACAAAAGCATCCTTGGGACACAGAATGTAAAGCCATAGGGAATGAAGCAGAGGATGATAGAATGGGGGAAGTGGGGCAAATATTTAGTATATTGTATGGGAAGGCAAGGGGTACTCCTCTTGCTGGAGAAAGTGGATTGTTGGCAGAATGCTTTAAATTGGTTCCTCTGTAGAATTGCCGTTGTCCTAGATCACAAGTTGTGTGAATTTATACCTTAATGGTTTTGGAGTGATTTGTATTGCTGTCTTATGCCTTACCATTGGTCCATCTATCCCAGTATTATTGGGTCATACTGGCAGCAGCTCTCTGAGACTGGTTTTTCAGCTGCACTGGCTCTATTTGTGTCTGCCAGCCTGTTTGCCCTCCCAGTGAAGAGTGCCTTATGTCAATCAGGTAATCCTTCCTGTTGGGTTTGTGAGAAAGTGTTCTCTTGAATCAGAAATGAGCATTCCATTCCCCCCTCATTTTAGATTTTTATTTGAATACCAGTTACTAATAATAGCAGCAAATAACATTTCTTGCATAAAAAGAGCAGTTATAAAAACCATTCTTCCTTGCTACGCGTGATGTGTTCTGTAGGCTGAAACCTTTATAGGTTGGACTGCATTAATTCTTCTAAGGAACCACAAATAGAAGGATCAGAAGCTTTGTTTTAACTTTGTATGGCTGCCTTGCAGAGGCCTGGAAAGGAATGTAAATATAATATCGAACTGTAGTGCTGCTGTGTCATCATGTTCATTGTTTTCTTACTTTGTGTATAAACTTGACAGTTTCTCAAGAAGCCAAGAAAAAACGGAAACATAAACAACGTCGAATTCCAACTAATGATGAGTTGCTGTATGACCCAGAAGAAGATAAAAGAGACCAGGAATGGGTAGACAGGCAAAGAAGAAGGTGGAGTATTTATATTCAGCCATGGGGATACACTAAATTGACATATTTTATTATGCAAAGTGCCCTGACCTAGATGGCCCAGTAGCCTGATCTCATCTGATCTCAGAAGCTAAGCAGGGTTGGCCCTGGTTAGTATTTGGATGGGAGACCTCCAAGGAATACCAGGGTCGCTATGCAGAGGCAGGTAATGGCAAATCACCTGTTTGTCTGTTGCGTTGAAACAACCTACAGGGTTGCCATAAGTTGGCTGCATCTTGACTGCACTTTACACACATATTATACAAAGCTGCTGAAATTTCATGCTGTAACTCCAGTGTGTGTGTATTATAAATTTGCTATGACATCTATGGATGTTCCCTGTCCTGTAAAGTAGGTATAAATATTGTAACTAACAAAACGCTTGAATAGATACAGCCAAGTAGAACATTCTTTAGTCTTTGAGAATGCACTTTGAGGCCAAACTTCAACTCTTATTGGGGATGGCAAAGAGCTAGAAATGTGAAAACTTTATTGTAGTGCTCTTTTCTGAAACTAAGAAACTGCCAGGTTGTACAGAGTTACTCCAGCCTGAACCCATTATTTTGATAGGATTAGATTGGACTAACTATACATAGGATTGCACTGAATGTGTACTTCAGGTGCCAAATGTCATTTAGAGAATGCGGGCGCTGTTCAGATATAAAAGGAACTGTAGAAGTTTGTTTGCTCTGAGACAAATCGGGAGAACAGATGTCTTAAGGAGGGTTAAAGTGACAATGGACGTAATTGATGGTGGCAGGTAGAAAGTAAAATAATGTCTCAGTGCAGGATGATACTCGTCATGTAGATAGTTTCAAGGATGTCTGACGAAGGGAGCTTTGACTCTCAAAAGCTTATACCCTGAAAAATCTTGTTGGTCTCTAAGGGACTACTGGACTAGAATCTAACTCTTCACCTAGTATCAAGCACCTATTTGTGAACACTTGGTTGCAGTTTCACCTTCCTGCAAATTATGAAATTTGCTTACGGTTCAAACCCAAACCAAAATGAATAAATTATCATATAAATGTCTATGTTTGATTTTTTTTTGCACCAGGGTTTTGTTTTAATAATGCAGAGGGTGTGTGTCCAACCACTGACTCATGTAAGTTTTCCCACATTTCTGTCTGTTCCTGCAGCTCCTTTCAACCCACAAAAGTTTTTTCCTGCGTTCGCAGGATCAGTGCTGGGGAGCAGCCATGTATGTTGGTGGGGTATAGGAGGAGGGACAAGTCAAAGCCTTTCCTCTGTGGAGCTGTACCTATACAAGGAGGAGAGGTTTCACCCTCTTGCCCTTCTTCCCCCAGTCCCTCCCCCAACTTGTTTGGCTCTTCCTCCTTGTGGGTTCCATGACCCTGGGAATAATCTTTCCTAGGGTTGGAAGGGGCTGCAGGCATGAAGGCATGTGATAAATCTCTTAAGTTCCATGCACAGAGTGATAGGGTGTGCTGCCCATCTTCTGATGGTTCTGAGTTTCTCTCCCATTATTTTTAAAGAAAAAATGGTAACCATCACATTCTGGCATCATATTGCAAAAACTAATTTCTCATATATTGCAGAATTAATTTCTTAGATACTGGGAGGGTTTTTAGTAATGGGACAAAGAGTAATCCTGAAAGCCGCTCATTGTCCTTGAAGAATGTGATAGAAAAAGATTATTTTTATTTATTTTATTTATATTTTAGATTTATATCCTGCCCCTCCCCTACTACATCAGGGCTTGGGGTGGGTAACAACAAATCAAATACATTTAAAAACAGAAACAATAAAATTGATTAAAATCCAAATAATAAGATAGCACCCTAAGTTCCCAGCAGAGCTGACTCCCGAGAATAACAAACTCTCCACCAAGTAAGGGGGGGGGACCGAGGGAAGCATATAGAAAAGAGGGCCTCTGCCTGGTGACTGGTGGATATAATAGAGCAGCCAAGAGTTCTCAACTATGTGCCTGGTGGAACATACTCGTCTTGCAGGCCCTGCAAAACTGAGCCAGATCCCGCAGGGCTCTGGTCTCAGACAGAGAGTTTAACCGGCAAGGGCCATTGCTGAAAAGGCCCTGGCTCTGGTCGAGGACAATAGGGCTGCTTTCGGGCCAGGGACTTACAGTAGATTTTGGGAACTAGAGCAAAGCATCCTTGGGGGGACATAGCAGGACAAGCGGTCCTGCAAGTATGAGGCTCCCAGACTGTTAAGGGCTTTAAAAATTAAAACCAGCACTTTGAACCTGATCTGAAAGCATATTGGCAACCAGTGCAGCTGGTGGAGAATAGGTTGAACAGAAACTCTCCAAGGGTCCTTGTTAGGACCCTCACAGCTGCATTCTGTACCAATTGAAGCTTCTAGAGGAGTCTCAGGGGCCTGATTAACTGGGCAAGAGGGTGCATGCAAAAGTTGAAAAGCATGGGGGAGAGGACCGACCCTTGTGACACCCCACACAGCAGGGGGAGGCAGGACAATACCTTCCCCCCCCCTCCAGCACCACCCTTTGTCCCCGACCCTGGAGAAAGGAGAAAAGCCACTGTAAAGCCACCCCCCACCCTGAAGTCCAAGGTCGGCGAGGCAGTGGTTTATGAAAAACCAGGGCATGTGGTAATGTTTAGGTCTTATTTACATTTACCTGCAGGAGGCCTGGGAGCTGCTTCTCTTTGGTTCTACCATATGTGAATGTTTGCCTTCCTCTCAGACAGATGTTTAGGTGGGAAGGAGTCTTAGCCACTGGTCCTGTCCATGTAGCTATTGACTACATGGGCACTTCCTTGACGGTGGCATCTGTGCACTTCCTGGGGCAGCATAAGATTATGCTATGGGGAAGCAGCTCCCAAATAGTAAATGGCCCCTGATTGTCTTACTGGCTTGCATGTGCATGAAATAACTTGAAATGTTAGTATTAAAATGGAGAGAACAGAACTGTGTTGTGAGGGGAAAAAAGAATTTGAATTTTTCTTGCAGATTTGAGAACATGAAATGCTCATGGTCTTATGCTATCTTTATGCACTGTTCAATCCAGTAATTTCGCATTGGTGAGAAAGGTGGACGGTTAAATAAATAAATAAAGGCTGTCCATGCTCATGGTGCAGGGTTTGGTATGCTTCAGTAAGGATGCCTAACAAGTCAGAATAATTCCTTTGCCTGTATACTGTGTTATTGTAGGTATCATAATATAAGAAGTGCTCAGCCTGAAGGGAAGCAAGTCAGACTTCCAGCCATTCCAAGCAGTGATGCTGTTTTGAATTGTCCTGCCTGCATGACTACGTTGTGCCTCGACTGTCAGAGGTAAATACTGAAACAGAAGCCGCCTCTGTAATATATGTTCAGCCTCTGTTAATTAAGTAAGAAAAAGTTTGTTTACACAAACTTTCCTTCAAGACCTGGAACGTCGTTCACACAATAAGGGAAGCAACCATATCACTAACTATGCTTACCTGATAGGAGAGATATGCTTGTAAATAAATGCTGCTTTGACTGTTTGCTGACATTTTGCTTGTGAGCACTGAATTAACTAAAAACCTGACGATAAAACTGTTTCTAAGCAGATAGGCCTAGATCCTATAATGTGTAACGTGCTAATGGAGCAATCTCAGATTACAGTCCAATGCTCTAACCACTACACCACACTGGAGATATGCTGTGGATTATAAAGACCATTTGAAATGTTTCTAATGTGCCACTTACTCTTTTTCTGGGTGTAATAACATGACTTCTCTTCTGGAATGTGTACAAGGCTTTCTTTCCATTATCTTCCCTTGCAAATCTTAGATTCAAAACTTAATAGTTACTGTTTGTGTAGTATTCTACCAGTTAAATATTTTTGCCTTTATTTTTAGACATGAAACATACAGAACTCAGTACAGAGCAATGTTTGTGATGAACTGCACTGTTATCAAAGAGGAGATTTTGAAATACAAAGGCCCATTGAACAAGAAGACAAAGAAAGCGCACAAGAAAATTAAACAGAGTACTGAATCCGTCTCTGGCCAGGAAAAACAGGAAGAGGAGGAGATATATCACCCAGTAAAATGTACTGAATGTTCAACAGAAGTGGCTGTCTTGGATAAGGATGAAGTTTTTCACTTTTTCAATATTTTAGCAAGCCACTGTTAAAGTGCATAAACTATGTTGCTTAAGACTGTATTAAATTTCAAAAGCAGGGTTTTTATTTGTTCCTTTTTGTATTATCTGTAAAAAAAACTGCGATCTGATGTGGAAATTATGTCTGTGTTACACTGTCCGTAGACATAATACAATTGATCTAATTTATGTACATAATTAATATAATAGAATAGTCGCTTATGTGTATATTTTTATTTCAATTCTGCTCATCATAATAAAAACATTCTTCGCTAAAAGAAGATCAGGCCAGGTTCTACAGTCTGTAGGTAGTGTTTAGCTGATAAAATGTGGTGGCAACTAGCTACGTTGAAGGAAATAGTATCTGCTTTGTACAAATTGGCGGCATTAAACTCAGTTCAAAGCTTTTTGGATTTGATTTTGTTCTGTTCACTTACCCCAAATATCTTGAAACCCCAGAGTACTTGTTTTTTTCTGGCAGTTGAAAGTGGTCCCTGATATGAGCTAGACATATCTTCTTCCCCAACAGAAAGCGGTCTCAAAGGCAATTCCTGAATTTTGAGGTTGGAGCCACCTACTTTGTGACCCTGAATATTGCTTCATTTTTATTAAAGAAATTTAAGGAGATATATTTGGGTCATTTTTAACCTCATTTGCCAGCAATAATTTCCCCCTGACTGTGGCCATTTCCGTGCTAATTATTTGTAACGTTTAATGAAACATCTTTTTATGTCTGCACCATTTTTCTTCCATTTGGTTTAGGGATGTTTTCCAAGCGTTTAATGTTTGTGTTATCAACAAATGCTTATAGGGACAAGATGGCAACCTGAGAAGATATCTCAACATGCCGCTCCAGTTTGTTTTGCCTAGTTTGCAACTTTGAGATAAATATTTTACTCTGAACACTCAGTTCTGATAAGACACAGCTGCTATGTGCTCTAAACCTGAAGCTGCTTAGAGGTTCAGCAGCAGTGGGCCCTACCAGAAGCCCAGGCCCCAACACTTGCCCCATCACAGGGTATGCTGAAACCAGCCCTGGATTGTGAGAGTCTCTGGTCCATGATATGACCATTTTTGTGGTGACCTTTAATTGTAAAACAAACTGGAAAACTACATATTTCCTCTATGAAGTGGGTGGGGCGGTGGCTCAGTGGTACAGCTTCTGCTTGGCATGCAGCAGGTCCCAAGTTCAATCTCTACTATCTCCAGTTAAGGGTCAGGTAGTAGGTGATGTGAAAGACCTCTCTATCTGAAACCCAGGTGTGCTGCTGATAGTCTGAGAGGACCAGGGGTCCCCACCCTTTTTGAGCCTGCAGGTATCTTTGTAATTCTGACACTGGATTGTGGGCACAACCACAAAATGGCTGCCACAAGAGCCCACCAGCACATGGCTGTCACAAGATACTGAGTCAACCACAACATCTCAGTGAGTGAGGGCACACCTAACTCTAATAGTAACTCATCACCATTTCAAGCAGAAGCTCTGTTTAACAGGATCCCTTTTAAAAAATGTTTTAAAATATTTTGTTTCATGTACACAGCTTATCTTCAGTCATAGCAAGAATGTCCTTGTGCTGTGGTGGTTGCTGCTGCCAAAACAACTTTTAAAAACTGTACAGTTAATCAAAACCCCTGCTGGCCAAAAGCCCCACCTGGCCCAGGCCACTTTTTATACATACTTGGTTGGCACCAGGATAGGTGTGCATGGGTGCCATTGCACCCACCGGCATGTTGGGAATCCTTGCAGTAATCAATACTGATTTTGAAGCACTAATGGTCTGATTCCATATCAAATAGATACATGTTTGTGTTCAAGTGCCAAGCTATCTTTAACATTAATCTTTAATATTGAAACTGCTCCCTTATTCCAAATAAAACTAGTATCTGTCTCTCTAACATGATTATAGGAGGCTTTTTTTTGCTATAAACACCGGCGCCTACAGTCACTCCTTTAACCAACTAGCTGACTAGCTAACATTTCATCTCTATTGACAGCAGCTGAGCATCAGTTAAAGGAAAGGGTGGAAGTCAGAAAAAATCAACCTGCTCAAGTCCGTGAGAGAAACCTGGAAGGGAGATTTCCAACTTGTAATTTTCATTATTTACAGGCCTCCAGCTTGTTAATAAAACGGGAATGGGACATTGTACTGCCTCCCAAAAAACCCTAATGACTGGGGTGTGTGTAGCAGGTTCCACTACAAAGGGCTCACTCCTGGCAAAAGCTCAGCTTTGGTCCCTTGATTTATTTTTTTGTCTCCCAAGTAAGAAATCAGGGAGCCCCGTGGCGCAGAGCGGTAAGCTGCAGTACTGCAGTCAAAACTCTGCTCACAACCGGAATTTGATCCCAACGAATATCAGTTTCAGGTAGCCAGTCAATGTTGACTCAGCCTTCCATCTTCTGAGGTTGGTAAAATAAGTACCCAGTTTGCTGTGGGTAAAGTGTAGATGACTGGGGAAGGCAATGGCAAAGCACCCCGTAAACATAGTCTGCCTAGTAAACGTTGTGATGTGACATCACCTCATGGATCAGTAATGACCCGGTGCTTGCACAGGGGACCACCTTTTCCTTTTAAAGTAAGAAATCCAAAGTCCATTCAGTCCGACATTCTATTTTCCTACGACAGTCATCCTGATGCTCCTGGTAAGTCCACAAAGAGAGCTGAAAGTCTAGCCCAGCCTGCCTTTTCCATAGCCATTGGCACGCTGAGATATTCTGTGTGACAGAATGTGACCTCTTTTCAGACCATGTAAACGAATAGCCATTGCTACATCCTGTGACAGTGAATTCCATAATGAAGCCGAGTGTGAAGAAATACTTCCTTTTTGTCTGTACTGAACCCACTGCCCAGTCTAGTATTATGAAACAGAGAAAGAAAAGGAGATGGTGAATTTTTTCCCCTACAGAAAATTATCTTTTAATGAAGCATCTTGCACTAATGTCTATTTCAACTTGTCAGTTGTTTTTTTATTCAACAGTATGCATCTCTAAGCCACACCACACTTTGCTTCTGAAACTCCCCAGGGAGTTTTGAAAGTGGTTTGCCTTATGTTAGCAGTGGTGAGGTGGCTAAGTGAGGGTTCCTCACCTAGGAAATAAATTGAAAGAGCCCCACAGCAACGATACTGCTGTCTTTCTCACAGAATAGCTCATTAAAATGGGGACCAGATTGGCATCAGTTATAAATGTGACTACTGAACAATGAGAGAAGAGTCGCCTGTATGCAAAATGTCAGCAGGAGCCTTGGGGCACCCGAAACACCTGACAATTCCTTTTACTGAGACAGGCCATGGGTCAACCAAGGGCAGTATAGTCTGCTCTGACACGCAGCCCACTCTTCAGGGTTAGAGATGGAGGTCTTCCACGTCACGTTCTTTTAACTGGAGACCCTGACCTTCTGCACGCATAGCAGAGCCACGGCCCCATCCATCCGGGAGAAAACATGGTTGTCTTTGAAAGTGGCACAAAGTTACTGTTGCAGTAAAACGGGTTCGCGGGGGAGAGAGGGAGAAAACAGTTTATTTGCAGCTGCTGACTCAGAGGCCCTAATGGGCAGAAATCTCTGAGTCCCGATTATACTGGGGAAGAGAGATGTATCCAAATTCAATTGATGACGATACATCAATAAGTTATGCATATCTGATTGTATTAGACAGAAAGGCTACTCAGCACAGTTGCCGTTTCATCCGGCTCCTCCTGTCATCGTTTATCGTTCACTCTGACACTCCATGACTCTTAGCCCAGTGAGCAGGCTTGTAGCTAGGCAGAAATTCCTTCCCTGGCAGTCTGGAAGCCAATTATTACCGGGAGATCTCTGGGGTCCTGTCCCATTACCTCTTTAATTTTTACGACCCAGCGAGGCTGGAACGGGAGCCTTCTGTCTGCAGACTCGACATTCCTTTTTTTGTTTTTTAATAATTTTTTAAAATTATTTTTTTCCCAAAATTATTAATCCCATAGTTTAACAATGGCATAAACAATAAAAGATAAAAAGCAATAGGTAACATTGTTTATATATATATATATATAAAAAGCAATAGGTAACATTGTTTTATATATATATATAAAACAATGTTACCTATTGCTCTCTCTCTCTCTCTCTCTATATATATATAGCAAATATATATATAGCAAATATATATATAGCATATATATATATATATATATATATATATATATATATATATATATATATATATATATATATATATATAGCAAATATAGCAATATATATATATATATATATATTTAAATATATATATATTTAAAAAAAATAAAGAATTGTTGACTTCCCCTACACCTCCCTTCATCTTGTGATGGAGACTCGACATTCGGCGCGCCGCAGAGAAACCGCGATACAAGTGACAACAGGCGCACCGCGGGTATCTGTCTGCGCCTTCCCGGCTCCTCCGAGCGCGCGGCCCCTGGGAACTCGCCGTCGGCACACGTGCAAAGAAGCCTTGCGTCAGCTGCCCGAGGTGGAAACGCCCACCGGGCGAGGCAGGGGAGCGGCCCAGCCAATCCGCGAGGGAGCTGGCCGGCGAAGCTCCCTCCCTCCCTCCCGGCTCCTCCTCCTGCGCCCTTTTCTGCTCGGCCTCCTCTCCAGCTGGGTACGCTGGTTGCGCGCGGCAGCGGCGTCGGGATGGCGTTGGGCTCGGCCTGGAAGCAAATGTCGTGGCTCTACTACCAGTACCTGCTGGTGACCGCGCTCTACATGCTGGAGCCCTGGGAGAGGACGGTCTTCAGTATCCTTTCGCTCCCCGCGAGGGGGCCCCGGAAGAGGCAGCCGGGGACAGCTGACGCTGCTGGCGAAGTGCTGGTCAAACAGGGCGGGGCGGTGCTGCCGGGCAAAAAGGACGGCGAAGGAGGAGGAGGAGGGCTTGGAGAAAAGGCGGCCGCCGGGCTGCTGGAGCAGGGCGAGTCCGGGAAGGAGCCGCGCCCGGTTAGCGTTGGAGGATGAGGCGCGGGGGGCGGGGGCTCTAGGTACAGCACTGAGCTTAGGAGGAACGTCAATGTGGGGCGGGCCTGCCCGTCTCCGAAGGGGAAGGTCATTGCTAAACTTAAATGGTCATTAGTAGAAAAGGGCCAGAGTCCAGTAGCACCTTGAAGACTAGCAAAAATATTTTCTGGTAGGGTATGAGATTTCCTGAGCCACAGCTCTCTAAGTGCAAAAATATTTTCTGGTAGGGTATGAGCTTTCGTGAGCCACAGCGTGAGCTGTGGCTCAGGAAAGCTCATACCCTACCAGAAAATATTTTTGCTAGTCTTTAATGTGCTACTGGACTCTGGCCCTTTTCTGCTGCTGCAGACAGACTAACACGGCGACCCACTGTGAAGTATCTTAAATGGTCATTGCTAAGCTTAAATGGGCTTAATATTGTCGAAGGCTTTCACGGTCAGAGTTCATTGGTTCTTGTAGGTTATCCGGGCTGTGTAACCGTGGTCTTGGAATTTTCTTTCCTGACGTTTCGCCAGCAACTGTGGCAGGCATCTTCAGAGTAGTAACACTGAAGGACAGTGTCTTTCAGTGTCAAGGGTGTAGGAAGAGTAATATATAGTCAGAAAGAGGTTGGGTTTGAGCTGAGTATTGTCCTGCAAAAGTATTGTCCTGTAAGTTACAGGACAATACTTTTGCAGGACAATACTCAGCTCAAACCCAACCTCTTTCTGACTATATATTACTCTTCCTACACCCTTGACACTGAAAGACACTGTCCTTCAGTGTTACTACTCTGAAGATGCCTGCCACAGTTGCTGGCGAAACGTCAGGAAAGAAAATTCCAAGACCACGGTTACACAGCCCGGATAACCTACAAGAACCAATTAAATGGGCTTGTTGGTTGTACTCCTCCTGCTCTTTCTCGGGACGCTTTTTCTGCTGTCGCTATCCGGGCACCGACCGTATTGGTAGCTTTGCAAACAGGGTCGCTGCCGGGACTCGTCTGGTTGCGCGGCGGCGGCTGGGCCAGACCCCAGGGGCAGCCTTCGTGACCCTTGGAGGATGTACTAAAACAGGGGTCTCAAAACTGCGGCTCCAGAGCCGCATGCGGCTCTTTGGCCCGTTGAGTGCGGCTCTCCGAACTTGGTTCGGAGCCCCTGCTCTTGCGCCCACTCGCGCCGGCAGCCGGGCTGCGGAGCCAACGCGCCTGAGAAAGAGAGAGAGAGCGGGCAAGCGGGCGTGCTGTCTCTCCCCCCCCCCCGCCATGGAGAATGGCCGGGTCCCCCTTCCCCTCAATGGTTGGGAGGCTAAAGCCTCCCCTCTAGCAGCGCGATTGCTGGGCGGGCAGCTCAGCGGTTCCTGCTCCCCCCCCCCGCCTATCCGCTGTTGGGCGGGGCAGGCTTCCTTTGGTAGACCTGGCCTCCGGCTGAGTCCCATTGGGAGTGTACCTACCTATATAGTGTACCTACCTATATACAGTGTACCTACCTATATAGTTTAAGAAATTTGGCTCTCAAAAGAAATCTCAATCGTTGTACTGTTGATATTTGGCTCTTTTGACTGATGAGTTTGCCGACCCCTGTACTAAAACAAATGACAAGAAGGCCCGTTGGGTACCATGGGAGCCAGGAAGGCCCATTGACTTGTATGGGCGCTATTAAATACATTGCCGCGAACAAAAGTTGCAACAAAAACGCGGAACGGATTCAGGGAGACCTGTCCTGGGCCTGGAACGATGGTCCCTGGATGTAGCATAAGTGTTATGCTACTGGAGTGACAGGCCCCAGAGTGGAATAATGACCCCTGGGGGTAGCAGAAGTGTTCTGGGACTGGAATAACAGCCCCAGAGTGGAATGATGCCCCCCCCCCAAGTAGGCTTTATTGGTATTATTTTGGCAAGTTTTAATGCCCTTTTCTTTTAGGTTTCAGATTTTTTTGCAGACTTCCTAGAGGTCTGTGAAGAAATCCTCCCCCTTCTGTCCATAGATCCATTCTGTGGATCTATTGATCATATACTCTGTGGAATGATTCTGAATTAGATATGGTTTATAGCTGTAGGTTTATATCTTAAGAGGATGTGGATTTTGCAGACAGTCTGTGTCAGAATGAAGGAAAGGTTAAACCGTTTTATAGCATGTTGTAGCTGCCCCACCAGCAGTTAGAATGAACATTTTGGGTTGTGGTGGGCATTTGGATGCTTATTAAATCTGCAGACGATACTAAATTGGGAGCGGTAGCAAATACGGTAGAAGACAGAGCTAAGATGCAGGATGATCTTGACAGGCTGGAGAAGTGGGCTAGAACTAATAAAATGCACTTCAACAAAGACAAATGTAAAGTTCTGCATTTAGGTGGGAAAAATCAAATGCATAATTATAGGATGGGGGAGACTTGTTTGAGCAGTAGTGTGTGTGAAAAGGATCTTGGGGTCTTAGTAGACCAAACACTGAACATGAGTCAGCAGTGTGATGCTGTAACTAAAAAGGCAAATGCAGAAATGGGCTGCATCAACAGAAGTATAGTGTCCAGATCACGCGAAGTGATGGTATCGCTTTACTCTGCTCCGGTTAGACCTCAGCTAGAGTACTGTGTTCAGTTTTGGGCACCACAATTTAAGAAAGATGTAGACAAGCTGGAACGTGTCCAGAGAAGGGCAACAAAGATGGTGAGGGGTCTGGAGACCAAGTTCTATGAGGAAAGGTTGAAGGAGCTGGGTATGTTTAGCCTGAAGAGGAGACGACTGAGAGGGGATATGATAACCATCTTCAAGTACTTGAAGGGCTTTCATATAGAGGAGGGTGCCGAGTTGTTTTCTGTTGCTCAAGAAGGTCTGACCAGAACCAACGGGTTGAAATTAAATCAAAAGAGTTTCCATCTAGACATTAGGAATAATTTTCTAACAGTTAGAGCGGTTCCTCAGTGGAACAGGCTTCCTCGGGAGGTGGTAAGCTCTCCTTCCCTGGAGGTTTTTAAGAAGAGGTTAGATGGCCATCTGTCAGCAATGCTGATTCTGTGACCTTAGGCATATGGTAAGAAGGAGGGCATCTTGGCCATCTTCTGGTCACTAGGGGTGTGTGGGGGGGAGGTAGTTGTGAATTTCCTGCATTGTGCAGGGGGTTGGACTTGATGACCCGGGTGGTCCCTTCCAACTCTGATTCTAAGATTGCCTACTAATCATAATATTGATTCCATTTAGCAGTAGAGTTCATATGGGTTCAAATTTTACTCACCTTGATGAGTGAGAGCAAGAAATGGGCAGCCTGTTCCACAGTACGATGTTAGTAGTAAATTATCATGTTGTGCTTTGTCAGCTTCTTCCATTTTTTTATTCAGTAGCATTGCATACTCATGCATGTCATCACCTACTAATAGTAATGAATTTGGTATAATTACATGGTGCCCACACACCATATGCTGCCTTGCAAAAATAATCATGATTCAACATATGCACTCTACTGCTCTTTGTATACTCCATTTGGCCATGTGAAAGGGTGGTGATGGTCACAGATGTCACCTGCATCGCTATCTGGTGTATTTTCTGGGACTGTTGGTTCCAATCAACAGGGAGCATTTGCTGCTTATAACTAGATAACTGGCAAATGATGAGGTTAGTTAAAAAGGTATTATCAAACATGCACTCTTTGGAGTTAGTGTCAGCAGCTGGTAGGCTTTTCCAGACAAATTTGGATTCCAGAGGATACTTGCTTTCTCCAAATATCAAACCCCAAACTTTTGGGGAAGGGCCGTGGCTCAGTGGTAGAGCATCTGCTTGGCATGCAGAAGGTCCCAGGTTCAATCTCTGGCATCTCCAGTTAAAGGGACTAGGCAGGTAGGTGATGTGAAAGACCCCTGCCTGAGACCCTGGAGAGCTGCTGCCGGTCTGAGTAGACAATACTTACTTTGATGTACCAAGGGTCTGATTCAGCTTAAGGCAGCTTTATGTGTTCCCCCCCTCTGTTTTTCCCCAGATGGCTCAAGAGAGCAGGATGGACGGATGGATGGGAAGAGAGGTCTTATTTTTCTTTCCTTTGTTCTGAAATGACTCTGTGGGAAAAGAAAAACTAGAGGGTTTTCTTTCTACTCAAGTGTATTTACCTGTTTCTCCATTTAGAGATTTGATGGCACACTGCTGGTAGCAAACCAAAAAAGGGGGGGAAAGATGCCAGGTGACAATTGACAACTTTATTGCCTTGCAAAGCCCCAACTTGTTTCATTGTACGAGCTTCATCAGGGGGATCAGAGTTCCGGTGTGCTGACTTTAATCACAGCAGTTGAGTTGTATTCAAGTTGGATTCAACCCATGTGCTGTGGAGAGAGTCAGAAAACAGGAACTTTGATCCCCCTGATGAAGCTTGTACAGTGAAACACGTTGGGGCTTGTACAGTTCAAGGGGGTTACCGCACTTGTATTCCCAGCGATGTATTAAGAGTTTGAAAATGTTATAAAAAATACTGTTCACACTTTCTATGTATTCCCACGGATGTATTAAGAGTTTGAAAACGTTATAAAAAATACTGTTCGCACTTTGGCCCCTTTAGCTGTGAAGACGTCTTCCAACCATTTATAAGCAGTGGTATCCAAAAACCCTTTTAAAGCGATGTTTTTTACAACATTTTCAAACTCTTAATACATCGCTGGGAATGCAAAGTGCGGTAACCCTCCATGTCTCCCCTTGACCCCCCTCTGGGTGCTGAGCTCAGCCGTCCCAGCAACAAACAAGTCAGAGGGGCATTAACTTATTTGCTTAAGACTGGTAGCTTCCCTGACGAACAGCCTTAGAACCCACACCTTAGGGTTCATTTCTGGGGTGAAACTCAAGTCTCTCACTTCTGTTGAAAATTAAGTTTATTAATTAGAGAGCAAAGGATGAACTCTCATACAATAACAGGCACATAAAAGAAAAGAAAAAAGCTTCTAATTGCTAAATAACTAACCTAGCTAGAATACCAGCTGATTTGCTGAACAAGGGCAACTTACAACCAGTTCCCTTCATTCCTGCAGTAGGTCCACCTACAAAGAAACTAAGAAGAGGAGTTGGTTTTGATATGCCAACTTTCTCTACCACTTAAGGAAGACTCAAACCAGCTTACAATCACCTTCCCCTCCCCACAACAGACACCCTGTGAGGTAGGTGGGGCTGAGAGAGTGTGACTAGCCCAAGGTCACCCAGCTGGAGGAGTGGGGAAACAAATCCAGTTCACCAGATCACAGTCCACCACTCCAAACCACCTCTCTTAACCACTACACAACTCTGGCTCTCAAAAAAGGCTTCCCCCCTCAGTGAAGCCTGCCCCCTTTTAACCTCATGGGGTGGACCTTAGAAACGTTAAACAATCCATTGAATTAGCTATTAACTAAAGCTTCTCAGCTGTGACCCTCTAGGGCATGAAATGCCTCCCCCCCAACAACTCCCAAGGCCAAATTGCCCTTCTCAGTCAGCACAGCTGTCCCAATTAACTTTAGTGAGACCCTTTTTTGGCATCCACAGCTTATTTGGTTAGCAATTTACATACACTCCTGTTACTTGGCCGTTTGTCTCCAAGGGCCTGATGCTAAGATAATTTCTTTTTTACAGGGCTTTACAAGACAATAAAACTGTAAACTGTCACCTGACATCTTTTTTTTTCTTTTGATTTGCTAGGGTAGCCCTATTTTTCTGACACTGCTGGTAGGTCACATTGCGTCAATAGAGAACAATCTGTTTTTGGTAGTCACCTACCTTTCTTTAAAGGTGGGTGACTATAGCAGAGCCTCTGAGAAAGATCAGATCTAAACCATGTTAACTAGTTGTTGCCATTTATCTTATTTATAAATGCATCACTCTTTATGTTTCAAAAGAAAATCTCCATCTGGCTAAAAAATATGAAATGCAAATGAATGAAACAGGCTGAGAAGTTAGTTACCTCCTCTCCCCTAGTTGCCTGTAGCTGGCTAAATAGATGCATGTTTATCCTTCTTTTCTGAATGTTCTTGCATTATGAATTTTAGTGAAATGTTGGCATATGGTTTTCCTTTACTGTCATTCAGATTCCATGTTAGTGTCCATCCTTGGAATGGCACTCTACACTGGCTATGTGTTCATGCCTCAGCATATTATGGCAATATTGCACTATTTTGAAATTGTGCAGTGATACAAAATGTCCCAAGCCAGGGATCAGTTGGAAACTGCGGACCAGATGCCTAAGAAGAACTGACCATCTGCTATTAAGGATTTCTACAGTCAACAAAACATGCAAGACATGATAGCGGCAACTTTGAAGACGAGGCAACCAGTTGAACGCACACACGTGGGATGCAATATGTCCTGAGTGTTGGTGGCATTTTCTTTTAGTTTTACAAAATTTCCTTGTATAATAATTTTTGTCTATGAACATTGTGATTGTTTCTACCTTTGATATCAGTATTTTCTTAACTTTGTGAGTGTCTCAGTATTATACTGTGAAAGCTTTTCTTATTGTAACTTCTTAATTGCCTTCTATTTTTAATCAAATCATATTAATGGGGCTTTTGCTATTGTATGGTTATATGTTCATCTGGGTATATTTCCAATAACGCATTTTGTAAGAAAGTGTTTGTATGAATCTAAAGTTGTGGATATATTCATTGAATCTTTCTTACAAAAACATGTTTCTAAAGACTTAACTCAGGTGCTTCAGTTGCTATCAAGGCTGTGTTTGTATCGCTCTAATTTGCTTTAACAATAACTAGAAAGCCTTTTATTTTTCATATGGAAGAAGGATGCACTCATAGAACTGTATGTATGGCACAATGCTGTAAATATAGTGGGCCGCACCCTTCTGTGCACATAAAGGGTTAGTTTGGTTTCTGTATGCCACCTAATTTTTCATGGAGTTCTGTGACAGCACTTTAATGCTGCCATTATAGTTTCAAACTGATCTGTACTTGTACATGTTTATTTCTCAAGGAGTGTAACTTAATATAGATGGAGTGAAAAGACCGTGGCTGTAGCTGTTGTATAATCATGCTTACATTATAAAACATTTGTTATTGGTGTGTAAATAGTGTTGAAACCTTTTTGAATACTTAAAATCAAATGACAAATAAAGTTTGAAGTGGACTTGGGTTAAAACTACAGCAATAAGGGGCTGTCTTCTAGGTTGAAGACTTGTTTTAGTTTTTACAGGTTTTTCCAGATTTTATTCTGAAATGTAAGATGGCAGTTTTTAAGGTGGGGGTAATTTTTTTCTTCCAAATAAAAGCTGAAAGAGTTGATTGTACATGTGGATGTCGTTTTAATTTTAGAACAAGTTATAGTTTCTGGTTCACATGTTATTTTAGCTCAGAGCTTAGGGTTACACTAGACGTGACATGTTCCTCACAGGGACTGGCAGACAGGGCAAATAATGACTCCTGCTGCCATTTTGGGCCAGGAGAATGGAGCCCCTCCTTGCCCCTAGCTGCTCTCATGACCAGAGTTAGGGGACCCTTTGGCACTTTTAGAGGAAGTTCTCTATGGCAACTGGCAGCTTGAATATGGTTGCCAGTCCATGTGGAGAACAAGTGACAAATGTCGTGTAGTTCAGCCCTTAAGAGGTTGCCTTAAACCACTGTCTTTGAGCATTTCCACCCCCTTACCCATGATTTACAGCAGTAGGGTAATACCAGCCTCATTTGCACAGTCATTGGATTATTTCACCCAGTCAGGTGTTTTAAGCACTTCAGAATAATAAATACTCTGCCCCCAGTCCAGCTGCCCTACAGAGCAAGGGTGGAGTCTCCTTTAAAAGAGCATGAAGGGTATGTGCTGAACATTCATCCCTCACTTGCCCTTTGTTTTAAAGTCACATTGCTGTTCTTGAGGCTTGTGCCTACAAGTTACTTCGGATGGGTTTAAAAACCTGAAGGAAACGCATAGGTGCAGAAGGGTTCCTCTCCCTATTTTGTCTTCACTATGTGCATTTGAATCTGACCTACTTTATGGGTTTTGCTGCTGTTTACATCTTAATGCACCATATCTGAGGGTTATATGGTTTTTCTCTCTATTTTTGTGTATGTACACAGAAACCTGATTCTAGAGTATATTATGGGAAACAGGGATCCCCAGTGTGGTGCCTGTGGGCACCATGGTACCAACTGGTATGTACTGGTACCCACTTCTCCCAGCAGAGATCCAATCCTGGCTTTATTCTACTTTAAAAATAAAAATTTAAAAATCCAGTAAAGAAACCCAGAAAAAATAGGAGGGGAGTATATATAAACTAGGAACAAAAATATAACAACACTGGTGGCATATCTACAGATAAGTTTCTATAAAAGGTTTACAAATATCTAAAAATAAGTCCATATGCAATCGTTGTCTATATGTCATACATTCACAGGCTGATAAAAGTTGTAAGGTCCTCAACCCCTTGATTTACAGGAGGTGGGCATTTCTCTCTCCAATGTTGCAATTCCAATGTTTTAGTTTAGTAAGGGCACTGAGGGTCCATTTTCATTTACCATTGGTTAGTCTCCTAAAAGTCTCCAAAAGATGAGCAAATAGTTTCGAAGTACATAACCATCCTCAAAAATCAATGAACATTCTTATACAAAATTGATATGAATAATGACTTCCTCCCAGAAAGACTGGACATGCCCAAAGCATATGTTTGAGGGATGCATCCTGTGAATTACAGCACCAACAATTAGACACTTTACTTAGTCCTTTACCAAAGAGTCACTGTGGTGTCCAGTATATCCTAAACAGAATTTTTTGCTGAATATTTCAGAACTTAAGACCCATAGAGAGAGCTGGTATAAACTTAAAAGCCACATCCCATTGCTTTTGGCAAAATAGCGTGATCTAACTCATTCAGTTAATTCCTGAGACGTTGCATATCATTTTTATTAACTGACATCAAATATTTATAAACAAACATTGTAGGTTTTGTTTTCTGTGTTGATTCAATTAGAGTTTCCAGGAGCACAGAAGACTCAGACACTTAATGCTGCATGGCTATATTTAGATACCAACAGATGTTGCAGTGGTAAATATTGCCATTCAACAGAATTTGGCAAGTCACATCTAGATCTCAGCTAAGAAAATGACAAAAACTCATCATAGTCTATCAATTGGCACAACATAAACATCTCCCTATCAGCCCAAGTCTTCCATTAAAAAAAAAAGATTTCTTCCTGATGTCTAGATCTGGATTGGCCCTTTATTAGCATGTGAGAATGGATCAAATTGATATTATGACATGTGTCATAGTTCTCTAGCTGCAGGAATTGCAGGAGGAACAGAATCCACTCTAGCATAAGTAGACCCTAATGCACTCTACTTAGAGAAGGGCACCAGATAAGAAGTCTCCAAAAGAACCCAAGATGGATAGTCCAACTGTGAGGAGTGATCCCAGTAACTAGTATAAGTTAATAAATATGCCTGATGATTTAAATGAAGATCAAGGAAACCAACCCCTCCTTCAGTGAATGTGAGTTGCATCCTCTTTAAAGAAATCTGAGGCAGTAAGGGACCACACATACATTTCTGAAATAAAGTATGAATTTTATTACTATAGCTACATAAAATATAAATAATCCTAGGTATATTCATTTTGCCCCATAAAGATAAGTTTAAGGTTTCCCATCTGTCCAAATCCAAAGATACATCAGCAATTAAAAAGGTAAAGGTCCCCTGTGCAAGCACCAGGTCATTCCTGACCCATGGGGTGACGTCACAGCCCGATGTTTCCATGGCAGACTTTGTTTGCGGGGTGGTTTGCCAGTGCCTTCCCCAGTCATCTTCTCTTTACCCCCAGCAAGCTGGGTACTCATTTTACCGACCTCGGAAGGATGAAGGCTGAGTCAACCTTGAGCCGGCTACCTGAAACTCAGGTCGTGAGAAGAGCTTTTGACTGGAGTACTGCAGCTTAACACTCTGCGCCACGGGGCTCCTACATCAGCAATTAGCTTGTTAAAATTTAGCACAATCATATGCGTAATATCTCTAGAAATCAATATTCCAAGATAAATAAGGACATCCGGGCACCATCGAAAATGTCCATAAGCAAATAAACTCAGTGATATAGTGTCTTCCAGTGGCAATTAACCCCAATTTCATTGGAATTGGAGGTGCTTCAGAAGACCATGGTAGGCCTCCTCTTTGTGTCTACAGGAACACCCACTTGGAAACAGCTGCCTCCATCATAGGAGCATGCTTGGCTTGGAACCTCTCAATATTTTTGATTGGACTGAGCCTTCCTGGAAGCAGTTTTATGATTGGTTCCAACTCCTATAGCAGACATTTTGTTGTGTTCTCACTACCTGTTCTCAGAATTCATAAGACCATAAGACCAAGGCCCATCAAGTCCAGCAGTCTGTTCACAGTGGCCAACCAGGTGCCTCTAGGAAGCCCCCAAACAAGACAACTACAGCAGCACCATCCTGCCTGTGCTCCACAGCACCTAAGATATACCAAAGTGCCGAACAGACTAACAAGGCTGGGGACTACTGGTGTAGCTAGGGTGTCAATGGGAATATGAGAAGCCTAGATTCTAGTCACAACTCTATATACTGGATTGGATCTGTAAAGTAATAAATGTGCTTGTTCCACATTTCTGAATTGCTTGATAATGATACAGGAAATTACTTACAAGAGCATTTCAACATTTGTTGGTGTGCTTCTCCCCTGCTTTCCCACTCTACTGCACTTCTATTGTAAAAGCCTATGACATAGTTACAAGTGATGCAAATAACATTTTAGGATAGAAAACGCCACATTTAAAAGTTAGTGCAGTATGAAAAGCGAAGTCATTGTGGGATTCTCATTCAATTTTCAGTCGTGGGAAAAGCAAATTCACCTCCTTGTACCACATTGGCTTGGTTAAATCTTAGCAATTACATTATTTGTATCTAGGATACGTTTGGTTCATATTTGATTCAAGGAAGAGATGATGATTAGTTCTTTACTTTCAAACCCCACCGAGCATGTTGTTCACATGAAAGTATTCGAGCCCTAGCCTAAAGAAACAGTAAAGCTGTAAGGAATGCTTCCCAACCACCAGATCTGCATGTGCAAAGGTTTGTGCATGCACTAGCATTTTTTCTCTCCTTTGAGTCTTCTGGCATCTCCCTTTGCTGTATTGGAGGCTGTTTCTGTTTATGAAGGTGTTTTTTCCCCCCTGGCTTACTGGACTGCTTCTGAAAACAGAAAACTCAGACCTCCAGACCCTGGGAGCCCAGGGGCTGAGTGATCTTTTGAGGCTCTCTTTTCATTCTTACTGCACCCTGTCATTTTATCGTACCTAGAAAAAATATGGATATAATTCTTTAAAATTATAGTTGACATCAGAGTTAAATGCAACAGTTTTTTGGGGAAAAAAATAGGACTGGATTCACTTGCAAAGTTCTACACTCCTTTTCCAATTGGGATCATTCCATTTGTTTCATGATTTATGGACCTCATTAGTAACATTTTGGAGAAAAGTTGGCAACATTACCCAGAGGTAGAGCTCAGCCACTGAGTATTCCTTGCTGTTAGTAGCTGGTATGCTGGCTACAATGCTGCACCCTTTACCTAGACTATCAGCTTAGTAATTGAACTGCTTGGGGAGAGGAGGAGGAGGAGGAAGAGAGAAAGGAGTTAATGCCCAAAATGTAATTAATTGATTAATTAAATCTGCAAAAGCAAACATCATGACAACAAGAGAAGGTCCTTTGAATGAATGGCCCAGTAAATGGAGCAGGGGACAGATGCATAGTACTGAAATCAATCTTTTCACTAAATGGTGTTACTACCTTGTGAAAAAAAGGACCACGGGGCCCTTTATATCAGTGCCATTGCAAGAGTGTCTTTTTGTTGAGCTATTAAAAAAAATTCACTGTTCTAGCAGCAATGCAGTTGTGGATATTCTATTTTAACATATATTGTCTTTTCCAAGGTACTCTTTCACTAATATTTTACTCGGTAGCTAATAATTCTTAACTTCCTGAGGACAATTACTGCTGAAGCCACAAGAAGCACCTGTTTTGTTCTTTGGGCTGCTGTTCCTTTCCTAACATGCCAAAGGCTATCTATCATCTATACCCAGGCAGACTGAAGTCTAGCTAGAAAGACTTGACCAGTGACTTTTTGTGTAGCTGCGATTGTGGTTTTCTTAAGAATGTAAACTTTGAATATTTACCATCCGAAGTAATAATTTTTACCCAGAAACCTGAGGTTAAGGCATCTTTTTACCTAAGTAGCTATTTCTTGTTTTATGACAGTTTCTAGTAACTTTGAAATGTCAGCTTTATATTTTTTTATTAGACCGTATCCCACATATTATCCCACATAGTAGTTCACATAGGGTTGCCAGGTCCCTCTTTGCCACTGGTGGGAGATTTTGGGGGTGGAGCCTAAGGAGGGTGGGGTTTGGGGAGGGGAGGGACTTCAATGCCATAGAGTTCAATTGCCAAAGCGACCATTTTTCTCCAGGGGAACTGATCTCTATTGGCTGGAGATGAGTTGAATTAGCAGGAGATTTGCTTCTACCTGGCAGATGGCAACCTTAAGTTCACAATGCTCATAAAATGATACAATTCCATTGTAAAACCTTGCAGTTTAAAGTTATAATCACAAAATTATGGAATCCATAAAGAGAGATGGAGGGTGGGAAGGGGAAGGGAAGAAAACCGGTTGAAAAGCAGAATTTTGAAATACTGAACCAAAACCAAAAACAAAACAATATCATAAACAAGAAATGCCGCTCACCTCCAGAAACTCTTTCCCCTCATGGACAGGACTTATCAGAGTTTTTTTCTTTTTGCTGTTAAGTTGCAGACAATTTATGGCGATCCTGTAGGGGTTTTGGGGCAAGAGATGTTCAGAGGTGGTTTTCCATTGCCTGCCCCTGCACAGCAACCCTGGTATTCCTTGGTGGTCTCACATCAAATACTAACTGATGAGATTCGGGCTACTCTGGGCTATTCAGGTCAGGGTTCATCAGAATATAGGAAAGGAGAAAGACAAGAGAAGCAACACTGAATTGGTGTGATGGTGTCCTTGTCTCCCTCCCATGATTCTCTCTTATAGGCAGTTAACAGTATTTCACGGCTGCAGTGGTATGGGAGGAGTCAGGCTGGTTGATTCAAAGGGTTGTCAGCCTCCAGGTACTTGCTGAGGATCTCCTGCTATTACAACTGATCTCCAGCCGGTAGAGATCAGTTCACCTGGAGAAAATGGCTGCATTGGCAATTGGACTCTATGGCATTGAAGTCCCTCCCCTCCCCAAACCCCACCCTCCTTAGGCTCCACCCCCAAAATCTCCCACCAGTGGCAAAGAGGGACCTAGCAACCCTACTGATTCAAGAACCAGGTGTGTGATCATGTCTTTAGCTGCCTCTCTTCTTCTCCAAGGTGCTATTTCCATGTTGTGGAAATGTCTGAACATTTATGATACCTTTGTGAGGGAAAGTGAGCTAGTGAGGGTTTGTTTTTTAACTTTGCATGTCACCTGTCTGAAATGAATAATTCAAAATGACTTACTCAGATAAAACCACCACAAAAAATGCACAGTACTTTTCAAAAGGAAAAAAAATCAGCTTAAAAGCCTGCATAAAGCAGCTATAAAACACACATTCCAGTGTATCCAATATAAAGTTAAATATTATTTTCCTATATCTAAATCTATAATAAAATTGCTCAGTGTTATAGTTAGAAAATAACAAGTTCAAGAAAAATCAGGGGAAAGATTCTAGATTAAGCTGGGAAACTTTCAAAAGTTTAGGGAAGAAAATTCTCTTGCACGTACACTGTACTCCGTCATGCTTTCTTGTAATTCACCGCAGCGAGCACAGAATGTAGAGTATCACATAAAGGATAACTTCAAAGGGTTCTGTGTCCTACAAGCTTCTACAATCTACAGTTTCTAATATAATGAAGCTTCAAAGATTTTTAAGAATGTTAGCTGTTCTAATCAAAAACTGGTTTTGATAGCCCAACTTCTCCCTGCTGATACTAGTCATGTTTTAAACATCTCAATTAAGTTGAGACATCAAACATATGATTTCCAAATCTCCTTCCTAACCACAGGATGAAGAAATAGTATCATTTGTAAAATATAAAAATAGGAAAGTCTGTCCTCAATTTCAGTAGCTTTAGGTATGAAGCCCAGAATTGTTTGTTAAATTATTACTTTTAAATGTTTGATTTCAAGAAACACATCTTGAAGTTAATATTTTCTGACAAAGTCAAAGAATTTAATTATTTTAAGCAACCCTTTTCTACTTTGGCTGTATTTAAATGGGGTGTTTAAATCATACATTCAATTGTACAAGCTTTATTATTATTTTTTCAGAAAATTGGTTTATTAGAATGCTATAGTATATACTTAGGCATGGACACTATATTTTTACAAGAAATATCTCCTAAATTCTTTTCAATTGTGTTACATCATATCTTTTCTTTAAATTTGTCAGTTTGATTAGGAGAAACATTTCAGAATCCACTCGTCAGCTGTAGGACTTAGGTCTAATTTCCAATATCTTGCAAATACTAGTATTGCAGCTGTCAACAGGTGTGCAATTAAAATCCATTTGTCTTTTGGAAAAATGGCCGTGTAGCTTAGTAGCATGACCTGTAATGAGGTAAAGGAGTTTCTTTTTTGTGTCTCATGAAGTGAGCTCTGTATCATAAAAGTTCTGGAATAAATGTTAGTCGGTAAGGTGCCACATCTGTTTTAAATTGCCGATATATGGTGAACAAGATGTCTGGTGTGGAGGGTACGTTGAGGCATGTTGGTAGAATAATTAACACAGCAAAGGTGTACAACCTGATTAAAGTCTAGATAAAGGTTTATTCAGGAACTAACATAGTTGATAGTAAAGAGGAGAGAGAGCAAGAGAGCAGAACTTCCAAGAAGTAGGAGGATAATTGCCCGAATAGTAGCAATCTGGAGACAGACAAGGAGAGAAGGTGCTGACCACACTATTCTATCTGACTACCCTCTTGCTGCCTCCTGCAGAGGCTTCTTTTGTCAGATCTTTTGTCTAGGGTTGCAGATTCTGAGTTTGCAAATGCTTGGAGATTTGAGGGTGGAGCCTGAGGAGAGCGGGGTTCGGGGAGGGAAGGGACCTCAGTGGGGCATAATGCCACGTAGTCCACCTTCCAAAGCAGCCATTTTCTCCAGGAGAAGTGGAATAAACGTTTTAAACAAACAAATAATAAGCAATGTATGTAGCTTGGAGATCAGTTGTCATTCTGGGAGATCCCCAGTCCCCACCTGAACGTTGGCAATCCTACTTTTATCTCTAGCTCAAAAGCAGTCTCTAAGTCATTTTTAGAGGTGTCCAGTGAAAAAAGAGGAATACTCTCTGATTAGTGACAATGCTGCAGAGAACCTTTCGGATGGGGAAGCCTCACAAAATCTTTAGGCGCTCTGACCGGTCAGATTAGGTCAAAATATGTTGTTTATTAATTCAGTAATTTGGCTTCAGGAAAAGGGCGTCCTTATCTGAAAAGATAGTTTTTCTTATTGACTTTTGTAAAGGGAATAAGTTTCCTGGTCACAATGTGTTTTAGAATATGTGTAGGTCAAACAGAACTTTTTCTGAATTATGTTTAACTAATCACAATCCAGAGAAAGTTCTGTTTGGCTCAAATATCTATTTGTTTGGCCACTTAAGATTGATTTGCATATGTGTATGGCAGTGTGGTAAACCATGACAAGTGCATAGTGGCTGCTCCATGTGGCAAAATGCTTGCAAAATCATTATATTTACATGGCTACACTTGAGTTTTGCTACGGAGCCAATAGCCACTTCATAAGCACATTAAGGAGGAGGAAACTGTGGAAGGGAAACCAGCTAACAAGTCTGTCTGTACTCCCTAGTCATAAGGGAAAAAGAGGCTCACGTGAATTTGGGAGACACACAGTTCACACTGAACATCTGCTTCGAAGTCCTTATGTTGTTGCTCAATAACCACAAGGGCTTGTAAATTGTAAAGAGGAAAACATACAAAACACCCCCAGGAAAATTCTATTGCTATAACTCAAAAGATGGTAGCCCCAAACCAGCACATTTTAAATTCAGGAGACGGCATCTGTTGTCAGGAGATAGTCTTCTGATAGATGGACATCTCTTGAGTGCTCTTGTGTACAAGCAAATGGTGAGCGGTACCATTGCCATCTCCCACCAGATGGACCAGAGCATACCTTGCCATTGACTGGCAGATAGGGTTGCCAACCTCCAGGTGGTGACTGGAGAGCTTCTGACTGATCTCCAGGCTATAGTCATCCATTCTCCTGGAGATAATGGCTGTTTTGGAAGGTGGGCTCTGTGGTAGTATACTCTACTGAAGTTCCTCTCCTCCCCAAACTCTACCCTCCCCAGGCTTCACCCCCCAAATCTCCAGGTATTTCCCAACCTGGACCTGATAACCCTGCCTGCAGAACATGCTTGCAACTAGACTCTTGGGATGTGCTAGTTGGAGCAAGGCTAAATGCTTGTGTTTCTCATGCACTGCTCACGGGCAAGTCAGAGTTCATGGGGCCAAATGCCTTGCAGTAAAGTGTGGGGGACTTTGCTTTTTGGGGATCACAGCCTTTATTACTCCCAGGCTAGGGCTGGAAGGGAGAAACCAGTTGAAACTGTCCATTAAGGTCCTGTGAGTCCCAAATGGATAGATCTGTGCTGGCCAAAGAATCCCAAGCTTTGCTGAAAGCAATATGTTGCCATGCAGAGATAAGGGGACTCTGCTGTGACGCATTCTAACTCTAACCACTATACTGCTGCAGCTAAAGTTGATCTTGGTATTAGACCACAAGCACCTGGAAAAAAGAAGTTCACTGCAGTCAAGTAGTGCTTGCTAACGATTAATTTAAAGTTGATGCACACATCTTTGTAGAGTTGATGAGAGGGTGCAAGGTCCTGTGACTGAAGAAAGATGAAGGAATGGATTCCAGCAAGGCAGATATGTAATAGCCTTTTCCTGTAGCCCAAATGATCTTCTTAACTATGGTTTGCTCCCATTGAGTGCTGGAACCCAGTGAACTATCCTGTAATTCACATCAATTGTAACATCTCTGAAAGGTCGTATCAACAGCAGGATGTTGCATGAAATTGGCAGGGCCTGCTTAAAAACAGCAGGGGTAGTTTGGGCTGGGAGTGGCTGGAAGGAAATTTGGAGAGCTCTGCAGAGAAACATCGAAAAGGCCAGGGATATAACTCTATTTCAGTCTTAAGAGTGGGAAGAGAGGATGAAACATGTTTAACAGGAGAGTTTCCTAGAGCGATGTAAAGGTTTGCATTTGAAGTTATCCCACTAATGGCTTATATGTCTTGTATGTATGCCTTGGTTATTCTGCATTGAAGAAAACAAGCAGTTTCCCTGTGGCAAAATACATTTGGCTTGAGACAGATAACAGTTATTTTCAGATAATTTAAAGTGGTGTGCTAAAGGGCATCGGCGTGTTCAGTGGGCATTTTCAACCTTCATCATCATCCCTGGTAAACAGATTTGATAAGTTTTTGTAAAGCTTCAAAAGCTTACACAATCTGTTTTGCCACATAACAGAGATAACAAAAGACGACAACATATATACCTGGGAAAATAGCACCTCTTCAAAAAAAGGGGGGCCATATCCTGTACCTGGCACAGCAGTAAAATTAACAAAAATGTTATGCTTCACTTTCTTTCCGAATAAATAAGCAACCAAGCTCAGATTTTTGCCACATGGATCTTTTCCTTTCAATAGAGCTTGCACTTCGTAGCACTTCTTAACTGACTGAGTTCCAGCACACGGACAGATTTCTTCATAACTAGATTGAGAATGTTTATACAATTTAGTGACTGGGGGTCGCTAACCTTACAGATTTTCCTGGCTGGCCTTCTCCATTGACTTCTATTTTGCCAAAGATTTCTTTTGGGTCATTCAGAAAGCATTTCACAGCTACAGGCCAGATAATCAAGTAACAGGCTCTTGACAACCATGCAAGACCACATCTGGTATTCTCATGCTGGCTCCAGTACACCCTCTCAGTAACCACTCTTGGTACTACCAGCCGAATATGTGCTCCATGGTAGCATAAAAAATAAAACTCAAGTTAATGTGAATTACATTTATGGCAGATAGAGACAATGGTTACATTTTTGCCACCACATACGTATATCCGGTAGGTCATTTTTTATACTTCAGTGTTGCTCTTCATAGTGAAATCCATGGAGGTAAAGGACTTCTGGTTGAGCTGTCTCGCATGAAGGATTTTTTGTGGTCTCTATTGGTCCATTTATCCCAGAATTGCCTCTGAGACTGCCAGCAGCTCTTTAAGATCTTTCCTGGCCTTGCTACCTGAGATCCTTTTAAGTGGAGATACTAGAAAATGAAGCGATGTTTCATGCATGCAAAACATCCTTTCTACTTTGTGCTGTGTATGAACAGGGGAGAGCAACCAGTACTTCCTCTATTGCAAACCTCTATCTGCCAATAAGCTCTCTGCCTCCCCACTTTCTGACCTCTCCAAAGGAATGATATTCATTCTGCCACCCCCAACTCTGAGTTCCCTCCAAATTTTGGAACACCTTTCTGACCTTAAAAATGATGTCATGACAGATGCTGATGCAAAATTTTTGACTCACTTTGGGAGTTTAACCAGGCAAATCCCTTGCAGATTAACCCCCCCATAAAGGAGCAATTCTAAGCAGGTGTACTAAGAATCTTACTCAGGTCTGTTCAATGGGGCTTACTCTCAGGAAAGTATTCTTAGGATTGCACTGGAAGAGTCCTTTGAAAGGAGATATTTGTTGAGACAGGTGGCTCTAGTGTTTCAGACTGCTTACCCCATCACCCATTTTGCTGAGAATACACTTATCTACACGTCACTTGAATTTTGGAAGTACTACTGCCATCTAATTGTCTAACTGTCCAGTGTGAACTGTACCATATTCTTTTTGCTAGTTCCAAATTTAGGGTAAAAACTCTTCATTGAGTTCTGATATGTTCCTTGTTTCCATGTCAGGTGGCTAGAATTGTTCCTGCAATGCATTTCCTAGAGCCCAGTCTGTTCAGGTACGGCAAGGTTCTCTCCATTACATTTCTTCTATGGTATTCCTTATGCCAACAGTTCTAGTGCAGATTATATACTACAAGCAAATAACCAATTTCCAGGCTGAAGTCAATGGCAACATTAGCAAAGATTAGATTGGCTCTGGATTGACTGGTATGGTATTTTAAGCCATTGCACCAACAAGAAGCCTTATCCCAATTTTAGTTTTTAGGTTAACTGGTAACATTGTAGAAGAACAATATATATATATATTGTGTTGAAATTTCATTGTTCATTTTTTTTAAATAAAGCCCATGCACTGCAATAAACCTCTGTTCCCGAGAAGCGCACAGACCATTTGGTCCATTAGAAAGGGCTTCTCTAACCTTGGGCACATTCTGTCCAGCTCCTAAACATTTCATACATGTTTCTTTACGCAACCTCCTCCACACTCCCTTTTTCCTAATCTTCTAAATCACAACATTCATTCCTAGACCAAAGGCTAAATCTTGCCCCTGCTGCTGCATCTTTCCTTAGGCTTTATCAGACAACACCCTCTGCAGCCCGCTATTCTAATAGCTGGGTGGCAGAAATCTCATGGAAGGGCTAGTAGGACTGGAGGCCAAGCTCAGCGATCCCCAATATGGGTGGCCTTTCTATAGGTCAATCTCAGTCTTTCATAACAACACAAAAATGACACTACCACACATACAACACTGCCTTATACTGAATTAGACCAGTGGTCCATGAAGGTCAGTATTGTGTACTCAGACTGGCAGTGACTCTCCAGGGTCTCCGGCAGAGGTCTTTCACATCATCTACTGCTTGGTTCTTCCAACAGGAGATGCCAGGGATTGAATTTGGGACCTTTTGCATGGAGAGCAGAGACTCTTCCACTGAGCCACAGCCCCTCCCCAAATCCCATGTGCCACTTCTAGCTTTCTTAATTGAAACTTGGCTGTGCATGAAAAGTTCAACGTATGTCCCATGATTACATGTGTATGTGTGTAAAGTGCTTTCAAGTTGCAGCCGACTTATGGCGACCCCTTTTGGGGTTTTCATGGCAAGAGACTAACAGAGGTGGTTTGCCAGTGCTTTCCTCTGCACAGCAACCCTGGTATTCCTTGGTGGTCTCCCATCCAAATACTAACCAGGGCTGACCCTGCTTAGCTTCTGAGATCTGACAAGATCAGGCTAGCCTGGGCCATCCATGGTTACATACCCACATAATAATGTACACCTGTCTACTGAATAATAAAATTTCCAAAACACCAACTGCTGTGGAATTTGAGTAATTAATCAAGGTATTCAGGGTGAACATTAGTAGTGTGGGCCTTGAATAGGGTTGCCAGGTCCCTCTTTGCCACCAGTGGGAGATTTTTGGGGCAGAGCCTGAGGAGGGCGGGATTTGGGGAGGGGAGGGACTTCAATGCCATAGAGTTCAATTGCCAAAGCGGCCATTTTTCTGCAGGTGATCTGATCTCTATTGGTTGGAGATCAGTTGAATTAGCAGGAGATATCCTGCTACTACCTGGCAGTTGGCAACCCTAGCCTTGAAGCACCTCTGTGCCTCTTTTCAAAGGGTTGTGCTGGAAGAACAAATGCTACCCCTGGCTGAGGCTCAGTGCACATTCGGAGATAACTAGAGCTGCTGGCAATCATAATCCCCCAGTAAGCATTTTATCTCTTTCTGCTGTGGACTGCCTAGTATACACCCCCTTCCTTTTGGCTCAAGGGGGAGACATTTTTCTTTTGCCCACTGACAAAGCCATAAAATTTGGAAGTGATGAAACAGATTCTATGATTGGAGAATATTCAGAGTGAAAACATGTTTCTTTGTGTGATTGTTGCAGTTATCTCCTGGTAGCTTGGTCCTTTGAGGCATTCATCATATATGGTGGCACTATAAGAGTGATAGTAGGAGGAAACGTTTATTTTATTTATTGATTGATACTTATTATCAAAATACTTATATTCTGCTTTTCCTTGTGGTTCAAGATGGCTTACAATAAGTTAAAAACATCTTCAGTTTAAAAACAAAAATAAAATAACAAATCCTAAATCTCTCCTCCTCCCACCCTTGAAAGATGACTGCCAATTCAGACTCCCGCAAAAGCCCTGGCAAACAGCAGGCGTTGCAAAACCTCCTGAAGGTCTCCAAGGAGGCCCCCCTCACCTCTTCAGGAAGCCCATTCCACAGAACTGGAGCTAAGATGGAAAAGGCCCCGGCTCTGGGCTACCCTAATTGGTGGGATAGCCAACAGATGATTACCTGATGCCCATAGTTGGTGGCCAGGGACCTATGGAAGGAGATGATCCTTCAGATATGTGGGTCTCAGGTCATGAAGGGCTTTAAAGGTAATAACCAGCACCCTGCATTTAACTTGGAAGCAGATTAGCAGCCAATGTAGCAGTTTCAAAACGGGCAACATATGTTCCCAGCAGCTAGCTCCTGACAGTAGTTGGCCTCTCGCACTCTGGAACAGTTGTAGTTTCCAGGTTGTCTTCAAGAGCAGTCCCACACAGAGCAGTAATCCAACCCTGAGGTTACATAAACATAGATCAGCATCACCAGATCAGCTGAGTCTAGGTCACAAGAGACTAGGTGAAATCAGATACAGTTGATAGAAAGGTCTCCTGGCCACCATGCCAACCTGCTCTTCAAACAGCAAGACAGGGTCCATGAGATTAAGAAATTAATCCACCCTGAGAGAAACCATTAAAACATGGTTCCAGCCTAGGGTTGCCAACCTCCAGGTAATAGCTGGAGATCTCCTGCTATTACTACTGATCTCCAGCCGATAGAGATCAGTTCACCTGGAGAAAATGGCAGCTTTGGCAATTGGACTCTAAGGCATTGAAGTATTTCCAAACCCCACCCTTTCCAAACCCCACCCTCCTCACCCTCCATCCCAAAATCCTCCCGCCGGTGGTGGCGAAGAGGGACCTGGCAATCCTATTCCAGCCAGACATCATGAAATAAAGTGGTAAGATGAATACTACGGCCACAACATATGCATAGTAAATTGTAAGTAAACTGTTAAAGTTACTGGTGTTTATCCAACCATCCTCCAAGGAATTTTCCTCCAGTTTAAGGGGCCTTCTACCAACTTAAACGGCTCTTCCTCCAATATCCTTGGGCTAGAAGAAGGCTTCAAACGTTGCTCAGTGGAATGGTAGGATAGGAGTACATCCACCCCAGTTTGTTAATTTTCTCCCAATATTTTCCATTACTTTTATGGTTTACTATTATTCATACAACATTAATGTAAGTAACTAAACAGGTGGAATGGGGTTGGGTGGTTTGGGGTGGAGTTGTGCAAGGAGTTAGGTAAGGAAAGGGGGGCATGAAAGAATAAAGGAGGGAAACTCCACAGGAAGCTGGGATAAATGAGTATGTGTGCTACCAAATGACATCTTATGGGATCATATCACCTTGACTGACTAGTTTTAGAACCTTCCGATGAAACGCAGACAACGCTTGCTTGTTATGTATGTAAAATGCTGTTCTTGCAGTTAACTACTAGATGGCGCTATATTATCAATTATATCAGCAAACCTTGACCTATGTGGAATCCTTTCCTTTTGACTCTCTCTGAACCCTATCATAAGCAGCCATTCAACAAGACATTTGCGGTGATCAGAGGCGTGAAAGAGATGGAATGCTCACATAGCCTTCTGTTGCCCCTACTGAGAAGATAATTGCCAAGAGGGAGGGTGGTGGAGGTTTGGGTGCGCAGGATTCTCTGAGTACAGCAGTGAGCATGCCAGCTGTTTGCAAATGCTTGAATTGGGGCAAGAATGTGATGCTGGGGCCAGATCCTTCCACAACAGCTTCTTGCACAGGAACAACAGTAAAAGAGTGGGTGTGAAGGCCAAAAAAAGGTGGGTTTTTTTTTTGCTAGACTGTTGATGAAAATCTTCTGCAAATATTTTACATGCCTGAGCAAATTCCTCAGGTTCAAGTGTTTAAATCAACTGTTTTATGTTAACACTGTCTGATCAAGCATGCCAACTTTGCTGCTTTGAGTGGACTTTTCTTTCTACCTGTGGCTGGAATGTTGGTATTTTGTGCTAAGATAATCAAAATTCTGCACCAAGAAATGTGAATTTCATAACCTGCACAATTCACAAAGGTATATGTGCTCCCTTAATTTTGCATAATTCACTCCCACATTAAGGCATTTAAATGAGGCGAGGGAACATATTAGCTACTGATATTTTAAACTGTTTTTATTTAATACCTTGATTAGGGTTGTAATTTAAACGGGAAGATGGGGGATCTGAGTGGGGAATTTCCTATCACCACTGAAAGTCAGGTTTCCCAACACTGCTTTTTGGTTAAAGAGATACATTTCCCCCAGTAGGACTAAAAGCATCTGCAGGAAGCCCAATTTTCAGTGGGAAAAATGGAGTGAGGGAAGAAGGTTAAATAGCCCCTCTCCTCCCATGCTAATGATTTGATTTAAATCATACAACCAGATGCTGCACTGTATTTTTAAAAAGCTGATAAAAAGAATCATCAATAAGGGCAAGAGTCCAGTAGCACCTTAAAGACTAACAAAAATATTTTCTGGTAGGGTATGAGCTTTCGTGAGCCACAGCTCACTTCTTCAGATACTGAAGAAGTATCTGAAGAAGTGAGCTATGGCTCACGAAAGCTCATACCCTACCAGAAAATATTTTTGTTAGTCTTTAAGGTGCTACTGGACTCTTGCCCTTTTTGACTACTGCAAACAGACTAACACGGCTACCCACTGTGAAGAATCATCAATATATCTAATTCTCAACATGGCCAAATCTGTGGATACTGAAGAAGAAGAGTTGGTTTTTGTACCCCACTTTTCTCTACCGAAAGGAGTCTCAAAGTGGCTTACAATCACCTTTCCTTCCTCTCTTCACAACAGACACCTTGTGAAGTAGGTGAGGCTGAGAGAATTCTGAGAGAACTGTGACTAGCCCAAGGTCACCCAGCAGGCTTCATTGGTAGGAGTGGGAAAACCAACCTGGTTCACCAGATTAGAGTCCACCACTCATGTGGAGGAGTAGGGAATCAAACCCAGTTATCCAGATTAGAGTCCTCCACTCCTAACCACTACACCATGCTCCAGAGAGTGGAGCGATGAACAGACAATACACATCTTTCTACCAACCTGAGAACAGCCCCAGGTTTGCAGAAGAATCTGGAATCTAAAAATAAAATGCATTAAGGGTTTAAACCCTCCCCCAAATTACAGAAGTATTACCTGTGGCTTTAAGAAACTCAGTGGCCCATATGAGGACTGCCAGACAGCAACAACAGTATTGCCAGCTTTCAACCCTTGGTTTCTGTCAGTAAAAGGCAGGGAGAAGTGGCAGGGCCCATTCCAGGGCTGTTTTGGTCTTTGAGGGAGGACTCATCAGGACAAAGCCTGGCATCAACCACCAGGCATCTTGACACCACAGAATGTGCATGACTCATCCAGGACTAGTTTGGCCACCCCACAGCAGCCACCCCTCAAAAGCCAGTGTTGTGTAGCAGTTAGAGTTTCAGACTAAGATCTGGGAGACCCAAGTCTGAATCACCACTCTGCTGTGGAAGTTCACTGGGTATCCTTGGATCAGTTTTACATTCTCAGCCACCTAACTAGCATGACTCACATAGGGATGGCTGTTTTCTGCTGTTCATCAGAAGCCGTCCTATGAAAGCTGATGTGGTGTAGTGGCTAGGGCTTCAGAGCAGTGTCTGGGAGACCCAGGTGCAAATAATCAGTCAGCCATGGAAGCTCACTAGGTGCCATTGGGCCAGTCACATATGTTCAGCCTAACCTAGCTCACAGGGTTGTTGTGAGGATAAAAAGGATGAGAGGAGAATGGTGAAAGCTGCTTTAATCCCCACTGTGGAGAAAGGCAAGGTATTATGACATCTACATTATATTGCAGCTATCTTCCATTACAGAGATCAAAGCAGCATTGCATAGGTTTCCGAGCTTCAGCAAGGTGACTGCATCATGAATTTGCCAACCATATCCTGAAACCCTATGATTAGGTAGTTCCATGATTCCCAGCATAGGCATCATGGGGCCTGTAGCCCCATGAAAAAAGAGGCTTTGAGACAGTGTTTCCTGGTACCCACTTGTTTCTTCTTGAAAGTACATTTCCCCACCTCATTGGAGCAGGGGGTAATTCCAAATAGCCCAGAAGGTATCACCTCTGGGTCTGCAGGTAGTATTTAGAAACAGATGCTCCCATCATACGAGGTTTCAAGCCAAGCATCCTCCTAGAATTTTGTTGATTTGCCCCTCTGTGGCAACCATTTTGTGAGTAGTTCTGCCTCCCATGGCAGCCATTTTCTAGTGCAAGGCTATCTGGGAGGGTCGGCTAATGATAAATAAAACCATAATCAGGAGTCAAAGAAAACACTACAACTTACTCAGAAGAAGAAGTATTGTGGCGGTAACCGGTCACAACTTATTTATTTTAACTCTATAAACAGCTGTAAGGATTGGCACAGCATCTGGGTCAGGATCCCGAACATCTGCCGACCCCAATGTGGACTGATGTTGTTCCTACTCCAGCGATCCCGCTGGAATAGCTGGGAATGGCAGTAATGGGACATACCTGGGCGTGAGCCACTCGGTTAAATCCCATCGCCACCTAGGGAGAGACCACTCTGGCTGCCCCAGAACTGGCCTGCCTTACTACCGTGTCTCTCGCAGAAATCCCTTATTGGGATTCCCCATAGCAGAGGAAAGGGGTTCGCAGACCGCTTTCCTCCGGAAAAGATCCTGGCCGATGCTCACCCCAGATAAGTTGTGACAATAAACCAGTACATAACAAATATATATTAATTAACATCAAATCCAAACTTAGGGAGGGAGGGACAAAAGCCGGCAATGGACTGAAGCCTCCCCTGGCTGGCTCTTCTTTAAATACTAACCAGACGAACCAGAGTGAAAACTACCTCCGGTCCGTTTCTCAGGTTCCTACCTGTCCCGACAGCCAGCAGCTCTCATTGGCCCCCTTTTAAAACTTGGGGTGAGAGGTGATTGGCTGCCGGGTGGCAGCCCTCTGAGCTGCCCGCCCGGCTCAAGGAGTGACCCAGCTGGGCGGCGGCGTGTCCCGCAACCGCCCCGCTGCAAGCTCCTCACCCTCCAAGCCTCACTCCTGCCCGGCTCCAGCAAATTGGGCTCCAGTTAAGTCTGGAACCCATTAACTTTTCAACATTCTGAAAATGCCTACAGGTTCAACAAGACGTGAGACTCCTGCTACACAGCATGAAAAAAAAAATCAAATGTAAGTGTCTCTCTCTCTCTCTCTTCAGTATCTCCTACAATGAAGTCTGTGATGGACAGGAGACTGTCGGGCCCCTGAATGGAAGAACAGCCACTCCGCTGATCCTATGGGAGTGTTGCTGCAGCTTCCAGTCACCTTTTGCGGGGTGGGAGGTGGAATGGTGGAAGGAAGCCCAGGAGGAGGCCGTTCAGATCTGCCTCAGGGAGAGTGCAGTGATAGCTTTGGGTCTGTCAGCCAACGAGCATAAGAACACAAGAACATAAGAAAGGCCCTGCTGGATCAGGCCAAGGTCCATCAAGTTCAGCAGTCTGTTCACACAGTAGCCAACGAGGTGCCTCTAGGATGCACACAAACAAGACGACTCCAGCAACATTATCCTGCCTGTGTTCCAAAGCACCTAATATAACAGGCTTCCCCGCCCCTCGACACACTGCTTTGCAATTGGCTGCACTGCTTGCTGTGAGAGAAACCAATCTTCTGTGCCCTGCGCTTTGCCTTATGCATGGGGATTTCACCCGGGCTGAGCTCAGGGGAGATGGAAGAATTGGGTTAGCAGAGGGACGGGAAGTCCTGGGATTTGTGAGGGCCTGGCAGCGAGGTAATCTCTAATGAATGGAAAACTCATGCATAACTTCAAGGAACAACCAAGACAGATGGGGGGGAGGGAACGTGAGTGAAAGTACCCATGCATAAAGGACCTCTGTGTTCTACTTGCTCACCACAAAACTTACCTCACGGCAGCAAACTCATTGCTCCCCCAAGAATATCTTGTAACTGAGGGGAAGGTCGACAATTTAAAACAAACCTGGTCCCCCAAATCATAAAGAAGTCGTGTGGGTCCTCTCAGTTGGTAGAAAAGGCCTGTCACAAAGTCTAATACAAGTACTTCTTTTATTGGTATCTCTGCGATTATTAGCCTATTTAACTTCAGCGCTCCTCCAGGTTCACTGGCTAGTTTTCTGGCTGCTCCTGCTGTGTTCCTGTAAATACACCCCCATCTTGCAAGTTATTTGCTCCTCAATTTTTTTTCTTTTTTTATCTTAACAAGCACTTATCTTTATTGTGCCAGACTTTGCATTCTTTTATAGTGAAGTTTTCACAGCTTCTTTGGCTGTGCTATTTAACCATGTTGGAGTACTTTGAAGTGTATTTGTGCTTTTTTCTAATCTGTGGTATGCATTTTATTAGGGCCTCCGTTATAATAGGGTTAGATAGCCTGTAACCCTCTTAAAGGATTTTGACCCCCTTGATTGCATTTTAGGTTACTTTTATCTAATCCTCTTATTTTTAACTAATTCCCCCTTTTGAAATTAAGAATGACTATATTGAACTTTCAGGCCAATTTTCCACGATATGCTTGCTGTTTATCCAAATTACTTTGCATCATATTTTAATTGCTGTGTTATGGGTTATTTGTTTAACAGGAAAAAAAAAACATAGTTCAAATGGGTACTGGTGAAGCCAGTGATGATTATATTTCAGGAGAAAATGAGCTGAGAGACGCGTGTTGGAATTCAAGGTATTCTCTGACAGGCCCAGCAAACAACACAACTGAAAATAATAAAAACTTAATATGCGGGGGGTGGGGGATGAGTGAGTTTTTCTTATCCAAGAAAACAGTTCAAAAATTAAAATTACAACAAAGAACTGTATCTATGTTCCACCCACTGCACTTTTCTTTGAATTATTGCTATTGTAGCGCTTTGGAGAACAAATTGCAATTGAAATGGAATCTGTTCTAAGGACTTTTTTTCCAGGAAGGTATGATACACACCTTCTTAATGCATTTTACATGTTTGGAGAAGAGTAGGGTGGGGTGGGGTGGGGTGGGGGGAAGAGATGAATTATGAAGAAGTAAAGAGGAAAATAATTTCAGAAGGTAATGGATGAGCTCTGTCCGGAAGATTAATCAAGGCAGTTGCAAGAGAGTGCCAAAAGCATAACTGAAGTAGAACTAAATATCTGATTGTAATTAAAACTTTAGCCTTCTAATGGCTCCATGAAAGATATTTTAATAAACGTGAAATGCACTTTCTAAATGGCACGCTAACTTTTAATGACTTGGGTGTTTTGTTTGATTAGTAACCTGGACTGTTAAATTAAAGCCAACTGCAAGTGCATGATAAAATATTGATGGTTTCAGGCAAATGAATTGGGGGAGTTATGCTTGACAGGTTTTTTTGGTATCATTAAGGATTTTAACTGGTGGAAAATATATATTGCTGGTGCTTAAAGATAGTTAAAGAGGATCTCACCATTTATATCCCCTAGTTTTAATTTTACAGTAATAATGGGAGAAAAAAATCTGAATTATTCACAGATGGCTGGTCAAGAGGGGTCACTTAATTTAAAAAGTGTTAGTTTAATTACACCTGTTTCTCATTTCCAGCATAGATAATTAAATATTCAGAGGTATTTGGTTATTTCTTTTTCATCAGAATGCCTGAAGCTTTTGTGGGGGATTCTTCCTCTTCAAGAGCGAGAGCTTGCATGGTAGAAGAAGTTCTATTGTTTCTAGGTTTTATGGGAAGTTAATTGTATTTCAAAGATTTTGGCACTGCTGATGCATGGGCCTGCAACGAAAACATGGATACTCCCATAGAATGGAATCCCTTCTCTGTGAGAAGCTAGAAGTTTTTACAGTCTTTCGTGATTGAATATGATGCAGGAGAATCTCATGGTTCAGGGCCGGGCTGATGAAAAACTCCTGTCTGGGTCCCCATTAAAATAAATGGCAATTGTGCAACAGTGAACCCTAGACTTTTAAGGAGGAAACTCATACTCTTGCACTTTTGCAGTTACTTTAAACGATACCTGAGCAGTTCTTCTTGGAACATGTCTTTTGCCCTTCTCAGTGTTTGAAGGCACTTCTATGCCCTTCTTATTTCCCTGAGCCGTGAGGTTCTAGGGGTTCCTGTGTGCCGAGTTTAGTTTCCTTTGGATAAGAGAACACTGGAGAAGTAAGGGCATCTTTGTAATGGTTGCTTTATTTACATATACACAAGTGATGGCAAACAGTCACTTTTACAGGAGATCAGATCTACTGTCCCAGACCAGACTCCCTCTGACAGGGAAGGAGAGACATGTAGAGTGTTTCAACAGGCTAAATGCCCTTGGAAACCATACATCCAGCACTGAATGTCTTACTGGGCATGGTCCAAAGTGGCATGCCCCTCCAAGGACTATGGCAAAGCCCAGCTGAGGGTTGGAAGAGAATTCTACAGAGCAACAGATCTACTGCCCTGCACCAGATCTCATGCATTTCTTTCATTTTTTTTTTTTACCCTGCCCATCCTCCAAGGAGCTCAGGGGTGGCATTCACAGTTCTCCCCTATTTTATCTTACCCTGAGGGAGATTGGTTAGTGTTACTCAGCAAGCATCATGACCAAGCAGAGATTTGAACCTGTGTTCCTCCTGTCCTTGTCTAACACTATACCACACCGGCACGATGAAGCATCACCTTCATCTTAAGATGTAGCCAGCTTTCCACAACAGGGCTGTCATTTTTCATGATGGATCTTCAATTAAATGACTTACTTCTGTAGCCCCATTGCCGAGCTCAAATGTCTATGAGCATCAGAAACATAAGTTGTCTAAGAACAGTAATTTTTAATTTCAGAATGCTTCATCTGCTCATAATGAACATCTTAAATGATAGTCTTTAAGTTACCCATACCCCCTTTAAATACATTGTTGCATTAATAATCATGATTGATAAAGGGCTTTTTTCCACGATGACTTAAATCTGAAAGGGTTCGTGGTAATTTTGAAAACTTCACTTTGATCCAGTCTGAATCTTTGGTGGGCAGAGCTGGGAAAGTGAAGTGGGGTGGAGACTGAAGCATCATCAGCGGGTTGGCAGGCATCACCACTGTTTTTGTTTGTTTTTTTTTTAATCAGAAAATGCCCTATTCTAAAAAATAGTCATAATGGAAGGAGCTCTCCAGCTATTACCTGGAGGTTGGCAGCCCTATGAATGTGCCATATATATCGACAGCCAGAAGTTCAGTGGTCATAGTCACAAGAGATAATCCAACATTAGGACTAACAAGACCAACATGACTGAGGCTCATTTTTTCAGTCTACTTCCTGGGTGCCAGTTCATGAAAGTTTATTCTGGAATAAAATGTTGTTGGTCTTAAAAATGCTGCAAGACTGCTGTTTATTATTGCTGCTACTGACTCACATTGCTACCTATCTGGACTCATAAGTAGGGTTGCCAGCTCTGGGTTGGGAAATACCTGGAGATTTTTGGGGCAGAGCCTGTGATGTCCTGTGTGTGTGTGTGTGTTAAGTGCCATCAAGTCACTTCCCACTCATGGCGACCCTATAAATGAAAGTCCTCCAAAATGTCCTATCTTTGACAGCCTTGCAAATCTTGCAAATTTGGGTTTGGGGAGGGGAAGGACGTCAATGCCATAGAGTCCAATAGCCAAAACAGCCATTTTCTCCAGATGAACTGATCTCTATCAGCTGAAGATCAGCTGTAGCAGCAGGAGATCTCTAGCTAGTACCTGGAGGTTTCTATAATAATTAAGGGGGGAGTCAGGTAGTACCTGGAGGTTGGCAATCTTACTCATAAGAGAATACTTGGTTGACAGTTTCTTTGTCTGCAGGTTGGATTTCCTGATTTTTTTCGATTCTATGACTACCTTTTGTTAAAGGGGTGGGGTGGGGGAAGATAGTTTATAAGAGACAGTATTGCTATAGTGATGTGGCAGCAGCTTGTTCCCCAACCCCAAAACTAAAAGTCTGACATTTTTGTTCTTTCAAATTAAAAAAAAATTACCCTACTAATACTTCTTGAGCTAAAAGTGGAAAAATAAACTGGCCAATATTATTATGCTCATATTGCACATGAGGTGTGTATGTTTCAGACTGAGGTTTATATGGCCTAGAGGGTGGATTAGAACAGTGTGGTGTAGTGTTATTATCCCCATATTGAATGGAGGGAAGGAGGCAGAGGCTGAATTAATTCTACAGAATAATGTAGTCCACTAATATCCCTATTATGCAAGTTGGAATATGATCTTCACTTTTAACCGTAGAGCTGAGTTTGATTGAAAATGATTTACAACAATGTCCTAAAAAAGGCTTAAGAAGCGTCTCCTGCTCAGTTTTCACTGGAGAAAAAGAATGTCACAGGTATAAATCTTCATATACTTCAGGCACATCCTATATATACTCAGGCAATACTGCTACAGGACCTAATAACATCACCATTCTGGGTGCATCCATTCACACATCATCCAGTTTAATATATGCCACCATGTGCTGACAATATGCCCTTCCACTCTCTACATTAAACCAATAGGACACTTCCCATGTGAGAAAGCATACTAATCTGACATAAGAAAAAAATAACATTCAGAAACCAGTAGGGGAACATTTTAATCTGCCTGAATATACAGATGCAGATCTGAAAGTCACTGTTCTACAGAAAACCAAACAAATAAAAAAATCTGTAAAGGAATATACAGTGCAAAAGTGCTAAATTAGAAATAATCAAATAATTAAACACTACCTCTCACCCTGGCTTAAACAGAGACTTGGATTTCCTTGCTATAATTTCTGATAGCTCAATAGGACCTACTTCTGAGAAACTTTTAATTGGCTCTTCTTAACATGTTTTATCATACTATAACCCTTTACTAATGTTAATTTCCTTATGCTTCAGGGCAGGCTGCCTCTTCCTTGATTTATTGTTGTTCATTCTTTTTCATTTACTTTGCTTATCTGTACCCCATGAGAGTCTGGAACCTCTGACCACTCTCATTTATGTGTAATATTCCAATCCATTCCACACATGAAAGATTTATGACAGGCTCCACACCAAGCCTCTCTTGGCCCCAACTCTTCCTCTCCCCTCTTGTACTGCTCTTTATAAATATGTGCAAAATGATTTCCTTCCAATATGCATCTGAAGAAGTGAGGTCTGACTCACAAGAGCTCATGCTAGAATAAAAGTTGTCGGGCTTTAATCTGCCACTGTTTAATTCTGCTACAATAGACTAGCATAACTATCCCTTTGGAACATATCTTTTGAGTGCAGTATTGCTCAGTACACATGTTACCAAGATGTAGACAGACAGAAGATGATTTACAGAGGGGATATGGATATTGCAAGTTAACTCATTTTTCTAACAGTGAATCACTTGAAATCATCAGTCATGGTGGAATAGCACAGTGAGAGAGACAGAGAGATTCCGTGCAAAACACCTTGGATTGCAGCAAAGATAAATCTAGTTAAATAGCCACCTTGATCCACTCTCCCCAACCCAAACTCAGTGTTCAGTTAAATGCAGATGTAGTTCTGCTCCATTCACTTGCCTGCAGATATGCCCTTATCATTCTAACAGTGTAAAACGGAAATAAAAAATTAACTTTAAAACCCGAATATGCTTTCCTTCTATTTCAGTGTCTGTGACTGTCATCTCGACAAACTGAGCCCTTCTTGCTGTCCCCAATCTTTGGTAAGTAATATAAATTGAATAGACAGGGTTGGGAGTGCCCATTTATAGCATAAAAACTACAACAGGGCTTGGAAGCTGTTAAGACAGAAGCCTGTTCACGAGTTACAATGAATACATGTACAATCCATGGTCAGTATCCCTGATTTTTCTTTATACATGTGTTGACTAATTCTCATGTTACTTTCAATGCGTGCACATATTAGTGAAACCCCTCATTTATCCCGATAGTCGTTCTTGGTTTCATTTGCAAAGTGAATGCTAGTTGGCGCTTACAAACAGGTGTATGCATATACATGAGGATTATATGCGCAACATGTGATCAGGGCTGGAACTGATAACCATTTCAGAACAGAATCAGACCTCAGAGCTCCTAGGGTCCAATCCAGAGTGCTCAAATTAAAGTTTTAAAAAATCTGAGTTTGTCAAAATTGACTGGCACCCCTAGAAATAAATTTAGAGGTATTTAAAATCAATGCGAGTTAACAGTGGCCAAGACAAATGGAAGATCCTCATATGCAAGTGGAATGTGCTTCTGCACACAGGGGAAGGAGTTGCCAGTTTCCCTTTCCACTTGTAGTCCATTTCACCATATTGACCCCCACTCCAGAGGATTCCCAAAACTTCAGAATCAGCTGGGCCTCAGGAACTGCCGTGAAAAAGGGAGGTCAAAAGGTCCATTATCTTTACATATGACACTTTGGATCATGGCCGTTACAGGAAAAGTGAAGTCACCTGCTGAGAATTGTAACCCAAATCTGGCAAGTTGGTGATTTTGAATAAAGAGTTAAGGGAAGAACATGCTTCTCCTGCAGAGCTACATATGGTCAATGGGAATGCCCTTTAATGAAGATGAACTCTTTGTAGAGATAGATGCCATAGGTGGTGAGGGTTAATGATAAGCAGCATAATACCTCCTTAAAAAGGAAAGCAAATCCTCCAGTAACCAAAGAGAAAGCCTGCATGGCACCATGGGAGAAGGGTGATCCCCATGGCAAAGGGGACTGGGTGGGTAGGAAGGATTTTTAAAATTTGACACTTGGTTTTGGCATGAAAATCAAGGCAGGATCCTGCTAAGCATACAATTCCTTTCCAGTTTGGGTGTCATTTTATAATACATTAGCCATCGTCTTTAGTCAGTTCTGTAGGGCAAAATCCTGCTTTTAAGAATAAAGTTAATCGATGGGCAAGTGTCAGCATATTGCTGATACAAAACAAACAAAAACATTACCCAAAAGCCCTGAGGACATAGATAAAGCCTTCCAAATTCAGTGAATAATGCTTCTGCTGTATAGCTCTCAGCAACCCTCTCATATTTATACAGTCATCCGTCTGTGCGGTTGCGGTGAGGGGGGAGAAGGCATCTTTCCATTGCTACAGGACTCCAACTGTTATTAAAAGTATTCTGCTGTCTATTGAAGACAAAATATCTCTCCACAAACAATATCAAGGTTCCCAATGCTGGAGATAATGTGGAGCTTATGAACTGGGCTGGAGGGAGGAGTGTGATACGTTGTAGCTGGAATATAATAATCCTTGTAGCTTGCTCATAAAACAGTTGTACCAAATTTATCTTGACTGTACTCTGACAAAGCTCTTGTAATACTATTTCTGTTGCAGGCACCAGTTCTAGTCTGTGTAGGGGCTGAAGCTGCATACCGCTATTTCCTTCTTTGCCTAAAGAGAGCTCAGTGGCCTGAACATATACAGCCTGCAGAGTACATCAAGCTGGGTTCCACAGTGAAACAGGTCTGTCAAGAGGTACAATAGGCCCCTAGCAAAAAGATTCCCTCTGGGACATTCCTCTTAAGATGCATTATACAAAATGATACACTGCTACTATTTCCAAGCAGAACCTTGCATATGGTTGTGAGCTGTAGCTTGGGAAATTCCAGGGCAGTGTTGGGAAGGGGAAGAAGCTCAGTGGGGAGATGATATCAAGTCCTATGATATCAAGCCCTGCAAAGGAAAATGACTCAGCTCAAACCCAACCCCCTTCTGACTATATATTACTCTTCCTACACACTTGACACTGAGAGACACTGTCCTTCAGTGTTACTCCTCTGAAGTTGCTTGCCACAGCTGCTGGCGAAACGTCAGGAAAGAAAATACCAAGACCACGGTCACACAGCCTGGATAGCCTACAAGAACCGATGAACTCTGACCGTGAAAGCCTTCGACAGCAATATGTTGATTTGTACCTATGCTTATTTTTGAAATATACATTTCCTCTACATTACAATTTAGCCATATCTTGTGACCTGGAAACAAACAAATTGGCTTACTTATTACTGGGAAGAAAAGCACCATTAAATAATCACTACATCCCTTATTAGGATCAGCTCTCTGGTACTGCTTTTCTATGTGAAAAAGAAAGGACATTCCATTTTTTATCTCTAGAGGGCAGTATAATACAATGGAGTCTGATGTCTTAGTTATCTTTGCTTGTAACCAACCATCTCTCACAACAAAGGCCAAAATTCTGCCTCATGTTTAAGGAAACTATGCATTCTGGAATGAGAAACTGTTCTTTTTTTTTGTTGCCATGATTAGATGTTATGCTAAAAAAATCCAAACGATCACACTAGATATGCTGTGAAACCCTGTCAGACAGTTGAGTACCTATCTAGATGTGATGGGGGTATATGGCTGACTGTAAACAGCCTACAGTGTCTCTGGAAACACCGAGTAAAAGCAACAGGTTCTTATAGCTGATATTTCTTCAACCCCTGCAAGCAGCAGCCAAATGGATTGGAAAGGAGGAGGAGAGATGCTGAACGTGACAGTGTTACAATATACATTTCTTCTACTAGACATAACAAGATGGCTGGGCCATAGCCGCCATCATCTATAATGTATAAGTATGCTCTGATTTGCAGTCCAATACTAGGTATGTTTACACAGAAATGTGTTGCAATGGACCGCCACCTTAAGCACAGACTTCCTATCTTGCCATGTGGTTAGGGTTGCCAACCTCCAGGTGGTGGCTGGAGATCTCCTGCTATTACAACTGACCTCCAGGTGCGAGAGATCAGTTCACCTGGAGAAAACGACCACTTGGGCAATTGGACTCTAGGTCATTGAAGTCCCTCCCCTCTCCAAACCCCACACTCCTCAGAGTCCACCCCCAAAATCTCCAGGGATTTCCCAACTCGGAGCTGGCAACCTTGCATGAGGAGCTTAGCCTCCATGCAGCTGTACATTACTTGGCTGCACAATACATGAACTGTTCAGCAGGTGGGACTTGAACTCACACCCCTCAGGTCCAGCTTTGTCTCCCAGAGCAAGCCTGAGGGCTTTTAGGCCCCTACCTACAATGCTGCGGAAAAGCTGCCACTACTCAGGCTACCCTTACTGGGGCCGGGGCTGAGGCTTGCCACGGCAGCCCTGCCCCCAACTCTGAATCCATCAATGGGGAAAGGCTGTGCCTGCCATGCCCAGGAGCATTGGCATGGTGCCACCCAGGGCTGTTGCCTGCCATGCCTACCCACAGACAGGTGCTGCACGGGAGGGTGAAGGCAGGCCTACAGGGAGGTATTAGTGTTGGCCTCCTGCAGGCGCCTTATTTTCTCTGCTGGGCAGAGGCTGAGGGCTATTTCTTGCTGAGGTGGGCCACAGTAGACCCAGAGTCTATTGTCACCATGAGGAATGCTGGCTTGGCACATCTCCAGCTAAGGCACAGGCTGGCATCCAAGGTGATCGCCTTGGTACTAGGGCTGTCAATTCGGTTCGGCCCGAACTGAAAATCAACCGAATTTCCCCTGATTCGGTGCTTTTCTGTTCTGACGGATCCGAACTCAAAACTGGCGGGCAACCGGGGGGCCGAATTCAGCGAGTTCGGGAGTTCACGAATAAATTCGGCAAATTTGGCCGTCAGTAAGCAGCATAACCGTCAGTAAGCAGCATTCTCCTCCCCCGGCCAATCGGTGGCCAAGCTGGGTCTTCTTCTGGCCAATCAGTCAGGATTGAGTACTGGAGGAATCAGCTGATGTGCGGCCCAGCCAGGGAGGGAGAGAGAGCGAGCGAAATCCTCGTGTGTGTGTGTGGGGTGCTTGTGCACATTCGCTCCTTTCTGTGGCTGCAGGGGGCGCATTTTTGGGGGTACAGACACAAAACTTTCACTGGAACTTCAGATGAAGCTTCTTAAGGTACCCCCCAAGTTTTGTAAACATTGGGTCAGGGGGTCCCGAGATATGGGCTCCCCCCTTTTTCTTTCCATGGCTGCAGGGGTGCATTTTTGGGGGTGCAGATCCCAAACTTTGAGCGGAGTTTCAGACCAGTGTTCTTAAGATCCCCCCAAGTTTTGTAAACATTGGGTCAGGGGGTCTCGAGATATGGGCTCTCCCCCCTTTCCCTCCCCCCTTTTCCATTTATGTGGCTGCAGGGGGCACTTTTTTGGGGATATAGCCCCCAAACCTTTAGCATAGCTTCAGTGAATTATTCTTAAGATACTACCCAAGTTTTGTTAAGATGGGTTCAGTGGGGGCAGAAATATCGCCTCCCCCCTTTTCTCTTTCCATGGCTGCAGGGGGTGCATTTTTTGGGGTGCAGATCCCAAACTTTGAGCGGAGTTTCAGACCAGTGTTCTTAAGATACCCCCCAAGTTTTGTGAACATTGGGTCAGGGGGTCCCAAGATATGGGCTTTCCCCTTTCCCCTTTCCCCTATTGGGATGAATGGAGCAGCCGATCCTGTGTGCATCTCCTCTCCAGAGCAAAATGTTCCGTGCCTAATTGGAATCATCTTGGATTACAGCCCCTCTTGATGGAACAGAAGACAGCCACAGTAAGACCCCTTTGGGGGCTTTAATCTATAATTTTTCTCCTGTGTATGTGTGTGTGTGTGGGGGAAAGCAGAGTCTGTGTGTGTGTGGGGAGGGAGCAGTTTCTGTGGGTGGGGGGGAAGCCAAAGGGGGCTTTCGTCGGTTCTGCCTGGGGTGTGTGTTCCCCCTCGAGTCTCTCGCTCCCTGGTTTGAGGGGGGAGGTTTCAGTTGTGTGTTGCAAAGGTGTTGTTTAACAAGGTTGCGTTTGCAGTTGTTTTGCTAATTTCTCCGCTGTTGTCGGGGCTGGGAGCTTTGTGCGTGGGCGGCAAGCTCTGCTGAGAGATGCACATTAAGGGTGGGGGGACCCCTTTCAGGGCCCATATCTCAGCCCCCCCTGACCCAATCTTTACAAAACTTGGGGAGTCTTTCAATAAACGTCCTTTGAAGCTCTGCCAAAAGTTTGGGACCTCTAAGCCCAAAAATGCCCCCCCCAGAGCCGCGGAAAGGCACGATTGTGTTTTTAATGGCTTTATTCGGCCGAATTTGTTTCCGAACTTTGAATTCCCACTGAATTGAGCAGATCCGAAGTGGGGGAGTTCGGACTTCGGCACGTACCGAACCCACAAGGCCCAAATTCGGCCGAATCCGAACTGTACCGAATTTTTTTTTTTTGACAGCCCTACTTGGTACTCCTAGTAGGAGGTCTGTTGTCTCCAGGGTACCACACTGGTAGAAATCGGGGCGTTCACATTCTCTTGAAAGAAAGTAGTGGGGCCCATTGCCATTTTCTTCAGGTTTGATTTTGGGATTTTCACAAGGTGTTTCTCAGAAATGTTATGGAAGAATGGCCAGGAAAATTCTGCAGTTAATCTTTATCTCCTAAGTGGTTTGCTTAGAGGACTTGGAAATGTAATTTAGTTTTTAATGAGGACCCATGTATAAGCTCCAGTGCCTAGTTGGAAGGGAAAATTCCTTCACTATTTTAAGCTTCCCCATTGCCTGTTGTTAGTAACTTAGTAGATCATCTACAAAAATCCTATTACTGTTATTATATGAACTGGCCTGGCTTAGGCAAATCCCTATTCTCCTTCGGCTTCCCTGTCCAATATGTGGTTAATAATAATGACTCCCTTACCAACCTGTAGTGAGGATTTCTGAGATAATATATTTGGAAGCTAGAAATTAGCTTCATAAATTCTAACTATCCGCTTTATTTGTTGCAATAGTAGCAGAAGTATTAGAAAATGCTCATCTGTGTAATAAAGCAAAGGATCAAATGCTAATTGGAGTTATGTGCAAAGCTGACTTTAATTGAATTAGACTGTTAATCCATTTGACTCAGCATTGTCTATTTTTACTCTTTTGGCTCTTTGGGGTCACAGGCACAGAGGGGAGATCCTTTAATGGGGATGCCATGTGTCGAACTTGGGGCTTTCTGCATACAACACGTGAACTCTACCACTGAGCCAAAGTCACTCCCTTCCCACTGTGCCCATTCTACGTGACATTTAAAAAAATTCATTACGATATATCCAACTGTTGAACTAAAACTCCTTCAGTGGTACTCAGCTTCTTTGCATAGTCGAAGTTCAAATATACCAACAGAGTTTAAATCAAATTTTTGACAGAATAAGTATGCAGACAAATCGCTAATATAAACACAGAACTAGATTCTGTCCAATAGCACTTTAAGTACAATTAGGAAAGGCATTCCTACTTGTATCTGATGAAGGGAGGTTTGACTCTTGAAAGCTTATTCCCTGGAAATCTTGTTGGTCTCTAAGGCAATATTGGACTCAAATCTAGCTCTTCTACTGCAGACTAACATGGCTAACTTCTGAAATGAATCCAAATATAGCCTGTCAGCAGGAGTGGACTGGGAAGTGAAAATGACCCTGGAGGAAGCCAAGCTGAACTGTCCCTGTGGTGCTACAAACCAGTGCTGCCGGGGCCGGTCAGTTCAGCAGCACCGTTTCCTTCCTGAAACTGGCAGCAGTGCGAGAGGCGATAATTGCTGAGCTGCCATTGCCGATGAAGGGTCTGAGCCAGGAAGTTCCTGAGGCTCTGGTAGAGTTGCTGGGGTTTGACTCCGCTTGCTTCTGACCACCAGTGTCCCTTTAGGACAGTGGCTCCCCAGGAAGTTTCCCTATAAGTTGAATGGCCACTCTGCCCCTGCATGTCAGGTAGGGTTGCCAGATCCGGGTTGGGAAATTCCTGGAGACTTTGGGGGTGGAGCCTGAGGAGGGCGGGGTTTGGAGAGGGGAAGGACTTCAATGCCATTGAGTCCAATTGCCAAAGCGGCCATTGTCTCCAGGGTAACTGATCTCTGTCACCTGGAGGTCAGTTGTAAGAGGAAGATCTCCAACCTCCACCTGGATTTTGGCAACCCTAATATCAGGGAGAGATACTATGTACTAAACATAATTATGGGTGTGATGGCAGCAGAGCTGACCTGACTTCAATAGTGGGTGGATTATTTTACAAGAAGCTATAGCATATGCTACATTATTGATTGGTCTTAGTATATGGTTTGTCTTTGTGCCAAAGGTATGTAGATGCCTAGTGGTCAGTGAAGAAATCAGTAAGGCTAAACTGAAGTCCCAAGCTCCATGTACAGTGATGTGGGCCTCTTCAAAAGTCTTCTCAAAGGAGAGGGCAGTTTTTACCTTTTTTTAAAAAACTAACATTTAAATCACCCACATGAGATGTAAATTACGTGTATTCACTAACTTGAATGTGCAGGTCCGTATAATTATCTCATTTGCTTTGAGTTTTCATCTTCAATGTTGAGCCTCTAGCAAGACCCATTTTTGTTTATTATTGAACTGGTACTATTTCAGTTCAGCAGTCTTGAAGGAGTAATTGCTAACCTCTGTGCCGACTATTTGAAATGACCTTAAGAAGGGTAAATGTACCCACCGCTTCCTCCCTGTAAGATTTAAGGCTTTTTGCAATGGGCAGAATGCCTGGAAATTGACAAGGACAGGATGTAAGGAATGAAGACATCTCTTTATTAGTAGCACCATGAATGCATTTGAGATATAAAACACAAATAGTCATTGGGAAACCTTGATTTATAAATGTGGCTTCCTTGACCAAGATGAGGTAGCCTAATGTTTTGGAGGAGGTCCTTGGTACGCAGTTGCAATGTCAAAGTGCTAACATGCACGATGGGAAATATTGGTGCCGTTCAACTTTTGGCCATCTGTTTGTTCCCAGTACCTAAAAGGGAATTACTGTTTTCTAAAGCTGTGTGAATTTTGGGGGTGTGGAGGGATGGGAGAAGCATTTCTCTTCTGTTTCTGATGAGCTACATTGTAATACACACGATAGCTTATTATTCCCTCCTGCTTTAGCACCAATGAAACAGCTATTTATTTATTTATTTATTACTGAAAAATTCTAGGTATGTTATTGTTCACATCTCTGGTTTCCTTTCAATTTCAATTCAATGATCCGCTCTGCTAAAAGAAAATAATGTGTAAAGAACAAGGGAAGCAGGAAGGTGGTAGAAATGGGAAATCTTTTCAGCACAGACTTTGCCTCCACAGAAGTTTGTAATAAGGTGTCTGGTGATCACTCCCTGCTGAAAGCTGTAACCAATAATGTCGCTATTCATGGAAAGTGAGTTGGAACTGAACAGTAGCAGCTCTGGCAATAGCAAACACCACATGAAATCATGGTCTCTAACAATCATTCTCTTGTCTGGGGCTGTGGAATTTCTTCAAGCATTTCCACGGCATCGGGTTTCAAAGGCGCCTGAAGGTTATGGCATCCAACCACTGCACTAAGAAATGAGACTGAATATCCAACCAGCCCTAGTGGATTCGTCTGTTACCTAGTGTTTATAGGGTCCCCACAAGTAGAGAGTGGGAGTTGGTGAAATGTCCAGGATCGCTCATCCTGCCCTTAGAAAAACACAAAGCTGTTCAAGGTGCTTTGTCCTTCTGTATGAAAAATTTGCAGTGCTATATCATGGTTAGTTCATGCTTCTGAAATAAATGCATATTCCCCACTGGTTTATGGGATATTTAATTCACTGAAAATTCAGACACTGGAATCGACACCTATAGATGGATTTGCTTTATAATTTTGGGGTGGCGTTATTTTGTTTATATTCCAACACCATTCCTTCTTTTGTACACAGGCTTTAGGGAACTGGTGTTTATTTACATTACATATCACATCTGTAGACTGTCATTCCTCTAAGGGGGTTCAGTGAGGCATTCATGGGTTATCCCAGGGTGATACTCCCATGAGGTGGGTTAGGCTGGACAAATATTAAGAACATAAGAAAAGCCCTGCTGGAACAGACCAAGACCCATCAAGTCCAGCAGTCTGTTCACACAGTGGCCAACCAGGTGCCTCTAGGAAGCCCACAAACAAAGACAACTGCAGCAGCACCATCCTGCCTGTGTTTCACAGCACCTAATATATTCGGCATGCTCCTCCGATCCTGGAGAGAATAGGTATGCATCATTACTAGCGCTAAATGATGGCATGCCAAGAATCAGATGCCATTAGTACTGCTAAATGGCATGAAATGTCACCTACCAAATGTTGGCAAGTGCCACTGGATATCAAATACCAATGTCACACACACAGTGAGTATTTAGGGAATATTTGCTGCATCTTTGCAAACCATATTTGCCACATTTACAGGGGAGATGTTTTGAGAGCAGAATAAATTCAGCTGAAGTTCCTTATGAGATAATCTTAGCAGTGTATCTATCCCCTAAGAAGAATTTTTTTTAAAAATAAAGCATTCCAGTTTTGTGGACTGGAAATGCTTTATCGAACAAGATTGATTAGAATCCTGCATTTCTGGTTGGAGAAGTTTCCAACAAAACACAGATATTGCTGCACTGTCCAAAACAAATTTGGCCCATGCTCATAAATTTAATTGTGCCAGTTTTTGTCATGGCACATGTGCAGTTGAAAAAGATTTCCTATTAAGAACATGCTTCTTGCAAATACAGATATAGCTGTACCTATCCAAACAATATTTGTGCATCAAACCCTGAATGAAGAGTAGTGGCTTATTCGTGTGTAATGTTCCTGTACCGCAGGTGCTTTTCATGGATAAGGACAGTTTTTAGCTGTGGCTGAGCCATCTTGTTGCAAGTATTCCTGCTAAGGTTCATTTTATCTGCTTGGGAGATTTTAACACAACTGTTAATGGTTTCTATTTTTTTTATTAGAATATGTATATGTCTTCCCTTTTTTGGCTCAAGGCCAAAAATCCAAATTTAAAACATACAAGGCGCAATAAAATCCACAATACTCCCCAAGGGCATTTTGCTTAGCAGGGAGGGTAAACAAAAATAAACAAAGCCTTCCTGAACATTGCTTTTTATAACACTGTATACACCACGGACACTAGATTTAGTGGTTATGTTAGCCAAAAAATTGTAACCGACACATCAGTGATAGGTCACTGGTATCAACTGGACTTGATCATCACTCAAGAGAAAGGTCTTTAGAAAGCTTTGTGCCTCCACACCTTTCACAATGTCAACACTAATGTTAATCTGTGATTTGCAGCACAGCTAGTAAAGATTCTGTGTGTAACCACAAATATAAATCAGCAATAAAGACCGATCTTTTCAATGGTGGAATAAAATACTGAAGAAGCGGTCGCCACCACCACTGGAACATTATTATAGATGTGCAGTCTCCCTTTGAATGCCAGCTGCTAAGAACCAGGTTTACCCATATAACTGTTAAGGCCTTTGGCTGTAGAGATTAAATTTGGGGATGATTGGTTTGAAGCACACTTTACTGAGTTGATCCTGGTGACAAAGGTGAAACATGAGGCTTATTTGAAACATCACAGATGTCCTTAGTCTGAGTTATTTGCAAGACTAAGGTCAGCACATGTTTTAGTAAAAGAAAAAGGCTAGGAAATGGTCTGACATTTACTGGCTGACTTTCTGTCTAGTGATGTAAAATGCAGGCAAAGTGTATGGCTTGAAAAATGACAAAGAAGGAAGTTGAATCTGTATTACAGAAATCGGGATGTTTAAGGGAGTAATTGTCAAACAGTGGGGATGGGCGCCTTTTGGCAGAGTACAGACATTCTAAGGATGTTTGGGTTCCTGAGATATATAGAGCCTTCCATCACCAGGCAAGAACTGGGTTGAATGTCCCTTTCTGGAGAATCCTTAGTGATCCTCATTGGGTTTGTGGGTGTGACTGGATTCTGTACCTAACAGGCATCACAAAGGGTCTTCTGCAATGGGCCAAATAGCTCCCCTCAGACTGCTTCTCTTTGGAGTAACAGCACGGGGTGGAAGGTTGAACCTCCATCTTCAGGCATCCATTCCATAGTGGGAATCAGGTGTGTGGAAAATGAGAACAATGCTGCTCTCTAATTGCACAGTATTAGCAATATTTGCAGTCGAATTCTCAAAACACCATGCACAGGAGCTTTCCCCCCTAAAGAAATTCCAGGAGTACCTTGTGATCAATTATGAATCCCCAGCAAAAATGCAGAACTTCTGAACCACACGTAAGTCCCTCCCCCCTGAAAACTCTGCTTTGTAATTGGTTGTAGTGTATTTTTTTGAAATATGTCACCAGCCCCCACCAGCCCTGCAGCGGGATTCTTCCATTTGATCTGAACTGAGTGGCCATTTTACAGCCGAAGCAGAGAAGGATTCCTCCCAACCAATTTGCTTCTGCATAACTCAATACCATAAAAACGCTTGCATGGTCATTTGTGACATTCATTATCCCATCAGTAGTCTTGCACTTGCAAAAAAACAAAAAATGGCTTTCATGCCTGTAAGAGGACACATATAAGGGGAGGGCTGCAAATCAGCCTGACTCTGTTCCATCCTGCCGAGATCTGAAACTGACCCACACTCACTGTGAGACTGACCAAAAGCAGCTGCATAGGTTGTTTGTGATTATTTTAGCTTTCTCTGAACTGTCTGATCTGAAACTGACCCACACTGGCTGTGAAATTGACCAAACAAGCAGCCTGGTGGTTTTTGTTCCTAGTGCACTCAATAATGGCTTCCAGGAGAGGGTTTGGATGAGGGGGACAGACACATGGGAGGAAGAAGTGAGAATGGGCATGGGGAGAAAAACCTGAAGTGACAAGTATGCACAGGACTGGCTTTCAATTTGGGATTGAGGCAGAGTTTAAACTCGGGGTAAAACAGCATCCTGAAAATGCAAGGAAAACATGAAGGGAGAACAAGGCAAGTTCTAAAGGTCAGAAAAAAACATGCATAATTAAAACGAAGCCCAAAGTAGTCACAGAGTGACTGTGAAGGGAACAACGTATGCATAATAGCACCCCATGATTTCTACTTTGTGGAAATAAATTCTGTATGTTGCTGCCTGTTTTGGACTCCCAATTTCCATTTCTGTCTGCTCTGCAAGCTACCTGCCTGTCTTGGGTTTGCCAAATTCAAGCCTCTGCTTACCTGCTCTTCACTACTACCTTTTTTACTTGCTAGGCCTGTGAAATACCTGCCTGTATGCTTGCTATGTAACTTGCTCCTTGCTGTACAACTCTGCCTGGCATTTTCCCGTTTGTTGCAGTGTTCTGCCTTGGCAGTCTGCTGTCTCAGAGATAGTGGAACATATTAACTGGAATAGATGGTTGTATCCAAAAGATTGACAAGAAGAGAATCAGAGCTCCCTAATTTTCTGGGGTTGTCCGAAGACATGGCCCTGTGCTCACTCTGCCATACTACTTGGGACATCAAACACCCTTTCTGGCCATGAGCTACTCTTGGCTTCTTTGGGGTGCCATATTCAACCACTGCTCATGGTGTAATTTGTCTGCCTTCATGAGGTTCCACATACCTTCCCGTGTTGTCTACTTTCTGGGGGTACCACATGTCTGTGTCTGTCTGTTCTGCAAGCGAGAATTTTAATTGCCTATAAAAACGAAGACCCTTTCTCTTATCTCCCTATAATTTGGCAGGGGCACAGTCTCTGAGAATGTTATTTTCTCAGTACAGGGAAAAAAACTTTACAACTGGGAATGTGTTTTACCTTAATTGCCCATAAAACTGACCCTGTTCTCTGGTTTTTCTAAAATGCAGTAGGGAGATAGTTGAGAAGTATGATACATGAAAATTATAACCAATTTGGATGGCAAATAAAGAAAAGTTACAAACTGAAATATGTTTCCCATTGAAACCATTGAAAATAAATGTGATAACAAAACAAAACTACAATTAAAAATGAAATAAAAATTAACACCCTTAGGAGGCGTCATTGCAACTATGGGCAGGTTCATTTACTCTAAAAGTCCTCAGTGCATAATGTTTCAATGGATGCAGCTGTCAAGACTGACCCTACCTTGGCCTAGTAAAGCAACCAAACTTTACCTGGGTTTGGGCTCAGTAACTCCCCAAAGCAATTCACACTATAAAGAAAAAGAAGGCTTTATTGAAGAAATTCAAGAACAGATATTAAAAACAAGGCCTATAGTTCAGTGGCAGTGAAATGCACAAAAATAACAAAACTGACTAGCTATCTTACTTACTGGAGTCCTAACACAGTGCAGTTGGTTCTTAAAGCGAAGAGTTCCAGAGCATAATACAAATATCTTCTTGGCAGCAACAAGGGGTAGAGAGAAAAGGGCAAAAGGGGATAAGGATCCTTCTCTCTAACTAGAAGAAGAAGAGGAGGAGCACCCCACTTTTCTCTACCTTTAAGGAGTCTCAAAGTGGCTTACAATTGCCTTCCCTTCTCCTCCCCACAAGAGTCACCATGTGAGGTAATTGAGGCTGAAAGAGTTCTGAGAGGACTGTGACTAGTCCAAGGTCACCCAGCAGACTTCATGTGCAGGCATAAGGAATCAAACCCAGTTCTCCAGATTAGAGTCTCCTGCTCCTAACCACTACACCACTCTGGTCCTCTACTTATGACAAAATGCTGGCCATAACCTCCTGACCTCCTTAACCAACCACTGGGTAGTATCTGTTGGATTATGAGGGCTTCGTTATGCCCAAATCCCTGTTAAGTTAGCAGTGCACAAAGACTGTTGTGCGCAGAGAAGCTCATCCAAACCTCTGTGTGCCAGGAACAAAATTGCTAGGAGCCTTTTGTCTATTTAACTAATATACTTCATTTATTGTAGGAAATCCATTTCTGGATAGGATATAGAATATAGTTGCCTATCTATTCTAACTAACTAGGATGGAGGGAGATCCAGAACATGTGTCCTTCCCTCATGGTGGCAAGATAGAGAAGAGTGCCAGTGTGTGTGATGTTGCCACATGCGCTGCCCGACCTCCCGCCCTGGTTTTGGCAACTATCTCAGAGACTCACTGTACTGTCTAAGTGTTAATAGCCTGCTGCTCTGGGCTAGCGCTCTGCTGCATTACCAGGCTGTCCAGGACAAGAGACCGGGTCACCCCTGCAGAACCAGCCAAAGGGAAGCCATGATCCTGATTGTCTCCTGATCGAAAGGGAAGCCATAACACCGAGGCGAGAGCATCACGTCACCCTCTCCTGCCGTCCCCCCCCCCCAGTATCCTGTGAGAAAAACATCCGCCGCAATCGGCATTAACAACTAGGAAGAACTCCTCTGCCGCATCCCTGGAGTGTAGAGATTCACACCTTCCTGAGGTATTGTCGAACATGAGAAGATCGAATCAAGCCATCCCGGAGATATGCAAATCATTGGTGCCAGCTTAGTTTACAAATTGTCACTTTGCCCGATCTCTGTAGCCGAAGTCTTTGATCCCTATTGTTTTAGATAGGAGCCATCTGGGGAATCTCAACCCCCCCACCCCAGAGAAGGGTATATCTTGCCCCCCCCAACAAAGCAGTGAGGTTCTGCCCTACCTCTCTTTCCTTTTACCGTGTGTGTTGAGTTTTGCGGAGCTCCACACCCCCTCCTTTCCGGTGACTTGGCTGGGCCAAGGTTCCAATACATCCCTCTCCCATCCCCCGCTATATTTTATTTTGTACCTATATGCCACGAATTTTGGACATCGCCACTTCTAGATCGGTAACGTATTACCCAATCAACAACATCCTCTCCCTTGAGAAACGTGTCTAATCCTACCTCCTTTTTATTCTTAGTTTCTTGCATGTATGTATTTGCAACACTGAATGAATGAATATATAAACACTTTTAATCTGGAAATCCTTGGTCTATCATTATTCTGAGATTCACTGAAAACAACCCTGGTATACATTGGGTGATTCCGCTATATAAATAAATTAGTGCCGCTGCTCATGCTAATTTCCCCAATCAAAGAGCAGTTTCAGTAACAGTGAGGAGGTGAGGAAGAAGCAGGAAAGAAGGAAGATTCCCTAAGAGTAGCAGTCTACACATCAAAGGGATAAGTCAGAGCAGTAGAGAAAGGATGCCCCAGTGTCTTGCCCCTCTATCTCTCTGACTCACTAGTCTTGTCCCGTCTGGAGTCTGAGGTTAAGAGACAGTGCAAAGTTCTTCACTTCCAACAGTATCCATAGAACTTTTCAGGGTGAGAGGGAGTTTCCCATACCAGATTCACTACTGAAGTTTGTAAGCTAGTTAATAGGCCTGAGTAGATGGCCTTGACGAGTAACAGCCAGTGTGTGGGGAGGTAGCTAACACCTGCAGGGAATCAGAGAACAATTCTCTTAGCTGGAACTAGCCGGAAAATCCCTCTAAGGTGGCTTGTGTCTTAACAGCAACTGCTTAGATGAAGTCCTATATGAGGCCAGACAAAAACACTGACAGGCATCAATCCTGATGATCAAGTGAGACTCAAACTAGATGTTACAGCTTACTCAGGTCAGGATATGGGGGCCTATTCTGACTCGCTGTCACACAGAAGAATAGGGTACCTTACCTTAGCACCACTTGAAGAAAGAGTGTGGGCGGGAAGCCAGAAGCCCCTCCTTTCCCCTTGCAGTGCTTCCAAGCTGAATGGAGCAATGGAGCAATGTAAAGATAAGGCACCCTGTTCTTCTGTGTGACAGTGAGTACTGACCCACATAAGCAGTAATGTCTAGTTTGAGCCTCAGTCAGGTAGTTGACAGATGTGCAGGTATTCTCACATGAGTCCCTTACCAGACAGCAACCCTTGTCAATATAAACTGAGTCCTCTTATATATTACCTCTGTAGGCAGCTACGTTCACAGGGCCAACATTCTGACAACAGAATATTATTGTGTTTCTGCACTGGGGCTATTCTCCATAATCCAGCTGTCGCTGTGACATCATTCTCTGCTTCTGGAAATACAATGGAGGATATTGTGCCATGGGTAGATATTGTGCCATTGAAATCAAGCACCACCCATATTTCTCCATCCAATCAAGTGTGTGTGTGGTGATGTTATGATCATGACTTTGCTTCTTTTCTGTTTATCAACATTGGAAGAGGTATACCTGCATCAGCTCCCCCTCCTCATTTCAGCCGATTAGTGCTATTACTGCCCAATGAAAAAGTATCACCACTTCACTGCTAAATCTTCTTGTTTCTCCAAATGTCTCCAAACTTTCCCATGCCACCAGGGCACACCTTGCCTGGTTGCGTCCCTCACCAGATGTCACATGGGGCTATCACCTGACAGTAGATATGGCAGCAATTCAGAATAGCGTAACAGTGGCAATACTAACAATATACAAGAAAGTGACAACTATAGAAGGAATTTGGAGGTTGACAACTGGAGCTGCCAAAACACATCAGCTTGAAAACATGGCAAATAGTAGCACAGCTTCTGGGTTATGCATCTATCCCACATAAAAGTATAAATAATTGCAAAAAAAAATTCTAGAAAAAATGAAGCCTGGGCCAGGGATAGAGGGTGGGGTATAAATTAAAAAATATATGAAAAGATTGGGAGGACAGTGGATTGATGACAATGATGTCTGGAACCCAGGTCATAACTGTGAGTGCAAATGATGGTACTTGAGCTACACTGGACTTGAGTGGAGCCACCTATTATGTATGAGAGAGAAGGGACTTGGACAAACAAGTGAACAAATAATGTTCAAGCCCAGTATTGAATGGTAAATACAGATGAAGGAGACAAAGTCAGTCTGATGTATATATTGCTTGCCTAGGTGAGGATGCATCCTAGGAGGGTAATATAGCTCATCCTCTGGGTCATTGAAATCTTGCCTTGAGAGAAGTGTGTTGGATGGATATAGAGCTCTCTCGCCATCAGAGTTTGCCAGTGGGAAATGTTAGGTGTGTTGGTTGTACGTTTAGTTCCCCCCCTTTATTGTGTCTTCTTGAGAGCAAAGCTAAACCTGTATTGATGTGCTGGTATGATGGACTCATATATTGGCTTTATTAGCCTTATATGGTCGTAGGGGATTATCTCTTCCTGATACATTTTAGCATTACTGGTTTACATAAAATAGCACCAGAAAGAACGGAGATAGATTTTATCTTTGATACACTGAAACGATAGAAGAGGAAACAGGTTTTTAATTTTAGTATATATTTATATGTGATATGGGCAGCTATTTTTCCTGTGTGTTTTAGCCTAGATTCTTTGCATACCCTTTTGATACCCTTTTGGGGAGGGGCTGTTGCTCAGTGGTAGAGCATCTGCTTGGCATGCAGAAGATCCCAGGTTCAATCCCCAGCATCTCCAGTTAAAGGGACTAGGCAAGTAGGTGATGTGAAAGACCTCAACCTGAAACCCTGGAGAGCCGCTGCCAGAGTAGACAATACTGACTTTGATGGACCAAGGGGCTGATAATTCAGTATAAGGCAGCTTCATGTATTCATGTTCATGTGTGAACTTGTGTGGGAATCAGCAACACAAAAGTGCAATAGGACTCTATGTGCTCACCCCGTTGTGAAAGCTGTGCACTAACCCTTTGGAACAAGAGTATACTGGAGACTTGTGGTGTCGGTACTATTTGCTTTGTTTAAAAATATGCAGAGAAAGCACAGGTGGTGAGATAAAGGTGCTTGTACAGGGCAGCACCTACATCAGGTTCACAGATAATAATTTATTATTATTATTTAATTATTAGTTGGAAAGTGCTCCTGTGTATGATCTGACTGCATATCTAACATTTTTTAAAAATCTGTCATCTCATTTGTATCCCATTCTCTTATAATGAGCTCAGGGAAGACTACAAGTAGATGGTCTAATTTAATCCTCACAACAACCCTCTGAGGTAGACCGAGCTGAGAGTCACCCAGCAAGCTTCCTGTCTGAGCCGACATTTTAATGTATGAAAAAGGCCATGAATCCATTCACATCCAACCCGCTGCATTATGCCAAGGAGCAATAATGGAAGAAAACATGTCAACTGCTCTTGACCTAATAGATCTTAAAGCTTGCCTGGATTGAAACAGTATCTGTGCTGGCTGCAGAAATTCTGGAATTAAAGTAGGGCTGTTGACATGCTGCTTTGCATTCTAATACACCCAAAAAGCCATTATTTTCTCTGGCTTCCACATCTGTGTTATGACTGTACTAGATCTGAATTCTAAGAACTAGCTAAAAGGATTGTTTGCATAGCCAGACAACACAGAAGCGTTGCAAGCAAAGCTCAGGATCTTTCTAGTAGTCCCCAGATGTTGAACTTTATTTCCTTCTTTCAACCTCCCCCCCATTATGCTTACAATGATAAAAAATGATGGATCAGTTGTACTTTAGCAACTGTCTGTTCCCTGAATTTAGGGAAGTGCTGGGGTTTTAGACTGAGTTGGAAGGCTTCTCCCCCTGCCTTGCAATTTCCCATAGATTTCCTTTGAAAAACAAAACCTGTTTCATCTTTCTATCTTTGCTATGTATAAAGGATAAAAAATCTATCACCATTCTTTCTAGTGTAGCCTGCTCTATTTTCCGTAAAACACTCTTGCAAATAAGCCTGCAGATCTTTCGACACAATGCCCGGAGCCACGGCACATGATAAATCCTTTCCCAGCCTCAGCTTTCTGTAACCTTCCCCATTCCTCACAATGACACAGACTTTCTGTCATTCATCTTTTATTACAATTCAATATTGTGCATGAATATAATTAGTTTGTATGCAATGGTCCCTTTGCCCCCACTCTGCCTCTGCCTCTCTCTCTCTCTCTCTCTCTCTCTCTCTCTCTCTCTCTCTCTCTCTCTCTCTCTCTCTCTCCCTCTCTCTCTCTAAAGGACAAACTAGTGTTCCCGAAAAGATTTCATCTGGAAATTGACTTCACCATTGTAGGCTTATATATATTTACACAACAGGCACAGAAAGTTATCGGAGAGAGAAGAAACATTTTTAACATCATAAACCTCTAGCAAAAATATGTATGTAATAGAATCTGGTACTATGTTTCTACACACATTACAGCTGTCACAGTGACTTACAGCCTTAGTTTAGCTGAAAGAAAATCTATAACCTTAGAAATGCAACAATGTCTGAGTCACAGTTCAGAGTAATAAATGTTTTTCACAGAATACTGTAATCCATATTTCCAATAGGATCCCAATACAACAAAGGCATTACTACTAGAAATCTTTCAATTTCATGGCGAGAAGGGCTCCAAAAGAGAATCAGAGAGAAAAAAGCAAGAAAGGGGGGAAGGGGTTAGGAGAAATGATAAGTGATAAAATGTCTGTATGTTTAGATTCAGAAATATTAGCTAGGAAATGCCTCTGGCTATGATTCTTGCTTCTGACTTACATCTTAATCAAGGGGAAATCATTTTGGATGGTGAGATATTTATTAAATTTACTTGCTAATAAGGCAGCTGCCACTCTCCAAGGGGGCTTTGTGAGTAGAAAGACAATCATTTTCATGTGTGTACTCATTTAAATATAGGTTGGTTTAAAATGGCAGGCTGCTGAGCACATAGACACACATTAAACAACCTTAGGGCAGGCCCAGTGGGAACTCTACTTTGGATATCATCAGTACAGCAGACTCCTTTTTTGGCAGTGGTGCTAGCTAAGCAGAAAAAGCCTCATCTGGCAACCTATCTTCCTCTCCCACTGTAGGAATTTTCATTCTCCCCCCTCCGAACCCCCCCGGTCTCTTTTCTTTCTATAGATTACTATTAGTACTCAACTAGTGATACTTTAGGCTCACATGGTGCCTTGCGTTTTTAAGTATACATCTAAGGACTCAGCTAAAAGTTACATGGCAAACAGAGGGATTAATTCTCCTCCATCTGCCAAGTTTCCCAGGCTATTTTTACCACTTCTGTGTTGCCTGGCTATTCAAGCAATCATAGAATCATAGAGTTGGAAGGGGCCATGAAGGCCATCTAGTCCAACCCCCTGCTTAATGCAGAATCAGCCTAGAGCATCCCTGGCAAGTGTTTGTCATTTAGCAAGTTCTTAGAATTCAGTGGCCTTGCTGGGTTGAGAACATGTATTTGCCAAGATGAAACATAATTTCGCTTTAAGGCCTCAAATACACATGATGATTACACCTAGGACTATCAAGGGGCCTTCAGTTCTTCTAGAATTACAGTTGCTCTCCAGACTAGAGAGCTCCCCTGAAGGAAATGGCAGTTTTGGAGTGTGGGTGGACTCTATGGCATCACATTCCCTCTGAGCTCTCTCCCTTCCTCAAACTCTGTCATCTTTTCCTGGCACGGTCCCTAAATTTTCAGGAATTTCTCAACCCTAAGACAGACTTGCATAGTACAGATGTATGTTATTTAAGTGTAAAGGCCACGAGGGACTACAAAGGGCAAAAGAGGGGGTGGGCAGAGAACACTTAGCGTTCCTTCTCCTATCCCTCTGGGCACTTTCCTTTCATTTGGCTGTCAGAACCAGAAATGAGCCTTATTTGAGAGAAGGGCACTGGTTGCCAGCCTCCAGGTGGGCAGTTTTCCCAGTATGACAACTGATCTCTAGAATGTGGAGATCAGTTCCCCTGGAGAAAACGGCAGCTTCGTAGGGCAGACTCTTTGGTATATCATAGAATCTAGGTGAAATCCCTCCCCAACCCCCTTCACAGGCATAACCCCCAAAATCGCCAGGAATTTCCCTGGGTCCAGCCTCCCTCTTTCCATGTTCCTCTTTGGCCCTGCCAATAGCCAGCAGTAGCAATGAGTAGCATGAAAAGCTTCCACATTATTTGGAGATTTCTTGTGGCAAGCTACTTTAGAAACTACAGCTGGGCTGACAAACAGTTGCCATGTGGAAGCAATCCGTACATGGACCAGGTATTTCTCCGAGTAAGGCTTTACTTAACTCGTATGGCAGAATGCTAAACTTGCTTTACTGCCGTGATGGGGTAGAATTAGGACTGTGCTAACTGCACTCCAGTTCTCTGCCTGGCAATCTTAGCTGCATAAGTTTCTCTCTAATTGATATTTATGATTTGTCAAAACAGTGTCCTTGTCTGTAACCGTGGTCAAGCCAATGACAAGTATGAAGCTGGCTTGAGCTGTGTGCCTGGCTTGGTTTGACTTTGCGTATGATGACATACTTGAGTGGAAGCCAAACTCCCAAGACTGTTCTGGCAAAGCTTCCTGCTAGTCACAGTGAACAAATATATCACACTATATATTTCCTTTCTCAGAAGCACATAATCAGCTTGGTAGCTTGGTAGCATGTGTTCTGGCTCCAAGGCCCTTAATTTGTCTTTCCTTTCAAACTTTCTGGCAAGCCTGTTTGTGTCTATTAATTTTCTGAATCCCTGAAAGAAAGAAAAAAGAGAGAGAGAGCGCAAATTGCATTAGAGTGATTTGTAATCATTTGGGTAACAGTTTGAGTGATATGATATTGCAGCTGAGCTACTAAAATGGGAAACATGCCGGTGAAAAGCAGAATGGGCTACCAATTATTGTTCACTATCCATATCCCAAGCAGCCAAATAACATGCATCTTTACGTGGGATTAACTTCCACTGAGTTCAGTGGGGCTTGTGTTCTTATTAAAAGGGGGTTGTGTTACCAAAATTGTTCTTTGGATGGGGAATTAGCTCGAGCAATCGGTAACTATGTATTTATTAAGCCAGGATCGCCCTATGTCTACGAGGGTTTTTCTCAGTGACTCCCCAAATAAAGACAGACTCAGGAATTCCAAATTAAAAGGTTTATATATATATATTCATTCATTCAATGTTACAAATAACACACGTACAAGAAAATAGGAATAAAGATAAAGGAGGTAAGTAAGAGATATTGAGGGAGTTATTAATTAGGATACTTTACCAATCTCTAGAAGTGGAGATGTTCCAAAATCCGTGGCATAGAGGTAGACAGAATACAGTGGGGGGGGGAGGGAGGGGTGTATGGAACTTAACACACGAGGGAGACATGGCAGAGTGAAGGGGGAAGATCTGCACTGAGCCTTGTTGGGTAGGGCAAAATATACCCTTTTCTGGGGGTGGGGGGGGGAGTGAGATTCTCCAGATGGCTCCTTCCAACAACAAAAAGAGATTAAAAAGACTTCAGGGTCAGAGATAGGGTGAGGTGGTAATTTGTTTACTAGGCTGGCATCCTTGATTTATACATCCTGAGATGGTCCTTCACGTTTGACCAAATCGGAGGTTGTAAAACTTCACATTCCAGGGAGGCGGCAGGGGGAATCCTTTAATGTAGATAGCTGAGGATGTTTTCCCACAAGATACAGGAAGAGAGAGGGGGGGGGAATATGCAGAGAAGGGCTACGTGATGCTCTCGCCTTGCAATAATGGCTTCTCTTTGGCTCAGGCTTTTGGATCAAGAGGCAATCAGGGATCATGGCAATTCTTTTGCAGGTTCTGCAGGTGATCCGGCCTCTTGTCCTAGAAAGTCTGGCTTGTACAAAGCTGGGGTGAGCTAGCCCAGAGCAGCAGGCTATTAAGGTGCAGGCAGCAATGTTTCAAACAGTTCAGTGAGTCTCTGTTATGTGTGCCATCTCCAGGGCTGGAGCTTTTAGGTATCAATTCCCCCCTTTGGTGGCTCCAGAACTTCGTGACGGAGCCACCACAAAAACGATCTTAGGAACTGCTGGAGGCAGGATAACAGGAGCGCTGAAGCAGGAATGCTGGAAACAAGAGGCAGCAAGTTAGAAACAGGAACGGACTAGAATACTGGAACGGTCTGGAACACAGGAACGGGGTCGCTGGAACTTGCTTGTAGTGTTGATTGGAGACCCAGGAGATGTATAAATCAAGGGAAGTGTAGGAGCCTTTTTGCAACCTAAGCTAAAAACGGGCCAGATTAAAAAAGGTGACAGCCATGGGAATTGGAAACACCTGGGTGCTATATTGGTTTTGCTGTTACTACTCGTGAGAAGTAGATACATTGAATAGAGATGTGCTAGGAGGTATAGATATATATGTACAATTATTTACACTTGTTGATTTTCTAACTAGTTTAAAGATAACAAGAAGGAGAGAGAGTAACTAAATTGGCTATCTGCTATTTACAATACATAGAAAACTGTACAGAAAAAAAACTCTGGATGTTGCAGTTTGCAGAGAAAAAACTGTCAGTCTTCTTTACAAGGTTACAGTTAGTAGGAAAGGAAAGTTTCCGCTGGCATCGCAATTAAGTTAAAATGTAGGAAATAGGAAAGCACCCCCCTTAGAGCACTTCGTGAGCTCATATCTATAGCAAGGAGAGGGTTAATTAGCTTAACTAGGTCTTCGCTACAGGCTGATGATAGAGACGCTTGCAGGGCTCCAGGTGCTTAGAGGCTCGGTATCACTTTCACTTTTTGGTTACAAAAAAATAATAATAATAACATTGCTGAAACAATTCCATAAATTACAGCTCTTTTACGGCTGTTCATGCTTCTTGCTTGGATGTATACCCGGAAGACTGTGGAAGGGGTTAATTGGTTCACAGTGAGCTGGAAATAGAGCGGGCTGCAAGGCTAACACAAAAGCGAGCTTTCTCATACACATTTATATCCTTATACAAAAGAGAAATTGGTGCAAATCCCGTGCCCCAGAGGGCCTGGCACATGCAGATCTTCAAATGCTGGAGCATGATGGGTGCCTTACTGGTTTTCAGGGCAAAAGCAGGTGTCAGGGGATTGACACATGAAGAAGCAAAAACACATTTTCAGGTGCAAAAAGAGATTGACTCTCCAAGGGCAGGACCTTTTTTAGGGGGGGGGGAAGGGGGGTCCCTCAGTCCCTCTCTAATTTTTGTCTAGGGGATGCCAAATGTTGTCCCCACCTTGGAAAGTCAAAAATAGAAAATAATAAAAACTTAAGAGCAAGCCTAGGGGTTACACAGGTCTCTATATTGCTTTTAGGAGAGCCGTGTAGCCTGGTAGGTGACTGTCATTTTGCTGGGCCATTTTTGCATCCATCTACCCAAAACTCATAGATGTGTGAAAGCATAGGTAAAGGAAGAATGGCAGCTTGCATACATATATATATCCAATGGGATCAAATCATAACATTCATGTTTATACCCAATAAAAGAGACTACACATATAAATATCTAAAATCTATTCTGTCAATGCAGTGGCTGAGATAGGTTGTTATCTTAATCTTTCCATCTTGGGCAATCAACTGTTTCAGAAAAATCCTAATGCTAACATACATAAAACTTGGCAAGTTTGTAAACATTACTAAACCATTAAGTCTAGGCATTGAACTAATATAAAACCTTGGAAGGTGAAGCAGGTACAGACAAGTAATGGATGTAGGATACCAATTCAATCTGGATTAGTATACTAAAGCTATCAGGATGGCTGTTTGCAGGGAAACCTAAGCATCTGTGCCTACAAAATAACAAGAAATCATAGGGCTATAAGTACTGGAAAGGGTTAAGTCAATTTGTTAATGAGTCCTTGTGAGAAAGGACAGTTGCTAGTGGAAGCGGTAGTTGGCAGTTGTCTGGATACCCAGTGTTTTGGTTGGGGGGGGTGTTCCTTACACGGGAGGTTGGCACAAGGGGGGGAGCCCTGGGTTTCAAATGTCAGCGCAGGGTCCCATCTGAACCAATCACATCCTTGCATTAATACATACATCATAGTAACCTGGGACTGAATGACTCATATATACCCAATAGCATTGTCAATGGTGCAATGTTTGTTTTGAGACAGGGATTCATTTCCTAAGTATGCCCCTACAGCAAGCTCCTTGTGACTCTCCTCCTTTCTCCCCGCAGGTGGGCTGAAGTAGCATTGCTTCAGGTCAAGAGTCTCCTGCCTGGGAGGTGACTATGGGGGGGAGCACGCAGCAGGGAGTTCCACCAGTGACTGATAGCAGAGACCTGTATATTTAGGGATAGAACTTATACACATTAGTGGTTGGAGGATCACTCCAAGGACAGCTGCTCCTTGACGCAAAACAGAAAAAAACTCATTAAGGTGGAGAGAAAGTTAAAACACTGCACACAAAACAAAAAAGTTGGTAGTGCATTGCCTCTCTTCCCGGTTTCCTGGCTGGTTGGCATGGCTTTCAGGAGGGAGGGAAAACAGAAGGCAAGATTGTTAATGAATACCAGGCAATCTGCATTTCAAGAAGAAGAGAGGGGGAAGAGACCCTTCAAGTGGGGGGGCTCCCCCCTTTCATATCCCTGATAGCCATGTTTGTTGGCATGCCGCAAGGGGAATGAAAGAGCTAGGTTGAAGCATTTAAAACTCCTCAAAAATAAAATTCAGAAAAAATGGAAGAAGGCCAAAATCATATAAACTAAATCACAAACTTAGGCTGGATTCTTAGAAGGCACAATGATTAAAATGGATCCATTGCAAATGATCAGGTATTGTCCAGGAACTTCAAAAAAAAAAAAAAATCCCTCAAATTCAAAGTCCAAAAAGAAATAAAAAGTGGGTCATATCTCCCTTTCCTTTAAAAGTTTTCAGATAAAAAACAAACAAACAAAAATGGACCGGACTGGACCGGGTGTCCTTCTCTCCCCCCTTCCTTTCTTCTGATGCAATCAGATGAAAGGAGTATAAATGGGGCAATTGTGGCAGCACTTGGGCATGTGCAAAGTGCTGCTTGGGAAGTACAATGCAAGTCCCGAACATTGATTTAAATGGGACAGGACTGCTTTTAAGCGTTTTATACATACAAATAACAATACAATCTTGGGATGGGCAAGACCATTGTTTACATATAATATTACAATCTTGGGCTGTGACCATTACTTTGTGGGGAAAGTTTCCTTTTACTGCTGCATCAGTTCAGTGCAGCCCCTCTGAAACACATAGACACCTCTGTCAAATCCTTTCATTTCCATACCTTCAAAACCTTCCATTTACGAAAACACACCTTAACAGGCATCTGTTATGAATAGCAGCCTCACACTAGATGCCATGCCATTAACCATCACTTTCTATAAAAATCCTGTCTTTCTACATACTTTTACCATTCCTTTTTTCCACCACAATAAATGACCACAAGACCCAGAAAATATCGAGTGAGGAGCTGAAAGGGGGGGGGGAAGCAAAGCGTACTAAGCTGTCCCTTCCCTCATTCATTCCATAGGGTAAAAACAAACAAACAAGGAAACCTTTGCTCTGATGCACTCACACAGACTCTTCACTGGGTCACATATTCCTAACTGGCTGGAGAACACATCACATTTTATACAGTACCCCGGTCCACACATATATTCACATAAAAGAAAATTTTAAAAAAGGCTTTCATTGCGCAATGAAATAGACACTCCATATTCACTTCATTCAATACACTCACAAAATATCTCATTCCAGTGCCTTCCCCTGGTACCGTGGGGTAGACACACACACACACACACACACATACAAATTTCAATATGAAGCAGACAAGAGGGGGGGCACATATACACATGTACTTTCACTTCATTTTCCTCTTTGCCAAATTGTGCGAAAACTGCCTTTATTTTGGAGAGGTGGACGGGGGTTGATGGTATTCTTGGGAAAGGCTGGCCATACCTTTCTCAAGAAACAAGCCCCGGTAAAAATCTTTACTTAAAACCATCACAAGGGTGATGAGAGATACACAGAGACATGTCATTGTTTCCTGCAGATGAAAACAAGTTATTTGGTACTCTTTATGGTTCAGGTACACTTCCCTGCGCCAGGGAGGCTCTGCTATAATTTAGAGAACAGTGAGAGAGCTTTGCACGGATCTTCCCTCAAGATCCGCTCCCCCATGGCAATACAGCTTGACTTGTTAACTCTTTCGTTGCCGAAGAGGCTATACATCTTAACATTGAGTTGCAGAGATTTTAATTCTTTCATTACATAGTTAAAACTAGGCACACACTTCTTTAACCATTTCCCTTCCTGCACTGAGGAGGCTTTTTGCATGTTCGTTCAGTTGACTAGGAATAGTACAGAATGAAGTTTAGAAAAGAGAGAGGGGGGTGGGGATGCGCGCACACACACATTCACTCAAAAGGGGGAAAGAGGTGGGGCAGATTGCATGGCAAGAAGAGATGCACATTGCATGGTAATTTTCAGACAGAGTCTTGAAATGGCATTTTTCCTTTGTATTGAACCAAATCACAATGTTGGATTTTGATTATGAAGTTACTGCAATTTTCCTTCGTGTCTTGCCGCTCCCAAGGCGGGGGTAGGCAGGTCGCTGCGTTTATAGCTAGCTTTCCTCCGCGGGGGAGGAAGCCGATAGTTTCCTTTGTCACTTGAGGGAATGAGCAGAGGCAGTTTTGCCTTACTACAATCCCATGGGATCTTCTGCTGTTCCTTCATTTGGGAAGGGGCAGCAGAGTTTCTGCTCTTGTCTTGGGCCATGATTTGCTCTTGTAAATACTGGATTGTGGCCCTAGAATGGTCTAGTTCTTGCTGAAGTGAGGTGATCCTGCTCAAGGCAGCTTTCATTGCTCCTTTCACTTTATTTAATTCCTTCTGTGTTTCAAGGAGAGCGTGGGACAAATCACTCCTATCCTTCATTAGTCCAGTATTAGTTGCCTGGGATCCAACAGGGTCGCGTTTGCCGATATTGTGCCTTGAAGGATCACCATGACAATTTTAGCAGCCATCTCTTTAGTTTGCTTAGGCTGGGGTCACTGTTCAATTTTCCTGCCATGATGAAAACTATAGCTGTGGGGGAAAGGGTGGATCGCTCTGGCTGATCCTGGTGAGGCAAAAGAAATCCGTTTCTCAGTAGAGAACCAGGGGAATGGGTTTGAGCCTGATCTGCACTCTTGGGATAAAAGCGCCACTTGCGGGTATTTCAAGGCAGCGGGGACAAAAATGTTTCACAGCAAGGGAGGGGTTGGAGTCGATCAGGGCTCTCTGGATTTTTAATCGCTGGCTGTTGGGGTGCAGCCCAGCGTGGAAGAAAAGTTCAGGGATTCAAGTTGAGCTATAATTGCTACAATTTCTAATTAGATATTTTTGCAAGCACTCTTTTATTGCTCTGGGGGTGGTTTTAACCCAGGGTCCATTGCTTAAGGCTAGTGCAGTCTGCTGCAGCCAGACTACACAACCCATATTGTTTCAAGGGGATACTCCCCTCCAGGGTTCTCTATTGGAAATTCTGTGCATTCCACTCCAGACTTTCCAATGCTCTTGGATTGGGGCCTCGACGCACCTCGCTCTCGAGCCCATCCTATCAATTACTCAGTAGCAGACAGCCAGTGCCGTCGCTCCTGGGGTTCAGACTTTGCAGTTGCTCTTGGATTGGGGGGGCACCTCGCTCCCGGCCAATCTTTCAGTTTCACTCAGTAGCAGACAGCCAGTGCCGTCGCTCCTGGGGTTCAGACTTTGCAGTTGCTCTTGGATTGGGGGGGCACCTCGCTCCCGGCCAATCTTTCAGTTTCACTCAGTAGCAGACAGCCAGTGCCGTCGCTCCTGGGGTTCAGACTTTGCAGTTGCTCTTGGATTGGGGGGGCACCTCGCTCCCGGCCAATCTTTCAGTTTCACTCAGTAGCAGACAGCCAGTGCCGTCGCTCCTGGGGTTCAGACTTTGCAGTTGCTCTTGGATTGGGGGGGCACCTCGCTCCCGGCCAATCTTTCAGTTTCACTCAGTAGCAGACAGCCAGTGCCGTCGCTCCTGTTTGGGGGGGGGGCTTGAGCTCACCCCGGCTATGATCTGCGTCCAGATCGCAAGTTTTCAGGTACTCAATATTCAAATATGCAGTTACTCAAAAAAAAATTCAGGTTCACAATAAAGATTCAGGTTCACAATAAAGATTCAGGTTCACAATAAAGATTCAGTTTCACAATAAAGATTCAGTTTCACACAAAAAATTCAGTTTCACACAAAAAAAAATTCAGTTTCACAAAAAAAAAATTCAGTTACTTAGCTCTGGTGGTGGCTGGAAAGTAAGCGCACCATAGAGAAATCTCAAGAAGAGAGGGACTAGTTACACAAAGAATCTCAAAAGGGCTCCCCTACAGAGAGTTTCCCAGATGGGGAGGGAAGCCAACCCACAAGATAGTGCTCTCTAGAGCCAAACACACAGTTTACACACACACTCTGTTCTTTTAATATGACAATTTTGTTCAGGTGATGCATTCAGTCAAGATTCAGAGAGTCACCAAGACTTCCCCTTACGTCTGCCGTGGAAATGCCTGTGCGTCGACTTCACAAGGCATTCACAAGTGCAGGGGCTGCCCGCATTTTCTCCACCAATAAACTGTTACCAAAATTGCTCTTTGGATGGGGAATTAGCTCGAGCAATCGGTAACTATGTATTTATTAAGCCAGGATCGCCCTATGTCTACGAGGGTTTTTCTCAGTGACTCCCCAAATAAAGACAGACTCAGGAATTCCAAATTAAAAGGTTTATATATATATATTCATTCATTCAATGTTACAAATAACACACGTACAAGAAAATAGGAATAAAGATAAAGGAGGTAAGTAAGAGATATTGAGGGAGTTATTAATTAGGATACTTTACCAATCTCTAGAAGTGGAGATGTTCCAAAATCCGTGGCATAGAGGTAGACAGAATACAGTGGGGGGGGGGGAGGGAGGGGTGTATGGAACTTAACACACGAGGGAGACATGGCAGAGTGAAGGGGGAAGATCTGCACTGAGCCTTGTTGGGTAGGGCAAAATATACCCTTTTCTGGGGGTGGGGGGGGGAGTGAGATTCTCCAGATGGCTCCTTCCAACAACAAAAAGAGATTAAAAAGACTTCAGGGTCAGAGATAGGGTGAGGTGGTAATTTGTTTACTAGGCTGGCATCCTTGATTTATACATCCTGAGATGGTCCTTCACGTTTGACCAAATCGGAGGTTGTAAAACTTCACATTCCAGGGAGGCGGCAGGGGGAATCCTTTAATGTAGATAGCTGAGGATGTTTTCCCACAAGATACAGGAAGAGAGAGGGGGGGGGGAATATGCAGAGAAGGGCTACGTGATGCTCTCGCCTTGCAATAATGGCTTCTCTTTGGCTCAGGCTTTTGGATCAAGAGGCAATCAGGGATCATGGCAATTCTTTTGCAGGTTCTGCAGGTGATCCGGCCTCTTGTCCTAGAAAGTCTGGCTTGTACAAAGCTGGGGTGAGCTAGCCCAGAGCAGCAGGCTATTAAGGTGCAGGCAGCAATGTTTCAAACAGTTCAGTGAGTCTCTGTTATGTGTGCCATCTCCAGGGCTGGAGCTTTTAGGTATCAGTTGGACAGATTTATGTGGAGGATAGGTCTACCAATATGGCTACTAGTCATCATGACGAAAGGGAACCTCCTTGTTCAGAGGGAGCAAATGTCTAAATATTAGTGCTAGGAGGCAACATCAGAGGGAGACCTTGGTGCTGTGTTCTGTTGTTAGCTGTCCAGGGCAACTGGTTGGCCACTGTGTGAAACAGGATGCTTGACTAGATAGACCATGGGTCTCCTCTAGTAAGGTTCTTCTTATGTTCTTATAATGATCAGCGCCATCACCCCTCCAGCAACTTCAGGTCTTTGTTGTGATTATGCTTGCTGTTTCTGACCGTCAGAGGTCGTCTCGCTCCCCCCCTGCATTTCCCTGCATTTCCCCGCTTTTTCTGGGGCCTATTTTATCTCAAATTTGAAAACGCAGGCAAAAAGTGGGGAAACACAGGGTGAGAGTGAGGCAACCTCTGACAGTCAGAAATGGCATGCATAATCACAACAAAGACCCAAAGTCATTGGGGGGGGGGTTGACAGCGAGGGAACAGCCATGTGTAAAAGACCACAAGACAGTCCATTGAACTCAATGGATTTCGAAGGGTATAACTCGGCTTAGGATAGTGCTGTTAGTCAGCTTTGCCATGTGCATTGCACACCAACACTCATCCTGGAAAAGGATAAAAACCATTTTAAAGACCCATATACATGTGCAAATGGCATAATTTTGAATGCCAATTATTTTAGAGTTTTTTTTTTTAAGGGTTCTGTGCTCAAGATGGAGATGTTACCTATGCTTGAACCACCTGCCCTTATAGATTAGCACTGAACACAAAAGAGTATTTGTTTTTTGGTTTTGGCTCACAGTTGCTAAAATTATTGTGGCATATTGGGAAACAGGCTGAACCCCTTTCCATAAAAGAGCAGTTTGATCATATTTGGAATCTTGCTTCACTACCAAAATGAACATAATGGAAGGGAAGTGGGGAAGGAATCTTGGCTCACGGGATGCTTCTAGAAGTTCACAGGGAAGGGTGTTCTCCTGTTGCTTACCCCAATCTTAGTTATTTGAGAGGTATGCTATCTCTGAACATGGAGATTATGTGGAAAATAATTCACAATTTCTATCTTGTGTGTAAGTGAAAAGGGTTCTTAGAGTAGGTGGAAGATTCTATTTTAATGTTTAAAATTTAGGTATTGATTTAAAAATGTATATACTGCCTATCTACAAAATGCACACAAAGCAGTGTGTAATACAATAAAAGAATATTGAAAGCTGACCCATGTAACCAGCCATGATATAAGATCAAGTGACAACAGGAAAACAGATAAAACTGGGCAAACAACAGAGAAAAACAACCAACAGAATTAATTAAAAACAAGCTTGAACAAGCAAGTCTTGGTCAGTTGCCAAAAGATATATAGGAACGGTGCCAGTTGCAGGGAGAGTGGAAGGAGCAGCCCTAATCGGGGTCAGTGACCAAAAAGACCCTTTCTTTTAAGGCTACCTGCTTCACTTCTGAATGTGGAGGAATGCAAAGAAGTATCTGAGGTGTAGAATGTAGCGTCCAGGAAGGATAATGTGCCTGGCTGGCCATGCACCCCCACCAGCCCCCCTGCTTTCTCACCTGCCAGCTGCTTAGGCATGTCCCCTACCAGCTGGGTGCACCTCCCACCAGCCGGCCCAGGTATGCTTCAAGCCGCCAGGCTTGGTGTACTCTGAGCTGCTGGACTTACCTGGGCATACCACTCACCAGCTGGATACGCTCCAGGCCTCCAGCCAGTCAGCATGCCCCCCCCCGGCTGGCCCATGCATGGTCTGAGCTGCCAGGCTGGCCCAGGTGTGCTCCCTTCTTCACAGAGGTAAGGCAAGGGGATGCAGTCGAGGGTATTGCTCAGGATGCCCCTGATGCCCCTCTGCCTCTAGCATTCTTGGCAATCACCTAGGGTCCACCTAGTAAGTGGGTTGTCTCTGACTGTATGGGAGAAGGTGATCCTTCAGGTGCTCAATTCCCATGTTGTGTAAGGCTTTATAGGTTTGAACCAGCATGCTGTATTAAGACTGGAAACAAACAGGCAGCCAGTAGAGAGCTTTAAGCTCCCTAACAGTGTTAAATGTTGTCAGGAGTCCAGCTATCTCCCTGCTGCATTTTGGATGAATTAAAGTTTCTGAATCACCTCCTGGGGCAGCCCCACATACAGTACACAACAGTTGTCTAGTCTGGAGATAACCAGTTTGGATTACTGTTAACTAGATCACCCATCCTCAAAGAAAGATTGCAGCTGACAAATCAAATGAAGCTGGTCAAAGGTACTACATGCAAAAGTAATACAGATCTGTAGATAAGATCTGAGCAACAAGTTATTTATCTGGATCTAACAGCATCCTCCAAGTTGTCAGGACAGAACAACCCCATTCGGAGTAGGTCGTCTCTCACTTCTATGATTGGCACCAACACCATCCAAGAGTACCACAGTTTCCTTTAGATTAAACTTCATTTTACTGGCTTTTATCAAGCCCATTACTGTGTTTCACCACATCAACCCGATTCAGATAGAAAAGGGAGACAGAGTTGGGTATCATTGGTTAATTGCTAGCACTTAAATTCATTGGCTGATTGCTAGCACTTAAATTCCCAGATGACCATTTTCAGTAGTTCCATGTAAACATTATATTATAGCATGGGGAGTTAATTGAACCTTGTGCAACAGGGACCATGAAACCGGATAGAAGGAATCAGAAGCTCCTCAGACTGGAAAGTTTCCAACTCTCCCAGTAAAACGTCAGATTTGGAATATTTACTATATTTACCAATAGGCAGTGTTTGGGATGGATCACAAATACTGCACTTCTGATAGCACATCCTTAATGGTAGGGAATGTGTTAAATTCTCTCTATAACGTTTATCATTACTGAGGGAAGAAGCACTTTATCTAAGAATCCAGAACACCTTTATATTTTTGAATAATAAAAGCTTTACATATACTGCTAACCTCATAATCTCTACTAAGCTGAGCTACCATACCTGTTTTAATGCAGAGTGCTAAAAATTTCAGCTCTGCATAAATCAGCATCATTTGTTACTTTATTCAGTTATAATTCCTGTTACTGCTTCATTATATATCTGATTCATAATCATTGTCTTATGGAGAACAGATTGGAAAAGAAGTCCCCCCTTCCCATTTTGACTTCAGAATGAATAGGCTGTTGCTGGACACTCTATCTGGGATCTTCTAGTAAACAACAACACACTGAAATGTGCAGCATTAGTGCTGCTGTACAGAACTGGGGCCCATATATTGGAGGGATCACTTCTGGAATAGGCCCATGGACATGCTTAGATCAGCCAAGCAATTCCTTCTGACTACAGGTAATCTGTCTGGCTTTGTTCAGAAACCAGGGCAGACATAGGTATGGGGCATCTGAGGCAGCTGCCCCGGGCCCCCTTCTGGGAGGGGTTCCATGCCCTGAAACCAACTCCCCTTTAGCTCTCCAAGCAATGCAACTCCCCTTTAGCTCTCTAAGCCCCTCATCCGCTTGCTTACCACAGGGATATGTTTACCAACCTCAGGTGGTAGCTGGATAGGGTTGCCAGGTCCCTCTTCACCACTGGCAGGAGGTTTTTGGGGCGGAGTCTGAGGAGGGCAGGGTTTGTGGAGGGGAGGGACTTCAACGCCATAGAGTCCAATTGCCAAAGTGGCCATTTTCTCCAGGTGAACTCATCTCTATCGGCTGGAGATCAGTTGTAATAGCAGGAGATCTCCAGCTACTACCTGGAGATTGGCAACCCTATAGCTGGAGATCTCCTGCCATTACAACTGATCTCCAGGTGACAGAGATCCTGGAGTTGGCAACCCTAGGCAAAGCAGCCTCTGGCCCTGGGGGCTTGACGAGCTCCTATAGTTTAAAAAGCAACTTGCCATGTTACATAGTATGCCCCTCCACCAGTGCTGTTTTGGAAACAGTCTCAGTGTCCCCAAATCCTGCAGTTCTTTAGACATCAGCCTTTGATTTGTTTAGCTTTACCATGCATGTCGTCTTCGAAATGGCACTTAGCAAAATTATATCATTAAAATTATTCACAGTTTTCAGAACCTTCATGCTGAAGAGTGAAAGGGGGAAAGTGAGCGGGGGAAAGAAAACCCTCTCTGTAAGTTTTCTGAAAGGGCCTTGTGGATCTTCCGAGTATCATCATATGATGGTGTGCAAAGAACAAAACCTCTAAATCCTGCTGGTAGGATATCACAGCAGATCTATTATGGCTAGACCCAGCACTAATAATTTAGGGTTTTAATTTCCTCAGTTGTCCCACAGGCTTGCTGTATTCAGCTAAATGATTCTTACAAAAGTTGGCAGCGCAGAGACTTTTTATGGCTTTTCCCACAGGTGTCTCTTGGCAGGAGCCAGGGAGGGAGAGAAACAAGGAGCAGAAATGAGCTGATCAGATTCTGTGCAGTGCTTTACTCAGACCATTCATAAACAGTAGCAGCATTTTGATCCAATACAAGCACAGCAATATTCTGATCCAGTATCTCTATGAATTTATAAAAGCAAAGCAAAACCTCTATTAGGTCTATTACATGGGTAAGAGTACACCACCCAACCCTGTGCCAGCAACCTCCAAGGGCTTTTTCAAGGGGTGGTGGTGAAGCGTGCAAAGCATCCCTGACAAGGCAGCATTACTTCTGGATGATGACATGGAAGTGACATCACTGCATCAGCGACTACGAATTTCCCTTGATTGGGGGAATTCCTAGAAAGCAGTAGATGTAGCAACTGGAAATGAAGTGGCTGCTTCTGCAACTTTGTTCCTCCCTCTCCATTTTCTCCCACCGCTTCATTGCCTGAGAGCAAATGAGAGTGGGGTGGGGTGGGAGGCTGCCGGCCATGGGTAGGCAACTGACAGCTTTAACAGGGAGCCACAATCAATATATGTGTGTACCTGGATGATTGATGTGTTGTCAGACACCTGTTGGGAAGACTTTTCACACATTACCTGGCAGGAAAAAATGGGGTTGTAAGCATGTACAGGCTTGATAGGGCATTATAGCCAATCTTTGCTCTCTGAAGAAGGTATGTGTATAATGTAGGGGTTTTGAAAGGTGTTTTGTAGGCTTGGCTCACTCACTCTTCACATTTCTAAGTACACCTCTATAATGTGTGGATCAACCTTATCACATTTATATCTTACATTTATATCCACCTCCAGGGAAGGAGAGCTTACAACCTTCCAAGGAACAGGCTTCCTTGGGAGGTGGTAAGCTCTCCTTCCCTGGAGGGTTTTAAGCAGAGGCTAGATGGCCATCTGTCAGCAATGCTTTTTTTATGATGTTAGGCAGATCATGGGGGGGCATCTTGGCCGTCTTCTGGGCATGGAGTAGGGGTCACTGGGTGTTTGTGCGGGAGGTAGTTGTGAAATTACTGCATTGTGCAGGGGGTTGGACTAGATGACCCTGGTGGTCCCTTCCAGCTCTATGATTCTATGATTCTATTATATTCTATGAATTTTGGGTGTCCATTAGAATTTCTTAAGCATACACCCAAAAAAGTATGTGTAAAGAGGCCACTTGATTATGACTTCAGCCTATGCTATGAGAGCAGCAGATACCATGTTCAACTCCCAGCATTTCCGGTTAAAGGATAGCAGATATGGGGAAAAGGTTTCCCCCAGAGACCTTTGAGAGCTTCCAATAGACAGAGTAGACAGTACTGGGCAAGGCTGGACAATGGTTTGGCTCTGTATAAGGCAACTTCATATGTTATAGAGAGATCAACAGGCTGGCCCATATGTAAGCTCAAAATGGAGAGTGGATGCAGTAATTATCTCTTGAACAGCTTTCCTGAAAGTCATACTTCATGCTGTACTTAATTTCTGGCTTGCATTTGTCGATAAATATCCATCTGTTTGTAGAAACTTGATACCTGCTGTGAAACTGGCGAGACCCTTTGGCAAGGACCCTATGCACCAACTAGGAATCTATGTAGTCTAAAATATACACCCTCTTCTTAATGGGCACAGTTCAAACAGAATTATCCATGCTGGGTGCCATTTTGATGATCCAGGGCCATCTGGTGCAAGAATGTTGAGAAACAGAGCAATGATAATGTATGCCTTCAAGGCTGAGCTACAAGGAGGCTGGTAGCCAGCTTTTTAGACTTTATTTCCAAGTACTCATCATTAATGCGTGTCTAATTTCCAGTGTAATCCTTCTGAGTGGCCTCATGCATCTTTGACTGATGCCATTTCCGCACCGTTCACTTGCCGCAAATTATAGTCGTAGTTGATCTGTGAGGTTTGGCTGTGCAATCAAAACTCTGTCCACATGTTGCCTCTTTCGCCACTGTACTGAATACTTCACCTGTCCACACTTTCCCCTGGGGAGCATCATGTCATTCATGACGTTGGGGAAGCACACCCTCTCCCCCCTTCTTTTTCTTCACGCCAGCAGCTGCTCTTCTTGGTGACCGCTCTTTCGCTCTGACCCCCGCGGCCCCTCTAAGACATTCATAAAGATGTTGTACATGTTTAAAAAGCACAGATACATTGGGGCAAGCAAGCGAGCAGAGAGAGAAGCCAGGTGCATGCGCATATTTGCTCATGCTGCATTTCCATTAAGCTCAAGCGAGGAACTCTCTCTCCCATGCCGCCCCCTCATGGGAAGTCTGCTGAGTCCAAAGGAAATCATAATAGAACTCATGTTAAATCACGACCCTGCACAAAGCAAAATTAAAAAGTGCAGAAAATGTTTGTGAGAGGGGAGGGGATTTGGGAAGGGGTAACTCAGTGGGTGTATTTAACGGAGTGAGTGGAGAAATGAATACATCTTTAAAATGTCCACACGCCCAGGGAAGTCATCCTAAAAGTGTCTAAAAGGGAAACATCGCCATAAAAGTATTTGTGGATAACACGGTGATACAACGAATGCAAAAAGGCTCCAACCCCAAAAGGAAGGGAAATGGTGCAGAGAAGAATAAATATAATGTCTCATTTAACATTTTAAAAAGTTGGTGTGGAAACGGCCTGACTTGGGTCAGGGTTGCGTTAAAGGTTATAGTGACTTTATACAAGTGAGGGTCCCTGCAACAGTCAGTAAATCTTCTATTGTTCCTTGAAACATATGTATACAAAGGTAGACTAACTTAAATTTAGCCCATAATACTGGCTAACCAATGGTATTGTTCATTTTCTGATACTAAGGCAATTTACCTTCTTTGGTTCTGCAAGACATTTTAAAGGATGTCTCTCTCAGCCTAGCCTCCCTCATACGGTTGTTGTTGCGAGGATAGAGTAGAGGCGGGGAGAATGAAGCCACTTTGGGTCCTCATCGAGGAGAAAAGCGGGATATAAATATAAGATAAACAATCACAGTGCTCCAATGAGTACTGAAACGCTAAACTGATTTTATTTGTTTATTTAAATATTTATATTCTACCTTTTGTTTTCAAAATAATCCTCAAGGCACCTATCACACTTTGATTAAAATAATATCACTCCAGTCGTTGCTGAACAGAGTTGTACATGCTCATTATTATTGTAATTGTAAACCTAGTATGCAAGAGCCCCTTGGCACAGAGTGGTAAGCTGTAGTACTGCACTCCTCCCTATCTCTGCTCACGACCTGAGTTCGATCCCGACGGAAGTTGGTTTCAGGCTCAAGGTTGACTCAGCCTTCCATCCTTCTGAGGTCAGTGAAATGAGTACCCATCTTGCTGGGGGTAAAGGGAAGATGACTGGGGAAGACACTGGCAAACCACCCTGTAAACCAAGTCTGCCTAGTAAACGTCGGGATGTGAAGTCACCCCATGGGTCAGGAATGACCCGGTGCTTGCACAGGGGACCTTTACCTTTTACCTAAACCTAGTACTTGGCTTAATCCTGATATGGAAGGTTCCAGGGGACATTTCTGATACAAAAGAGGGTAACCAATATGTTCGAGGAGAAGGACAGCCTTTTGTACAAAGAAAAGCTAAAAAGTTCAGGTTGAATCAGAAAAAAATATGAGGAAGTGGGACCTGATAGAGGTTTAGTAACTCATGGTTGACATATAGAAGAAACTTTTACTCCCTTTCCTATAATACTAGAATTCAGGGTAGGGTTGCCAACTCTGGTTTGGGAACTTCCTGGAGGTCTGGGGGTGGGGCTTGGGGAAAGTGGAACTGGGGAAGGGGAGGAAACTCGGTAGGGATGTGATGCCATAGGGCCCACCTTCTGAAGTTGCCATTTTCTTAAGGGAAACTAATATCTATAGTTGAGGACAACAACGAGTTATCATCAGAGCTGACCTCCCTACTACCCCCTGCCTTGTTTGTCACCAATCTACATCTTGGGGTCCTGGCTGCTCTCCAGGTCACTACAGCCCTGTACACTTATACTGAGCGCTACTTGTTTTTATTAATTGATTAGAACTGGGAACTGTTTTAATAATTTTAAAGTTTATTTATGGTTTTATTATCAGTATATTTTGATGATGTGAGCTGACCTGAGTCCAGCCTTGGCCGGGGATTGAGGGCAGGGTATAAATTGAAGTAAAAATTATTAATTAATTAATCTGTAGTCTGGAGATCAGTTGTAATTCTGGGAGAACGCTAGGCCTTGCCTGGCAACCCTCCAGGGGCAGTCAGTTAAGTTGACTAGCAGTAGGCTCAGAACAAACAAAAAAATACGTCACATAACACAGTTACTTTGTGGAACTTGCTGCTGAAGGATATAGAGATGTCCTTCAGCTTAGATAGCTTTAAAGAGGGACTGGATAAGTTCATGAAGGATAGGTGGGCCTTGTATCCAGCTTCTAGGCCTTCTGGGGTCATGTGATGGGCCATTGTGGGAAACAGGATGCTGGATCATTGTTTTGACACACCACAGCTGTTCATATGTTCGTACACCAGCCAACTTTCAATAGGAAAGTCACAGTTGAATTCAGTATGGGCTGAAACTTCAACAGCACTTCCCGATGCATCCCTTGGATATGTTTTTTTTTAAAATATGAGAAGTAAGTCCATGATTATTCTTTTCCAGACGTTATTTTTATGAATATATTCAATGACAAGAACTAGCTTGTTTCCAAGACAACAAAATTCAAACACCAACAATTGATTGCTTGAAAGGAGGCCTCCCATCTTTCATTTCTTTGAAGAAACTAACAATTTGATGGGCAAAATGCCAAAAATAATTAGATGGACTAGTTCCACAAACCCTGTTGGAAGCAAACAGATCTGCTGCAAGGATTTTCTCACCAGAAATCATGAAAATCAAATCAAAGCCTGGATAAGATCCTCTCTGTTACGAATCGCAGCACACACACTCACACACAAGGTAGGAGGAGGCAGAAGCAGAGAAGAGCAGACTGCTTCTGGTTTGGGTAACAGAAGCAAAAAAGAAAAGCTTTGTGATTTGATGGGGTCTTCTATGAAATAATAAGTGGGCAGGGCAATCAAATTTAAAGCAGCATTCCCCAAAGCAAGGTCAAAAACTGCTGGAAATGTTCATTTCATTTTTATTTGCTTTTCCTGTGAGGTATCCTCTCTGGCTATAATTTCCCATTCTTTATGTTGAGATCAAGAGATTTGTGCTGTGCAGCCAACGAATCAATTCAGCTATCCTGGCAGCATGCCAATCTTTATTACATTATTTGTTACCCCCCAACTTATTGCAGAATAAAATAACTGCTCTACAGGACAAATTAGTTAGTTTTTCTTCTTTTTCCTTGACCTTGGGTTCCAAGCACCCACTTTGTCCTCCTCTGCACCCACATGCAGATAATGATTGTCTGTGTTGGAGAAAATGAGACTTAACTGCAGAGTCTGTGCCAAAGGAAATCATTGATCCTGCGGTGTGCAAGCTAGCCAGCAGGCTAATTCTCTCTTGCAATAGCCGAAGTGGTTTTCCCCTCTTCTTTGTCAAAGAAACTCAGACCTGAAAAATTGTCAAGAATGCCGGTTGAAAGGCAAGTAGTTACCAGAGATGTTGAAGTTAGGAATCAGAATCTTTGCAGGATTGAGGCTGAGCAGGAAGAGTGGATTTAACCCTTCAACTTCTGGTTTTGTTTCTTGAAGTCGCTTTATTTAGATCACGATAGGTAGCCCTGTTAGTCTGATTGTAGCAGTAGAAAAGAGCAAGAGTCCAGTAGCACCTTAAAGACTAACAAAATTTCTGGCAGGGTATGAGCTTTCTGAAGAAGTGAGCTGTGTACCCTGCCAGAAATTTTGTTAGTCTTTGGGCGAAAACGCACGGTCGCTTTAGTTTCCTTTATTCCCTGTTTCAGCCAGGATTCAGCCAGGATCGAACACATGCGTTCCGCCGAATGTGCGTTCGATCCTGGCTGAATCCTGGCTGAAGCAGGGAACAAAGGAGGCTAAAGCGACCATGCGTTTTTGTCCTTTAAGGTGCTACTGGACTCTTGCTCTTTTCACTTTATTTCACATTTTAAAGGTTTCTTCTTTTTTAAAGGATGCACTTCCTACATTTAATATGCTTTGACTAGTGAAACCAAGTTGGGTTTGAAGGGTTAAATCCCGTCTCCCCCTTCCTATAGGGGCAGATCCAAATTACAGCTGTTTGCACCTGCTATTTGCTTTTTACAAACTGACAAAGGTCCAGGGTCTTCATCTCCTCTGTTTGAGCATTATAATGAGAAAGGAATAAGAAGGGTATAGGCCAAGGAGGTTTTTTTTTAAAAAAGACAGATAATTAGGGGAAGAGTGTTACATTATCTTATGGAATTAACATATGGAATTCACAGCCACAATATATGATGATGCTTACCAGTTTAGATAGTTTTAAAAGGTAATTGGACAAATCCATAGAAAACAGACTTATTGATAGCTAAATAAATCAGAAATCCAGTGGCACCTTAAGACTAACAACATTTATTTCAGCATGAAGTTTCAGAAAACAGACTTATTGATAGCTAAATAAATCAGAAATCCAGTGGCACCTTAAGACTAACAACATTTATTTCAGCATGAAGTTTCTGGAGTCAGAGCTCATTTCTTCAGAAGATTGAAGAGGAAAATTACTGAAAGGTGGGAAAGGGAGGAGGTGAGGTAGATTTCTCCCCTCTCGGTCTAACTTTCGTTCTAAGAATTCCCAAAATGATTTCCTTTTCATACTTTCAAAGAAGTGAGCTCTGACTCACAAAAGCTCACGCTGAAATAAATGTTAGTCTTTAAGGTGCCACTGGACTTCTCTTTTATTTTGCTGCAGCTGACATGGCTACCCCTCTGCGATTATGAATAGCTATCAACCATGATGGCTGAATGAGCTCTCTGGTTCAGAGTTCTCATGGGTAGAGGAAGACTATTGCTTCCAGTTTTGCCTGAAGGCTTCCTAGGGGTCCTTTAGCAACAGGATGATGATCTAGATGGACTATGTCTGCTTCAGCAGAGGTTGTCTTAAGTTGTATAACATTCTCCCGGTGGAGCAATCAGATGCCCCATGAGATTTATGATCCTTTTTCATTGACGTTTAGGACACTGGAGCCATTGAGAGCAGGACATAGCTGGGACCACTTATGCTAGCTGTTCATTCCTAGTGTAGCATCGTAGGGTTGAAAATGATGCATGGCAGATATACTCAGGTGCCATAATCCCTTGGAAGTGGAATAACCGTGGTTCCTGTCACCCCCCCCCCACAATATTAAGGTTACAACCAGATAAGAATATGAAGATCTGTAACCCCATCTTTTGTTTTAAAAAGCAACTCTCTCTGTATCTCTCTCTCTGTTTGTGTGTATGTGTGTGAGAGAGAGACCATTTCTACTGGGGCCTGAGCTGTTTCTCCAAAAGTATCAGGACCCCAGAACTGTAACTAGTCCTTGTAGAGAAAAGCTTCCCCCCCCCAAGGGGCTACCAACAACTGCAAGGGAAACACATTTTCTTTTGAGGAAAAGATTTAGGGGGGAAAGGATTAACCTGTTGCCCTTGCTCTGTGGTCAAACCACTCTCCCCATGACTGCTTTGAAAGAAAATTAAAAACGGCTGAAGATCATGGATACTGAAATACAGAGGGATGACCAAAAATCACACGCACTAGTTAAGGAATGATGAGATGTTTACAAGCAGAGGAGAGGCTTCCTGGCTCTTCAACTTTCTGTCCCATACTAATAAATCATTCATACTGAGGAAAGCTTAAATTGATATCACCTCACTTCCTCTTGCGGCTATAAAGGGACAAAGAGGCAAGAATGCCAGCCTGGGGAATGCGGGATAGAGCATAAGCTATGATACAGCAGACAATCTACAGACTGATGGATCTGATACTGTTCCCATTACAGTCAAGGGCAAAACTCTCATTGACCCCAGCCTGTCTCTGTGTTTGTTTGTGTGTGTGTGGGTGAGGAGGAAAAGATGTTAGTTTTTAAAGCTCTGTTTTCACCTCTTCAATTTGCACTTTGTTGTGGCATATTCTTGATGGTTCACCTGAAGAGAACCAACCTGGATTTGATTTCATAGGCAGCTGCTTAGAAGCTAATATATTCCAGCAGCTGAATCACGAAAGAAATTTCATTAAGGTCTTTCAGTAATTGAAGCAATGGGTACTTTAGATTATTTTTTTTGCATCCAACTTGGTTCTCCAGACCAGTAGAGAAATCTCTACCACTTTCCCCTCACTTCCCTACTGCTATTTAGATAGGCTTCTAGCACATTTTGCATTGCTACCATTAAACTGTGGCAGATCTTGAAAAAGGGAGGTCTTGACCTGACAGATTGCTGAAAGAGGAAGTATGTTCTTGTTCTATGGCTACATATTTAAGTGCTATTATCTGCAAATACAATTTCTGCAGAACTATTTATTTATATCTATATCCTGCTTCCAGGAGCACTCAAGGCTAAGACTGAGTATATAACTCAAGTATCAAAGACTGGACAGAACAATGCTAATTAAATTGTCAGGAAGACCAAACCTAGCTCCGGATCAACTGGCCTCTCTAAGGCATTTTGTACTGCAGGTGACTGTTCTGCTACAATTCTGGATATCCTGTTATCCGAAGCAAATATGTATGCATAGCATTAAGAAATGACCACTGCATGTAAATATATGGATGCCTCCATGTTTGCATACATACAGTGGCCATTTTTTTACACTTCATGTGCAAACAAAGTAGTCAGCAGGGGCAAGTAAAGACAGTGGGGTTAAGGGAGGGGAATAGTTGGTTGATGACCGGTTAAACAATCTTGACAAGTCACCCACGGGTCAGCTGTTTTGCAGTAGGGCAGTAGAAGAGGGCTGTGGCTCAGTTTGTAGAGCATCTGCTTGGCATGCAGAAGGTCCCAGGTTCAATCCCCGGCATTTCCAGTTGAAGGGACTAGGCAAGTAAGCGATGTGAAAGACCTCTGCCTGAGACCCTGGAGAGCTGCTGCCGGTCTGAGTAGACAATACTGACTTTGATGGACCTTGATGGTCTGATTCAGTCTAAGGTAGCTTCATGTAACACTGATCGGATAGAATCCCAATAGTGAATTGGAGACTGAAATAAAACAAATAAAAAAGCAATATGTAAATATGTTGGAAAGTACAATAGATAATGAGTGATTATGATTTAGTCATGCGTACTGAACAGATACCTTTATGAGTATACATTTAATTAGCATCTGAAAATTAACAAGGATTCAAAGAACAGCAATGTAGTTTTACATAAAGATATCGAATTGGTACAGTTGATATACAGAGATAAATGAAGATTTAATTTTTAAAGCAAAATTGGCCAGGTGTCTATTAAAAAAACAAAACCCCTTTGCTTTGGACTGTATTTCACGGCATCTAATAATATTTTAACAATACAAGGTCATCTTGTTTCAACTGTTTATCTTTTTACTGGTGAAATACTTTTGGGAAAATGGCTATATTTGGATAAAAAATATTTGCACGAGCCTACTAATGCCAAGTTGATTTCCATAGTAATCATATCTTTTCCCTGTAAAAGGCTTTGCCAATGGGTATTCTTTTAAAACACACAGACAAAAATAAAACAATTTCCCTTATTGGCTCTAGACCAGACCATACCTCTGCATATTTATGTACCATTGATTTTCTTAATACAATTTCTGTACAGGCCAGGAGACAAGGGGAGAATGTTGGTTAAGACTTCGAGACACCTTTGTTGTCCCACACCTATTACAGAATGCTACTTTGTAAATTGACACAAATTTGGATTCTGATGAGAAAGCAACTTGGGGTGGGGGCAAGGATACTGGTGAGAAAGCAATCTGGAGGTGGGGGTGAGCTTGACATGAATTGGTCATATGTCCAGATTGCATGATTGATTTCACAGGGGGAAAAATCTGGGTATCAACCATGTGATCTGAACACATACATGTTGGGCTGTATTTATATAAACCAGATTAAGTACCAGCATGGATGTTCAGAGGGCAAGCAGGTGCACCAGGTGAATGGTGAAGCCAGCCACGTCTTTGCTTCTCTTTATGTAGGTGAGTTATGTGTCTTTAAATGGGTGTGCACAGAACACAACTTAATAGAACATAAAATCATAGCAGTCTGAGAAAGCCAAAAGGCTCTGCCGAAGACAGAATCCTTCATTAATCAGACAGTCATTGGTTAATCCTCACATTTGTAGTACCTCACTGCATTTAGCTTACCTTTTGGAAAGAAGTAAATGGGATAGTAGAGATTAGAGGGCAAAGAGGGAATTTCTAAATGTAAGGCGAGTAAAATGTTAGTCTTGATACTTGTGGTTATTAGCAACCCTGATGGTCTAGAAGGGCAGAGTATAAGGAATAACCAGAATGGTGTAAAGGAACTTGTCCATGAATACCAGCGTAGTGTAGTGGTTAAGAGTGGAGGACTCTAATCTGGAGAACCAGATTTGATCCTCCACTCCTCCACATGAACGGTGGACTCTAATCTGGTGAACAGGGTTTGTTTCCCCACTCCTACACATGAAGCCTGCTGGGTGACCTTGGGATAGTCACAGTTCTCTCTGAACTCTCTCAACCCCACCTACCTCACAAGGTGTCTGTTGTGGGGAGAGGAAGGGAAGCTGATTGTAAGCCTCTTTGAGACTCCTTTCGATAGAGATTGGGGTCTAAAAACCTCATCTTCCTCTTCCTCCTCCTCTGAGGGATATCATGTTTCCCTACAGAGACAGTGTGCTCTGTTCTTCTATTCCATTCATTTTTTACACTAAAAGATACCATTCAGTTCCATGTCAGCAATTATTTTAGATTGCTTCAAGAATTACAGGAAGAGGCTGTGGCTTATTGGTAGAGCTGTAAGTTTTGGATTCAGTCCCTGACATCTCCAGTTAAAAGATTGATTTTTCAACCTTATTCTCAATAGTATAGTTTATAAAGTACAATGGCTTGTTAGACTTCCCCAGGCTGTTCACCCAATACAAACACTCAGTAAACTACAATACACATGCAAATGCAATTCAGAAATCATGGAAAGTTCACATAATAAACGGATAATATAATTTTTTTGAAACCTAAAATGTCATCTATGTCAATTATAAAAATCAGATCAGGGTTCTCAGAATCCAAAAGATCAAGTGGTAAGTTATGTGAAAGCCTTCCAGTAGAGACCCTGAACAGTTCCTGCCAGTCAGAGTAGACAATATTGACCCTTATAGACCAAGGGCTTGACACAGTATAAAGCAGCTTTATGTGTATGTCCTTGAGAAACTCATTGAAACTCGAGAGGAACCAACCTAGTAGTGGAGATGAGGTTGGCTCGTGTGAGTTGTGAATTAATGTATAGTTTTTAACTCCCATGGTTAATATCTGCTCTTTGAAATGGGTAGTGAAGTGCATGAGGATATATATTAAGGGGAGGAAGTCGGAACAGCCATCAGTTCTTTGTTTTGTGATAAATTTAACGTAGCTGTAAGAAGGCGTTTGCACAAATGCCTTTTTATGAACAGCAATTTCCATCCATTTAATAATGACCTTGCTTTTCTCATGAGAACAGCACAATTATCAATCTGTCACTATATTTTGTCGTAGGGCAAGATAGCACTTCCTGTTAGGCTTAATCGCTTCTCCCATCTGTGGAACACTAGTCTCTCCGGAAGACACCTGCTTTCTCAAATGTTGTTTTTAAGGATCAGATCCATTGAAGCTGATTGGGGAAGGCTTTATGGAACTGGTTTTGTTTTAGGAAAAAGAGGGATGAAAGCCAAGCTTACGGCATGCATGGAAATTAGGGGAGGGGGGAACCTAACAATCTCTAATAAAATGAATGCGTGCACGCACACACCAAACTGCATTAAGCATTTATAAGAAACATAATTGATTTAATATCTTTTCATTAAATTTCACTCAGCACCTCCAGGTTTAGAGTGTAGTTATCTTTGGGGTTTCTTTCCCCCTGCAGGAATTTAATTTGGTTCTCAGCAACAACACGAAGCCTTGAGGTTCCTTGGATATTCCCAGTTCAAACAAAAGCAGGCTGCATCTTAACCAAAGTTTTCTGTCTTGGGGAGAACTCACACTAACCCATTTAAGTAACACCTACCATGCAATAGGCTGTCAGCTTCTTGTGTATTAGGAACAGTTCAGTCTCGTGAAAATATACCGTAGGATAGCTTTTCCTGTACAAAGAGACTTTTTTTTTTTCCATAGGGCAACATTGTAGTTGATCACCTGTGCAGGACTGCTCCATTTCAGCAAAGGTAACCAACTGCAAGTTTCGTTACAGTCCTGTTTACGTTAAGAGCTAGTATGTCAGGAAGAGGGCTGGCTAAAATCTCTCTTGCCTGATATGCTAAAGTTAGTTAGTTAGAAGGAAGGAGGCTGTTCTTATGGTTGCTTTAGTTATATACCACTTTTCAGGTGTCTCAGTCATTACTTTACCACTGTAGAAGACAGGCTGGTAATAGTGAGATAATAGTGTGATAACAGTGAGAATCAGAGATAGTGCATTACATAATTTTGTGCTAGGATTATAGAACTGGAAAAGGGGCTCTACTTAGCATACCTAAGGAAACATCTATTGCTGTACATATCTTCCCACTCGGTAAAGTGTCAGTTGCAAATTGGTTGCTGAGTTGGCATCAAATGGGAACAAAGCCTTTGTTTGAGAGCCAGCGTGGTGTAGTGGTTAAGAGCAGTGGACTCTGATCTGGAGAACCGGGTTTGATTCCCCACTCCTCCACATGAGCGGCAGAGGCTAATCTGGTGAACTGGATTAGTTTCCCCGCTAATGAAGTGAAGCCACATGAAGCCAGCAGGGTGACCTTGGGCTAGTCACAGCTCTCTTAGAGCTCTCTCAGCCCCATCTACTTCATACTTGTGGGGAGGCGAAGGTGATTGTAAGCCAGTTTGATTTTTCCTTAAGTGGTAGAGAAAGTCAGCATATAAAAACCAACTCTTCTTCCTCTTCCTCTCCCCCCCAGTGGCTGCTCCATAATTACTTAATTCTCTTCCCCTAGAGGTGTACATAAAATATCTGTAGAAAGAACCTTGTATCTCACCTTTTAAAGAAACAAATAAAATAATAGAAAGTAGTGATTATTGCCCCTGATGAAGGGAGCTGTGATTCTCAAAGGTTTATTCCTCCAAATCCTGTCTGTCTCTAAGGTGCTACTGGACCTGAATCTAGCCGCAAAATTAAACTTGTTTTGATTGTTTTGTCTTTGGCGAGGGTCTCTTTTTCAGTAGGCTTTTAATGGTCTCCCGATCAAGAGTAACTTGGCAGAGGAATACAGAGGGGCCTGCAGAAAGAAAGAAAGAAAGGGAAGGTAACAAAGACCCACACCACAAGCTCTGCCCTGATCATGGTTGTTTCAATCTACTCCAAAGGTTTTCTCTAATCTATTTGCTATTGCAATCCTTTTGCTAGTCATTTGCAACATTGTCTCGAGTCTGTAAATAAAAGGCTGGAACCCCTAACCTCCAAACTTGTGCTGGTGTTTTTGCCTACACTGGCAGCATTTTTACATGCCTTTATGTTCTATAATATCACATCAACCTAACTGTTGATATATATCCTATCCTGGGCTCTTTCACGCAGATACAGGAAATCTCAGAATAAGTTTTTAAGAGCTAAGTGAACCTGATTAAAATGATTATTTAATCAGTTTACTGTTCTCATACAGAAAGTCCTCAACCCTCATCAAAGACAAAACAATCAAAAGGGGCTTATTTTTGTTTCAATCACATTAATCACCACCTCGCATTATCTAAGCATTTTCTGATTCCGTGGCACTGGGGTAAGCCATTTCACTATTTTGCTTATTGACACAATCAGTTCATAGCATGGCCTTTCCACATTTTAGCTTTTTAAACTTCAGAGAGTCCCAGTTCAAAGCTGCAATATTTAATCCACATGCAATGGGCTCACTAAGAATACTAGTTTAGTCCTCAGCAGAGGTTCTCCTTTCTAAGTCCATTTACGTCAATGTTTAGGAAGACTGGATAGTATGTGCTCTAGTGCATGGGAGAAGGAAGGGCATTACTTCTTCAAAGAGGTAATTAGGAAGGGCGCAGTAATCAACTATTCTTCAGGTATGGCCGAAGAAGTCCTTTACCAGTCCCTCTCTCATTGCTGAATCCTGCTCAGGTTTCAAGGCAAAGCCTCTTTGCTAAGGACTTATCCGTGGTTTCAGTTCCCGTATGAGAACCTTGCAAGGGATCAGAAAGGGGGTGCTCCCAGCCAATCACTTTTGGAGACATGCCCCAGAGAAGGAATTTCTGTGGAGGAGTCTGCTCAGATTACTTCACTTACTGTTTCAAATGTATGTTATTAGCTTCTCACTGGAGATTCTTTAGGATCAGTAAAAAGGTCCCTCCTCCACCCATGCCACCCTTCATCTGTTAAATCTGGGTTGTGGTTTTAAATAATTTTCTTAGAGGTGATGTGTGACTCTGATCAAAACAGTGAACCCAGAGGTAATTTGTAAACATACATATCATGTAGTTTAGCTCTCAGACTCCCCCACACCCCAGCCACTTGCTTCCGCTTCCTCCTCCTCCAGGAAGGCCTTAAATCAGGGATGTTGAACTCAATTGTTACGAGGGCCGGATATGACATAAATGTCACTTGGTCGGACCAGGCCATTCCTCGTCAGCCCAGATCGGGAGCAGGGGGTGGTGGCTGGCTCGCAGGTCGGATAAGAGCTCTCAGGGGGCTGGGTCCAACTCTTGGGCCTTATGCTTGACACCCCTGCCTTAAATAGTTATAATACTAATTACTGTCTAAGGTACCCCTACAGTAGATGCCCAGCATGAAGACATGTGTCTCATAGTAATTGCACGACTGATTCATCCCATGCAATCACATACACATGTGCTCTGTTCCCCCACAAATTGAACTATTTTAAAATATTGAATGGACCAGGGGGTGTTTTTCAAAAGAAGCCTTCTTTTCTTTGTGACAGGAAACAACAGACCAAACAAGGAAGGATAGCAAATGCAGAGTTTTCAGCAGAAAGGTAATTTTTAAAACTATCAGTTAGACACTGTGAGATTACTTAAAATAGACAGGATTTTTAAAAAATGCCTGTGGCCAGTGCTACTGCCCCCTATAGGAATCAGTGAAGTGCATCTGCACCCAAAGGCATCAGCTTCAGGGGTCTGTAAAATCAAAGCTTTAGTCCATTCTACTTGAAATTTAGTAGGCATATAGATTAGAGGTAGGATTATGTTCTGTGCAAATTTGGCGCCATTGTCTTTAAAAACAACAGCCTCAGACTCTCAGATTGCTTCCCCATTGAAAATAATGGACCCTAAATTCTGGACCCTTCCCAAAAGACACAGATTTCAATCGGAACTGGTAATGTACTACCTGAAAAAGCCAAATAACAGCAAAGGTCCCCCCAAAATCCTGTATACGAAATTGTAATGAAATTTTATGCAATATACACCTGTACCCAGCATACCTTAAGCACTGCCTACTCCCATATGAACCTATCTGTCCACTCCAGTCATCTTTGGAGATCCTGCTTCTGGTATTTTTTTTTTAATTATTTCAATTTAATACTCCACTCTCCCCGGCCAAAACCAGGCTCAGAGCGGCTATCCCTGCTATCTGTGGATGGATGGGTGGACACTAGAGATAGGGCCTTTGTTATGGTGCCAAAACTTTGATCCTCTCTTCCCAGGGTGATTTGTGTGTTTTCCCCATCATTATCTTCTGCCAACCGGTAAATACTTTTTTTTGTGTGTGGTTTGGTGTATCTCCAATAACTGTTATTTGCTATCTTCCCTGGCTGTGTTATGCCCGTTTATATGTTTTGTTTATATGTTTTATTGAATTGTTTAAAGATTTTTTTATGTATACTTTATTTTAGATGTTGTTTTAATGTCTCAAGAGTTTTAATGTTGAAATATTTTGATGTTCATTGCCTTGACATAGACACATTTTGAACAAACAAACAAATAAATAAAACAATAACTGGGGAAATATTTTGTGCGTGTAAAGTGCTGTCAAGTCCCAGCTGACTTATGGCAACCCAGTAGGCTTTTCAAGGCAAGAGACTAAGAGAAGTGGTTTGACATTGCTTTCCTCTGCATAGCTACCCTGGTATTTCTTAATGGTTTGGGGAGGGGAGGGACTTCAGTGGAGTATAATACCATAAAGTCCACCTTCGAAAGTGGCCATTTTCTCCAGGTGATCTGATCTTTGTCGCATGGAGTTGTAATCCCAGGAGATCTCCAGCCACCACCTGGAGGTTGGCAACCCTAGTTGGGGGGTTGGCTGACTGGATCTGAGAACGGTTGTCACCCCAGCCTTGAAAGAGGCTATGGTACATCCACTTCTAAAGAAGCCTACCTTGGACTTTGGCAATTTATTGTATTGAAGTCCCTCCCCTCTCCAAACCCTGCCCTCATCAGGCTCCACCCCCAAAATCTCCAGGTATTTTCCATCCAGGAGCTGGCAACCCTAGAGAGGGCCTTCTCAGGTCTACCACCAAAACTCTGCAACTCTCTCCCTTATAGACACTTGCCTGTCTCCTTTTGTTGATATCTTCTGCCAGCAGATGAAGACTTTTTTTGGGGGGGGGGGTTTGTATTCTCTCAGTGTTCCCTCCTTCCTTTCCAATATTTTAATTGTTGTTTTTCTGTATTTGTATGTAGTTAGCTCTGGTTTTAATTACAGTAGTCCAATTGTGATGTTGCAAAAGTGTAGGCAAGTCAGGAAGGAGAGAGGTGTTGAACCAAACACAGATGACAGAAGGCACTCTTAGCCTGCTTTTCAAACAGCATAGCTGGGTCCATGCTCTTAATCTTGACTGCAAATGCCAACTCTATTCCACCCGAGAGAAATGATGGGACCTTACTGGCATGGTTGCTGCATCCTCAGTTCTAGGCTGCGCTGATGGTTGTGTGATTATGCCCACAAAGCATGCCTGCTTAGCATGGTTGCTGTCATGTTAATTCTGCTACTGGTCCCTGTGAGTCAGTTAAATAGGACGCCGGCTCAGAGAAGAGAAAGTCTTTTTGTTGGAGACCGAGAAGTGGGGCGAGGAAAGGCGATGGAATTAGTCTGAGCTTAGGCAGGGAGCAGAGTAAGGAGGAACGAACGCCATAATCTGACCCTATGGAGATCTGTTAGGATGAATCTTCTGCCTGTGGCCTAATCCTAAAGGTGGCAATGCCCCCTAAAAACTCATAGTCAGGGGTTCCCTCAGTGGTAGAAGACAGGAATCTTTAACATGGTTTCAGAGCTGATGTCATTGTTCTATTTAAATTAGTTTAGATCATAAGAAGAAAGTGCACACAGTTCCATTATGACTTGGTCAGGCTTGTTCAGTCTCTTCAATAGTTTCTAAAGGGTTCAAAAGTTCAACAGCTACCACACGAGGGGGAATCTATACCCTTCTGTTCCCTAACATCCATTTATTTCCCCCTTGCTGCTGTAAGCAGAGTTATGTGAACAACGGCCTTATAAAACCCAGGCAGGATTTCCGGTGTCTCTATTGCCACTTTTATCCTAAACATGTATACATCGTTTCCTCTTCCATGTTGTGAATAAAGAAATTCTACTAAAACTAAAAATAAAATTAAGCGTGACCTTCAAGAGAGATTTCCTATCCCAGCAAGCGCCACTTAAGGCCGCTGCTGCTGCTTTCCCCGGCTACAGGCACAGAGAGAGGTAGAAATGAGCAATCAGCTTGTTTATGGCAACTTTTAGTGCTTCAGTGCTATAATAAAAAAAAAGAGTTTTTGGCAGAAGCAGCTCGGTTCTCATGTGCGTCAGTGTGTTCTGCTTGGTTTTGCTCCATAAAGCCTCAGCGCTTGTTGACAAGAATTAGCAGCTTCCCAAGGTTTTTGCTGATTTTGAGGAATCAACCCCTTGCAGTTCGGCGACACTTGGCATGTGGCTCCTCCTCAGCCCGCTCTCCGCAGAATGACTGCTCCCTACGTGCCGTTGAGCACTTGGATTAAACACCTGCACTAAACAATTGGCAGAGCCCAAAGAGCTTGTTAGAGGCTCCATATCCTGTGTGGGAACCACTTCAAGTGAAATTAATGATTCTTCGCCGCACGCATGACTTTCCCCAAAGAAATCTGCGTTTTCAAGGCGCAATTAATCTGAAGCGGTCTGTGTACGCGACGTGCTACTGCACATCTGCACCCCAGCAACTTTGTGACTTTCGACCTTGTGACACCTGTATTTTTTTTTCCAATCAGCAAGAGTCTGGAAGGGGTGCCAGCACTCATGCAGCACAGTCTTGTTTTCTACAAAGATGGGATATCTTGCTTGGTAAAAGGGATGGATAGACACAACCCAGTTGCTGCTCACAACCATCTACCAAGGTAATGACTGGCGCATATTCTTCCACCAGGAATCCAGAAACACCTGTCAGAACCCTGTGAATCAAAATTACTATTTGGGTGCTGCCCTTTCCACTTTTGGCTTAGACAGCATCTGGTTGTTCCCCAAGACCATTATTGAGATCACTTGCTGTTATGATGAAGATAAGTAACCACCAACCAATGCTGCAAAACTGTACAGTGTTTGTTTTTTGTTTTTCAATTTCACAGTTTCAAGAATGGGCCTTTGAATATTGACCCACGGAGAAAAATAAAACAAAAAGCAGAAAGAAAGCAGTATAAGACAAAAAGCAGAAAGAAGCAGTTCTCTATAGATAGCATGAGTTTTGCATAATCCTTAATTCATTAGGCTAAGTAAGTAATGATGGCACATCAGTAAATACCTGTGACCATATCATTTATTTTTGTTTTGTTTTATTCTGGTATAAAATGGATAGTGGCCAGCTTTCTAACAATAAGGGTCATGATGTGAGAAATCCATAATCCATAATCAAGTTATCCTACAGATCTTTTTAAAGTTCAAAGCAATGTGGGAAAGGGATACTCAGGTCAAATCAGTGCTGTGGAAGAAGGTGTTTCATCCATGCCATTTTCCTGACCTAAATTACTCCTGCCTATATCATGCTTGTCTGTATCCTTATTTCTGGCCTAGCGCCGAATTGGGGAGTGTCTTGGAGCTGGCTACTTACTGCAGCCCCCCTACCATTCTTGGCATGCAATAACCACCCCATGATCCTTATACTATGATGACATTAGCATATAATTAAACACACAGAGACAGTAGATGGAATGGAAACAGCCACAACTTTATTGTTACAGCATCAGGCATTGGCATTGCAGAGGGGCTGGATCCAAGGCTTCAGCCTGACCCGCCTACCGACCGATACATCCAACTCCCAGCCTGCCTGCTGGGAGTAGCCTGAGATGGCAGTATGTGGGACCCACTTGGACAGAAGCCTGCTGTGTGGTCCCCTGCCACTTGGCAGGAGGCCACCACCCAGACAGCCCTCAACTGGGCATGTCCCATCCTGACAGACCCCAACTGGGTATGTCCCTATTCCAGGCCTTCCCCAAAACCCCTTATTGGGGTCCCTAGAATGGAGAAAAGGGGGCATGCAGACCACCTTTCCCCCCAAAATGGATCCTACCTCATGCCAAAACTGCCAGAAGAGATGGCTGGGGATCATCTGGGACCCCAGTGTGGAAGAAGGTGTTTCATCCGTGCCATTTTCCTGACCTAAATTACTCCTGCCTACATCATGCTTGTCTGTATCCTTATTCTGGGTAAACAGTGTGGGGAAAAATACATGGGGTGGGGGGGAGAGAATTAATCCACTGGATTGCCATCTTCCAGATGTGGCCTGGAGATCTCCTGGAATTACCACTGATCTCCAGACAACAGAAATATGTTCCCCTGGGGGAAATGGCAGCTTTGGAAGGCAGACTATGGCATACTGCAGGACTTCAATTTTTCATAGACTTTATGGTACACTATAGAGTCTACTGCCCTGACCTGGATGGCCCAGGCTAGCCTGATCTCGTCAGATCTCAGAAGCTAAGCAGGGTCAGCCCTGGTTAGTATTTGGATGGGAGACCACCAAGAAATACCAGGGTTGCTGTGCAGAGGAAGGCACTGGCAAACCACCTCTGTTAGTCTCTTGCCATGAAAACCCCCCAAAAAGGGGTCACCATAAGTCGGCTGTGACTTGACGACACTTTATACACACACATAGTCTACTAGAATCTAGGAAAAATAGAAGTCCTATAGTGGCATCACATCCATGCTAAGCATCTTACCCTCTTCAGGCACTGCTCCCAAATCTCAACAAGTTTTCCAAGCTGGAGTTGGCAACCTTAGTTCCAATTTCTGTCTTGAGATCTCCTTAGTTCCAATTTCTATCTTGAGCTGCTTTGAATTAAATAAAAGGGGAGAATCTGATCACAGATCTCCTGCTTTTGGTTTAGCCTTGAGATAGCAGCATACTAGTAATATGTGGGCTCTTCCTGGCACATTTGTTGAAATTTCATTTAAGAATGTTGTATTCAGACAGCAGTTCCATGCCGATGGATGGCAATTTGGTGAGAACCCAGTGTGGTGTAGTGGTTAAGAGTGTCGGACTAGCATGTGGGAGACCCGGATTAAATCCTCACTTGTGCCATGGAATCTCAGCCTACCCTACCTCACAGGGTTGTTGTGAAGATAAAATGGAGTAGAGGAGAACAATGTACGCCGCTTTTGGTCCTCATTGGGGAGAAAATGAATTAAATAATTGCACCCAAATAAATAAACAAATAAATAAATATTATAGATTAGCTAAGTATTGCCACAGAAAATCCTGTTCCTTCCCTTCTATCTAAAAGGAACCACAGCATATTTGGGCTGGCCTTTTGGCTTCTTTATGCCATTACAGATCGATCAGGTGCAGGGACATCTTTTCTTCTGCTCTTTTTTTGCTATCAAGTTGCAGCCGATTTATGGTGACCCTGTAGGGTTTTCAAGGCAAGATATGTTTAGAGGCGGTTTGCCATTGTGTGGCTCTGTGTGGAAACCCTGGACTTCCTTGGTGGTCTCCCATCCAAATACTAACCAGGGCTGACCCTGCTTAGCTTCCGAGATCTAAGGAGATTGGGTTTGCCTGGCCTATCCAAGTCAGGGTTCTGCTGGGAGCCAGCATGGTGTAGTGGTTAAGAGCAGTGGTTTGGAGCGGTGGACTGATCTGGAGAACCGGATTTGATTCCCCACCCCTCCACATGAACGGTGGATGCTAATCTGGTTAACTGGATTTGTTTCCCCACTCCTGCACATGAAGCTAGTTTGATTCTTCCTTAAGTGGTAGAGAAAGTCGGCATATAAAAACCAATGCTGCTGCTGCTGCTTCTGCTGCCTCTTCTGCTGCTGCTGCTTAGTAATGCAAATATCTTTTGTGTGGTTGTGCTGGGCTGCGCAAGAGCTAGGAATTACCAAGATTTGACCACTGGTGATTGAGAAAGGAGTAAACTAATATACCAGCATGTGTCAAGTCTTGACAGACAAACTTTCAAGTATCTGGGAGATGGAGTGCTGATTAGGTGCTGATTAGGCTACAATTTTCTGGACTATGCTGCATAGATCAGGGCAAACGATAAATGAAGAGGGCACTGTTATAGCAAGAATCTCTTTTCATTGTTTTCAGAACTTGGTGAAGCATTTCCGCCCGATACTGTACTTTTTCTTTTGAACAATTTTTGCAGGGTTTACCTGCTGCTGTACTGTACTTTGACATCTCAATGTCATTATATTTAGCATGATTATAACAATTCACCTCTTGGACCTTTTGTGAGGAAAATATCGGAGGTAAATGATTATAAAGGGCGCACCAAATCATTTTCTTTCCAGCCGTATGGTTCCAAGGGTATATTCAATTACAGCCACATCATGCGATTTCCAATATTTATACATTAAAATATTTATTTCCAGGTTAACTGATGTTTTGTACTTGTTTTGTTTTGCAGCCCTTAAGGTAGCTCATCAGCCTACCCATGTAAAGCAAGATTAAATAAAGAAAGCATTATTAGTGTAGTCCTCTGTGTGGACGCAAGAACTGTGTTGGAGAATGCTGCTTTGCAAATGGAGAGGCCTCTAGGTGGTGCTGTGAACTAACAAGAAAAACCAGGGCTACAGTGAAGTTACTCATTGTTGTCTTAGTGAATCTTCTGAAACTTAAAACACGGTTTATTTTTTCAACGTGCATTATAAAGAAATATCATGCAAGGCAATGTTCTCAGCAGTGCTTGTTTTATGTAAACACCCAAACATTGTTAGATAAGCACCAAGATTTGGGACACAACCTTTCCTCCTTAACAGTGGTCTCTGTTACATACGCCCAGCTTTAGACGGTGGACTAAAAATTTAAATATGCCTCAACAAGGTTTAATTTCCTTCGGACATGCTATGCTTTTGAAACATATGACAATTTCCCCTCCCAACAATGGTTCTCTTGTTTGTCCTGACACATTTAGTTTGTTTTCTTTTACTCAAGGTCAGTGTAAAAAAAAAAAAAGCCTTTGTGAGGCCTAAGTTGAATCTGCCACAGTCTGACCGAACTGACAACCCAGACTGACCGAACGTAGACAAAATAGTTGCCCTTAAATGCAGAGGTCCCACTCACACATATCATTTGCATATTAGGAACTACCTTCTCATAATGAAATATTATGCTGCTCCTAACTTCCAGGCATTAGCTGGAGATCTCCTGCTATTACAACTGAGCTCCAGCCGATAGAGATCAGTTCACCTGGAGAAAATGGCCGCTTTGGCAATTGGATTCTATGGCATTGAAGTCCCTCCCCTCCCCAAACCCCACCCTCCTCAGGCTCCGCACCCAAAAACCTCCCGCCGGTAGCAAAGAGGGACCTGGCAACCCTAATGTAAGTACTGGGAGCAGGTAGGGCCAGTCATACGGGTCTTTACCAGATGGTTGACACCCCATCACAAAGAAGTACAGTGATGAGGTGGGAAAGACCCACACAGCTGGTTCTGCCCAGTGCTTCTTGCACTTTTGGTTAAGATCAAGTGTAGTATAGTTGGTTATACCCACATATTGCTATCATTCGCATGCATGCATACTGTGGTGTCATGCCAATCTTATTGTGGGGAAGTTATACCGATGTTATGGCAGTAGGTATGACTGGAGCCTCAGATCCAGCTTATGCAATGAGCAGGATTGAGTGGTAAAGCTTTTCCTGGTACTGTACCAGTTTAGGCTACCTATATATACTGTATGTGTGGAGAGAGGGTTGCTTGTATGAATACTACTCCATGAAAACCATAGAAAACTAGCAAGATGAGGGCCTCTTCTTGTTCATCCTTCCCTCCCCGCCCCCGGCTCAGCCTCAAAGCAGTTTATAGAAACTACTTCTGGTTTTTCATGGATGGGGAAATAAGAAGTAGGTTGTTTGAGCCTGAGTAATTAAACTCTTATGTTCAAACTTGAGCGACAATGTAACATGATCACGTTGCAGGATTCAGGCACTATGTGAAAATCATTGAGTCACATAGCTCATGGCTGTTAATCCATGGTTGAGGTTCAGCTGCTTTGACAGTTTACAAGGAAGTGGTGAGAGCCACATCCTACATCTTTTGATTGTTCCTGCTCAATGTTGTCACGTACACATTTGATCAAGGTTGCTCTGGGATCAACCAGCCAACTTGAGAAGAAGCAAGACTTGACCTCACAGAGGATTTTTAAAAAACTGACATGCCATTACTTGAGTAACATAATCTCATATTTAAACATTCGTTTTATTATAACAATGAAGGGATGAAATGGAAGAATAGTGGCAAAACTGTAAAAATGCACCAAGTTCATATATAAGTAAGAGTTGCTCCTTTGTCTGCCCAAGACTTTGAAGTTGGCATTCTTCTCTAGGACTTTTGCACATATCATCCAAGGCATGGCCCACCCACACATTATCCATTCCATAACAGTCAAAGGAGGCCTCATTTGTGTAATCTTTCCCATCAAAAAGAGGTGTTTGAAGTCACATGAACCAAGTCTGTGATTATAAGGATTGGTATATGGAGCACATTGGCTTGTACGTGTGATGGAAGAGGTATGTGTACCCTTTCGCTACACAGAGAGACTCCTCCATTGGGGGAGTTAATTAACTGGCTCTTAGAGCTGATTTATTTATTAAAGTCACCTCAAAGGGCTTACCTTTTGAGAGAGGCCGTTCAAAAGGACTTACCTGTAATAGTGCTCCATGTGGCAGATATAACAGTTCTAAGGTTCTTATGTTTTGAGCTGGCCCATAGATATCTCTGCACAGCATCCACACAGCAGTGGTGCCATCTGGGATCTACAACACTAATATGCAGATGCTGCATACATATGGTAAGCACTTTTGAATAATTTCTACCTAGAAGTATCATAATGTTTTAATAAACTCATATAAAGCTCCCTGGAGTTCTCTGGAAAAAGGAAAGGACACAAATGTGTGGTGCTAAATGTTCTATTTATCTGTCTATCCGTGTGCCCTTCCTCCAATGAGCTCAGAGCAGCATATATAGTTCTCCCCATCTTCAGTTTTTACCATTACAGCAACCCTGTGAAGAATGTTAGGCTGAAGAGAGGGACTGGTTCAAGATTTTCCAGTGAGCTTCATGGCTAAATGAGGAATACTTGAATTTGGGTCACCCAGGTATTAGTCCAACACCAGTCCATATTGCTGTATGGAGGCTAAAATGATTAAATGGGCTGTCAGAAATGAAATACCAACACATACAGAAATTTTGAGACAAATGGAAAATTGATGTGTTTGTGAAAGGCTCAGTCACCAGCAATGAGCCAGTATTTTGTGCTGTGAAAAAAAATTTGTTTCATGGAAACAACAGGGTTTTATAAATCTTGTGGATTAATAATGTCTTTTTCTTCACAAAAGAAGGATATTTAATGGACTTCCTTAGTTCTTTTAATGTATGTTTGACTAGTACAGTGGGGATACACATCCCATTCAGAAATATGACAACAAGGGATGCTACAGTTTTCATCACCAGATGAATTGACTATAATTCTGATAAACCAATCCGGGGATTAGTTTGTGCAGCAAATGTCCTGAACTTTTCCATACTACTTGGTGGCTGCTGCACAGAAGCTGTTTTGCTACTAGCCTTACTAGGTGGCTGACCTCTGGGACTTATTTATAGACCGACCCAGGGTCCTGGTGAATCAGATTATTCTGAATCTGGGAGGTAGCACGTGCAGAGTAGATCCCTGGTCCAGCATGGGTTTGCAAATGTGAATGTGGCCTCAGCCAGAAGGGGGACAAGGTTTTTGGCTGCATTCAGTGGCACTGGCAAGGCAGAAGAAGAAGAGTTGGCTTTTATACCCTGCTTTTCACTACCTTTAAAGAGTCTCAAAGTGGCTTACACTCACCTTCCCTTCCCCTCCGCTCCCCACAACAAACTCCTTTTGAGGTAGGTGGGACTGAGAGAGTTCTGAGAGAACTGTGACTAGCCCAAGGTCACCCAGCAGGCTTCATGTGGAGGAGCAGGGAAACAAATCCAGTTCACCAGATTAGAGTCCGCCACTCATGTGGAGGAGCAGGGAATCAACAAGCCTGGTTCTCCAGATTAGAGTCTGCTGCTCTTAACGGTTATGCCATGCGGCAGGGTGGGCTTTTTGTTTGTTTTTGTTTTGTCATGTCTTTCCTGTCATTCTTTGTCAAACAGATGAAAGGCTCATGGTCACAAGGAAGTGAATTGCAAAACCATGCCCATTTGGGCATAAAGAGAATGAATTAATAATTTTTGAAACCAGCAAGCCCAGTACAGTGGGGGAGAAAGACAAAAGGAAGGGGAGAAATGTATCCCTGGCCTGTCAAACTGAAGCCTGGCATTGCTGTGGAATAATAGGCTCCTGGACCCAAACATCTGTAGGATAAACAGGTGGGCAGAGGCGGCCAGGTGTGCCTTTCACCAGCTTTGGCCCTTCCCGGACAGGAAAGATCTTGCCACTGTGGTGCATAACCTGGTAACATCTAGATTAGATTGCTGCAATGCGGTCTACACTGGGCTGCCCCTGAAGACTGCATGGAAACTACAATTGGTACAGAATGCTGTGGTCAGAATGTTGACTGGAGTGGGCCATACAGAACCTATCACTCCAGTCTTATTCCTTCTACACTGGCCCCCAATTTGCTTCTGGGCTCAATTCAAGGGGCTGATATTGACCTTTAGAGTCCTATACATCTTGGGGCCAGAATACCTGAAGGACCACCTCCAATATGAATCTACCGATTTGCTCAGGTCATGTTCTGAGGCCCTGCTGCTGGGTGCCCCTGCATTCTGAAATTAGGTGAGTGGCAACCTTGGAGACAGGCTTATCAGTTGTGGCACCAAAACCCTGGAACTCTCTCCTAAGGGAGATTTGTCTGTCCTCTTTTGTTGCCCTCTTCCACCATTGGGTGCTTTGTTTGGTGTACCCCCAATGACTGTTATCGGCTCTCCTTCCTCGTTGTATTATGTGTGTTGTATATTTATATGGTTTACTGAATTGCTTAAATAGTTTATATATTTTATATAAACTCTGTTTTAAATGTTGTTTAAATGTCTTAAATATTTTAGTGATGAAAAGTTTTGGTGTCACCACCTCGGGGAAGCTATTTGGGTGGAAAGGTGGCATAGAAATGTTTTAAATAAAAACAAACAAATATGTGAATGAATCTTAAAATCTGGATTCTAAACATACATTTATTAGGTTTTTATTTTTGTTAAAAGTACCCAGTGTGTGAGTGACGTGAGGGTGGTGGTGTGAAAACGATTACTTACATGGGGAAACGACACTGTCATAGTCCTTTTCTAAACAATGTGCATGCATGAAAGCTGATTCTGCATTGGTGTGCTGATGTGCTAGGTGTGCAGCTGCCTGGTGAGTTCCATTGTAAGGCTCAGTGAATAGTCAATCCAATCGTCGATAAATAGGTGGCATGTTTGTGATTGACAATTGGGACGTACTGACTTTGATGGACCAAGGGTCTGATTCAGTATAAGGCAGCTTCATGTGTTCAATTATGATGTGATCCAAACTGCAGAATTTTGGGCATTCCTAATGAAAACTCCACACTGAGGTTTACAATGCTTTAATCTCTCAGATAATTTGAAGGAGTGATCCTCTTCCCCTCTTACGTCCCACTCCAGTCCCCTGGCACCCCCTTCAACTGCCTCTACTGGCACATTCCACAGTTCTTCCTTCCAAAGACCTAATTTCCCCTCCTCTCATACCCCTCCATCTTTCTTGTCTCTTTTCTTCCCAAGCTTATGTTAACCCACTCCCACCACCCTTTCCCTCCCTGATGCTTTGTCCTCCCCATAGACCATCCCCTCCTACCAATTGCATATCATTGCTCCCTAGCTGGAACTCAAAATATCAACTCCCTTTTCTAGTCCCCTTACTTATCACCCTCTCCTGTCTCTACTGAAGTCCAGTAATGCCTGATACTTGGGCAAGGAAAAGGTCAAAGTCCCATGACAAAATGTAAGGTGGGTGCCTCATTGTCTGCTGAGGTTGTTAAGATTAGCAAAATCAAGACTACATTCTTGAGGGAGTCCCTCTTCTTGTGAGAGTTCAGGTACCCTTTTGAGTGCCTTTGCACCTTTATTGGATGGTGAGATATCCTCATCAACTGTGGGCCAATGGATCCCCCAGAGTCTCCCTTTTTACCCTGATTTCAAAGATCAAATTGTACCAATGGTGACATATAACTTCTTATGGGATGACAGACGTACATTCTATCTACGGAAGTTCTCTTAATTTGCGGTCTTGTACAGTTTTGTGAATGCAATGGCAAAATAGGAAGGAGATGAGAATCTGACATATATCCAAAGTATAACAATTGTTCACTTTTATAAATCTGTTGTAAAGATGAGGAACTCCAGTAAAACACCACATACAGCCTGGCTATCTCAAGAATGTGTGCTTTGTTTGTTGAATCTCTTATAAAACTTGATTGGTCTTCTGGGGGGAATCTGGTTAGTAAAATAATCCAAAGCACAAATCTTAAGAGTTAGCTTGGCTTTTTACTGTTGACTTAAATCAAGATTAAAATTGCTGATGTCTGAATTGGCCTGTTCTCACCTGAAGCGAAGCACAACACATTTGGGGTTGACAGATTGCTTGGAATTAAAAAAAAAATCAATAGTTCTAATGTGAACCATCTCTTAATTCTGTTGTGAGTGGAGGTCTTGAAAAGGAAACCTAGTTTCAGTTTGCAAATAGCCTCTGTCTTTCTTTTTCTGTCTATAGCAACAGAACTGACTGATGTATTCACAGGAATATGCCTGAATGAGGAAAATGCCAGTCTTTAATGTTGTGGGGAGCACTGATTTACAATCCCTTCTAGAGATGTGTATTCAGATATTAATTAATGAAATCCTGAACCCCAAAATGCTGATTGGTTAACATAAGTTGTTATAACTAATTTTAATTGAAAAATGGATGAGTCAATAATACTAGTAAATCTTCAGACCTTACCATTATTTTTGTGCCTGCCAAACCAACTTGGAATTCAATGGTGGCAAAACAGTGAGGAGATAGTGAGTCAGAAATTAATGTGACTGATAAGGATGCTTTCTGATCAATAGAGTTACATAGCTCTTGCCCCAAAGCAAATTGCGCCTACAGGTGTATCTTCAGATAATGTTTATACAAATCACACTGCAGCCCCAGTGGGTTTGGGAGAACTTCGTTTTTTGTGTGTGTAGAACTTTCCAGACTCAGTCTCTTTCCAGACCATTTATTGTCCCAGTCCTAGAGGGAGCCTGCCAGTCAGAGCAGATAATACTGGCCTATATGGACTAGGCTTAGTATAAGGCAGCTTCATATTTATTAATAGTACTTTTTAAAGGAAAACACACTTACAAAAATAACAAATAAATGTACAATCAAGACAGATCAATACATCATTCATCTGGGAAGTTCTAGTTACAATCTCTTGCCCAAATAATTTTTCATTTTTGATGTGAAGATCAAAAAGAGTCAATCCCATTTTATATTACAATTAGTACAATTAGTACAAAAGCTTGGTTTATGAACCGAACATAAATTGGACAAGATAACCCTAAAGGAAGTTTCTGCTCTACCAGAAATGTGTAAGAGATGGGATTGGAAACTCATTGAAGATCTTTTGATAGCAACAGTCTCACCATTTGGCACTTGTTTGTTGGAAGCTGGCAGACTCTTCCTTTCTCAAAATGTACAAACTTTCCCAATTGTATCCCTTTTTGAGGATAAAAGTTCTGAAATCTTGGTCAAGGGGGTGGAGGCCAAAATCCCAAAATCAATTTCTGAAACCTAACCACCTCCATGGTTTCAATATCAGGAATTATATTTACACTAATTCCACAAGATTTGAATTGTTACTTTAAAATGGCAGCATTAAGAAGGGTGTACTGTCAAATATCTGTGTTATATTATTGATTAATGATGTTTATCCAGGTAAGACCTTCATAGGAAGAACTCTATTAATCCAGATTCTAGTTGGAATTTTTTTTTTTTAATTTGGTGGCATTATCTTCAGGGACTGCTGCCTCAGACTCTTGAATTTGCTGTCCATTCAACAGAATGGTTCCGAAAATCAAGAACACAAAAACACCACACAGATTTCTAACCTGAACTGGTAACACCCTACTGAAAATGAAACAATCATAGAAACCCCTGCCTGAAGCCCAGATCCAAAACTGTAATGCATTTCCCCCCTGCATACCCCTAATTCTGTACATTATAGTACCTCAAATTAATTACTCACATTGTATTTCAGAACCTAGTAGAAAGAATGAAGTACCAATCAGGAATGACTCTTGCTACATCATGGGCCTATGGCTTCACAGCCAAATGTGGCTCAGTATGGAATCAAATATGGATATTTTAAAAATGTAGAGGGATGCTAGAATAACCAGCAGGCAAAGGCTTCTTAGAGATGCTTTAGGGAAGTGATATAGGTGAACAGTTGCCAGTAATTCATATGTACACTATACACAGTGCACTAAAACAACCGTGTAGGCTCCTCCTCCTCCTCCTCTGTATATGTATTATTTTTGAGCTCTCATATGTTCCACTTCCTAATAAAATAGTTGCAACAACCAGTGTCTAGGCTGCAAAATCTTTATGGGCATTTATAAATAATCTTAAATTGTATAGTTTCAGTTATGCACATGCGCTCTTATAGTGGCCCCTTGTTGATCTCTTGCTATGAGTTTTGATGCTGTTTGGCTCTTTAATTATAAAAGGTTGCCAACCCCCACAGTAGATTGTCCTAGGCAAACTGCTCGCTTGAAAGCCCCTGGATACAATGTGGGGCAATAATACTGATCTACAGTATAGGAAGGATTAAAAGCAATAATGGATATGAAACATTCTGAACACTCCAAAAAATTAAGGTTATCATCAGTGATGATGACAATGATTGTTTTAGGGGAATACAGTGAAAAATATTTTGTACACTAGGATCATTAACTTGTAACTTGAGAGCCAGCATGGTGTAGTGATTAAGAGTGGTGTAGTGGTTTGAAGCAGTGGACTCTGATCTGGAGAACCGGATTTGATTCCCTACTCCTCCACATGAGTGGTGGAGGCTAATCTGGTGAACTGGGTTTGTTTCTCCACTCCTCCACATGAAGCCAGCTGGGTGACCTTGGGCTAGTCACAGTCTCTCAGCCCCACCTACCTCACAGGGTGTTTGTTGTGGGGAGGGGAAGGGAAGGTGATTGTATGCTGGTTTGATTCTTCCTTAAGTGGTAGAGAAAGTCAGCATATAAAAACCAGCTCTTTTTCTAAATGTAAGGACTAACTATAGGACCCAAGAAGGCCATATTATACAAGAAAGATATTTTAATTCTATGGAGAATCCTGAAAAACTTGCTGTTTGATTTCTTCTATGGAGGTCCAGCCATGCGAAGGGTAGAATTCAGTGCTAATAAGAAAACAAAAATGACTCATTACTACTAAAGGTGAATTATGTTGAGTAATCATATTTTAGTGGATATGTTTATGAGTTACTTTCCCAGATACTGAGATAGTAAGGCTCATGCCTATGAGTCCTACCCCCTCCCTCTCCAGCTTTCCTGTCTCTCTCCCCTGTAATCCTAAATGACAAGTTACATGCCTTTAGGATTGCCATTCTAGTTTAGACCCATGTGAACAACCACACACACACACATACGTAGAGCCACAAAGGTGAAGAATCTCTTTTATGGCATTATTTTTATGATAATCTGTATCAATGATTAATTTAGTTTAGAGAGCTGATTTATAACAAGTTTATAGATCTTTTTTTTTTTACTACTCTTTGTTGAATTATAGAGGTGGCATGTGTGAAATGGAAGTGCTTGGCCTATTGTTCTGCTTCTCACGCAACCAGCATAGCTCAGACAATAAAAAGATCTATAAAATTAATATATACAGAGAGATAGGAACAAAGACTGAAAGAATATGTAATACTCTAGTGTCTGATACCACATTTATCTCCTCTGATGAGGTTAAGTTGCCATATATACATACTGAAATACTACAGAGATATTACTGCTCTGGTGTGATGGGAAGTGAATTCTACATAAACTCTCAATAATTGATTTAAAAAACCAACAACCTGTCATAGGATTTAATAATTAATCAGTAATCTCTGTAAATCACCATCGTATTTGGTTATGTCATAGCCCAAGCTACCTCACAACAATATTGTGAGGAAATCCTTGGAGAAAGGGTGAACTACAACTGTACCAAATAAATAAGTAGCTTTATTTTAGATTTCTAACCCACCCCATCTTGAAAATTGAAAATAGGTAACAACAAAGAAGGAAAATCCAAATAACATCTATGCAACAATGGAAGATGTAAATTACTGTTACTTTCAGATACATATAACAGTGCATTCCTGAACTCTACGGGCGAAAGCCCTTAGGAGGCCACGAAGGTGCTGAAACGGCATCCGCCCCCCCCGCACTGGCGTCTGGGCAACTTACGCTGGTGTCAGTCCGAATGCCGTCAAAGCCTGCACCGGCATCCCGGGAGGCATTCCCATGGCATTCTGGCATCTTAGGAGACGTTCCCGGGGCGTTCTGGCGCCGGGCTGGGAGAGGAGCCGCCGTTAGGTGGCCTCCTAAGCCTTTTCAGGCTGGGAATGCCCCCCCCTTTTTGGGCAAGATACGCCACCTTTTTAGGTGGTGTATCTCCCATGCAACCCTATGAAGGGTTGCATGGATTTTTACCAGCATGAGTAAACGCAGCCGTGTTGCCTCCAATGACCAGCACAGGCATTTCTCTCAGGAATGCACTGTAAGTGTAAATGCATACATAGATTTTGGAGCTTCACATTTATTCCACATGTATTTATTACTATTACAACTGTATCTAACAGTAAACATGCTAGTCACAAAAGTGGGTCACCTATATATAAGGTAGGGCTCTCTACCTACTCAGAAGACTCATGAAATATGCAGTGCATGTGACTGTGTACATTAACCAAGAGAACCTAAGAACACATCTTGATGAAGGAAAAATCCTTCCAGAAGAGATGGAATGTTGAGAGCAGCTGGGAGGGGGAATAAGAGGGGTTTTAAGGGAAATCCGCTGGTTCAAAGGTCAGAGAATTTCTGGGGTGGGATGATTTAGAGGGGTGTGGGGCTGGAAGCACACTGGCCATCAATGTAATTGACATACGATGGGAGTAAAGTACCCTCTGTCTATGGCCATCCCTCTAAGCATTCCAGCCACTGGATTCTGTAATAGCTTTCACACAGTCTTGAAAGACAGCCCTGTGCAGAGTGAGTCGCAGTAACCCCAACTGGATATTAGCCAGGACTACCTTCAGCTGTCAGACCAGATGGGAAAATGCACTCTGGGCTATCTCTATTACCTGACCATCCAGCAGGGTCAATGAGGCATACTACCCCGTCTATGTGCTTGCTTCTTCAGGGGAAGTAGAACATCTAGTGCCAGTTCTTCTTCAGATCAGCTTTACCCCCAACCCACAGCTCTCCTGTTGTATCTGGCTTTAATCTCAGTTTTGTTCCCTGATTCCTCATTGTCCCTTGGTGTGCTTTTCCCAAACAAGTGGAATGTTTTCACCCCTTGCCTCCCAGCTGGGATGGACCATTAGCATCCACCACTCATGTGGAGGAGTGGGAAATCAAACCAGTCCACCACTCCAAACCACCACTCTTAACCACTACACTATGCTGGCTCTATTGAAAGCTATCCACAGTGCCCCCTCAGTTTAGCCAAATGGTAAGAGCTTTTACCCATCTATCACTATATTATTGACTAGTTTGGTTCCTGGATGTAACAAAATACTTTTATGGCAGGGTTCACAGAGATCTGGGTATTTTCTGAAGGGAAATGCCTTCTCTGAGAGCCTGCATGGTGTAGTGGCCTGACCCTGGCTAGTATTTGGGGGGAGACCTCCAAGGAATACCAGGTTCCTGATATGGAGGCAGGCAATCAAACCACTTCCAAATGCCTCTTGCCTTGAAAACCCCATCAGGTCACCATAAATCAGTTGTGACTTGATGGCCAAAAGAAGGCTTCCCATTTATTACAACAGGAGCTCCTCCTAACCTTTTTCCCAGCAGAAAAGCTGGTTGGATCCAGCTTGATCTTTAATACTGAAAGTCATTTTTGAGCTTCTTCATGTAGTTGAAAAGCCATTTGCAAGCCTAGGGCCCAAAGGGGGCAAGGAAATAAAAGTAAAGTTTTTCTCTTCTTGCCCCTTATTTACAGTAGCACATCCAGAAAACACATTGGCCTCATTTGCATGCCCCAGCAGTAGCATGGGATGTATCTTTTTCCAATGAGAAGTTATAATCCCATTCTGATGCATATTACCGGAACTATGTAGGTGGAGTCAATTGCGTGGATCTCTGTATTCAGATCTCACTCTGCTTGAGGTGAATTGATGATAATGGAGTGGAAAAGATCCACATGACAGACCCTGCCCATGTAATTGTGACATTCATACATGTAGCTCAGTAGTGCAAGCTATGGAGAGCCAGCATGGTGTAGTGGTTAAGGTGTTGGACTAGGACCTGGGAAACCCAGGTTCAAATCCCGACTCGCACCATGGAAGCTTGCTGGGTGACCTTGGGCCAGTCATACACTCTCATCCCTGACCCTAGCTAGTATTTGGATGGGGGACCTCCAAGGAATACCAGGGTCATGACGTGGAGGCAGGCAATGGCAAACCACCTCTGAACGTCTCTTGCCTTGAAAACCCAGTGGGGTTGCCATACGTCAGCTGTGACTCGACAGCAAAAAAAGTACAAGTTATACAGCAGAGGAGTGGGTCCCAGCAGCATATCAATGGTGGTATAGAAGAAGAAGAAGAGTTGGCTTTTATATGCAGACTTTCTCTACCGCTTAAGGAAGAACCAAACCGGCTTACAATCACCTTCCCTTCCCCTCCCCACAACAGACACCCTGTGAGGTTGGTGGGGCTGAGAAAGTGTGACTAGCCTAAGGTCACCCAGCTGGCTTCATGTGTAGGAGTGGGAGAACAAATCCACTTCACCAGTTTAGCGTCTACCACTCAAGTGGAGGAGTGGAGAATCAAACCCAGTTCTCTAGTCCACTGCTCCAAACCACAACTCTTAACCTCATCTACACCACAAAGTACTACTAAAGTGTGCTAAAGTACTACTAAAAATGCAGTACTTGCCTTGGGAAGGAGAGGGATGCCTCAGAAAATACGTGGATAAGTAGTACCGTCCTGTGTCTTGAATGGTCTCACCATGAATAGTGCTGGCTGTCATACCATACAATTCATGGCTGCTACAATAATGATGCCACAGTTTTCACTGATATCTCCAAGTTATCTGCATGCTGTGTATACTGTGTGATAGAGGTAAATACCTGGCTGGACTCTAGTGCAGAACAGCCTTTACCTTATTTTAATGTTTCCCAGAAATTCACCATTCCCACACTAGATGTGTGCTCAGATTGTGCACTGGCTGCGTGGGTACCCAAGAGCTCCCTCTGATCACAATCTCCTGTTTCAGATTGCTTTGTCAAAGGGTTGCTTGCTTGTACAGTTGGCAGTCGTCTCAAAAGCATAATTTTAAAAACTAATGCTGCTTGAAATTCTTTCTTCGTCCTTGAGCTCCCATCTCAGGTTGATTTGTTTCCCACATATTCATTTGAGCAAACAAAGAGGCCGAGGGTAGATAATTGTGGATGGTTTTGATGCTTTTCCCTTTTATCTGTGTTAAAAGCTGTAAAACTTTATTCATGTACCACCCCTTTCTTCCACAATGTATAAACATGAAGTCTTCTTCTTGTCATAACAAGTCACCATTTCTATTTGTACAAAGCAACATAAAAAATACTAAATATAATCTTGCAGTCAATTGGAAACAAACACCCTGGTTTCTACTGCCAGAGAAGAAAGACCCCACAATGCTTGAATGGAATCTCAGTTTATCTTGTTAGATGTTAAAGGAAACCAATTTCTTTCATAAACTGGAAGACATTTAGAGGATTCAGCAGTTTAAAATCAAGTTAATAAAAAATTCCTTGTGAAAAGAATCTTGTTCTTTCATTTTCATGTGCAGCCAGGAACAAGAGTTGTCTCGACTTCAGGGAGAAAAGATTATAGTCACTTGCAAATTATGAAAGGCATCATCAAAAAAAAGAGAGAGAGAGCGAGAGAGAGAGAGAGAGAGTAGTAAACAATACCTTGATTTTTCCCTTCTCTCCACTAAAGCAAGCAAAAGAAATGAAAGTCTCAGGGAAGTTGGAAGAAGGTACCAGATTAGCAAATGTGACTTTATATTACATAAACTCTTTGGATTCTGGAACATTTGGAGGGATTTTGGGATCCCTAGAAGCAATATGAAGTCCCAGGTAGATGTGGGGTTGCCTACTCCAGGTTTGAAAATTTTTGGAGATTTTTGGATGGAGCATGGGAAGGACAGGGTTTGGGGAGGGACCTCAGCTGGGTATAATGCCACAAAACCCACCCTCCAAAGCAGCCATTTATTTCTGTGTAGGCAGGTAAGTAACATGATTTTTGGAACACAGCCAATAGCGACTCCACGGGGTGGTTTGAGGACATGAAAGCTGCTTCTCCCTTTGTACTGTAGTTACAAGCAGAATAGGGCAGTGAGCATCTGTGAGACACAAAACTCCTGTTGCTCATCTGATACATTATTTCCCTGAATAAGGTGCTGCCATCATTGTGCCATCCTGGGCTGCCATCAAAGGATGTCAAAATAATTCATCCTACCCTCTCTTCATGATCATTCCTCTCCTGTTACTCCAGTGACATTGCATCCTTCTTTTCCACGGCAGATATACTGCTCAGTTCTGTGGCTATGAGCTCTCCAATCCTCTTCCAGAGTGGGAAAGCGATTCTCCCATGGGCCACAACATTCTTCCATCAGTGAGTTTCCATAAATCCATGAGTATGTGTGTGTGGTTTTTTTTAACAGAAATGAAAGCATGAATTGGAATAATAGGTAGACTAAGAGAGTGCTTCATTAATAAGCTAATGGACTCTTGCTCACATTTTAATTGAAATATTCCCCCATGAAAAGGTGTTCAGTGTTGATGGCAGTGTTGTAAACAATACTCTGTAGAGTTCCTGTGTCTGGTGGTGGTAATTAAGGTGATTTTCCAAACAAGAAACTGTTTGTATGTGTTAATTAGTTGAGAGGAACTATTAAATAACCTCAAAATATAACTTGCATTGTGATTTATTTTAATCAGTAAGTGAACGTAAGAAAAGGAGTTTCACCTGCTGTAGCATTTTGTTTCCTATGGCAGTCAGCCAGGTGCTTCTGGGCAGCTTAAAAGTAGGGTATGAAGCAAGAGCCCCCTCCTGTGAGTTGTCCGTACCCCTACCATAATTAGAGTAGTGCTTCCAGTGGCCCACCACCACCATCCACATTCAAACACATGATGTATGTTGGGCACCAAATTTGATAGGTCGCTGGTGAGAGCCAGTGTGGTGTAGTGGTTAAGACCGGGGGTTTGGAGCAGTGGACTCTGATCTGGAGAATCAGGTTTGATTCTCCACTCCTCCACATGAGTGGCGGACACTAATCTGGTGAAGCCAGCTGGGTGACCTTGGGCTAGTCACTGCTCTCTTAGAGCTTTCTCAGACCCACCTACCTCACAGGGTGTCTGTCTACAGAAGAAGCTCTTGTAATTATTTTATTATTTTTTTCAATTTATATCCTATATCCTGGCCAAGGCTGGGCTCATGGAGGCTAACATCATTAAAATCACACAACATCACACAACATTATGGCCATCACCGGATATGTTTTGTGAACAAGGAAAGGTTAATGGGAGAAGGTCATAGCAGGAATTGGAATTGGGCCTCTAGTCCCCATCATGCTCTTGATACTACTACTGGGAGTATGATGAGGCTAGAGTTAGAATGGGTTCATAAGTACCATGATTTAATTGGAAAATTTGCATAACTTGAGCAGGATGGGGCATAGATGCAGCATGGACTCAAAAGAAAAGGTGATATATAAAAATAGTGTTTAGCTTTTAACCTACACAAAAGAAAGCATTTCCAATTAGCTGGAAATGGGGCTATAACACATGGGACAATAGATTCCATGGCAAGTGAACATACTCTGTCATTTTCATCTATTCTCTCCTCCCATGGCAGTCCTCTGACTCTCTCTATTTCTGTTGCGGGGCGGGGGGATGTCACCTCTCTTCCCAGAGTAGCTTTTTGGAGATCATTTTGAGATGCAGCTGGAGATGGGGTGTGTGTGTGTGTGTGAAAAAGTCCTGTTCTGCTGGAAGAAAAACCTTCAGCTAGTGGAGATTTACAGCAAGATCCTACTTTCTTGTGAATCCTTCATCCATGTGGATTTTATATTGGCCACTGTGTGAACAGACTGCTGGACTTGATGGGCCTTGGTCTGATCCAGCAGGGCCTTTCTTATGTTCTTATATTCCAATGCAATAACTTCATCATGATTGATGTTACATTAAGAGCTGTTGATTGAGAAACTCAACCCAACGCAAGCATTTTGTTGAATCTGAAATTGATAATGTAGGCAAATAATTGATATTGTAGGCAAGGGCGGATTCACAAGATTTTTTGTTATGTTTGCATTCACATCAAGGCAGATATATAAAATGCAGTATGCTGGCAAATTAAGTCGAGCTACCATTGTAAGTTAAAACTTCCTTCCTTGTCATTCAAGATTTCTCTTTTATTGTCATTATTAACAGCATGCTGGAAATCATGAGCCATACATTTGTGAAGGAAAGCTACTTGTATTAAGGGGGAAAGTCTTATGGCTGAAATATTAGAGGAAACTTCCTATTCTTCATGATATTGTCATTTTATTGTCTGTATGTTTCCCAGTCAAACACATGCCATGGCTATTGACCTACAGGTAAATTGCTATGTTGACCTCTCTAGAGGATTTATAGCCCATGTTTAACCTTTTTTTTTTTGGAGATACGATCAATACCCTTACAAATGTCACACAAAGCTTCCCATCAGCAAGGACTCATGCTTACTGTGATCAGATCTTTTATCTTTTTCAGAGGATACGAGGAACTGTTTGCATAACATTTACTGACTGGTTTGGTTTAAATATTTCTTCTTTTACCAGTAACCAATTATGGGTGTTTTATATCCTGCAAGCCCAAAGTGTTGCTTTTAATATGCTTTCTGTTTGATTAATTCCAGCCTGCTTTTCCCATCTGAGAACAAATTTGGGTCTGTGAGGGGCAAATAACATGTAACACCTTTCTAATGTGCAATAATTACAGGTTTAAATAGTTGGCACAATCAGTGTTCAGTGATTTCATTACTAGATGGCACTGTAATTTATGCTAATCCTGATAACAGTTCCAGATGAGAGGGGTTCAGACACAGGAGACTGTACTGCAATTATTTACACCCTGTGTTTCTGAAACAATAGATGTAGTAATTTGAAAAATCAGATGACTGAGATCTCATTTAACTGGTAGGAAACACATGTAACAAGTTTTGTCAACAAATATAAAACTAAATTTGACTTTTCATAGGGTTTTTTAAAACTCTGTCTGCCCTAATGACTTGGCTAGAAACTATGTTTGTTAGGGGACCCCTCTGCCTATGCTGCAGTGGCCATGGAGTCATAGAATTGGAAGAGGTCTTAAGGGTATCTAGTCCAACCCCTGCTCAATGTAGGAAATCCAATGTAGGATTCCAACAGATGGCTATCAAGTCTTTGCTTGAAGACCTCCAGCAAGGAAGAGCCAACACAACCCTTAGCTCTCCAGCACAGAAGATTCAATACACTGCTTAGATTACGGTAGGCTATCTCTTGTTGGGGTTTTCCTGTAAAGAATGGGCAGTGGTGAATGTGACCATGTCCTCTCTTCCTCCTCTGTTTCCCTTCTCTGTGAAAAGTGGTAGCAGGGAAAATGGAGGCCAAATAGAAAACTGGTCTGATTCTTCTTCTTCTTTACCTTTGGTGTGGGTGGAGTGAAGGTGATTAAAAATGAATATTTGAGAAGTACTATCCCACGTACTTCAATTGACAATCTACTCCTGAAATTAGGGCCATTAACTACACATGATGCTGGAATTCATTTGTACTTCAGATGTGTTATGTGGCTTAAAAACATCAGTGCTGCCGACCAATATTAATCACAGCCAAAGTCCTAGGAAAGCAATTTTTGAAACTTCCCCCCCTTATGATACCAAAAAAGCCCTACCCTGGCTGATTTAAGCTCCAGTAAGGAAAAAAGGCAGGTATACATTTAATGTCTGTCTCTTTTCCCTTACCTGAATGCCCTAGGCTAGCCCAATCTCATCAGATCTTGGAAGTTAAGCAAGGTCGGCCCTGGTTAGTATTGGGATGGGAGACCACCAAGGAATTCCAGGATCTCTATGCAAAGGAAGGCAATGGCAAATCACCTCTGACCGTCTCTTGCCTTGAAAACTCTATGGGTTCACCATAAGTTGGTTGTGGCTTGGTGGCACTTTACACTCACACTTTTCCCTACTGGGATTTAAAGCAATTCAGGGGAGGGAGTCCATTTCTGGCCTAGGGTTGCTAAGCACAGCCTGGCAACTGGCAGGAGTATGGGGATGGTGTGATATCATTTCTGGGAAAACCATAAGTGATGTCACATAATCTCTCTCCATCCTAACTTTCTTTGGAACACAGTTAAAAGAGCAGTAACTGAAATTATTTCCTAGGATGGATCCTACGCTTATGGAACACATCAAATCAACATGTGCTCTGACATGACCATGAATAATTAAAACTTGCTATGGCTAGATTTCATTAAAGTGAATGTTAATAAGTAATTTTCATGTAGATAGTCCACTATTTTAATATGGTTTGTGTATGTGTGTCATCAAGTCACAACTGATTTATGGTGACCCCATAGGGTTTTCAAGGCAAGAGACGTTTGGAGGTGGTTTGCCATTGCCTGCCTTTGCGTGGGCTGAGAGAACTGTGACTGGTCTGAGAGAACTGTAACTGGCCCAAGGTCACCAAGCTGGCTTCATGTGGAGGAGTGGGAAATCGAACCTGGTTCTCCAGATTAGAGTCCGCTGCTCTTAACCACTATGCCATGCTGGCTCTCTTTTAAAATGGTACTGGCAGGGTATTTTGTCTCCCTCATAGAAATATTTTTGACAATATTGCTGCTCCACAGCAAATAAACTTTAAGACTGGAAAACATTTTGATGCTAAAACAAACTGCTCATCTCTGTTTAGAGAACATTGCAATAGGAAGGCTACAAATGTATGGAATTTATTCAAAGCATCAGATGCCAAAAAACAAGGGGCAAGAAATACATGAATACATGCCTGAGTCTAAACGGAATATTCTGTTACTTCCAGTTTCTTAAAATTGTAAAAGGAAACTACAAGTGAAGTGGGTGGTGAGAACCAGGATTTAGAGTTCAGCCAACATTAAAGAACACAATAAACCAGTTTATCTTTTTAATAATAGGCCTAGATTATGACATGGAGAAATGCAAATAGGAAATCCTTCTGCAGATTTCAAAAGATGGCACAAATCTGTTGTGGAGATATATGTCTTATTAAGTCCCAAAGGATTTTTTGTTAGACTTACTAGAACAACCTGTTGATGTAAACAGAAACCATGATGCATTTCTATCTATCCTGCTAGTCATATGATGAAAGCAAACCTATAAAATGCAAGCCTGTATGACTTCACTTTGAAGATGTGCATCATTCCCATGCTGAATGCCATATAGATAGAAAGAGGTAAAAGATGTGGGGTCTGCATAATGGACAATTGCTGAGGCCCACAGCCTGTCAGAGAACACACTCCAGTACTCAAAAAATACACTCCTATGCCTAATGAGGACAGAAAAACCAAAACCAGCGTAGGTTGACCAACACTCACCAATTCATATAATCAGGACACAACAAACCATACTATGTGCCCAAAAATTCATTCTATTGTAGGTAAATCATGTACACATGTCACACTTATGCACAATTATTGAAACACTGATCATGACGACATTGGAAAATGTACAACAAATGTTGTGATCAGTATTTCAATAATTATGCATAAGTGTGACGTGTACATGATTTACCTACAATAGAATAAATTTTGGGCACATGGTATGGTTTGTTGTGCCCTGATTATATGAATTGGTGAGTGTTGGTCAACCTATTCTGGTTTTGGTTTTTCTGTCCAGAGAACACACTCCAGCCAGAGATGCTTGGCCGATCTGCTTCCACAAAGAATGGGAGCTTGCCCCTGGAGATCCCTGCAACTTCATAGGGGCCTCTAGGACCATCTCCCATTTTCAGACTGGGACAGGTGTTCAGCAGGATGTGGAAGACCAACGCTTTCATATTCCTTCTATCTCTGCAAGTGCTGCTGAGGCTTAAAGGCACAAGAAAGAATTGTGCTCTGTTCCTTCCTCCAGAACTGTGTGTGTATGTGTTTTTTTTTTCTCTCTCTCTGTCTTACACACACACACACGAGGACACAACAGGGTGGTACTCTTAGTGGAGAGGGGCACACTGAAGAGCATCCTGCCCATCTGTTTTGGATACATAGATAGATACACAGAACAGTGTGGGAAAAGGTAAGTTTACATCCCTTGCTTATAATGTATGGAGAGTTGCAAGGGGAAAGGGTAGGACTGCCAGCTCTGGCTGCTGCAGGAGGTGAAGCCAACTACAAAATGTCAGGGAGTGAGGTCATGCATAACTCTAACAGTAACTCTTCACCATTTCAGTCAGAAGCTCTGTTTACCAGCAGGCCTCTTAAAATGAACATATGGTTTTAAAATATTGTCTTGCATACACACGGCTTACCTTCAGTCATGCAGTAAAGATCCATGTGCTGTGGTAGCAGCTTATGCCAAAGCAACTTAAAAAAAATCTGCACAGCCAATCAGATCTCCAGTGGCCCATCAGAAGCCCTGATGGGCAAAAGCCTCACCTGCCCCTGCTCACTTTTTAAAAACATTTGGTGGGCACCAGGAAAGGTGTTGGTGGGCACTATAACACCCACGGGCACCGCACTGGGGACCCCTGCTTTGTGATGTTAGGGCCTCTGCCTGCTTCACAGGTAAATGATCCTGTAGGGAAAAGATTAGGATCAAAGGAAGTGGTTTTCCTTCAGTCTGATTAATACCCCTAGGACTCGTTCAGTTTCTTGGTGGTCAGAGCTGTAAAAGCTTTCTGTACCCTGAGCGTTGAGGAATTGGAGTTGGGGGATGTGCTTAGTCTGAACTCTCTGATTGCAACCACTTCAGATACTATAAACAAAACATGCAATTTTTCTTATACCAAATCTGGCCATTGGCCCATTGAGCTCAGCTCCAATGGGCAGTGGCCCTATGTGGTCTTAGACAAAGAAAGATCTTTCCTAACATCTGCTACCTAAGATCCATTAATGAGAAATGTCAGGGATTGAACTTGGGACCTTCTGTATGCAGAGCAATGATGTACCATTGCTCCAAAGCCCTTCCCAAGCTCTTAGAGTCTTGAGTAGCCACCCCTTTCCTCCCCCTCCCCACCCAAATGACCATCAATATTTTGTACTTGCTATAGGGAAATGAAAACATTCAGTGCTCGTTTACATGTCCTCCCCTTTTTAATTTGTAATTTTATGACTTCTCATAGAAGGTTACTTTTTTGTCAACTGAATGAGACCTGTTGGCTTAGCTTTTCCCATCATTACTAATGACAACTCACCCAACTCTATGGGTTATGTACTTGTTTTGTCTGCTGCACCTGTACACACCCTTGCTACAATGTTCTCTAACTGATGAATCATACTGCTCTATGTGCATGTAAAACAGGAAGGCAGGGATTACATTACAGCAGAGAAATGACCAAAAACAGTCCACAATGGGGCAATCTTTTCCGGAATGTTTCTGCCTAAGGCAACAGAACATGACCTTTGTATTTGATGCCATTGCCTTCAAATGATAGAATTTTGTATTTGAAAATCCTAGCCACATTTTCAACTGAACGAATATTCGATCACCTCTGTGCAGATGTTACATTCACATGAATTAAACGCCCATCAACCATGCTTATTGGGAAACTGCCATCCTTGCAATGTACCCAATATGCTTAATTGATGTATTCTGTGAATTGGGCAACATGTGAATTTGCCATTATGTACTGCTCAGTCTATATACACAAACCTGCCTAATTCACACAATAAGGTGATCACACATACTGGGTGCAACATAGGGACCTCTGCATAATGTGTGAAATGGCCATGAAATACAACCAGTTACTCAGTAGCATTATTTATTTATAAATACTAAGCATAAAAATTCAATGCAAACTTGTTCAGTGTTAACTGATGTGAGATTCTTGTGCTTTACATTGGCGAAAGAGAAAGTCACATGGAGTCCCTTTGCAAATGGATCCTAAAAAGTAGGTCTGATGTCAAAAAGTTTTAGAACCACTGCATTGGACTGTTGCACCAGTTTACAGAGTTAGTAGGAATCATGAGAACTATTAATAGATGCTTTGCCCCAAGTTCTTACTGCTGCCTGCTTAATTTGGTCCAGGGAAAGGGAATGGAGCTGCACCAGAGAAGGCTTGTGGTATGGTGGTGTGTATCCAAATGAGCTCATGTTAGCACTGCCAAACGGTTGGGCTGATGGTATGACATCACTTTGGGGGGAAACCCAGAACTGATGTCAGTCCTGTCTAGGAATTACCCCCAAAAATCTATGGTTTTAGCACAGTTTCCAGTGTTTCCTAGACAGGTGTGATGTCACTTCTGAGTTTCCCCCTGAAGTTACGCCATGTTGTCATTGATGGGACCCCCCCTTGTGCATGCTCCCCCAGGCCATGTTAAACCCCCTGGCCCAAATTCTAAATGGTTTGGGTCCAACACAGAATGAGTTGGGATAGTGTTTGTGTGTGGAGGGAGAATTTCAGAATACTGAAATTCATATTCTGAACCAGTTATTATACCCAGTTTGAAGTCTGGTGGTATCACTAGTTTCAGGTACTAAGCAGTCTCAATACATGAAGTGACAAGTGGTTTGAGGTAAGTGTGATCTCCACCAGAAGCTAAGGATAACTTTCTTGAGTTAATTAAAATCATGACATTTTAAAACAATGAACCCCAAAAGAAAAACAAACAAACATGGAATTTCCCTGGTTCTTGTGAAGCTGTATGAATCACTGTTCTAACTTTGCGTGAGAGGTCTGGATGATGTCAGGGGCTTTGACTGCCCTTCTGTTTTTCAGGCTTGTAGCCAAGTTTGAAAAGCATTATATCCAAGGCCCAAGGTTTCCTGAGAATCCGGGAGTCTCCATGAACTTCTGTGCCCTTCTTTTGTCCAGTGAGAGGGGATCTCCTTGAAACAAAAACAATATATTAGAAGCACAGGAAAAACATCTAACCATGGAAAAAGAAACATCATTTTGTGACATACTATGAACAGTTGAAATGGCAAATATATGAAGAGAAAACACAACAAAAGAACTTGAAGGTGAACCTGTGGAAGACTCAATCTCAGAAAAGAATCCTGACAAATATTTAGGAGCACCAAGTGATTATCCAAGTCACTTGTACTGCAACATTCATAGAAAAGTGGTTATGCAATACTGGCAAACCACCCCGTAAACAAAGTCTGCCTAGGAAACGTCAGGATGTGATGTCACCCCATGGGTCAGGAATGACCTGGTGCTTGCACAGGGGACCTTTACCTTTTTAATATATATAGTCTGGTCTGATGTCAGCATAGCCGGAGGTGGGGCAACTACCAAGGCCCAGGGCTTCCAGTAAGGCCAACACCAGCCACCCCTACCTGTGCGCCTACCCATATAAGCCCTTCCCCCATCCACTTGCTCGCTTGCAAGCCCGCTTGTCACCCATGCTGTCAGCTGTATGTACTATCCAGCGCTGTTAGGGGAAGGGTGTGCAGGATATGAGAGCTCCCAAGTGATTCAGCAGGCGGGGAGGGTGTACGGATAGGTGTGGGAGGAGAGGCATCAAGGCAGAGGGGCAAGAAGGGGGCTGAGAATGGAGGGTGTTGCAGTGGGGACCCCCAAACCTGGAACTAGCACAGCATATAGTCCACAATTGGGTAGAAATATGGAGCCCAGAGGGATAGTTTGTTAGTTTGTAGTGGGTAGCCGTGTTAGTCTGTCTGCAGTAGTAGAAAAGAGCAAGAGTCCAGTAGCACCTTAAAGACTAACAAAAATACCCTGCCAGAAAATATTTTTGTTAGTCTTTAAGGTGCTACTGGACTCTTGCTCTTTGTTAGTTTGTGACAGCCAAACCAACTTCTTGTGGCACTTTAGAGACTAGCGCATTCATTGTCACAAGATTTTGTGAGTCTGTCCACTTTGTCAAGTACTTGATCCTTCTGACTTGCACTTGTAGAAACTGGATTTGGAAATTTCATTTCTGATACTAGTTTCTGGTAAAATTGATAGCCACTGTAGACTTATTTTTATAACTATTATTCTTTGGATTGGTAAACTGTGCAGTGCCAGTTATTTTCATAATTAGCAGGTGCCCTGAAGCATTTTGTCAAAGCTTTTGTTTTTATACTAAATAAGGAAAGAATGCATATCTCTTCACATACTGTGAGGGTGGTTAGGTGTCCTTCACATTTTACTCAGAGCTTCGCAAAACAAACCCCAGGAAGGAAATGACAATTCTTGGCTAGTTCACCTACTCAGAGGACTCCTGTTGGGAAATTATTTTTGACCATTTAAAACTACAGCTAACAGTCAGCTGTGCCAACAAGCCAGCATCCATTTTATATGTTTCCGGACTAATTAGACCAGCTCTATTCAGACTGTGTGTTAGATAACAAAGGTCACGGAATGTCAGATGTGCCTAACAACTACTGTTAAAACCTGTTAACTTGTAACTGTTTCTGCTTTCATTCCAGAAAAGGCACCCTTGACAAAGTTAATCACTTTGACCTCCAAAGAGCAACCCTGCACCTAGAAAACTCCCTGAAGCAAAAGGAAAAGAATGAAATTCGGTAGCTGAACAGAAGCCCTGTGCCTAAGGTTAAACTCTGGTGCTGATATTAATTTTTGTTGAGTTGGAGTGACTTGAATGCTCCAGACCGAAGTTGGAACACAACAAAGAGCACATTACTCACCCGCTAACCCACTCCTTTAAACCATCAGCATGATTTATTTGTAAGCTGGGAACAATTAATTTACAGGGAGTAAGAACATTTGAAATACATTCCATAATGCTACAATGTTAGGGGAGGATGTTGCTGTCATTTGCTCTCTTCATGCAAGGTCCATTTCAAGTAAACCTGGGAAAAAGGGGCTCTGATGGGGTGGGTCTCCCCATTAACATTCTGGGTTTTCCTGGTAAATTGTCTGCAGTCTTCCAGGAGGATAGTAAACCCAATATTTGGTAAAAACCAAGATTTCTCTCCAACATGTTTAGAACTCTTTGCAAAAGGTACCAGAATCAGGCCACAGTTGGATTATTTTGTTTACTAGATCTTACTCCTTGCTCTCACCATCCTGGGCTATTATAGCACCTTCCCTATGAAGAAAGGCTGAAGAGTCTGGGACTTTTCAGTTTAAAAAAGAGATGACTAAGGGGGGACATGATAGAGGTTTATAACATTATGGGGTGGAGAGGACAAAGAGAAATTTTTCTCTCAAAATACTAGAATGAAGCTGATGGGAAGTAGATTCAGGATGTACAAAAGGAAATTCAGGATGGACAAAAGAAAATTCACAACTACCTCCCCCCCCAGTGACCATGGAGTAGTGGTCACTGGGGTTGTGTGTGCGGGGAAGGTTGTTGTGAATTTCCTGCATTGTGCAGCAGGCGGTTGGACTAGATGACCCTGGTGGAACCTTCCAACTCTATGATTCAATACTTCTTTACACGAGTGATCAAAATGTGGGATTTGCTGCCAGAGGATGTAGTGATAGCCACAGGCATAGATGGCTTTAAAAGGGGGTTAGTTAGATTCATGGAGGATAGGTCTATCTGTGGCTACTAGCCGTGGCGACTAGATGGAATCTGGTGACATTCAGAGACAGTAAACCTCTAAATAGCATTGCCAGGAGGCAACATCAGTGGAAGGCCTCAGCCTCTATGCCCTGTTGTTGGACTGCTAGAGGAATTGGTTGGCCACTGTGTGAGATAGGATGCTGGACTAAATGGACCACTGGTCCGATCCAACGGGGCTCTTTTTATGTTCTTATAGCTGAAGCATCTATGGAGGCTCTGGCTTTGTATGCTTAGCACTGCCCCCTGCTACCAATCATGGTTTAACTGTGCTTTTTCATGGGTTCTGTTAAGTATCTTTTATGAGCTGACTGAGGGACTACTGGTGAGCAATAGGTTATTGGTGGTGCTTAAGGATAAAAAAATCAGTAAACCTGAGTGAAATATTCTCCCACCTCCTTCAACATCTCTAAAATTTTACTTTCTTTCCTCTTCAGAGTTTGGCGGCTGCAAAGGTCAGCTTTGGCTTCAGTGTCAGTGATACTGCTTGGAGACCGATGAGTGCTTTCCCTCATAATTAGGTTTTTTTTTTGCATAACAAATGTGTATTTGTATTGCATTTCTTGTTTAACAATCTGCATGCTTCCTCTCAAAGTAAAATTTCTGTTTTGGAAATGCACTGCCTCAGAGGGTGGTGGAGTCCCGGTCTTTGGAGGTCTTTAAGCAGAGGCTGGATGGCCATCTGTTGGGAGTGCTTTGATTGTGGGATCCTGCATGGTGGGGGGAAGGTTGGGGTCACTGGGGATGTGGGGGGGGGGAGGTAGTTGTTAATTTCCTGCATTGTGCAGGGGGTTGTACTAGATGACCCTGGTGGTCCCTTTCAACTCTATGATTCTATGTCTTTTGAGTATTCATAGCATAGCGTGTTGTACATGAGAAAATTTGGTATGTTCCACTGCTAATATGTGCTTTTCTATTTTGGTTGCCTATGAATGTAAGCAAGTGTTGAAATACCTGCTGAATTTTACTTGGGATATAACTAGCAACACAGTTCCCTCCCACTCACAACATTCTTGTGTCATTTGTGAGCCTTTTGTTTAATTTTTAAGATTTTAAATTTTTAAAAATTCTCCGGAAGATTTCATTACCATTAGGTAGCAATGCTTTCCTAAATGCTCATCTAGCTTTCTGTTCTGTGCCACCAGGATATCATTCTATTGTCACTGAAAAGTCAGTTACAGGTGTATTGTATACTTTCTGTTACTATTTTATTTTTGGTAGAAATATTGAACATTTGTTAAAATGCGCTTCTACTTTATGTGGTCAAACAGAAATGCCCCAAGACACAGAGAAAAGTGCAAGACTGTGGTAGCTCAGCAGACAGACATGAGGGGGCAAGGATCTGTTAGTCTATGACCTTGGCCCCACAAATAATATGCTCTGGGTTCCATGCTCTTGGGAAATAGGGTTTTTTCTCAGTTCCCCATAGCATAATGGTACATTTGTGCATCTCCTGGGTTTCCTCTGGCTTTCTTTTATCTTTCCCAAATTTGCTTTGCTGCAAAGTTTTAGGAAAGATTGCAACAAACCTGGATGGCTGTGGGTGGGAAAGTTCACACAATTCCCAGCCCTACCCACTGTGTCTATGGCAGCCATTCCCACCACCAGGGCCTTTTTGTCTTTTAATTGTCAGTTGAATATTGTTAGCAAAATGTCTACCAGGTTCTCTAAATCCCCAGCTTTCATATTTTTTTAAAGTAAGTCTTTAGCCCCTTTCATTACAGAGCTATTCCTTTCCCCTTATAGCTCCCCAATGAAAGGGGCTAGAGACTTACTTTTAAAATGAAAGCTGATAATTCAGAGAATTTGATAGATACATTGTTATAACATTATAGTTATATTTTATTTATTTTATTTAAAACATTTCGATGCTGCTTTTCCACTCAAATGGAGTCCTAAAGGTGGCAAACATAAAAACATTTCAAAACTAAAACAACATTTAAAATGAAGTATATATAAAATAGTTCAATAAAAACAAATAAACACACATAACACCAAAACCAAGGAAGAAAGCCAGTAACAGTTATTGGGGGTACACCAAACAACACCAAAAAAGGTCTTCATCTGCTGGTAGAAGATAGCAATAGTAGGAGACAGATGAATCTCTCTGGGGTGTTCATTCCAAAGTTTTGGCATCATGATGAAGAAGTCCCATTTTCAGGGAGGCCATTCCAAAGAGAAGGCCCCATGTCCAGGAAAGAAGGGGACTGTACTGTTGCTGTCTGTACCTGTTCATTGGACGGGCCTGGCTGCAATAGTTGGTCTGAGAAATGTCAAATGGATTCATAAGAGGAGAGGTGGTCCTTGTCCCAGGTCTGCATTAATTCCCTCACCACAGGAAATAACTGACTACCCTGCAAACAGCAAAAGAAAGAGAGAACCGGGGCCCTTGCTGAATATAGCTTACATATAGTAGGATCTTGTCTGTGGGGACAGACATTTCTTTATTGTTAATGGGGACTATAGTCCTTTTAAAAATGTTGGTGGAAGGTCAATTTCAAATTAATTCTGTCTGAGCAATGCAAATACCCTCTACTGTGGAAGCAACCTCAAAGGCATAGAATCATAGAGTTGGAAGGGACCACCAGGGTCATCTAGTCCAACACCCTGTACAAAGCAGGAAATTCACAACTTCCTCCCCCCCCCACACCCCCGGTGACCCCTACTCCATGGCCAGAAGATGGCAAAAAAACAAAACCCTCCAGGATCCCTGGCCAATGTGGCCTGAGGGAAAATTGCTTCCTGACCCCAAAGTGGCGATCAGCTCTACCCTGGGCATACAAGAAAGGGCCACAAGACCCAAACACTGATGGAAACCTTCCCGCCTCCTGCCCTCCCTCTCATGATCTGCCTAAGGTCATAGAATCAGCATTGCTGACAGATGACTATCAAGCCTCTGCTTGAAAACCTCTAGGGAAGGAGAGCCCACCCCCTCCAGAGGAAGCCTGTTCCACTGAGGAACCGCTCTAACTGTGTCATAGTTGCCTTCAACACAGATGTCATATTTTCCTGTTCCTCTCTGGTCTCTGTTGCAATATGTTTTGCAGAAGTTTGTGGTCAGGCAGAATCAGTACATGACAGAATAAAACAAACGTGTCTATTGTGTGCAGGTACGGCTAGGTGACTGCGCGGCAGCATTTTGAAGTAGGGTTGCCAACCTCCAATTAGGGCCTGGGGATCTCCTCAAACTGCAACTCTTCTCCAGATGACAGAGATCAGTTCCCATGGAGAAAATGGCTGCTTTTTGGGTGGACTGTATGGCATTACACCCAGCTGAAGTCCCTCCCCTCCCCAAATCCAGCCCTCCCAAGGGTCCACCCCCAAATCTCCAGGAATTTCCCAACCTGGAGTTGGTAACCCTATTTTGAGAGTTGAGAGACACCTCCTCTTTTGAAAAACAAATATTTCTCCGTGTTACTTTTTGAAATGTTCTCTGAATCCTTTCAGAGAAACAGCCTGTTCCCCAGGCATGCATAATTGCCTTTTTTATGAATAAGAGCATACTGGGGAGCAGCCTGCTAGTGTATCCATTATTAAAGACATAATGGGAATGCAGAGCCCTGATGAGCCTGGCCTAATAGAGCCAGAGGATAAATGTATTTATTTAATGTATGGGAGAAGGACGATGTTGACAGCTGCTTAGATTGCATTTAATATACATTTTGCATCATTTAGACGTGTCATTGCACATGACCACAGAGCAGAATGATGAATGTATTTTTAATATACAGATGTGACTTCTGGAATACACTTAAGAAATATAATTAATTGAATTCCATTTTAGGTACTAGGGTTGCCAGGTCCCTCTCCGCCACCGGTGGGAGGATTTTGGGGCGAAGCTTGAGGAGGACGGGGTTTGGGGAAGGGAGGGACTTCAATGCCATAGAGTCCAATGGCCAACACGGCTATTTTCTCCAGGGGAACTGATCTCTATCGGCTGGAAATCAGTTGTAATAGCAGGAGATCTCCAGCTACTACCTGGAGGTTGGCAACCCTAGTAATCCCCCAAAAAACACCCTAATTATACTTCTGGGAGGAGCATTTTTAGCTCATGTCATTTGGACAAGAGAGCATTACAAACTTATGATAGCTTTGCAATATGTACTTTTCCCAAGGAGAGCATTTGGGAAACAATTACTCCTCAAGCAAACAGTATAATCGGTAATTCATAAAAAGGCTCTGAAAGAGGCCCCCCTCACACCCCAAAGTGCTTTATCCTCAACTGACTCACTGTTGTCTTCCACTATCTCTGGATCTGTTGACATTTAAACTGCCAAAAAAATCCTTCTTGCTGTCTCTTCATCACTTCTCCAAACTCGGATGAGTATACCATTTTAAATGCTAGAGCTATTTAGCATTTATGTTATATCCCTGAATCCCTCCAGCATGTTTGTCAGGTAGGGTTGCCAGGTCCCTCTTTGCCACTGGCGAAAGGTTTTTCGGTTGGAGCCTGAGGAGGGGGGGGTTGTGGGAGGGGGGGGACTTCAATGCCATAGAGTTCAATTGCCAAAGCGGCCATTTTCTCCAGGTGAACTGATCTCTATTGGCTGGCGATCAGTTGTAATAGCAGATCTCCAGCTAGTACCTGGAGGCTGGCAACCCTATTCTCAGGCAAAATCATAGCAATAGCTCCATTCTAGTCACAACAGCCGGACTCAGTGCCCTAGACAGATGATCTGCTTGTTTGTACCCTTTCCAATCTGGTTTCTGGCCTGGTTATGATACTGCAACAGCTTTGGTTGCCCAGTGGATGACCTGCTCTGGGAGATGGACAAAGGGAGTATGACTCTGTTGACTCTCCTGGCCCTTTCAGTGGCTTTGATGCCAGTGATCATGGTATCCTTATGGAATGCCTTTCTAGGCTGGCCCAGGAGGCACCATGTTGCAGTGGTTCTGGTCCCACCTGGAGGGTAGGTTTCAAAAGGTACTGCGTGGAGACTGCTGCTCGGCCTGCTTTTGGCCTGTGGGGTTCCACTAGACTCCATTTTGTTCCCTATGCTTTTCAAAATCTACATGAAATTGCTGGGTGAGGTCATTTAGAAATTTGGGCTGCTGTTACAGTTTTGGATCTGGGCCTCAGGAGCCAATGTTCCCAAGGTTCCCCTGGCTCACAGACACAGCTTTTCAGGGAGTAAAGGCAGGTACAGGGGGAAGGAGATGTGGGAGAGATTCATTCCAGGAACTCATTACATTTATGGTTCATTGGATCTAATACCAAATATATATATTTTACCATTAACCTTGGTATATCCACTTTAAAAATAAAAAACCCATACCACTGAGACTTGCTTTGGAACAGATTTGAGTACCCTTGAAAGATCTCAGTTATTTTAAAGATGGAACAATGCATTTATTTTTGTTTATACCTTAAGCAGAACTTGCACCAGGAAACACTTGGCGTGCCTGGAGATCAAAGTTTTCATTTGTCTTTAAACACAAGGTCTATGGCTTGGATGGTTACCTTTTGTTTAGAAAGCAAGTTCCTGCAATGAATGACTGAGTAGATTTTTAAAAATACATTCATTCACATTAAAGTTGCATTTGGATAGGGGAAGAGATCTCAGCACTACTACATAAAGACATGCTGTAAGGAAATAATGAATGCAAAATACAAACATTAGGACATACAGAGGAAAGAGATGAAACTCTAAACATGCATCTGGGAAGCTGGATCCATCCTATCACCTCAGCATGTTTAGCATGTGGACCCAGACTCCTATTTACCCATCTTCTCTATATGTTATGGTCATCATTGCAAGGGCAAACCGACACAGAAATGGAAACTCCTTTCTGGTGACATGAAAAGCTTAATTCGAGAAGTCACCCAAACTAGTCTGGTTAACAGTTTCTGAAAAATAGGCAGTCAGTTTTTCTGTTCTGCTAGAATGATACTGGCCTGAAGGAGCTTCAAGAGGTGTAGGTGATGATAAGTAGGGTTACCCAAAAGTAAATCCCATTGAGGCCAAAGGGTCTCATATCCAAGTAAGTGCAGACAGAATTACAGAGTTAAAAATGTTGGACATATAAGACTCACGTAGTTCTAACATGATCAGAAAGAATATATGATGCAACAGCCCACAGGGTACTGCATCATTTCAAAATGAAGGTGGAGCATTGCACACAGAGGCTTGACTACAATGCTTCTGTTGCCACAGTAGAGACACACCACATGATGTTCTGAGCATATGATTTGGCTTTTAATATCATGCATTCTCAAAAGAAAAACTGAGTTAATTATGTCCAGCAATCTTTGAACAAACCAACTAGAACAAAATATATTGTAGGCATCAGTTCATGCTATTTCTAAATATATACTTGTTTTGATAACCTCAAGGCGGGGGCAATTTTGCCAAGTTTTCCCCTTTCACTGTGCCCCCCTGTGTTTAGTGGGTTTTTTGCCCATAAGGTTGTGTGACCCTTGCAATTTTTGGGGGGTGGGGTGGGGGTTCTTGCAAAGGTTTGGGGAAGGATAGTGATTCAGTGGTAGAGCATCTGCTTGGCATACAGAAGATCCTAATAATATACAGTGTGCCGAGCATTGCCGCTGGTAAAAGCCTTTTGGTATGAAAGGCTCATGTTTAAATCAGTCCTGTGCAGTTTTCAGAGAAAGGTCAAAACAGACAAGACACTGGAAAATCCATGACTGATATACTGATCAAATGGTGATAGAACTTAGATGGGAGCCTAATTCTCATATAAGATAGGGTTTAACTCCTGCCCGCCCCAGGTGCCTGTCTCCAGGGTTATTGGTACCTCTCTCTCCTCAAAAACAAAAAAGGTAGGTGCAATTATGTTTTTCTAGATCAATAACATAAACAGGATAAAATAATTTGGATAAGTGAAACCATATAGGAGTGGAAAGGAAAGTGAAATTCTCTTTCTTCTTATTACATGACTCAAATCTGAATCAGGAACTGTGTGAACCTGGGTTTTTCATTTAAAAGATGTTGGGAGATCTATGATTTCCATCTTGCATAGTCTGAACCAAATTTTCAAGGAGATTCGTAGGGGCTGAAAGTAATAAGCAGGGTATTGTTGCCAAGTAAAGGATCAGCTCAGAACACATTGTTATTTTACTTCTCTTGCCCCCATTCCTAGGCCCAGCCTTCTAGTTCTACATAAGCCACCTAAACATGAATGCCATGTTTACTTTTAGAAGAAGACCGAGTGTGCCAACAGACTGGCACACTGCACAGCACAGCCTCTTACAGGGAACCTCAGAAACCGTCTCCCATTACATCCAACTGCTGGAAACCATCCAAGCCAGCTGGCGGGTCTTCTGCCCAAACCAAAGAGAATTGTGTTCTTTGATAAGGTTACATTTCCCATAGATAAATACTTGTTGAGCCAATAACATTTCAATTATCATGGGGATTTCACAGTATAATGTTACCCTAATCCTGTCTCTTGCACCTGAGCGATCTTGTATAAAGCATACCACATAAAGATACATTTTCTTTACAAGTAAACAGGATAGTGAAGCATTATGGAAAGCTGTGTTTAAAGTAACTCATGGCATTCTGTCGTTAAGTATTAGCATGCTGAGATTAGCTGTGTAACCACAGAGCAATATTTCCAGTGTATGGTAGGAAGGCATGTAATACAGCAGCTTGTGGTCAGGCAGTGTCCTTTCAATCAGGGATAATGGCTGAGGCCGCCACCTTTGATGGCAATCCAGAGCCAGATTTATGCACAAGCTAAATAAATTACAATTTAGGGGTTCAGAATGTGAAGAAGAAGAATGTGCCATCAAGTTTCAACTGATTCATGGTGATCCCATCCACAGGGCGTTCCAGGCAATAGAAGAGCAGAGGTGATTTGCCATTGCCTTCCTCCCCACTGCAACCCCAGTCCCCCATCCAAATACTAATTGTGGCTGACCTTGCTTAGTTCACAGGTTCTGACGTGCCCAGGCTAGGATGGGCTATATTATGAGAGGACTATAAATAAAAAACAAATTACTAAATTTTACTAATATACGTTTTGACAATGCTATGGGCCTTCTTAAATTTAGGGCCTCCGCATGTCTACATCCCCTTGCCAGCTCCACCTCTCATTATTCCCACTCCTCTCAGGAGACAGAATAGCTCCTTCCTTCCTCGTGTAATAGTAGGGTTGGCAACCTCCAAGTGGTGGGTGGAGATATCCTGGAATTACATCTGATCTCCAGATGACAGAGATTAGTTCACCTGGAGAAAATGGCTGCTTTGAAAGGTGGACTCTATGGCATTAAACCCCATTGAAGTCCTTCCCCTCTGCAAATCCCACCCTCCCCATGCTCCGCCCCAAAAATCTCAGGGTATTTCCCAACGCAGAGCTGGCAACCCTATGTAATAGGGATCTATAAAGACAGTGTGTCTTACTGCATGGTCTTTAAGGACAGCTGGTAAATGAAGAAGGAAGTTCTAGTTTACAGAGGGATGCTGGTGCCATGAGAAAGATCTGCCTCATGAGATCCTTGGATCTCCTGATGTCCCTGGAGTCATGGACAAATTATATACCCTGCAGCAGCAATCACATACCACTAGAATGCCAGAAGGGACCCAAACGTATAGGTAATCAGTACACGACGTATACTGGCACTTTCAATATTTTTTTTTTAATAAAGTAACTCATCAAATGCTCCCATGAAAACATAGCAGCTGTGGGATAGAAGGGCAGATCCTGTTGTGGATTAGTAAACTAGTTTTAAAAAACAGGAAACTGGTGTGGGAATAAATCGACAGATTTCTCAATAGAAAGAAATAAACAGTGGGGTCCCCTAAATATCTAAACTGGGATTAGCGATAAGCAAATGATATACAGCTAGAGACAATCAGTTAGCAAGGTTGGAGATCAATAATGAAATCCCTGTCTCTCTCCAAACTGGATGAAAGGCTAACGGTCGGATTCACTATTAAGTCCAAATGAATGCACAATGCGACAATCTCCCTCCCCCCCAACTGTTCATATTCAGTGAGGGGAACAAACAGGGTTATGACTCATACACATAGAGATAATAGCCAGACTTTGCTGATCCTGTTCCTGAGGGGCTTAGTTCCACATTTAGACTAAGCATCACCACAGTAGCTGGGTGCTGTATTGCTGGCTTTGTCTTCATATCCAGTGGTCTCAGTTATCATCCCTTCCTTTTCTTGCACAGCTGCTTTGAGGCACAGTGCTGAGTTCTGCAGAAGTGACACCAGCAGCACGGTGGCAAGTCACCTGAAAAACCAGGCCTTCCTAGGCCTCTTGGACGTCTTGCTTCACATTTTATCTGGAGTGACAAAAGTGTCATCATGTCTCAGTTCTCTTCTGTAGGATTGCAGTTAACACTAACTATTGCAGGATTAAAATACCATCTCCTGAGAGAATTAGAACCACTCTCTGTGTCAAGATATAAAGCTGCTTTATTCTGAACCAGACCATTGATCTATCAAGGTCAGTATTGTCTACTCTGACTGGCAGCAGCTCTCCACGGTCCCTTATGAGAATGGGTTTACTCTATTGTTGACGGCTCCTTGAAGAATCAAGAGAATGTTCTACTCTCAGCAAAACTCTGTAAAAGCTGACAGGCTATAAAGTACAATTAAAACTTAGCGCAAAAGCAATAAGAAGTTACAAAGCATGCATAATCATTAGATGAATGACCTCAACGGCCAGATGAGGAGGAAGCAAGGTAAAACCAAGGTCAATTATCAGAACTGCTAATTTTAATGCCATAATTAATAATGAACATTTCAAGAAAGAATGCTTAAAGTATAATTGTATCCAAGTATCAAAACCTGTTAAATGCTAAAGTTATGCAATTTATGCAAATTAAAATGATAAGAAGAGACAATTAAGGTTTATAATTAACAGATAAATACAAATGATCCCATGATGAAGGTCTTGGCTTCTCCTCTGTCTTATGCGACAATGTAATTGATTTTTATAAATGCTAATTTATATGCTCTGTTAACCATTCACACACTGTCATATCATTTATTAAATTAAAGATGAATAGTCATGTGGTCCAAGATAATACCTGATTTTAAACATTCTGTAGATAAAAATCGAGAAGAGTTGTTAAACGGAGAATATGTGTGTATAAAACAGAGTCAGAAGAAGTAGCATACATTTATTCTGTGGTTTAAATGTTTTTCCTTTTCTTGCTCTATACAACCAAGTTGTTGAGGTTTCTTTTATAATACAGGAACAAAATTATATAAAACATTTTATATAATTGATTAATCCTGCAGGTGAGCTAGGCTGTAACAAAACAAGTGAAATTTCCAAGATTCTAACATGCCAGGTTGTCTAGGCTAGAAAAACAATGAAACATTTGTTATGAGCGTTTCTTTGGGTCTATAACTGCTCATGCTGAACCCGACTGTTTAATTAGAACATTTCTAACATATCAAATGGCTATTTCATATATCAAAGAGTAAACTCAAACTGGATTTTCTAAAGAGCAATCCTATGCAGATTTGCTTAGAAGCAACAGCCCCAGACTTACCCGGGGGCCTCATTTGCAACCATGGGGTCAGGAGTGAGCCAAGGTGGGCTGCCCCTGAGACTCTAAGCTGGCAACGAGGAGACAGGGCAGGGTCCTTGTGCAGCTCAGCTGGCCACACTGCTCCTACATGGGGATGGCTGAAAGGAGGAAGAGGTGTTCTGGGCTGCCTGGAACTCACAGCATTGGGCTGTCCTGTCCCCCATTCCCTATTTTGCCTGCTGCTGTCACTTGCCCCTCAGTCGCTTCTTGCTCTCATGGAGGACAGTTGCTCTCAGCCTGCTGCTTGGTGGCCATGTGGCCTGGGGCTTTTGGTCCTGCTGCCTGCATTCTTCATTCATCCTCCAGAGACCTTCCTCCAAGCAGGAAGCTTCAGCAGCGGGCATCTGCGTTCCGGGGGCTCAGCGCTCCTCGCACCGATGGCAGGCTTACAAGGGCTGTTTGCCCTGCCTGTCATCCACACACACACTGAGGCTCCAGCATTGGTCACCTCGGTTCCAAGCTTCAGAGGGCAGCTGGTCGGTGTGGGGCTGAGGGGGCAGCAGCAGCATTCATTGCCTTGGGTCTGTTGCATTGGCTGGCTCTGGGGTACTTGGAGCCCCACTAAAAGGGTGACCCACTAAGGGGGTGCGGCACCAACCAGCTAGGGTCTGCTCCACTGCTCCAAAGCTCCAACATGTATATACACACATACACACAAATATTTATTTAACTATACAGTGTTATAAATTAATTATTATATTTTAAGTATTGCATATTGATTATAAAGTATATCCAAAAAATAATATAATATACTAAATAAATTGTAAAAATAAAATAAAAGAAATACCAAAAAGTAGACAAACAGATAGATTAATAACCCTCCTTCAAAAAAAAGAAAGAAGAAGAAATGGGGGGAGAATTTATTTTGGGTAGGCTTTATGAGCCTTGCCTCTGAAGAAGCAATCAGCTAGGGGTGAGTGGGCGTCTTGCACCCAGACAGGGAGACATGGAATACAGGCAGTGGGGAGACAATAGTGCAGGGGCCCTTTCAATAACTATTTCCCAGGCTGGTTTAATTATTGGAGTTGTTTCATTAAGAGCCCGAGACATTATGGCTGGTGCAGTTAACCAATTAAAGAATACTTAGCTGATTATCTGTCTTTTAATCAATTGCATTTTTCCTTTTGATTCTTTGTTAAGGTAACAAAGTAGAATCAGACTAGCCTCTGGAAATAAACAAATAGACCCTTAGTTCTCACCCTCTCTGATTAAAATTTCTTGTCACCAATTAATATTTGCCTCTACCAATCAATGTATTAAAGCTTTAGTTGATTCAGTGATGCCCAGTGTGATGCCCATGAGTACCCTGGAGTCTGCTGTTATGTTTCATGCTGCCCATTTAGTTCTTGTGACTTGGGAGGAAAAGTCCAAAGAGTCTTTTCATAGCTGCATGTCCTCAGCTTTGCAATAGGCACAGACTTTCTTACGTCTCTTGGTTTAACAAACTCTCCTTGTGGCCACGCATGGCCCATACCCTTCTTTTTCTTTGGAAACTGAAACCAAACAGCTTCTCTCCCTCAAAGTAAAGATCTGATCCTGTCCTCGTGACAGCCATTTTTTTGTGGTACCCACTATCTTTTATCAAAATTTCCAAAGCACCAGCAGGTGTAACAGGGTTGGAGACTTCTGGATTAAACCAATTAAGGTTGTATTCATCACGACTGGTTTTACAGCATATTCCAACCCTTTGCCCCAGACAGAAAATGTCAGACTTTCATCTACTTTTACCCCCTTTTGGCAGCTCACAGTAAATAATTGCAGCATAAAATTGCTGACATTTTTAATGTTTTGAAGCACTCTGATGATCCTATACATTATAAAGACTCTTCTTTCTAAACAGTTCAAAGCCTATGATTCTAACCAATATATATTAAACAATAATTTTAACCAGGGCATCACCAAAAGTGCACTGTGGTTCAAACTCTCTAAGGAGCATTGGCTAACCAACCCAACAATATTCACCCTCGTTATGCTCTTAATCTTAATTTGCATATGTAGCCTTAGCAACTGCATGTACAAGTTTGGCATATAATAATTACTTAATGTTATTTAAATTAAGGGTGGGAAAAGTCATTCTTGTTTGACTGAATTAGGGCATGTCCTTACAAAGTTGCACCAAGAAGAGCAAGTCGCCCCGTCTCCCTGGTTTGGGAGAATGGGGTTTGGGTGTGCAGGAAATCAGATGTGATAAACCTTTCAGCAAGCAAGTAGGAAGGAGAAAGGGCACATAAGGTCACAGCTGCACCTCTCCCCATGCTTCATCCTGTAAATCTGGTAGCACATGATATAGGCTGCTTCCTTTCTTAGTCAGTTTAGACAGTGCAGCAAACTATCCTGTCCCTTCATTAAGTATAGATTTGATTTGATTTATTTGCTTTTTAGGCCGCCCTTTCCTGGTCAAGCCAGGCTCAGAGCAGCTCACAACCTCTTAAAAACAATCTAAAACCAGTCCGCAATTACATACAACATAACAGTAAAATCAGGCACCCTTTCTATCACAACAGCAAATAATAATAATATCATAATAACCAGAGCAGCAATAACAGTTTTTACTCTTAGCAGGAAATGGCAGAGATGGAGGAGGAGGGAGAGGAGGAGAAGGGGAGGCCAGCTGGATAGAAAACCATCGCTGTCCTCAACCATATGCCTGGTGGAACAGCTCAGGAGGAGGGAATGAGGATATAACGGAGAACAGGAATGAGTTCCTGCTCCTCATGATGGCCCTGATCTGAATTTCCTCTCCTCCCGGTGGCTTTTATTAGTATTTTAAATACATAAGAATAGGGTTGCCAACTACCGGGCACTAGCTGGAGATCTCCTGCTATTACAACTGATCTCCAGCCGATAGAGATCAGTTCACCTGGAGAACATGGCTGCATTGGAAATACGACTCTACGGCACTGAAGTCCCTCTCCGCCCCAAACCCCACCCTCCTCAGGCTCCACCCCAAAAACCTCCCGCCAGTGGCGAAGAGGGATCTGGCAACCCTATGTCAGAAAGATCTCAGCACTCGCATCTAGCATGTCCACAGAAGGAATAAGAAGTTGGTCTTGGGGAGGAGATTAAAGAGTGAGAAGGAATTGTTTGCACAGGTACAGTGGAGGAGCTGTGTTCTCTCTAACTGTATTTTTTCAGCTATGTACTTCAGTTACAAAAGCTGCAAAGGCTTGTGATGCAGCAATATACATTTCTTTTCAAGCAGCAGCCAGGAGCTGTTTTCATCTGAAGAATGCAGAAAGGGTCAGGCCCAACAAGACAAGCTAGAATAAGATAACAGTTTTGTTCATTGATTGTACCAGTTTCGCCTGGGATATTCCTATCCAGTTTCTTCTTTTGAAGCATTGTGGTGTCTCAAGCATTGTTCCCACAGCATAATCAGAGGCATGGCTGAAGGCAAAGAGATAGGAACGGAAGTACAAGACCATAGGTAGGCTTACCAGCTCCGGGTTGGGAACTACCTGGAGATTTTGGGGGTAGAGCCTGAGGAGGGCAGGGTTTGGGGAAGGAAGTGACCTCAGCAGGATATAAAGAATAAGGAAGAATAAGACTTTAAATATACGAATATTGTTAATAATAAGACTTCTGTGAAGGAGCAACATTTTAAGGCCACCGGCTGATGAAGCTGTCTTTGGATGGCAAAAGCGTTTAAAGCATCCGGAAAACGCTCCAGCAGAGTCGTGCCTACGTCGTTCTCAAGCTCCATTATTTCGTTCTGTAAAGAAAAAAAAATTAAGTAATTGTACTTATTGGTTCTTGTAGGTTATCCGGGCTGTGTAACCGTGGTCTTGGAATTTTCTTTCCTGACGTTTCGCCAGCAACTGTGGCAGGCATCTTCAGAGTAGTAACACTGAAGGACAGTGTCTCTCAGTGTCAAGGGTGTAGAAAGAGTAATATATAGTCAGAAAGGGGTTGGGTTTGAGCTGAGTATTGTCCTGCAAAAGTATTGTCCTGTAAGTATCAAGATAATGTGCTAATGAGGATATGGTATGTTAATATGGAACCATTGTATCCTGAAGTGATCTGTTAATGTGTGTAATCCAAAACTAATCTGTATGGCTATTGTTGAATGTTGTCTTTGTCTGGAGGTTTTTCAGGGCAGGAAGCCAAGCCTCCAGACAAAGACAACATTCAACAATAGCCATACAGATTAGTTTTGGATTACACACATTAACAGATCACTTCAGGATACAATGGTTCCATATTAACATACCATATCCTCATTAGCACATTATCTTGATACTTACAGGACAATACTTTTGCAGGACAATACTCAGCTCAAACCCAACCCCTTTCTGACTATATATTACTCTTTCTACACCCTTGACACTGAGAGACACTGTCCTTCAGTGTTACTACTCTGAAGATGCCTGCCACAGTTGCTGGCGAAACGTCAGGAAAGAAAATTCCAAGACCACGGTTACACAGCCCGGATAACCTACAAGAACCAATGAACTCTGACCGTGAAAGCCTTCGACAATTGTACTTATCTTTGAAAGTATTTTACAAGTCATTGTACTTACCTTTGAAAATTATTTGCTTTCTTTGAGTACCTGGAGGTTGGCAACCCTACTCTTCTGAGGCATATGCAAGTAATTTGTCAGCTCTATATTTGCGATTGCTTATGAAATAAGATCAAAAGAGTTTTTGGATCAAAAATTTAAGGTATAATTGGAATTTAAAAGCACTTTATAGTCCTACAGAGAATTACTATAATCCTCTGCGGAGCTACTTCACTCTAATCCCATTGATTTCAATGAGCTTAGATGGGAGTAACTCTGCATAGGATTCTACTGCCAATCGTCGATCCACAAGATGAAACTTGGAAACTCCCTAAATCCATAATCAGATGTCAAAGTCTTCAGAATAAAACACAAGAGAGGAGTTCTGATATTACCAAATGTAAGGAGGAACAGTTCTAAGATCTCTGTTATTTGATTGAAAAAAAGGACAAATAAAAAATCCCTTCTTGCTGTACAAAGTTTTTACATCTGCAAATTAATCCGCAGCTAAATGTTTCATAGTAAGACAAAACAAAGGATAATTATGCCGCAAGCAGCCATGGCTCAGTTCTCAAGTGCTGCTATTAACCACTGGAGGAGGGAGCAAGTTCATAGGAATTGTTTCTTGTTTATCCTGGCTGTTGCATGTCCTTTTGAACTCAAATTACAGTAAGAGGACTACCTCGTAGCCAACTTTCGAAAGGTATTTTTCCAGAGAAGGGCAGATGTTATTATACAATGACCTTGCATATGTGCAGCTGGTGACACGCTGAAAGAATTTGGCAAACTTAAAAAAAAATTCTGGACATCATTGGACTTTCATCTTATGAAATTCAAGGAACAATTTGTATCTGTCACTGGGTTCAAAGGAATTTTCAGCTTAAAGTTTGTGCATGAAAGACAGTGATGTCTAAGTAACTTCATTTGAATAGCCCAAAACACTAAAGTTTAGATGGCATCTCAATTGCACATGTACAATCAATTGAAACATTAGATCCTCATGTGGATGTTCAGAAACAGGGCAGGCACACCATGTGGAAAAAAGTGGGAACATTCTTCTTCGTCTTTGTTTTTCCCCATTCATGGTAGGAGGAGGTCACTATCACATTGTCTGAACCATCCCATGGATAAGTTACTTCATAGGCATATCCCAGTTGTGGAAAGAACTGCTTTAGCTGTAGTATGAGGCAAAGCCGTATAGCTCCATCCAAGTTACCAGTGAAATCCCCAACTCATCTTCAATCACAAACACTTATGCATCCAAAATGAAGATCCCTACGCTGAACTTGCTTCCATTTGAGGAATTGTGTGAGTTCCCTTCTGCAGTTCTTGCTGTGTAATAAATGCAAATTGACCTAGGTCACCACAGTGTCCATAACGCTAGAAACCACATTTCTGCATAGGATTGCCAACCTCCAGGTACTAGCTGGAGATCTCCTGCTATTACAACTGATCTCCAGCCAATAGAGATCATCAGTTCCCCTGGAGAAAATGGCCACATTGGCAATTGGACTCTATGGCATTGACGTTCCTCCCCTCCCCAAACCCCGCCCTCCTCAGGCTCTGCCCCAAAAACCTCCCACCAGTGGTGAAGAGGGACCTGGCAACCCTATTTCTGCACATGAGCCTTCAAGCAGGAGTTGCCTGCAGACAGATGTGATTTCTACTTCTGGACTTTCACTTTTCTGACTGTTGTATTTTCCTCAGCCTTGGTTGGACGTAGAGAACATTTAATGGCAGCAACATAATCTTCAGCTCAATCAACAGATTCAAATTCCATTATGATTGAGACTTCGGGAGTATTCTAATAACGTGCAAAGGGTGCACAATGGTCATTGTTAGTATTCATTCTCTAGCTGAAGTTTTGTGGGAACTGTCTTAGTGGAAGTGTTCCAGGAAGCCTTCCATAAGAATGCGTTCACAGTCTTGTAGGGAGGAATACTGAATTGTCCGAATCCATCTTTAGGAAAGTATTTCTTGGTTGAGTGCTTTTAACTGATGAAGCACAGTGGTAAGAGAATTAGCAATGAACCTGGCAGTCCATGGTTTGAATCTTGCCTCTGCCTTGAGATGACCTTAGGCCAGCCATTCTCTCTCAGGCCTTTTATGTATATGGATTGTTTCTGTCGCTGATGCTGTCAAGTCACCACTTTAACTTCTAGGTTGTTTTTTACCCTGTCCACAGTAGACTGTGAATGCACATATATGCTGTGTATACATGCAGACACCCTGACCTGGATGGCCCAGGCTAGCCTGATCTTGTCGGATCTCAGAAGCTAAGTAGGGTCAGCCCTGGTTAGTATTTGGATGGGAGACCACCAAGGAATACCAGGGTTGCTGTGCAGAGGAAGGCACTGGCAAACCACCTCTGTTAGTCTCTTGCCATGAAAACCCCAAAAAGGAGTCGCCATAAGTCAGCTGCGACTTGAAGGCACTTTACACACACATACATGCAGACATTGGATTGCATGAAAGAGTCAAGAGTGTTCACTTTATACAAATGAAAGTAGGCATCAGTACCTGGATAAATGTGTGGTTTCAATCACACGTTAAGCTGTAGACGCACTGAATGTAACATGAGAATTACTAAATGCATAAATGAAGAAAAATCAAGCGTACACCTTATACAGATTGTATGTGTCTTCGCAGTAACTTGCGAACAAGGCAGGGACTGCAGCAGCATAATAAACGTGAAGCACTTTGAATACTTATACACATGATACAAATATCAAATATTATAGCCAGGTAGATGAGGGGCTTTTAAAAGCATATTGTTATATATTTTAAAGCATTTTATATCTTAGCATTGCAGTTTCCATGTCAATAGATTGTGGCACAGTATCTTTTATCTGCTCAAGCCAGTTTTTCTTATACCGAACATCACTACAGGTTTGCCTGAATCTTTATTCAAGCAATATAGCTATAAATCATGGTGTGCTAATATTGAAGTTATGTCAAGAATGCAGAGTACAAATTCAGAACACTAGCTATGAAGTATTGTTACCTCTAAACTTGAACTTACACCAGATAGTATATCTTCAATGTGAAGGCTATTTGTCAACACAAAAGTTGGGCTAATGGAAGTAAAGATATAAGGAGCTGCCTTATACTGAGTCATACCCGGTCCCTCTAGCAATGTCTCGTCCTAACTGGCAACACTGGGGGTGCCAGGGTTTGGGCATGGGACCTTAAACACACAATGCACACATTCTGCCTTTGAATTACTGCCCCTATGCTGACACCCACCATCTCTACATTAGAAAGATCAGGTGTTGAATGCCTCATGAGCTGTGCTGAGTCCTTGCAAGATGATGTTCAGCCCACCTAGAAATCACTATCCACACTGGGTTTTGTGCTTTTTATCTTTTTTCAAAAAAATAGTTCATCATTTATGAAACTGTTAACCCCAAAGACCGTTTTCTGGAAGGCTTGATGCTACAAAAAGAAAGAACAAACCTGCACAGCATGTGCCCCACATAAGTGACAAGGAGGTGCACTCCAGCTGAGTATGTCAGGGAGCAGTCACTTTTTACTTACTTACTTCGGGTAGGATATTTATCCATCACTTTTCTCTCAGAAGGGATCCAAATCAGCTTATAACATTAAATGCAATGAAAATGTGATAGGGGGAAATATATATATCATTTAAATAAAATTAGCAGAAAGTAAAAAGCTTTAACCTGGTCCAGTCTTGAATCCAGTGGTCCAGCTCATTCAAGAAAGCAAGCTATGGACTAAGAGGCCAGGGCAATAACCCTTTAATGCCTTCCCTTCCTTTGTGCCTCTGGCCACGCCTGAATTTATACCCAGAGATAGGAAGAGCAGGGAGAAAAAGTCACGACTTCAGTGTAACAGCTGGCAGCAATGATGTTCCTTCCACTCTGCCTTCCCTCCTGTTTTTCAGTTTCATCACATAATTATTTAGGAAACAGCAACTTGTCTGGAAAATCCCCTTTTAATCTTCCTTTTGTAGACCTACCCCTCATAACCTACCATGGTGGAATTCAAAGCAGTTTGTGAGGAGGGGCTTGGGGAGGCTGATGCCCATGTAGAAACACTTGTGCGAGTGGTTGGTACTCACTGAGCTTTGGTCAACAGCGTTATTATACACCAAAATTTGCCGATTTTGCTCTAAAACTGTTGCCCTTAAACTGCAGAATGTTCAATCTATTATGAACTGCTCCAATCATCACAAATTACACATTTCATTGTGATGTGTTTTCCTTTGAAATACAATCTATTGACTTTGTTCCAGCTGGGTTTTAATTAGCTTCTTGAATAGCCAAAGGTATTAAGCTTCAAGAGTTTGAGCAAATGATTGCATTCTTTAACCTTTAAGGATCCTATTTGTCCCTTTCAGCTACAGATTTAAAGCTCCACTCCCTTTATATAACCAAATGATGCCTTTCTAAAACAATGTGGAGACCATTATTAATAACCATCAATCATGAAGCACATGCTCAAGGTTTCGTTACCTTAGCAGCACCTAGACACTCTGATGATTAATATCCAATTATAAGCAATCGGTACTGGCCTTAAATTCTTCAACGTCATCCTGAATGCCTTGAAGGAAAGCACATGGCATATTCTGCATGCTTGTATTATTTTTAGCTCTGCACTTGCAAACTCTTGGGCCCAAATGGTGGAACCACATGTTGTTTTACAGTCTTGTTCTTCTTTCTATTTCCACCAAATAAACACCGGCAAATTTACACAGGGGCATGCCACAGTGTCTTGCAATCATTCAGATTTTTCATCACTTCTCATCCTGAAAGGAAGGTGTATACGGAGAAAAATTATCACAGTTGTGACAGTACCACTGTTGCATTTGCGTCTATTTCAATATACGTAACAAATATTGTCGAAGGCTTTCACAGTCAGAGTTCATTGGTTCTTGTAGGTTATCCAGTTATTCCACGGTCACACAGCCCGGATAACCTACAAGAACCAATACATAACAAATATATGACAAAAGTATACTTCTATAATATGCTTGCCACCGTTCATTTCTGTAATGTGCGCATGTGTCACATTTCTGTTATGAGTGACATGGTAGTGACATGGAATTATGGACCATGTAGGAATTCCTCCTACTTCTCAGGGTCATCCTATGAAATGGACTGGAGGGCTGAGTAAGAAAGAATTTCTTCATGCAACATACAAAAAATGCTACAAGATATTGTGATAATATGTAGCATAAATGCCATTTAAAATGATGAGGACCCATTCCTGAAAACCAGGCCTTATCATTAACCATTGGCTATGATAGCTGAATTGCTCAGCGGCAGGGTATTTCTGATTAAAAGGTGCCTTGCTCCTGCTGTCTCATGAACATATGAAGCTTCTTTATACTGTCTCAGAGACCATCAGTCAATCAAGGTCATTATTGTGTACTCTGACTGGCTATCCAAGGCCCCAGGGAGTGAAGTTTTTTAATATTACCTGCAACCTAATCCTTTTAACTGCAGATGCTTGGGATTGAACATACAAAGCATATGCTCTGCCACTGAGCCATGGCCCCTCCCCCTCGCATGAGTGTCTGACTTGTTATTGGTGGTGTCAGTGTTCAATGAGATGGACTTTTGCCCGATCCAACAAAACAATTCTTATGGTCTTATAAAATCTAAGCAAATAAGGAAGCAAAGGGAAAATGGGATGCAGAAAAAGATATCCAAATTAGGACCAAATGTATTATGTGAAAATATACTGATGATGAAACTGCATTGGGACTTTCTTCATTTTAGGGACCTCTTAGCATCCTATTTTCAGAGTTGATTTCACAGCTGATTTGTTCCTTGGAAACAAATATAATTGGGTTGATTTCTTTTCTAAACAATAAATTACTTTTTCATGCTATTGTGAGGCAACTTTATTTCACACAGCAAAGTGCTTTTTCCTCTGGTCTACAGTAAATTGTCATTATTTATCACATCTTCAGCACATTTGGCATATTTTACAATCCTTATCTTGGTTGACCTCACAACAGTGTTGTGAGATAAGTCAGTAATACTTCAGTTTTACAAACGGGGAACTGAGACATGCCCAAGGCCATCTCATGAGTCCAAAGGATTCAAGGCTTCCACAGTGTAAAAGCTAACATTGGCAGCCATTTCTTCTGATAGCACTGGGAATCAGGATTCCCTTGCATAAGAATGTGTTTTGGCTGCAGAAACCCAAGTGACCATTTCCACTGCAGCTGTTTAAGCCAAGCTGTAATCTTTTAAAAACTCAGTCTTCCAATAGTCCTCCCTTGTGCACGTCCTAAATTGCAAACAGAAAAAAAGCAAGTTGATACACTGTGTACTCTTCTGTACCAGAATATGGGTTGTCAGTAGTCCTGATTTTGCTCTGAAAAGTCACCAACATGTACTGAGAAATGTCCTGAAGTATTAAGGGAAGGCACAAGGTTTCAGCTCTTGAGAAACATACAGTGCGTACTTTGGAAGACTGCACACTCCTTGTTCATGACTGGTGGCCTGGTACCATTGCTAAATCCTTTGCTCTAAAAGAGTGCTTTAATCCACAGAGTTGGCAGATGAAGAATGCTTTGATTACAGTGCGGAGTTCCCCCTGGCCACAAGTGGGGGATGAGGGGTAAGGTTGCCAGATCCAGGTTGGAAAACTCCTAGAGATTTAGGGGTGGAGCCTGGGGAGGACAGGGACCTCAGTGGGGTAGAATGCCACTCTCCAAAGCATCTCTTTTCTCCAGAGGAAGTGATCTCTGTAGTCTGGAGAGGAGACGTAATTCTGGGGAATCCCCAGGCTCCACCTGGAGGCTGGCATCCCTATTCTGCCTCCCTTCCAAAACAATATAACTGGTTCTTGTTGCTGATACAACAATATTTAACCTATAATGACATTAATTTTCAAGCCTTTAAAGATTCCTCAAAGACTGAAAGCCAAGAAGACCTAAGAGGTCTTCATAACTTTAGGAACTCTATAGTGGAAGGAACATAGTTGGCTCTTAAAGGCAAGAAAAGAATGGGATGTTGGATGTTGAATTAAAATAGCTTCATGCTTAAAGACGAAAAAAGCAATCTATGGTTTTGAGCTATTACAGGTGGATGATCTGATAGTTATCTCCTTTTGAAACAGCACAGCTGCTCATTTCTTAACTGTGAACAAGCTTTGCTATCCAGCATTCTTGGGGTATGGGGGCTCCCAGTTAATAGAATGAGACTAATATTCACCTTGCCCTGACCTGGGTGGCCCAGGCTAGCCCAATCTCATCAGATCTCGAAAGCTAAGCAGGGTCTGTGCTGGTTAGTACTTAGATGGGAGACCACCAAGGAAGTTCAGGATTGCTATGCGGAGGCAGGCAATGGCAAGTCACCTCTGAATGTCTCTTGCCTTGAAAACCCTACAGAGTCGCCAGAAGCCAGCCGTGACTTGATGGCACTTCCCACCACCAATATTCATCTTATTGTTCTGCCCTGCCTCCTACCCACAGCTGAAACAGCTGACTACCAATAGCTCAAGGTGGCCTGAGGAGGAAGGAGGCACCTGAAAATGATAACTGGCAGGTCCAGCTGTCAGAAGGCCAGCAGCCAGAGGTATCAAGCTGGCCAACTGGAGAACTGGGAGTAGGGCAAAGACACAGGGATATGGAGCTGGGGAGGTAGGAGCTTGCCCCTGTATGATGCCAGTTAAGCAAGGTTTATGTATATTCAGATGCTGGATAGCAAAGCTTTTATTGCAGTAACCTTAGAGAATACCTCTGTATCCACAATTGTGCCGCAGTTGCAGTAGTACTGATTACTTTTTCTATGTAGTCTCCCCCATTCTCGCTTCCAACTCTGTTCTCTTTTTACTTGAGAGGCTGATCCAAGCTGTTCAGAAAGACTCAAAGCTAATGAGTGTCATGGTTTGCTGCTACCCCGTATGCTGAAGCACGGAGAAGAGAATCTGTGTAGCCATCCTTATAAATGCTAATGAGTTCTGCCAGCTGATACTTTCATTTTAATCCAGGCATATTGTTAAACATCAGCTCCCAGAGCTCTGCCTGCACAGTTTTATATGTCTTTGTAATAATAAAAAAAGACAGTAAACCTGGTGCTGTACAAGCTAAATTGCTACAGGTAGAAGCCGGAATGCTTAACATTCGAGATATCCTGGTTGTAAGGAAGTATAGGTCACTTTGGCAAATTGCCAGGAGTCCAGTTGCTTTTTATAACTGTATGTCATAAACTTTTACATTAAAGAGCTAAAACCTGTTTCCTCCTGCCATTTGAAATTCAGCCATGAGGAATAAATTCAGTTTAATAATAGCTGCCTAAGATGAAGGGTCCCAGCAAAGCCAGGGCAGAGCAAAGAGTCAGTCAAGTGGTTCATCCAAGAGCCCCAAGGCAGTTCTTTGGCCCTCACCAAAGTCGTCTTCTCTATGTTTGTTTCTTTATTTAAGCTATCTGCGTCCTGACTTTCCATAGTGTGGTCTACAAGGTGCAGTTTATGAGCCTACCATACGTATGATTAAATTACAGCACAATTTTTTTTTTTGCTGTCAAGTCACAGCTGACTTAGTTGCCACCCCATAGGGTTTTCAAGGCAAGAGACATTTGGAGGTGGTTTGCCATTGCCTGCCTCCACGTCACAACCCTGGTATTCCTTGGAGGTCTCCCATCCAAATACTACCCAGAGTCAGGGCTGAGAGTGTGTGACTGGCCCAAGGTCATCCAGCAATTTGTATTTGTTCAGTCTTTTGGCTGATTTTTTTGGCCAGGTTTTTTTGGGTGCATGTGTATGAGGGTTCTGAGACTCCCCGCAGCAAAAGATTTTTTTTTCCAGCTCTGCCCCACTGATTTTATAGCCATGTTCATTGCATGATGGTTGAGGGCAGCATATAAATCTTTAAATAATAAATCATGAAATGTGAAATGTAAAGCAGGAGCAGGTCAGTCTTCAAGAAACCTCAGTTAAAAGCTGGTCCAAATAAAAGAGTTCTAACTTTCTGCTGAAATGGACACAGAGTAGGCATCAAGGGGATGTCTCTAGGGAAGCTATAGCCTGAAATCACCACTGAGAAGACCCTGTCATCAGTAGCCACCCGCCTAACAACCTTGAATTGAACTTGGAAATAAACTGGTAGCCAATGTAGCTGTTTTAAAATAGGTGAGATGTGTTCCCCTGACATTAGTTTTTAAGGTTCTGATACTAAATTATATTATAAATGGATACAATTATTATTCACTTTTGTAAAATGCCTTACTAATACTCAATAATACAAATTATATCAGAGCTGCTTAGCTGGTTGCAGCCTCATAATTTGGTGTATTAATTTAGAACCAGACCATTGCATTTCCCCCCTGTAATTATTGTAATATAATCAGAGGACTCACAAATGATACAGAGAGTCAAGAAAAAGAAAGCAAGAGCTATTTCCTGTACACCTCTTAAAGGGATACTGCAACAATAGTACTTTGCATCTATACAATGTAACATTCATTTACTTTTCCTTGGAGGGTCAACAGCCATTTTAGATTGCACATTGAGCTGGCCTGCATAAAATACTACTTGGAAAACTCTTTGCTTCAATACAAACTGAAAATGATACAAGTGAATAAACATATGGGATATTCCTCAGCTATCTGGGGACGCCCTTACTGCATAGATATGAGCATTTTAATTATCTCTTGCCTCCCATTACTAGCTGATTGACCCCAGGCACTGTGTCTTAAATCTTCATGGGAGAGATCATAACATCAACGTATCTAATTATAGTTGGAATAGCGTTTTTTAAAAATACATAGTCCATAAAATACCAAGGGTTTTTTGGTCCTGGCTTCATTTCTGAGAACAGGCACCTAGAAAATACAGCTATTTGAACAGAATGTTTACAATCACATCCTTTACATGGTTTAAGCCCACCCATGATTGTTAATTCCTAACCAATGAAAGAAATAGAGTCGTTTCTCCAAGGCTACATATAGAATCTAACAGGAAGTGTGATGCAAAAAATCTTTTTCTTAATGGAACCTGGAAAAGATGGAGCATGCCTTCACAGAGTTTAATTAATTTAACAGTCCTTTTCTCTCCCAGGGAAACTTGAGAATTGTTTTGTAGTACTCTTAGTTCTTAGCACTCCATCACACTACAATTGTCAGGATACTTGGAGAGAAATCATGACAAGGTGATATAAAACCAATATAGTGTAGAGATAGGGTTGGCAACCTCCAGGTACTAGCTGGAGATCTCCTGCTATTACAACTGATCTCCAGCCGATAGAGATCAGTCCACCTGGAGAAAATAGCCACTTTGGCAATTGGACTCTATGGCATTGAAGCCCCTCCCCTCCTCAAACTCCGCCCTCTTCAGGCTTCACCCCCAAAATCTCCAGGTATTTCCCAACCTGGAGCTGGTAACCCTATGTAGAGAGGCCGAAATGATCTTGTAAGGTTGTGACTGAGGACTGATCTATGATTTTCAGTATGGTTGACATCTGATCAAAGCCATCATAGCTAAGATTAGAATACATTGTGCAGGTTGGTGATGTAATTAATCTATAGTGCTGTGTGTTGTTCAAGAACCCTCGTTTGCTTGTACTGCAAGGCCTAATATAGCCAGTGGATATTCTTGGGCTCTGTTAAATTTTGGGCCTCCTTATATAGAAGGAAAGTCAGGATATAATGTTTTAATAAATTAATAACTATACTGTGTGTGTGTGTGTGTGTGTGTAAAGTGTTGTCAAGTCACATCGAACTTATGGTGACCCCTTATGGGGTTTTCAAGGCAAGAGTCAACAGAGGTATTTGTAACCCTGGTATTTCTTGGTGTCTCCCATCCAAATACTAACCAGGGATGACCCTGCTTAGCTTCTGAGGAGATCAGGCCAGCCTGTATTGTGTGAGCAAATGCCATCATTAACCCTCATCATCATGATTCATTGACCCTCTGTGCATGCTTGGCAAGGCCTAGAGTTGGATCAAGCCAACTTTTTTCTTTTTGCTCAATCTTACCCATTTCTCCTTCTTACTACAGCCTCCATACCACATGGCTTTTGTCCATACAGGTGCCATTATTCCCAGCGTAGCTTTTTTTCAATCCAAGGGGACCCCCTCCTCCTTTTTTTAACTAGCAGAAAAGCTGGTTGGATCCCACCACATGTGTGGCCCTTGTTCTGTGCTTGTATTGCAAAGTCTAGTGACGCCCAAGAGAATCTTGGAATTCTCCTAACCCTTAGCCAGTTTGGTATGTGCTGGGGCCCATTGGCTTGGATTCCTCCAAAGCAGAATCCCAAATCTGGTAGCTTGAACTGAATATCAGTGGTGGCCTCAGAGGCAGCATTCCCAAGATATGGAGGAGAACAGTGTAGGACTCCCATAGAATTAGCTTTTAGAGCAGAATTCATCCTTTAGTTCAGGGAAAGTTAGGGTAGCCTCTTATCTCAAAGTGTCGTAGAGTGCATCTTTTCTGGTATGAGGATTTGTATGATTGAACTTCAGCAACGAAGGAGTTGGCACCCAAACAAATACTGAGAAACACTTTGTGATGAGGATTTATGGAAAGACTGGTAATGCCACAAGAATGAAGCAACTAGAAAACCATGGGCAAAAAAGAGGGGGAGGGGATTGAAACGTGCTTGGCCTCAGATGTCTTATTATTATTATTATTGAGCCCTGCTAATACGATGAATGGGCACGGGAGAAGTCTCTTGTGCCAGCTCATATACAAAGGCTTTGGCAGCCTGTCAGGCTGGAAATAGTAGGTGCTTACAGTTGTAATCACAGAATGAGCAAAGGCTCACGTACACACATGCTGACATGTAAATGTGGCCTAGGACATTTATTATCGACAGCAGGAACACTTTCAGCACTGACTGTCTGATGAAACAAAAGTAGGCTTCAGCACGGCAAACAAGTTGTACTCTGGGTTTCTGATCCATCAGCAGCTTTGCCAAAAATGCCAGCGAGTTGAAAAGGAGAGTTCATTGTTTCTGATGAAACATGCTGTGCTCACTTGCCCAGTGCGTGCTTTTGGAGGCAAAGGCAGAAGGATCTCTTTCATTAGCACAATTCCTGTACTGCTGTCAAGGCTCTTCTTCCCAAACGTTCTGCAGCAATACTAGAGGCTTATCAGATAAGTTTAGGTCTCATCTGACTATAAAGGACAAGCTCTCTGCAGAACCTTTCCAATGAGAGGTATTTATTTATTTATTACAACGACTCAGCACTTGTCGGCTCAGTTCCCCCAGGTGGCATATAATAACCATTTAAGATAAATCCAACAACAAAAGTACATTTTACAACCGTGAGAACACAAATGCACATTGTAAAATTCTTTAAAGCCTGGAATATTTGTTTATTTATTTATTCATTTACATTTAAAACATTTACCGTGCATTCCTGAGCCATGCCGGCGGCCCGCACCAAAGACTTCAGGAGGCTGGCGAAGGTGCAAGGGCCCACAGCGCCGGCGTCTGGGAGGTGCATACCGGTGTTTGTGGCCCCAGCGCTAGCGGGCCAGGCCGGACGCCGGTCTCTGGCTGTTGGTGTGGCAGCGCCAGGCCTGAACTCCGCCGGAACCTGCCACCGGCATCCGGATGCCAGCAAAGGCCGTGACCCAGGAGACATTCCCAGGGTGTTACGGTGTCCCGGGAGGCGTTCCTGGGGCATAACGGTGTCCCGGGATGCGTTCCCGGGGTGTTACAGCGCCGGCCTCCTGAGCCTTTTCGGCTTGGGAACGCCCCCTTCCCCCCCCTGAGATATGCTATGTTTTTTTTGGCCGGGGGAAGGTTTCAGCCGGGCCAAAACCTCCTTAGGAGGCAACGCCACTGCGTTGCCTCCTAAGCCCAGCACAGGCATTCGTCAGGAATGCGCTGTTATTAGCCTCCTTTCTATCTTATGGACTTCACAGTGGCTTACAGGGTAGATAAAATACTTTTTTTTCATGCCGTCAAGTCACATCTGACTTATGGCGACTCCGTAGGGTTTTCAAGGCAAGAGACAGTCAGAGGTGGTTTGCCATTGCCTGCCTGTGCGTCACGACCCTGGTGTTTCTTTGAGGTCTTCCATCCAAATACTAGCCAGGGTCAACCCTGCTTAGCTTCTACTAAAATACATGAAATACATAAATGCCAAAATGTAAAATCACAGTTTAGGACTACTAGTAACTTAGTCTAATTGTAGTCCTAAATAAAACAGTCTTCAACTGTTTTACATTTCCAGTAGCGGCTATCAGCTTTCTTATTCATTTTTTTAAATCTCCAATGGAGTTATGTACCATCGGTAAAATTGTTCGTACCAGTTCTCTCTCAGGCTCTGACTTGCAGTGAATTTTATAGTTTTTGTCCATAATTGTTCCCACTGTTGCATGGATATCTCTTTTCAGATATTCTGCATCCCTTTAATCATGCAAGATTTTACTTGTTCAGTCTCTGTTTCATATTTCAGCAAGAGCTGAAATAGAGGGTCTCTTTCTTTATTAAATTGTTAAAGTTTGCCAAAGTCAGTCATTTCTCTAAGTTTTCCCTCATCAAAACAGTCCTGTTGGATCCTTCCGACCAGTTGATTACAGGTTAGCCAACCTATTTGCTTTTTCTCTGCTCTTATCATCTCCCATGTTTTAATTTGCCTCTGTTTGGTGATCATATCTTGGCATCTTAAAAATATTGTTTTCTTCTCTGCTTCCACTGCCTTTCTTGACCAAAGAATGATTTCTTCTGATAGAGTACGACTTAGTAGAAGAGAATAATTATTTCTAGCATAGCAAAAGGGAGTCAATGATAAGCTGCAATTCTAAGAACACTTTCCTGGAAATAAGCCCTGTTGAATAGACTCAAGTAACATTCTGAGTAGAGCTGCTGAGGATGGCATTGTATGTGATGTTTTATGGCACTTTGTAGCTGCAAGTGAGCTATGAAAAGCCAGCCACACAGCACCATAACCACACTTCCTTGCTAGGCAAGGCAGCCACATTTCCAGGTAGACTCCAGGTAGAAATCAATGGAAAATCAGTGATTTCCTCATAATCAACACAAACTTCTATAACCATGTCACCACCTTCAAATATCTAAGGACTGATTGCAGTTAGTCAGGTTAAATACCAATGGAGCACCCCCCCTCCACCCAGACAATGAGCCTCGAGTTGGAGGAAGAGCCTCTTATGCTGGTGGAAGATCTTTGCACCAGAAGGAAAGTGCCACCATGAGCAGAACAGAGTCATAGGATAGGGATCTAACCCTATGTGCATTTAGTGTCAACAAATTATTAAGAACTTATAAGGTATTTTGAAGCTTTAACCTACTTATAACAAATTCCTTTCTTAAATAACCAAATGCTTCTTAAGTTAATCTCTTATTCCCTTTAAGCACCTTGCTATGCCTCTGGCAGCTAAAGGCAGATTGTTTTAAAAAAAGATCAACCATGATAAAGGTAACAACGATCTTGAAAAATCCATCCTGAGTAGACCTTGCACGTCAGGTGAGAAGAGCTTGAAGCACATAACAATGTGTGTATGTGTGCATGTGTCGGGGGGAATCTGCCACCATGAAGTTTTTAAACTCTACATTTCCATGTTCTAAAACCAGGCTCTCAGTTTTTTAAAAGAATCTGTCATGTCACAAATGTAAAAACGAATTAGTGAAAACAATTCTTATCGCTCCTTTTGGTACTTCATGTGGGGTGGCACACCCATTGGCCCTAGCATTCACCTTGCAACTGCAATAAATGCAATTTCTAGACAGCTGGTCATTTTCTGAACAAATGCTGCCCTTTTATGGAAATTGTCCAGCCTCATTTATGTGTTCTGCCTTCTATGGCAGGGTTTTACTGTAATTAATTGAATGAATACATTTTATTCACAGCCGGACCCTATGCATGTTTATTTGAATGTATGTCCTATTGAATTCAATGGTACCTACAACCAAGGAAGAATCCATGACATGGCTGCAATCCTAAGGATACTTTACTGGGAGTAAGCCCTATTGAATAACATGGAACTTACTTCTGAGTAGACATGTTTAAGATTGCTCCTTATATCCACTTGTCACCCATCTAACACAAAAAAATCAAATAATCCTTACTATTTAATACAAACCCTTTAATGCATCCTGAAAAATCCAACACAATGAAAATCCTAACTAGTTCCCCCCCCCAAAAAAATTAATATATTAACATGATCTACTTTTACAATTGATGTTGAGAGTCCTTCATCCATTCTAGTTTGAAAAACAATCAGGTTAAGAAAACAAGTGTTCTGATCTGTGAATAAAAGTGTGTGTTCACTGAGTGTTATTTCGCAATGTGTTTGATTCTGTAAAAGAAACCATGCTTGAACTCCCTGGATGTTCAGTGGCTGCACACAAGATGGCAGCACAGCAATTGTTTCCTTTCCTCCGTAGTCTCCATGGAAGCGTGCAGATGCCCCTCAATATGTTCAATATTCAGAAGCAGGATGGAGCAGGTGGCCGCATGGTGCCCAGCTACGTTCTTGAGCGTGGTTTGATCAGTCTTGCTCTTTCTTCGTACTGGACAGCAGCTTCCAGTGCTGTCAGCTGTAAGGCGCTACTTGAATCGCTCAACCAGGTTTGAATCCTGCACTCCCTCTCTGCCCTATGGCAGCTTTTCTTAGAGATTTCCAACTGTTGCTGTTTGCCAGACATCAGGCAGCCCTCAAATTTATACATGGCTCCAGGCTCTGCATTTCTGTACAAAAATATACCTAGTTCTGTGAGTGTTAGTCTCAAATTTTGCAATCAGCACAAAGTATGCAATGCACACATTTTCATACAATTGGCTTTGTTCCACTGAGGTGTATGCAGGATAGAGTGCCAGCTTCCAGGTGGGACCTGGGGACCCCCCGCCCAGAATTACAGCTCATCTCCAGGCTACAGGGATCAGTTCCCCTGGAGAAAATGGATACTTTGGAGGGTGGTCTCAATGGCATTGTGCCCCACTGAGGTCCCTGTCCTCCCCAGACTCCATCCCCAAATCTCCAGGAGTTTTCCAGCCTAGATTTGGCAACCCTACCTCCAAACCCCTCCTCTGATGGCTGAGGGGACCTGGCAACCCTAGTGTGGGAAAAGATATGCATTTTGCACAGTTCCTCTTGCGCAAGCAATTGTGCGAGGGCTGCAGCAGCACACGTTGCTTCAATATAACCTGTAACGAAATAATGATGTGCACATGGAGCAACTGAATATGCAAACACATGATTTGCATAACTGTAATTCATTTGTTTTTGAAATTGTATCAAAATAAATATCTTGCACTAGGTCATGTGCACACGGCAAGATAGTAGGGATCCCATTGCTTTCACTTAGCACAAGCAGACTGCAAAGAGTAATCTAAGCACTCCTGCTTGGCCTGTTGTGCATGTCGAAATCTTCCATGGGATCCAAGCTATTGACTTAATACTTATGCTTTACACAATGCATGTGAAAATGTTGTGTCCAACCTTTTTCTGGAACTATTGGGATAGAAGGCTTAGAAGTTTGGATACAAGGAAAAGTGAAGGAAGCAGGCAGAGATCTATAAAGGCAAGGAGACTTTGTAGAGGTTTGTGGAGAATGGCTGATTGCTATGACAGGAAAAACAATAACATCTATAGCACACTGCTTGGAGCACTTGTACATTCATTTGAATAGCGAGTGCACTGAAGATTGGGGGTGTTGGTGTTGGTGACTCAAGCCCTTTTATTTTAATCAGAAACCTACAAATCCATTTCAGATTATTTTTTACAAGCATGAGGACTACAAACTTGTTATGTTGATTTTTTAAAAGCTCAAAGTCTAAATAATAATGGTTTGGATCCTAATCTGCATTGCATAAGTGTGGAGGTCACTTTCACTAGCAAAAGAAGGGTCGCATTTTCATCATTTTCTCTTTCCTGCAGCAACTACCCATGCTGTGTGCCATGCTGTTCCCAAAGGTTCCCTGAGCCTCAGAAGTCCCTGGGGAGGGGAGGGGCACATAGGACTGCAGTATGAAGGGAGAGGTGACAAATATCCATTCCACAACAGGAGCTCAGCTGTCAGTTCCTCAGATCCAAAATAAGATAAATAATAAAAAACCACTCAGTCTCAGAATGGTGCTCAGACAAATGAAAGTTGTGCTGGATGCCATTTCTACCTGCAGGACTATTATAGTAATGCAGATCGCCTGGACCCCTGCCCATATAACTTTGGCCATGTATGTTGTATTTATATATACTGAATTAGTTTCTGTTAATGTACTTTGGAAATGGGAAAGTAGAGCAGGCAGTCCTTGGGGAAACTATTGTCAAAGTGTTTTTGAGTCATGTCTAATTCTGACTGGTCACGCCTGGAATGAATCACCAAGCAAAAGCCAGATGCTCAAAGTGTTCGGCATATGCAAATAGGATTTAATCTTCCAAAAGTGGAGTTTTACTTATCCATCAAGCTGAATGCTGATGAAAGCCTGGCTCTGGCTGACACTGCATGAGAAGAAGGAAAGGGCAGCAACTCTTTTGGAAACCTGTGCCGGGCACGCCGATGTGTGCAATGGTTTGAGAGTGGCAGTATGAAGCAAAACGTATCAACTCAGAAGCAGGTCTCACTGGGTTCATTGGGATTTGCTTTGAGACTGGTTCAGGAGATTAGGGTGTGGGAGTTCTAATGTTGCTGTCACCCCACAGAGTAGTCTGGATGCCCATCAAGTTGTTTCTAAGCAAGTCTAGCCAGCTAAATGGCTCAGAAACCCACATTTAAGACACTCCTTGGAGGATGAGTTGGCTTGTAATAAATAAACAACTGCATGGGACTGAGATATTTGTATTCTTTCTAATACAATTTAAAAGCTTGCTTATGAGCAACTTTGTTTTTCTTGGAAATCTGTATGTTCCAGTGCTTGGGTTACCTTACAGCTTCAAGGTGGAGTTCTCCAGGAATTACAACTGGTCCCCAGAACATAGATCAATTCCCCTGGAGGAAGTGGCAGTTTTGGAGGATGGACTTTTTGCATCACATCCTTGCCGAGCTCCCTCCCCTCCCCTGACTGCCAAATCTTCAGGAATGATCCAAGCTGGTGTTGGCAACCGTACCCAGTGCAGCACCGAGAACGTTACCCAAGGCTTACTTTGAGCCAGAACTGAGCAGAGTTGAGCCCAGGAACTTTTGATACAATAATGACAGATCATCAGAAAGGCCTAGAAAGGGATTCCTTTACTAGCACTACAGAGTAACCAGAGTCAGCTTCTATACATCTCTATTAGGAAGTAGGTCTTCCATTTCACAGGGGCTGGCAGAATTATTACTGCCATGAAGAGCACAAATGGCATCATTTCAGAGGTCAGAAATATCATAATTCTTAAGTCTTTGTGGAGTCTGGTGTTAGCCAATACTGACTATTATAATGTATATATACTATAGATCATTGGACTCAGAGCCTTGCATTTTTCAGACTATGGCATCTGCTGTTTTCTCTTATGTTGGTTTCTTGATTGTGCTGGATCACATGTCTGTTTCAGACTATTCCCCTTGTTAGGTCCTTGAGCCTATGAGAAATTTCTTGTGATTGAGCCCTGTAGAAGCTTTAGGATATGAGAAAGCCTTCGACAATATTTAGGATATGAGATTTGTGTGGCCTCTTAAAGGCCATGCTTAAGTAATCTAAGATGAAGCAAAATCAACTTCTGGGCAAAATGACATAAACTGGGCAATGGTGCACCATCCATTGGTCAAAGTGGGGCCATACATTATGAGGCCCCTGGGGGTAGGCCCCAAAGAAGTTGCTAATACAGGCTATGGCTGCCTGTTGCTGTTGTACTAAATTCATTAGTGGTGGTGGAAAGTGCTGTCAAGTCACAGCTGGCTTATGGTGACCCCGTAGGGTTTTCAAGGCAAGAGATGTTTGGAGATGGTTTGCCATTGCCTCCCTCCATGTGGGCTGAGAGAGTTCTGAGAGAACTGTGACTAGCCCAAGGTCACCCAGCAGGCTTCATGTGGAGGAGTGGGGAACTGAACCTGGTTTTCCAGATTAGAGTCTGCCACTCTTAACCACTACACCACACTGGCTCTCTTATTCATTAGTCCACATTCCTTAATGCCTGGCACTGCGGCTGTATCCTCACCCAGCAATATTTCCTCCCACCACTAGAGTGGCTGTGGGCCCAACCTGGTTGCCTCAGAAAGCCAGAAGGATTCTGGCTGCTCCTCGCAATACACTGCTAGGGTTCATCCAGGATCATAGCTCCTCAGCAGCCTACCAAAAGTCAGCCTGGGAGGAGCATGGCTACCTTCCAAAAGGGTAAATTATAGATGTGAGAGATTATGCAAAGGGTATGCAGGCATCTTTTGGGAGTGCAAAGGACCAAGCAAGTCACTGCACGCAGTAAGATGATTACTAATGAAGTCTAATCCATTCTTTTCCACAAATGCAGAGGCTGTAAATAAAAGATAAATGTGAAGTACTTTAGGTGCAAGCCGACAGGAATGGTGTGTGTGGGAAGGGAAAGTATATTTCTGTACCATTTTTAACTTTCATGTGCAAACGGTGGTCTGCTAAAAGTCCCTAACTTTGTTTAAGTCTTTCTGGAAACAGCTGTATCGCATGCCATGTTCCAGGCGTTAGTCTGTATTCTGTGATGCAAAATTGTCCCTATGGCCTTTATGTCCACACATTAATGTCAGAATGATGGGGGCCTCATAATGCAACTGTAGGAAGGTCATTTCACATTCCTGTGAGGGTTGCCAACCTCCAGGTAGTAGCTGGAGATCTCCTGCTATTACAACTGATCTCCAGCCAATAGAGATCAATTCACCTGGAGAAAATGGCCGCTTGGGCAATTGGACTCTATGGCATTGAGGTCCCTCCCCTCCCCAAACCCCGCCCTCCTCAGTCTCTACCCCAAAAACCTCCCACCAGTGGTGTAGAGGGACCTGGCAACCCTAGCGAAGCAGCTCACCACAGATTTCCACAAATTTCACCACCCCAACAGTTTCTTTTTCATTTCGAGTTTGGCATGAAGTGGTAAAATTTGCTAGTTTTTGGTTATGATGACCTGCTTTTCTCAGAAGCTCTGTGGAATAGGTTATACTAAGGGCCCAAACAGATATGACATTGAGAGTTTTGTGTATAGGGCTTAGTAGTTCTCTTGGACCCAGCCTTGCTGATGGAGAAGAGGGTTGGTGCAGTTGCTGTTTTAGTTCATATGCATTTAACTGGGAAAGACTCTTCCCTTCTATTCTAAGCTGAACTGGACTCACTGATTGATCCTTCTATAAGTTCTAGACTGAATGACTAATAACACATTTAGACATGGGATTGCTGTTGCAGGCAGCTTGGAAACCACAACTAGTGCAGAACACAGCTGCTCCCTTCCTTATGGGGCGTAGTGCTCTGCTCATATTATACCAACTTTAAGACAACTGCACTTACTGCCTGTTTGCTTCCAGGTTTGGTTCTAAGGTTCTTTCAAGCCATTCAGGACTTAGGACCTTCATATCTGTATAAACATATGTGTCAATTACAATACATGCTCCTATCTGTTTCTCCTAGGGTTGCCAACCTCCAGGTACTAGTTGGAGATCTGCTATTACAACCGATCTCCAGCCAATAGAGATCAGTTCACCTGGGGAAAATGGCCGCTTTGGTAATTGGACTTTATGGCACTGAAGTCCCTCCCCTCCCCATGCTCAGCCTCATGCTCAGCCCCCCAAACCTCCCGCCAGTAGCAAAGAGGGACATGGAAACCCTAGTTTCTCTTCCTTGCGTGGTCGAACCTGCCTCTTCCGCTTCCCAAGTTTTTCCTTGGCTTCAACAACATTATGCAGCAAGCTTCTGGGGGTGGTGCAGAAGCCACCTTTCCATAAGCTTTCTTGTGATCAGTACTGGGCTTGAATTCACTGGGCAACCAGTTCTTTAACTTCATTTGGAGTGTGCTGGCTTTACCACCTTGTTGTAGTGGCTTCCTGGCATTTTCTGGGCTTTCTGACCTGTTTGTAAGCCATCTTGGGTAGGGTTGCCATGTCCCTCTTCACCACCGGCAGAACGTTTTTGGGGCAGAGCCTGAGGAGAACGGGGTTTGGAGAGGGGAGGGACTTCAATGCCATAGAATCCCATTGCCAAAGCAGCCATTTTCTCCAGGTGAACTGATCTCTATTGGTTGGAGATCAGTTGAAATAGTGGGAGATCTCCAGCCACCACCTGGTGGTTATGGAAAAAAGGCACTAATGGCATATACAAATATCAAATAGTACAAATAGTACAAAATAGAATGTTGCTAAATACTTTATATGAACAATGCAAGAACATAAGACATATAAATTACAAGCAAAGCACAATCAATCAAGTTAGGATAATAATAGTGTCACAAGGTACAAGCAAAATAGAGGACACTAAGAGTGGGAAAATAGTCTTATCATAATGGTAGATAAGTGTTCATAGTTCAAAAGCCAAGAGAAAAAAGGGATTCCGGTATTATTCCCCATTTTGCATCATGTTTCTTCAATTTCAAGTCAGCTTCTTCAATTTCAGGTCAGTTCTGAAGAATACCTGAATAGTCTAGCAGCTCTTGTAGCAAATCTTTTGTGGGTCGATTAACATTCCTTAGAACATTTGTTCCAGGAAAAGGAGTATATCCTGTGTAACAAGATCTTTACTGATGGATGGCCAACTACGCCATCTCTGATTGTGCTTTGCTTGTAATTTATATAAGTCTTATGTTCTTGCATTGTTCATATAAAGTATTTAGCAACATTCTATTTTGTACTATTTGATATTTGCATATGCCATTAGTGCCTTTTTTCCATAACTTCCTATTGCTGGCACGAGTTTTTGGTTTTGAATACCATCTGGTGGTTGGCAACCCTAATCTTGGGCTAGTCAGAAAAGGCAGGATAGAAGTATTTTAATTAAATAAACTGTACACTTGCCTTAGTGGGGCCATTTCAGTTTGAGAAAATGGCACAGGGAAAGACTTAGAACACCACCCTTTGCATTGCTGTCGCAATTCTCATTTGGGGATTGTGTATGCTTCTTGTTTAAAAATAAAAATGATTGGGAGTTTTGTTTATGGAAGTCACAGTGTCAAATCCGTTTGGATCCTTATAGAGAGCAGGCAGCCCCCTACTCTTTGCATGTGTGGGCCCAAGTATGGCTTCCATACATGGCTAGGCATGTGATGATCAGATTTAACAGAGCCATTCCAGGAGTCCCCTGAGAATTCTATAATATGTTTTGCATGGTTGGAAGTAAAATAGTTATTCCAAAATAGACAGGGCTTTTGGAGTTCTAAAGAACTTCTGTAGGGATGTTACAACTTGGTAAACAGATCTGAAAAGCAGAATTTTCTTCTCTAGGTCAGTAGCATTTTGAACAACGTTGCCTATGTACACCTGTGGCAGTGTGACCTACTTTTCAGCATTTTCCCTAAAGGGCACAGTCTTTATGCATCTTATATTTCATCAAAACAAATATATTTGATGAAAGGTGATATGCAGTGCTCTTGCTATTAATTCTGACTCTAGCTAGGTAGGAAGTAAGTCTCATGTACCCTTTCCCAGAGCTGATGGGAATGACTTTTGCATCAGCTCAGTGTCCTAATAGAACACAGAAATCCCACCAATTACAGTGAATATAAATCAGCAGGAATCTAAGCAAATATTATTCAAATGTGCTTTCAGCTCACAGATAGACAAGAATGTGCCATCTAACCCTTGAACCACTAGGTAACGCTACATAGTTTGGCTTCTGTTTAGCTCTGTAGCAAGTGAATTATCTGAAATTACTTTCCAGCTTTGCTATTTATTTATTTTTTACTCTTGTGCCTTACAAGGAACACACAACAATTATTTATAAGGCATCTCACAATGCAATCCCAAACAGAGTTACATCCTTCTATGAGCTTTGACTTCAATGGACTTATGGTATAACTCTGCTTAGGATTGTTCTATGTATGCACCGTACAAAAAATTATGTTAAAAGATTATCATTGCCTGCACATTTACATTCTGGAAAGACAAAAAATGTAATACTAATTAATAATTAATAGTTAATAATAATTAATAGTTAATCATAAGAGTTTTAAATGATCCTGGTCCTTGAGCAGAAAGAAGAAATATTTCCCTGGTATTGAAAACCTAAGGATTGGTCACATCTGGTCACAGAGCCAACAAGAGCCAACAAGAGGGGTGGTGATCTTGGACCTGGTTCTGATCAGGGCTCAAGGGATGTAGAGGTTGTTGCACCAGTTGGGAACAGTGACCACAGTGCTATTAAGCTCAACATTCATGTCAATGGAAAGTTACCCCAACTTCTAAAACTGTAACATACCATTTCAAAAGAAGCAACTTTACTAAAATGAGAGGAATAGTTAAAAGGAAGCTGAAAAGGAAACACAAGAGAGTAAAATCCCCAGAGAATGCTTGGAAGCTTTTAAAAACCAAACTCATTGAGGCCCAGATAGCATGCATTCCCCAGGTTAGGAAAGGCACTGCCAAATCTAAAAGAATGCCTGCATGGTTAACAATGCAAGTCAAGGAACAAGGAAGCTATACAAAGCAAAAAGACTTCTTTTCAAAAGTGGAAGATTTGCCTCAATGAATTGAACAAAAGGGACCACAGGTTCTGGCAAAAAAAAAAAGTAAGTCAATAGTTTGAGAATTTGAGGAGCAGGTTGCTAAAAACATCAAGACAAGCAATAAACATTTCTTTAAATATATATGGGCAGGAAACTAGCCAGAGAAGCAGTTGGGCCTTTGGATGAACAAGGAATAAAGGGATTGTTAAGGCAGGATGGGGAGATGGCAGAGAAGTTCAATGCATTTTTTGCTTCTGAGTTCATTGCGGAAAGTGTGGGGGAATGTGCCCATGCCAGAGCCACTATTTTCAGGAAGGGAGTCCAAAGAATGAGTCAATTTGAGGACATGGCTTTTGGTCCTGGTTTGGGTAACTCCTCATCAATCTTCTTTCTCTGGATTGGTTTGCTCCGATCTAGACAAGTGGGAGGAACATAATTTGGAGTAAATATAACTTTAATTGGGTATCTTGGTCAAAGTAACACAATTACACATTAGGTTTGTGAAAAGTACCTGTTTTTATTTTTGTTTTTCATTATATAAATGCTTGCCCTTTCATTTCTTTTTCATACGGATTCCTTATCTTCTAGTCTGTATCTTGGTTAGGGCAATAAAGTTACTTGCTGGTAAAGTGCTTATCCCCCTTTATCTTTCCTGTATCTATGGCTTATTGTATAAAATTGGGAGCCAGGTATATCACAAACTAAAAAATTCTTTTTTGCCCTTGAACTTGTGTTTTGGCTGTACATGTGTAGCAGACACTCTTGTGTAACAGGCCTAATAAAGGTACTTATTTAGGTAGCAATAGCACCCTCTAATAGGGTTTCCAACCTCCAGGGAGTGGCTAGAGATCTCCTGGGGTTACAACTGATCCCCAGGTGACAGAGATCAGTTCACCTGGAGAAAATGGAAGGTGGACTGCATGGCATTATGCCCCGTTGAAGTCCCTCCCCTCTCCAAACCGTGCCCTACTCAGGCTCCCTCCCCCCCCCCCAATCTCCAACCACATATTTCCCAACCTGGAGCTTGCATCCCTACCCTCTAATCATCCACTTTTCACACTTTCCTCAGCCTCAACATATACTTTCTCAAACCTTGGTCTCACTATATCCCAGGTCTCAGTACTGTTCCCATATTTGCCTAGAGCCTTGCAATTTGTCAAATGATCCCTTGCATACAGTTGGTGCATGTCAGCTCTTCATGCTCAGATTAACACCTTAGTCAGCAGTTTCTTTAACACAGCAGTGAATGGTGGTGGGAAAACAGTTTCTCCTGTATGCTGAGGCTTCCCCGAGTGGATTGGGACAGTCTGGAAACTAGTTCTCATGTGCCTTCCTGACCACACACAATATCATTATGTTAAAACAAATAGGTGAAAACTAATTGCACAACTACCATATGCAGTTCTGCCCCAAGCCATAATGTCAACAGCCTTTATCCTGTGAATGTTTTCAAACCAATTGGCGAACACTGATTCCTTACTCTGATTTTGTTTTTGTTTTTTAAATCTACAAACCCCCAAGTGAGTGACTTGTAATTAGGAGCTGAGACAAATCAATCCTTAACATCAATAGGTATTTGTAAGTGAGATTAGATATGGGCAAATGCGCAAAGGATTACATGGTCTCTAAAGGAAGCAGGTAAGTATGGCTTGCAGTCTCTGGTTGCAGTCCTATGTAAACTTACATGGGAATACATCCCATGGAATAAAATGGAACTTATTTCTAAGTAAACATGCATAGGAATGAACTGTCAGTTACTCAGAATATACACACTACCAATCATAACAGGAGCTATTGACTTTGAGTTGCTAGTAAAGTTGAAAATAACACCTCATTTGTTAAAAATGATGTTGTTTCTTTACTATCTGTTAGAGTGCTTAAGCAATGACCATGTTACCGTGTATGGTTAGAAGCTACCTGTGCCACAGAGTGAATTTGGCCACTTCCTAATCCAAGGTCAAATCCACACTGAAATTGTCCGAGTTTAAGGAGGCTACCTTCCTTGTGCTTCCCCTGACTCCTGAAGCCTAAAGAGCTGCTGAGTTAGTTTCCATTCCATTGTAAAGGTAATGTGCCACACAATGGCTATAAAGGATCTTTGACACATTGGAAAGGTGCCTCTACAAACTTGGAATGAACCCTGAGAATCTGGAAGAAACATTCAAAAGCAAAAGTGTCCTTTCTTTCTAGGCTTGAAAAGAGAAGAAGGCCAGATGTGTCCACCTTCCAAAGCGGCCATTTTCTCCAGGAGAACTGATCTCTGTCCATTGGAGATCAGTTGTAATAGTGGGAGATCTCCAGCCTCCATAGGCAGGCTGGCATCCCTAGATATACCACTTGACTGGATGAAGGAAGGGAGTTGGTAGTTCTGAGTCCTGGGGATATTTTCAAATAAATTAAACAAAGGGAGGCATTCAGGTGAGGAGGTGATGGGTTTGGGGGCAATTTTGGTCTAATCAGAAGAATGAAACTTAGACGGGCAATTCATATAATCTAAAGTGGTTTATCCAAGACAGATGAAATGGTAGTGTGGTAGAAATGGTAATGTGGGGAAGGTATTTTCCTTGGCCAGTACAAATACCACAGGTTCCTTTATGAATAAAGACACAGATTAATTACCGAGAGGTGTTGATTAATGATCTAATGGCCAGATACTGGTTTAGATAAAGCTTCTCTCCTAGGACAGCCTAATTAATTCTAGTTCAGAAGATTGAACTAGGCACAGTTCTACTCTTCTACCTTTTATCTTAAAAATAGCTAGAAACCCAGCAAGAAACCCTGTTATTTACATACCTTATGAGACATGCAGAGAGGAGCTGGTCCAGGCTTCAAGATGGAGGTGGGAATGGAAGAAAAGGACAGTACAAAATGGATGCTCACTTTTCAGATAGTAGTAGAAGTCCACCCAACTTGAACATTAAATTCATTTTATATTGCAGTTGGGAAGTACATGGTGGAACTTTTATAAAGTCACAAAAATACAGCTGAAGATGGGCCTTTGTCCCTCTGAAAAACTAATCCAAAAACTTTCTACATAAATCCTCAAAGATTTCCATGGGGGGGGGGGAGAAGAAAAACAGAAAAAGGCTATAGAAAAGTTGCAAGTAAAACCATTAAAAATCTGCCATTTTATTATTATCCTTTCTCATTTAAAAAAACATAGATGATCTCCTCATTTAACTTGGAAGATTGTGTTTGGCAACAGGCAGGAGTTTGGAAAGAAAAACAGATGCCATTTAAAGATTTTTTTTGATTGTTGCCAGGTTAGGCTAGATGGAGGAGAGTTCTATATTTGAGTTAATCAGTCTCGGGTGTGAAGGAGTTTCTGGAGGCCAAGGACAATAGGGATTTCCGGAGGCCAGGGACAACAGGCCTTTAATATGCTCTTTGGAGCATTCCAGCTGGTAAGCTACTGCTATGTGGGAGCATTTAGAAGAATCTCCTGCTAGTTAAGAAGCCCTTGTTTTGATCTCAAGCTGGATCATTTTATTTATTTTATTCCATTTATACTTCACCTTCACCTGGCCAGCTAGGCTCAGGGTAGCTTCCAACAATAATTTACAATACAATTACAATATAAATATCAAACTAAAACATTAAATTTAAAACTTATGTCCAGTTAAACCTAATAAGATGGCATCCTATCTACATATCATAAAATGAAGAGAAGAATAACTCTGTGGTGAGTGTGGTCTAAGATGGATATGGAGGCCTCTAGCAGCTAAGTCAGAGAATCTTTCTGGGGTGTGCAAATGTGGTGGTTCCTGTAGAGGGCCTCAGTTGCAACACCATCTTGTGAAAGTTTCAGTCATGAGTAGACCTGAACTGTGGGCCTTCTGTCCCTTGAGCCATTGTATCTCCTTAGCAAACCAGAGGCCTTATTAGGTTATAGTAGCTTCACTGGCCTTTTGCCTTTCCCCACTCCTCCTAGCTGTGATGTCTCATTGGCCTTTCCAGTTCCTTTATAAATGTCCAGTAAGAGCCTTCATTCAACAAAGTACTTAGTGATTCCATAGTGTTGCCAACGTCCAGGTACTAGCTGGAGATCTCCTGCTATTACAACTGATCTCCAGCCGATAGAGATCAGTTCACCTGGAGAAAATGGCCGCTTTGGCAATTGGATTCTATGGCATTGAAGTCCCTCCCCTCCCAAACCCACCCTCCTCAGACTCTGCCCCCAAAACCTCCCACCAGTGGCGAAGAGGGACCTGGCAACCCTAAGAATCCAGTTCACACTCCCCGGCCCTGCCTAGATTCCTAACTCTGAAGTCTTTCTCTGTTTCCTTAAACACACACCAAATTGTTGGTATTATATTATGAAAATAAGGTGCAATCCCTTGGCATCAGGGGCAGGAATCTTCAGCATCCCAACCTGTAATGTATCTTTTCAGGACTTTTGACTCTTCCTTCAAATCTGTAACAGGCAAAATCCAATATAGGCTTCTGAAAGGACCCCGGAGCTCTGTTGTTAGATTGGCACTGTGTGCCATGATTACTTTGGCGATGCCTCAAAAGACAGAGCAGAGGTAATATTTGAAGAACTGCTTGAAGAAGTCAAAGGTGATGATTGTAAAGAGGTGACTTTTTTTTTCATGGTCATCTCAGTTCTTCTGGCTTCTTGGTATGACCACAATCGTCCACAGTAGATTTTTTTTCCTTCAGGAGAATGGTCTCCCTTCAATTTTCTTTTTTCACCACCCCGTCCATAAAGAAGGTAACTATAAAGAGTCTCTATTTCATTTTGGTTAGAAATATTTTGTGTATAATGGAATCTCATTTTCATTCACATTTTCTTTTCTTTCTTTTTTTGCCAATACTCACAAGCTGCTGTATAAACTACTGCACAATAACAGGAAGTCATTTTTTAAATCATCAGGTAGTGTTATAAAGAAAATGTTGACGTAAAATTCTTGATACAATTGAGAGGCTCAGTACTTTTCTTATCCAGAAAGACAGGTATTGTTTACTTTTTAAAAGGCCTCTTCTTTTTTGTAAGAAGAGAACCACAGAAACCACAAGTCTTAAGAGAACAGAGCCTGTTCTCTTATTTACATAAGGAAGCCACAGTAGCTTGTCAGTTACTTCCCTATCTGGGTGGTTCTCTCCAAGTCCCAGGAACTATTTTAATTAAAAGACTTTTATAGCAAAATACATTTACATATAATACAGCCAATCCGCAGCAAATTTGCTCAATCAATCTCTCACTTTGATTATTGTATCTTATATAGTAATCATTAATTATATTGCTTGACTCAGGACCTGTTTACTGCCAGTGTTTTATTATTACAAGATGCCACTAGTTCATCTACTTGCAACATAGCAATTTCTGGTTATACTTGTGCCAGCTTTGGTGTGCTTCTTCAAGTTTTGTTTCTAACTGTTGATTTCTGAGTTTAGCTTTCCAAGGTTATTTATTAAGTTTGGATGCCTAACCAGAGGTTTCTAAAATACATTCTTACACTGTCATCACTAGGATTGCCAGGTCCCTCTTCGCCACTGGAGGTTTTTGAAGCAGAGCCTGAGGAGGGCAGGGTTTGGGGAGGGGAGGGACTTCAATGCCGTAGTCCAATTGCCAATGCAGTCATTTTCTGCAGGGGAACTGATTTCTATCGGCTGGAGATCAGTTGTAATAGCAGGAGATCTCCAGCTTGTACCTGTAGGTTGGCAACCCTAGCCATCACTCTTTCAATTTCTAACACTTTCTCCAGGGCCGGATTTAGGTTTGATGAGGCCCTAAGCTATTGAAGGTAATGGGGCCCTTTATATGTCCAGCTGTCCTTTGTCAACAACAAATTTTCACTGTTTTTTGTGTTGATTATATGCTATATGGTAATTTATGGACGTAATAGGTATCTAAAACCATTTACAAAACACAAAACACTGTTGCTGTATGTAGGTTTTATTTTATTTGTTTTTTATCTTATATTTTGGAAATGTACATCCAGGTTTTTTTCCCTTTAAATCTTTTGGGGGGCCTCAAGAGAGTGGGGTCCTAAGCTATAGCTTGTTTAGCTTATACGTAAATCCGGCACTGACTTTTTCCTAAACATACTAACAGTTAAACCTCACATAATGCTGGGGATATGTGCTTGGTTCCCCAGATGTGTAAATGAGTTGCAAGTAGGCTTGACAGGTCTCCTGTTATTGCAAGAGGCCTCCCACAGGTAAGCTTCATTGCCCACTGCCACTCCAAGCAGAGGAAAACAAACAAACAGCAACATCACTGAAGTCACTACGTCACTTCTGGGTACAACCTGGAAGTGACAAAGGGTAGCTCTAGGAGCTGCTGGAAACTCTATGGTTCTGTTGGAGACATCAGTGACATCATACCCACCAACCCCATGTTGCCCCCCCAGTCCTCCTGCCTGTTGCCATGTGCAGCCTAGCAACCCTAGCTGTAAGTCAGCTGCAAAAATGGGGTGCTGCGTGAGAAGCTGCGTCTGGAGTCTTTCCTAGGGAATGCCACCAAGTTCCAAGTGCCCTTCCCCCCCAAAGCCTTTGCCACATCCCAAGCAAGGCTTCTACCCCCTCCTACCCCAGCCACAGGAAAATTGGTTCCTGGTACTACCCTCATCTCTCACACACCGCCTCTCTTTTGCTGCCTCTCCCTTTCTCAGGCCACTGAACAGGTAATCATTGCCACCTATACAACCAAGCCACTTGCCCACAAACTCTATGCTGATTCTCCAGTGGAACCCACAGAAGAAACCTCAGCAGCAACCACAGTGAAAAGCCTGCACCCAAGAGGCAGACCTGGCTTAAGTGACTCTCCATTTGGCTGGACCCTATGAGGCCCTTCTCCAGCCTTGTTTCCAGCTCCCATTGGGGTGGGAAATGGTCTACTTGAATAAACCACTGAGAGTGCCCAGGGCTTTCTCCCTTCATCTGTTATTGCTGGTTGCTTCAGCAATAGTCTTTTGCTAAAATCAAAACCTCCCTAGAGGCTTCCCAAATGTGTTATTTTAGGTTTTCAAAAAGTTTCTAATTTTTGCTGGCATAAATTCTCCTTGCAATAAATCCGAAAGTGTAAAGTTCATCTGTGCTGCATAGACAATAAATGTATTTCCCCTGGTAATTAATGTAGAAATCTTCCATGATAGGTCCAAGCATCCTCAGGCATACCATTGTAGGTGTTATCAGAAATGATTCTGGGATGAGTGCCAGCTATTTCCCTTTGCAGAAATAGATGTTTTCATTGTAAGATATTTAAGTCCTACAGCAGTTTAGGAAGGGCACCATTGATTTGTAATGGAATACTTCATAACTTTTTAAAAGAGCAACGGAGGTTGTCAAAACAGTTCAAACCTGCAGTTTAACATGTTACATTCCCTGCAAATTGTTTAAAAGAAAACATTGGTGACATCTGTCAATGGTTTTCACCGGGAAAGCCTGTCACTAAGCCTAACCAGAGTTTTATGTATCAGCACTACAATGAGAACCTATATATTTTACTCATGACTTATATGAATTATGCTTGAAAGAAGTAAAGAAATCTGAGTCCTTGAAAGCACCTAGTGACTTCCAAATCTGAAGTACTGGCAGGATGTTCAGACTGTTATTTCTACTTATTACCTATTCGCTCCAGGATCAGAAGATCATGCCTATTATCTTAGGTGCTGTGGAACACAGGCAGGATGGTGCTGCTGCAGTCGTCTTGTTTGGGGGCTTCCTAGAGGCACCTGGTTGGCCACTGTGTGAACAGACTGCTTGGGTTGATGGGCCTTGGTCTGATCCAGCAGGGCTTTTCTTATGTTCTTATGCTCTTACTTTTGTACATGAGCATTTTTTTTTTTACTCCTGTGGTGAGCAATTTATTTTAGGTTTCTTAGAGTGCTTGATATTTATCTGGTGCTGTGTACACAACACTGTCGTTGTCTGCTATGCACACATGGTCATTTCTTCTGGTGTCCCATGGTTTCTGGTTAAACCAGTGTTGCAAGTTTCTATATCAGTTTTAAACAGTACCAGGGGAAACGATGAAACTAGCCTATAGCAATGTTTCTAGCAATGGACAAGACACAATTCTGTTTGACTGTAGCAGACTCCTCATGGATAGAACCCATTAAAGGTCATGCATGCACCCAGACACCAGGCTCAAAGAACTATTGTTGAAAGTTACTTAAATTATTTTCAAGATTTGAACAATGAATGCTTATCCACATATACAAATAAGTACATGCATAGCCTCCTTAAAAATAAGAAGTCTCCTTCTCCACCAGCAAATGTCCACCATTTAGGAATACCAGGAAGGATCCTTCTTTCCTTCTTTATTCTCTGCTCTTATGACAACAGTCTTGAGCACAAGCAGTTCCAACAACAGAACAAAGAATAAAACAACAGAACAGAATAAAAAAGGAGTAACAACAATAATAACAATAAATACACCTATGACAACTAGGGCATCAGGTTACTCAGATCTATCTAATTGTTCGATTTGATTACATGGGGAAAAACTTGGCAGCTGCCAGGGTGATATTATGATTCCAGCCAAAAGGGTCTGTAGTTTACAATGGGTTGGAATCCTAACCAGATCCTTTAGAAAGGGAGAGACAAATATAGTTCTATACCTATGACATTTACCAGGAAGGATCCAAAGATTTCTGTCTGCCTGTGCAGACTTTGAGATCAGGGTCCTGGCATGGCAGCCCTTCATTTGTGATATTTATTTATTTATTTCAAACATTTCTATGCTGACTTTCCACCCAGTTCAGGGCCTCTAAGGCAGCAAACATTAAAGTTTTCAAACATTAAAAAGCATTTAATATACAAACACACACATACACATATTTAAAACAATTAAAACATGTAAAAGCACACAAATAAGGCTAGTAAGAGTTATTGATATGACACTGAGAGATATGTTACTTAAACAAAAAAAAAAGTTTTCAAAAAACCTATCTAGCCATGTCCAAATGTTTGGGCGCACCTAAAATAGTTTTTTCAATCCTGGTTCCTTTAGGGTTGAAATTGACTACAGCTCAGATTCTTTGCAGTTCAGTCTAGTCAAGTCTAGTCAAGTCACGTTCAGTGCTTTAAAGCCTTGGGGGAAAGCCCCACTTAAGATGGCAATGAGGCTCCTTTCTTCATCGTTACAACCGTACACCTATCAAGTTCCCAGTGATGGATCAGGACTAGCAATACAGCAGCATTAAGCATTACCATTCTACCTCCAAAATAACTGTCCACAGACTGAGAAAGTGTGAAAGGAAAGTGGTCTTTCATAAGCCGTCATTGTTGCAAGCAACAGTCTGAAAATGGTTGCCTATATTCTGGTTTGGCTTTGAATCAGGAATTTCCTTTGGATTCTTGATTTTAAGGACTTTATACGACTCTTGGCGGACACATAGCACAGAGGGGGAAATGCCTTTGGAAGATTTGGTAACGTCTCTGCATCATATAGCACTGTGGGTCAATCCTTTTTAATTGCTCAGACTTGACTTGTTCATGAACCCGTGATGTGGTGACCTGAACAACACAGTATAATATTCAACATGGCATTTCTATTTTCATTTGTTCTTATTTCATGAAAGCATTTCCCCCTTCTTTGGCACTTAAGTATAGATTAATGGTCTGTAGCCAAGCACACTCTCAAAAATGTCAAACTTAATTGAAAAAAGAAAATCACAAAAGAAAAAGTTATGCACCATAACTCCTTTGCATTCCCCTTCTAGAAGCTCTGCAAATTCTTCTGGTTCATTAATCAAATCTAAGCGAGGAGGCTAAATTATCAGTTTTCCCCCCACGTCTACTGCTATCCTGCCCAGAGTCACTGGGCACCATCTGTTACAAATTAACACCCAAGCAATCATCCTGGATACTGACCACCAAACTGCAAAAGGTGGACAGTGAACATCAAGAATGGTTTGCTTCAATAAGGATGAATAAATTTGGGATAAAAATACAAGTGCACAAAATGCTATATAATGGTACGTTCGTGCCCACATTCTGCTACTTGATTTTACCCTGCTTTTTAAACTTAGGCTGTATTGTACATCAAAAGGAATATTGTTTAATCCCAGTGTGATTTTTATGGCTCCCCCCCAAACAACAACAACAACAACAAAATCCTGGAAATTGTAGCTTTGTAAAGCTGTGAGAATTCTGTTAGAAATCCTTGCTAGATAGGCATATGAATTTTTCTGATCGCAAAGTCCCCCTCTGTGCTGATCAGAGAGAGAACAGGAGTTACTGCCTATATAGAATCCAAGCCATTCACAAGCTGGTGAGCTAGCAACTCAAGCTCCTTTTTTCCTTCCACTACTGAGCTAGCAACTCAGTCAGATGGTGTAAACAACTCTTTGGAAAGACAGACATCAGTACAGGCAACTTTTGTGGCAGGACCTGTCTGAAGCGCCACAGAAAATGCCCTTGTCGGTGACCTATCTACTGAGTCACTCTCCCCTTATTAAAATATTGTCGAAGGCTTTCACGGTCAGAGTTCATTGGTTCTTGTAGGTTATCCGGGCTGTGTAACCGTGGTCTTGGAATTTTCTTTCCTGACGTTTCGCCAGCAACTGTGGCAGGCATCTTCAGAGTAGAGACACTGTCCTTCAGTGTTACTACTCTGAAGATGCCTGCCACAGTTGCTGGCGAAACGTCAGGAAAGAAAATTCCAAGACCACGGTTACACAGCCCGGATCTCCCCTTATTGTTCCTCCCTCTGACCTTTCTGAATTCTAAACCAGACAGTTACAGGCCAGAATAATGGCAAAAAAAAAAAAAAAAATCTGAATATTACCTTTTTAGCTTGGATTAGAAAAAATAGCCATATTAATTAATTGGGCATTTTCAATGCAGTTATGGCCATATTGTTTTCTTATTTGTTATAAACAATTTCCACTGAATATCATCCATCCCTTCTTCTTACCTGTGTTAAATTCTGAGGGGGCCTTTTCTTTCCTAGTCAGACCAGAAACTTGAGACTTCCTTGTGATGATAGCCCACTCCCTATAGGATAGAGACATAAGCAAGTCCAGCCTGCTTGTGAAAGGAATTGGCACAGGAATCAGCTTTCTTCAACCCACTTTCAGTAGATGAAAACCACAATCTCAGCAATTTACTTTTTAAAAAGCCCCTTATACAATATTTCTAGGAGATATGGTCCTATAATAGTGCAGTTGTTGATTATTGTTGATAAACATTTAAATTTATAATAAGTGGCCACAACGCACCAGTCATTCCTCAGAATGTGTATTATCATAAACCGAAACTGGAGTCATCCCTATCACAATGCTTCCAAAATTATTTTCTCTAAATGATAAAATCAAAGCAAGGAAAGGAATGAACAGGAAATTCATCTGGGAATCACAAGTATTTCTTAATCAATACTATAGCTGGTGCTATTTTGATCAATAAGAGCTTCTTACTTGTGCCAGAAGGTTCTCTGTATGTCCTGAAAGTAATTGTATTTACGAGGCTCCATGAGATGTGATTGCCATGAATCAAGGCAGTTTGTAGAATTCATGCAAGCTCCTGTTTAAAACTGTTATAAAGAACTGTAGGATGGCATCAAATCTATTTTCAAGAAAGTAGGTCAGAATCCACAGATATTATTTAGAAAAGGAAAATTACAGGGAGCATCTCTCAGACATTATCAAGGGGATCAATCAGTCCTTCAGTTCATAAACCTCTTCTCTCCCACTTCCCTCCCCCATAACTACAAAAAGAATCTTTATCAATATTGGGGAGCTATGTGTTAATCCATAAAATACCATTAATAATTTATACAGTGGTGATAGGTATTTAAAGTTGTTTTTCAACAATTATTTGAAAACAAAATTAAGTACACATCTTTCTAAGCTTTAGAATAGATGACAGTGTATGTTGTTTTCAAAGAAAGTCCCAGTACTTAATGCCCCAACATTCTTCATTGTTATTCTAGCTCTACATGCATCTATCTTCCTTCAGGCCTTAAGCTTTGCTGTTTATCAAACAAATCAGCAAATAAGTCAAAGCATAAGTCTAAACTGAATCAGCCTTATCAGCCATAGTGGGAAATAGAATTCCGCTATTTTATGGCATACTGTACCATTCAAGCAAAGTCTTTATCCAAATCAGATTAAGCATTAAGAATGGGTCACATGGATGTAAATGATGAAGAAAGGTAAAGAACTAGATTTGGGTGAAGGTTGGGGGAAGAAGCCAAATATCCAATCTACTTTGCCTCATGCACTGTTTGCAGAATTTCATTATATCGGGAAAAGATCATGTTGCTGGAAATTTACTAACAGTAATCTGGCAGCCTTTTAAAGCCTCCTCTATAATAAAAAGAAACCATGTTTATAGATGTTCATGTATTCACATGAGAACAAAGCTCCTTGTTGCTTGAGGAGGAAAATGAAAAGAACATGAGGAAAACTCTTTGTAGTATTCCAATGTATGACAAATTGGGCTGAAAACAGTGAAATGCACAGTCAGCAGAAAGAACATCAGTGGTGGACTGCAGCAGTTCTGGCATAGAGTCCAATGGGACCTATATGGTTCCTTTTCACCATAGAGCTTAAATGGGAGTGGTGCTGTTTTTGGTGCAAATGAACAATTTCTGGCCCATTGTCATTACATGCTTAGAATATGTGTTTATTGGTAATAGATTTACACCTCCCCCCCCCACAAATATACTAATGTGCAGTCACAAAGTATGCACACTCCAACCACCGAAGACTTAATCTAAAGTTAAATGCTCCGTGTTGTCTTTATGGAAAGACAATCAGCATATCTAAGATGCCCCAGCCAACCAATGTCAGAATTTGATATGGTGTTAAAAACTCCTCTGAATACCACTAATTCACAAGTCTTTATTTTTCACAGCAAAGCACTCATGCTTATTATTGTATTAAAGGAATGCTACTGGTTAAATCAAGCAGTGAATATAAATAGCTGTATTACTGCCATTGGGCATTAGTGTTTATTTAGCAGATATGAGTCATGCGTGCGCCTTTGATCGGCTTGTGAATATGCCATTGCTGGTTTTGTATGAAAAGGCTATTTGCAAAGGATGCAAGAATATCAGATAACTTTGACATGAAATTAATAAACTTTGGACCATTTCCAGCTGATTCTATAACTCAGCAGCCCAGGCATTTCTGAAAAGTTTCATGCGGCTCAGTGAACGCTCAGTTTCACATATAAATGGGGAATTACTTGGCCAAAGTTGAAACCTTTTGGAAAATTAGTTAACATCTCGACAGGTATCGAATGATAGGTCTGAGCCAATGTTGTATTAACATCACTTTATCTTGTCACCAGAGAGGACAAAGATGATCAAGGGCAGTACTGATTTACTTGTGATTAATTTTAGTCCAGAGCATGAAATCTGAGAGTGAAATTTGTTTATGCATAATTAGGTATGCAACTGAAAATAATGAAAATCAGTAGCGTATTTTGATTGACTACAATGGACACAAGATATCAGTGTAGCATTATTGTAGCTTTTTTTTCTTTTTAAAGAACATAAAAAGAGCTCTGCTGGATCAGACCAGTGGTTTATCTAGTCCAGCATCCTGTCTCACACTATGGACAGGTAGTTATTCTGGATGACTAAGAACAAGGCACAGAATTGGAGGCCTTCTCCTGATGTTGCCTCCTGGCACTGGTATTCAGAGGTTTACTGCCTCTAAACGTGGAGGCTCCCTTTAGTCACCATGGCTAGTAGCCACTGACAGACCTATCCTCCACGAATCTGTCTAATCTAATTAAAGGAGCAAGCTTTTAAATATATTTTAAACAATAATTACACTCCTTGTTTTAACCAAAATTTTCTCTTTTTGGTGAACTGAGGAAGTAGAGATCAAATGTATGGTCATACCTGCATGGACACTAATTGAGTGCTCATCATCAGAGATAGTTCTATTTTGCAGATCGATGTTGCACCTTCTCTGTAGAAAAGCATTTGTATTTGAATGAGGTGATAACACCAGTATTTCTCTGTTAATAGAGCTGGGGTGGCTCATGCACAATTGAAAGTCACTATTTTATATCTATCTGCCCGTCTCGTGAAGAATAACCAGTAGTCAATGAAAATGGATCCTCCATGCCCTTAAGGTAATGGTAAAGGTCCCCTGTGCAAGAACCGGGCCATTCCTGACCCATGGGGTGATGTCACATCCCGATGTTTACTAGGCAGACTTTGTTTATGGGGTGGTTTGCCAGTGCCTTCCCCAGTCATCTTCCCTTTACCTCCAGCAAACTGGTACTCATGTTACCGACCTCGGAAGTATGGAAGGCTGAGTCAGCCTTTAGCCAGCTAACTGATCCCATGTTGGGTCTTCCTCTACAATACAAACTCCACTACAATACAACAAACAATAAGTATTAACTAACAAAGTTTCCTGGGCAAAAGGCAGCACCTCTACATTGCACTGCTTCAGCAGTCAAAGGGGTGGGCTGAGCAGGTGGAAAAGCTCAGTCTGGATCAGGGGTGTCAAACCAAAGGCCCACGGGCTGGATTTGGTCCCTTGAGAGCTCTTATCCGACCCATGCACCAGCCGAGGCAGCCCCCCCCCCCACATACTCTCAATCTGGTCTGGTGAGGCATGGCCCAGCCCGACAAAGTGACATTTATGTCATATCCAACCCTCATAACAATTGAGTTTGACATCCCTGGTCTAGATGGCAAACTCTCCCCTGGCAAAATTATATGAACTGTCTTTAGAGAAGGCCCATGTTGCCTAAAGGTCATTTCAACTATGAAACTCAGTGGAACTTACATTTTTTAAAAAATGTAATTGGGGTGAGGGTACTGAACAAACTCTTTAAAACCTGCAGTACTATGGCTACATCATATATCTGTGAAAAAAATGTTTCTTGTTCGAGATGGTTACTCCATATATTTTACAAGAAATGCCTTCATATAAAGAAAGACTTGTTATGGGATGTGAAGGGGTTGCATGGCTGGCTGGTGTTTAGGCACTGGACTGGGTAAAATAGTACGTGGTTATGCAGTGATTGTTTCCCTCCCACTCCTGAAATCTCTTTTTGTTCCTTCTGCTCTCACAAAACCGTGCTTGAATCCTGACTTTATATTTCCTCCCTCCCCAAGAATTTCCTTTTCTAGAATATCAGTACAGTCTCACAGAGGTGAGTGCAATCTTTCTGTCCAGTCGACTCCTTTCTGAATGCATATATGTTTTTGCTCATAATCAAAAGTGGATGCAATAGGAGGCATTCCATCATTCCATTAGTCTTTCTTGCCTCTTTTCAGGAAATAGCACTCCAACAATTTTCCTATATCTCTGTAGAATATTGATATTTCTCTGTTGCAATATTAAAACATTGGTTGAACCTTGCATTATTTGATTTGTTTGGTAAAACTTGTGTAGATTAGTGTGCAGACAGATAAAACAGTCTGCCTTACTTCAGAAATTGGAAGTCAGTTCATGTTTTTAAAGGTGCATACTTATAATGTTTTCTGATTTTACCAAAAAATACTATAGTAAACACTGGGCAACCCAGATTGCTGCTTGGCTTTTGAAACATAGTGCTAGTAGCTTTTGTGTGTGTGTGCGTGTGTGTGTGTACCTTCATGCCACAGCTGACTTATGGCAACCCCATAGGGTTTTCAAGGAAAGAAGGAGGAAGATTTAGCTTTGTATATCCTGTTTTTCTTTACCTTTAAGGAGTCTCAAAGCGGCTTACAATCACCTTCCCTTCCCCTCCCCACAACAGACACATTGTGAGGTAGGTGGGGCTGAGAGAGTTCTGAGAACTGTGACTAGCCCAAGGTCATCCAGCAGGATTCATGTGGAGGAGAGGGGAATCAAACCCGGTTCTCCATATTACAGTCCACCGCTCTTAACTACCATGTCCCACTGCCATATATGCAATGGAACAGCAGGAGTTCATGCACCCTACCATACATAAGCAGGATGTATGGTTGTAACCTGAAATGTGCATATAACCAGTTCCCATAATCTGCCCACCAAATTTCGTGGAAGTGCATACAGATGTACTTTGTATCTCTGAATCACACAATATGTTTGCTTATTGCCCAATGGTAGATTTTCATATTTTTGGAATTTACTGTTAGGGAACTGACCTGCAGATGTTTCTTCTGGATACTTTCTTCATGGAGATGGCTGCTCACAAGAACAGTGAGTTGAGAATGCATGGCCTTTAAACTCAGTAATTTCCACAAATAGGAAAGCACATTTCAAAGATTAAAGAAATCACTGCAGTCAAGATCTGTGACCTATGGACCACCCAATATGACAACTCTTTTTTTTTTTATAAGATTTTATTTGTATAAATGAGAGGGTACAGGAAAAAAAAGGGGAGGGATAAATCGTTATAAATATAAAAACAATACAGTATTATGAAATAAGCTCAATTGTATATTAAGAGACATTATCTATACAGCAATAAAAGAAAAAAGAGTTAATACAAGGTGTCATTCAATCAATTATTCTGCTTATGTTGATGCTCTATTGTGTGAAAGTCTAAAATTTACTCAGCAATTGTTTAAAGCTAATTAGTTAATACATAACCAACGTATTACATTCAATTAACTAAAGTTCATATAAGTATAGAATGACATCCACTTAATGACAAATTGCTCTGTAGATTCACTAGATTTTAGGTTTAACTCGAAAGTCATCTTAGCCATGCTGGCGTATTCCAATAGCTTTTCTTTCCAGTCTTCTATTTCAGGTATGTAAGTTTGTTTCCAAGTTCTAGCAAGAACCGTCCTAGCTGCAGTAGTAGCATATTTAAAAACATCGTGAGATTTCGAGGAGAAGTTTGGTGGCACTATACTGAGTAGATAGAATTTAGGATCAAATGTAAATTTGGTATTTAACATCAACTGAAGTTCTTGATGAATTTTTCCCCAATATATTTGTAACTTTGGACATGTCCACCAGACATGAAAGTAGGAACCGTCCGTGTCTTGACATTTCCAACAGGCGCCTCTTTTTCCGGGAGTAGTCATCTGGGAGAGCATATTAGGAGTCAAATACCATCTGTAAAATGTTTTATACCAATTTTCTTTAACTTCTTGAGAAACGGTGTATTTCAATTCGGAAGTACAAAGTTTTTCCCATAAATCCATATTAATCATTTGTCCAAAGTTTTGCATCCATTTTATCATATTGGTTTTCACTTGTTCTTCTTCTGTTTCGTATTTTAAAAGAAGCTTGTAAATTTTTCCTAATAAATGTGAGTCATTTTTAGATATTATCTGCTCAAATTCAGTTAATTCATGAAATGGCTGAGGATAGGAACAGTCTTTTTGTAAATTGGACCTCAGTTGTAGGTAAGTCAGCCAGTTCAATTTTTGAAATTTTTCTTGAAGATTGATCAAGGTCTTAATTTCTCCTGTGGGCTCTATCATTTGATTGTAAGTAAGATGGACACCCGGTTTTAATTTAACGTTATCATGATAAGCTTCAACTGGCGACATTATGGATGGTGGAGAAGGACTTATTCTCTTTTTATATTTTTTCCATATTTTCAATAGCGCTATTTTAACATCGCAATCTTCTGATGCTTTGTCTTTTTGAATTTTTGTTGTGGAGTCCCACAGAACTTTGTGAAAACCTTGTCCAAGGTCCGCTCGTTCTAGAATAACATGTCTGGTTTTAGGATATTTTATCCATTCTGTAATCCAAGTTAGACAGGCAGCATGATAATATAATTTGAGATTAGGTAATGCTAATCCTCCTCTTTTCTTTTCGTCTTGTAACACTTTGAATCTGATTCTCGGTTTTTTCCCGTTCCAAACGAATTGGTTGATTTGTTTTTGCCAACTTTCTATTGTTCTGTCTGGAATATCAATCGGCAGAAACTGGAATAAAAAATTCAATCTAGGAAGTACATTCATCTTTATCGCCGATATCCTTCCCAACCATGAAATGTTCATTTTTGACCATAAACTCAAGTCCCTTTCTATTTTTCCCCAGATTTTCAAATAATTTGACCTTAAAAGTGTCTTGTTTTGTGAGGATATATTAACTCCCAGATATTTAACTGGTTCCTTGGCAATGTGACAACCAGTAACTTCTTTAATGTACTTGTCTTCGTCTATTGTGGTATTAAAGGTCATAATTTTCGTCTTTGTTTTATTCAGTTTGTAGCCAGAATGCTTTGCATATTCCATAATATGGTTATAAACCTGTGGGAGTGTTTGTCCGGGGTTCTGACAGATTAAGACAACGTCATCTGCATAACTTTTAATTTTGTGTTCTTCGTTTCCTATTGTAAGACCCTTAATCTTTGGGTCATTTCTTATGTAATTCGAGAGAGCTTCCATGGATAAATCAAAAAGAAGAGGAGAAAGTGGACAGCCTTGTCTTGTACCTCCAATATGACAACTCTTGTGAATGAAGAAATCATCTAAAGTTGCATATGAACCAGAATCTTCAAGGCAGCATGTACCTGACTTCCTTGTCCAAAGAAGAAGATAGTTTGCTTTCTTCTTAATCACTCTTTCTTGCATTTGCTTGACCTCCTTCACAGCAACATCAGATCTCCAGAAAATGTACACGTTTTCTAAGAAATAAAGGGATGGTCAGAATGATTCCTTCAAATTTTCAGGACTAAGCCATGACTTTGAAAATAAACACTGGTGAACTTCAGCTCAAATTAATTTTTTATCTTTGCCCATGTGGATGACATAATGTGTGCTTTCATTCTAAGGATAAGAGTTGTTTGGCTTTTGGGAGGATGCAGAGATTTAAAAAAAACCTTCATGCATATGTTCCTTGTTGTCATTGTTTTTTAAAAAAACTTTGACGTGTGGTCATGCATATGAACCCTACCCCAACAACATTCAAGGTCTTATGCAATATGATATGGCTTAATGTCTAAATGAGAGTTTCTGGGACTCAAATTTGTCTGGAAGTCATGCTCATGCCCTCTGACATGGTAGCTGTTCCTCCTATCCAAGGTATGTAAAGAATAGTTGATGTTTGTGGAGAGAACCCTATATTTAAAGACACCCATTCCTTTAAAAGTACTCTACTAATCCTTCTGCAGGGAAGGCGGGGTAAACCATCAAATCTACTACTACCTCTTCCTTTCCTGACCAATGCACCTGAAGATCTTTTAATAGTAAGTATGCAAATAACTACAGGAGGTTTAGTTCTAAATGGATAAACATGCCCCAGAGAGACACGTAGGAAGTATTTGCAGCCTCACTTCTCACAAAGCCACTGAAAGGAAATTATTATCTCATGGTAACCACACCCCTTGTTATCCTTCATTAGTCACATCATATGCTTCCTGAACACAACACTTCTTGATATTCCCCTGACATTTTGCACGTCTCATAAATGCAGGGCTCCCTGTTCCCAGGGAGGAGACTGATCAAGATACAGTTCCACACGTTTCTACTAACTGTCCAGAAACTATTTTACACGTGGAACTGCCTATGTGTGGTATAGAAAAGACTGGGGAAGTTTTATTCACACTTTGGGGAAAGGAACAGCTGCTATATGGATAAATTTAATCTTCACTATTTGTTGTCAGTGGCAAGAAACGTGAAACAATATATTCCTAACTTCTTAGAGTTCTCTGGGGCAGTTTATGTGCACTGAAGGTCAGAATTTTTAAAATCAAAAGTATGCTCCATGTTTTGCTGAGTCTTGTGGATTTATGCCAGTTACACACTTGTAGTAAATTTGATTGCTATATAACCGTTGTAAAGAACCACTGTTGTGGCTGACTTTGTATAGAGACCTGAGACTTGGGAACCACCACCATTTGAGGCTTTACTGTATTCATCTGAAGTGCCCTTGCAAGCCCTTTGGAATTTGCTGTATTTCATGTCAGTTTAATATCACTGAGTTAGTAGGCTTCGGGATTAATTCAGAATATTTATTTATTTATTTAAATTATTTTACAGATTTCAAATGATAAAGCAAACTAAACAAGGAAAATAAAGTAGGAGAAAAACATGGCCCCTGCCTACAAGACCAAGGATTGAAAAGATCTGAGGGATGGGCTCAGGGAGATGGGAAGAACAAACCCAGCACAATGCACAGAATACCTAAGCCTGATAGTGATTTTATTCATGTGTCTATATATGGACCAGGCTGATGTAATATTTTGCACCTGTGGGCTGATTTCTAGACTGATTTCCTTGGGCAAATATGTATGGGCGGACAGTTTGTTCAAATGGGTCAGAATTCTGGCGCCCATTTCCATGAACTATATCTGTCCCTAAATCAAACCTCAATGCAAAGAATTGTCTCCCTGCTAGATCTATCAATGGTGTAGGAAAGTGAAATATTTTCACCAGAATCAGCCTAGAATCCATTTTGTGAAACTGCAGCATGATCTAGTAGCTGGCCTTTACTGGGAAAAGATCTGAGAATATTAGATGTCAGCTGGTGACAAACACAAGCACCATTCCTTAGATTTACAGGCCCATCTCCCTTAATTTGTAATATCTTTCTGTATCACCAGGCTGAAGTATAACAAGTTGTATCACTTAAAGGGGTGTGATCGAATCCGAAATAGCCTTAATACTATTTCAACATAGTTGTTGTGGTCTAAAAATGTGGAAACTTTTTCTCCTTCACTTGCACACATACAATCCTATAATGGTGAAATACTTGTCACATGAATAACCTTTCTCAGAAGAAAGTTTAAAAAAGGATTGCCTTATTTCAAATCTATCAGGTTCCATATAATAAAAGTTTTACTTTCTGATAGGCTTCAAGCAACATCCATTTACATAGTTGTGCGGTTCTTTCTCAAAGCCCAGATTTGCCTGACCCCCACTGCAGAATTTGTGCTCTGTGCTCACTTTCAATAGCTCTACAGTTCTGCACTTGCCTTCCATAGGACATTCTACTGAGCTCCACCTAGACAAATGGCTGTGCCTCAGTGATACAGCAAATGTTTTGTATGAAAAAAAGTCTCCAGTTCAGTCCCTGGCATGTCTAGGTAAAGTATTTCAAGCAACAGTGTTGAGAAAGCTTTTTCTCTTCCCGAGACCCTGCAGAATTGCTGCCTATCACAATAAACAACACTTAGATTGACCAATCACGTTTCTTGATATAAGGCATGTTTATTTGCACTTCATCTCTCTTGTTTGGCTTGTTGCTCATGTTCACAGCGAAGACTTGAAATTAATTGCAAGTTTTGTGATGAACAGGAAAAAGGAAGTAACAATTGTTTGGGGCTTTTTTTCTTATTTTAGTCAGGTTAAAACTTACCCCAACACATAAAAATTATGACGTTATTCACCATCTCTTAAACAAATGAACCATAGAAGGAAGTCTATAAAGATCAGCTAGTGCTGACCTCAGTGCAAAAGAACATCTCTGAATGCATGTGTGCAATCCCATAATAATCTCAGAAAGAAGCTATAAAAAGCCCTTCCCTTCTTCAAATACCTGTTTTATAATGAAATTGATCTTCCAACCAAGGCCTTACAACCAGGGCTACACAACTTGTGATCTGCCAAGCCATATATGACTATCTACCATGAATTCAATGAGGTTCCTGTTTTTGTAGTCCTAGGAAAGAAAACACATAAACAAACAGAATTTTTGCAAGCCCCTAGTGAACTGCATCTGGTTTCATGGGTCATGAACATCCCTTTTTGATCCAAGAAGCTTTTATGCTGGATATCTTCAAGATATGTAGCGTGATATAAATATCAGAAATGGGCCAGTACCCTGTAAAAAAACCTCATATCTTTTTACAGTAATAATACTAAGCATTCATTTCGTTTTATAGAAAAAGATAACCCATTTTCTTCAGTGGTAAAAAGCTTTTTAGCTCCAAACAGCGAGACAAGATCCAGGTTCTGCAAAGAGTGCAGTTCCAACTCACTGGGGGCTTAGAATAGCATGTGAGGAGTGTTTTTAAATTGGAGGATGCAATCCACAGAAATGCAGCATAGTTTCTCACATAGACTTGCCACTGTAAGTATTTCAAGTAATAGGAATAGCTGCTTAGAAGAGAGGTGTTTGGTGAGTTCTGAGCAAATTCAGATTCTTCCATGCAGCGGGACTGAGACTGAACGGGGATGCCCAGATGAGTCCAATATGCAATCGACTCTGTATCCCACTTTCAGCAAGTCACAATTACTGTAGACTCCCACTTCCTTCTGATGATTCACTTGCACATAGCTTCTGTCATGCGTTGATTGCAGATATCTGCCATCACTTTTTTAAAAACCCATTGGCTCCACCCATAGCCAGCTTACCATGGAACAAACAACACTTTATGACAGTTTTTTACCCAACTTTCCCCCCTCTGTTTCATGCCAGTATGTCTTATGTGATGAAACCCCTCTCAATTGTATTAGCCTTCCCTCTTGTCAGCTTCTGGTAATTTGTAGAGACGCTCCTGTAGAACATTATTTATATTGGCTATATAGATACAGCAATATTCTATTTCGAGTCATGTTTTATTTCCATGGGGAAAGCCCGTCATGCTCTGCTTCAAAATGTTGGTGCTCAAATGTTATATTTAAAACAGGCAAAGAGTAGGAAGGAATATTTCTGGAAGACTGTGGCTTACCTAATGCTTCAGAGCAAGAAAATTTAGATATGATCCCAAATTGCACAAATATTGCACAAATATTGCAAACTATCAAGATAGCTAGCCATCATTATAAGAATGCCCTTTCTGTCCTTCAAACTCTGACGCTTACAGTGGGAAATGCATTAAAAGCCAAATAAATGTCTTGCATGTTTTTCAAAGAGAAAAGAAAAGTTATCTTAGTGATGGCATTTCATGCTCCAGAAGGAGTTTCATTTGACTGATAAGTACCCTGAGTCAGGAGGTGAATACGTGAATAAACATATCAATAACGGCAGGAAATCCTATTCTGGTTACAGTTGTGGTAGGACATGCTGACTCATAACACTTGCTACGTGAGCTACTCAGAACCAGAGAGCCCCCCCCCCGACTGTACTTGAACTGCAAGTTATAATGATAGTTTATTTTATTTTATCTCTTTGTAGTTGGTGGAGGCTATTCAGAAAACAAATTAGGGCAGTTCAAAATCATGTGATATATTCTAACAGAAACACCATAGGCACCAAGACAGATTTATGTTCTTAGCATATAAACTGGCAGGAAAAAAGTTGGCATATCTTATTAAAATATACATGAACGTTTGACATACATGGAAGGTGACCTGCACAGGAATCAATTTTCACTTGGAATATGACTAAATAAAGGCCTACTTTTATTTATCCACACTATGTGGTTGTTCGAGCTGAGGAATGATTGATGTCATTTCTTTTAAGAATTACATTTGCTCCATATAGGATTTTAGAGTTCTTTGCCTAGTATTTTCTCATGTAGATAACACTGTAAAAATACACCTTTATTTGTCTTTTAATTAAACCTGAGTTATCAGAGATCTCAATGCTTCGTTTTGTATTCTGGGAGTGAAAAGGGACAACCTAACCAGATATCATCAACTAATTACAGGACACTTTTTTCCCTTTTTTTCTTTACTTATTGAACTTCTGTTGCTAAACATATTCTGGCCTGTGGGGGATTGTTTTCCATTTCTCCTACATGCTCCTAATCTTCTGTGATTGTGTGGGGTAAGGGAGGGGAATTAATTAAAACAACTAAAAGCACTTTTAATTATAGCACAGAGGAGAAATATAGCCTCTTGTAGCAGTTCTTTCCCGTATGTCAAGCATCAAAGACAGAGAGAATGAATGTGGAATCATATGCTAAGTTGCATTCACAAAAAGCCTCTGTTTTTGTTTTTCTCCCCCAACTCACAAGAACACTGAGAAAATGGTTGCATAAAAACCAACCCTGTGCTCAGAGTATGGTTCCATGAAATTGCCAAGCACAGATTAGCGACCATGCATTCACAATTGCTCCACGTGTAATCTCTAGCTGGATCTTTGTGTGTTATGTGTACAACACCATGAATTCCATGAATCAGGTTTAGTAAAGTTCTATTTTATTGTGAAATAAAAACTAAGATATCTTAATTTGTTATTTAAAGAGCTTTCGTAATTTCCAGTAACTCTGCTCAGGTGATGGAAGCAGGTTGTCAGACTCAGGCGTCCATCCCTAGCTTCCCATAAACAGACACGCTCAGGCAGGGTCCTAAGCAATGCTGATTTATTAGGAGCAAAAAGACAGATTTACAGAAGGTGACTGCCCTCACGCAAGTGAGGGCGTTAATAAAACTGGGTTACAACAGAAAAGCATTCAAAACGAAAGCAGCAGTACAAAGTGAACCATCAGGTTACTACGGTTATGAGAAGATAAGGATTCTCACAGCCTCAAAGCCATAACAAAACGGAATAAACAGGATTCAGCATGAGATCATAGCCTTGACCAGCAGCCAGCACCTGGCCTTGAAGGGAGGCCAGCCTCTGGTCTGCAGAAGCTAAAACTTAACAGCGAAAGGAGCCAGGCCAGGGCCTTGACAGAAGGCCAGCCTCTGGCCCACACTTGCCTGCCAGACCCCTACTCCAAAGTAGCAAGGCCTGACTCATGAGCTTCCTTTCTTCTTCTTGAACCATGAGGAAAGGCAGGGTATAAATGTTTTAGTAAATAAATAAAATTCTGACAGAAGAGACCTTTCAGCACAGGAAAGTTCCTTTCATGGGAGGAATGTGCCACCATGAGTTGAACAAAGTGGTCAGAAAAAACATATGGGAAATAGATATCTCATGCACATGGCTGAAGCAGGAATTGTCCTGTATTGAGCTTCTTGGCCCTCCATTGACTCTTTGCCATGAATGACCAAGAGGGTCTCATAAGTGGGTGTGGAATACTTCAGCCCCTTTAACTTTTCCTCCCCAAACCCCTGCCAAGGTTAGGAAGCTTCTGTTCTGTAGGCTGCCACCAACCAGAGTTCCTATCATGACTTTCCCCGTTGCTCCACCACTAGTGCCCCAATTCATTACAAGGTGGGATGTGTGTGTGTGTGTGATGGCCAGGAAGAAACATCCTTCTCTTTTTTAGCCCACACTGTCCCTCTGTGCCTGGCTAGGTCCTGGTATTCCTGTGTAGTAGAGTGACTAGACAATATAGGTGAGAGGTAAAAACAGTCAGATCACACCAAAGATCTCTAAGAGAATAGATCTTTAATAAACCCTAAAATAAACCAAAAATAGGAATTAATCAGAACATAGCTAGAAGTATTGAAGATTACTAGAAAGGAACCAAAATGGAAATTACTTACTAATTTTAGATTTATAATACCTCAGGATTCCTCTCCTAGAAATGGACACAAAAACATAGACACTTGACAAGACTGCTTCCCTATAAAATAGGAGAGGGGTTGAATCCCCTCCAGAGAAGCTTTTGTCTGTGTGTGAATATACAACACCCCTCCACTACAGTTCATGGTGGAGACATTGGCACTATGTGTGAGTAGGGGAAGGGGGTGGGCAGGCACAGTGCTGGGGGGTAGATGGATGGGAGAGCAGAGTGGTGGGGAGGGGTTGGGAGGAAAAGCTGCCCATACTGCTTCCCCCTCCCACTGTTTGAGGCTGTAGAGGAGAGGACACTACAGAAGGCAGGTGGCAGCAGCCAGTTTGGCTGGTTGGCTGGCTGGCAAGTAGCTGGTTCAATGAGCAAGGGGGAGAGGGTGGGAAGGTGAACAGAGTGACAGGGAGGGCGATAGGGCAGGCAGAGCAGTGGTGAAGGGGATGACGGGCAGGTAAAGTGTGGTTGGGGATGAGTGGGTGGGCAGGCAAAACAGTAAGGAAGGGGAGAAGGGGGCAGGGAAGGCAGATTGAGGAAAGAGGGGGCTGTGGGAGGGCAAGGGAGACGTGGGTACGAGTGTTGGGGGCAAGGGGGGGAGAAGTAGAGTGCGGAAGGAAAGAAAAAAGATATGAGGAGGAGGTGGCAGTGGGAAGAAAGGTATAGAAAGATGGCTAAAATGGAAGGGGTGGAACGAAATCTTCCCAAACATAGTAACATTGTCTACCCTTGTGCAGACAACATACATTTACTGTGAGCAGGGAGGAAGGAAGAACTAGTCAAGCTAGGGTTGCCAGGTCCCTCTTCACCACTGGCGGGAGGTTTTTGGGGTGGGGCCTGAGGAAGGCAGGGTTTGGGGAGGGGAGGGACTTCAATGCCATAGAGTCCAATTGCCAAAGTGGCCATTTTCTCCAGGTGAACTGATCTCTATCGGCTGGAAATCAGTTGTAATAGCAGGAGATGTCCAGCTACCACCTGGAGGTTGGCAGCCCTATGTCCAGCTCACATGCCCAGATGCAGTTGAGGTGCTGGCACAGGCGTTGTCACATCTATGCTCCAGGCTGGTGGGCAGGGGAGGAGGTGCATAAGCTGGCAGGCAAGCAGGGTGGGAGAGTGGGATATTTGTAAGTCCTGCAGCTCCCCGCCTGTTTTCTCCTATTCTTCTACAGCAGTGTTTTCCCAAAGTGGGTGGTATCTGCCCCCTGGGGGCAGTGGGATTTCCTAAGGGGGCACCAAGAGGCAAGGGGGAAGGAAGGCAGGTTCTTCAACTGTGTTGCTCACTTATTTACAGTAGATCAAGCTATGGCACCATGCTGGCAAATCTGGTGAAAACTATCAGAATTTTTCTTTCAGACTTTGAAAAGCTGGTATCACTGGATCAAGTTCATCAATAAATTAAACACACGAGTTTTAGTCTGATTGTGCATTGATGTGCAATTAATTGTTTCCTGTTTTGATTTTTATTGTTATTTTCTTGCTTAGTGAGTCATGCAAACCACTATTTTGAATAATGCTTTTATTAGGGTAGGGGGAACTGGGGATGAGTTTATGGAAACAAGGGGGCAGTGGCTCCAAAAGGTTTGGGAACCACTGTTCTATAAGAACATCATTGACCTTGGGAGATGGACTATTAAAAAAAACTAAACCAAAAAGAGAAACATTTGTCCTAGAGAAAAAGCACAAAAATTAATGTAGTTTATAACTCAAATGCAATCCACAGTTTTTCCTGAAAATATACCAGCATGGGGTTTGTTTAGCAGAAGCAACGAAACAGAAGGGACCCACATATCATCTAGTTCAGCTCCCTGCTGTCATATCATACAATTCTATACGTGTTAAGCACCATTCTCTTCCCCAGTCATGCCAGTCTCACTTGGTGGGGGATGTCTGATCCCCAAATATGGTGATCATTCAGATGCTGAAAGAATGCAGAAACCCATCTCCGTGTCCTCTCTAGGGAATCTGATTTAAGAGCCTGGACAAACCTTCAGATGCTCCCAGCAAGGCTTATTTCCCATTCCCTCTCTATAAGAAATAAGGTGAGTGACTGCTTGGTCAAGAATATTCTCTATGGTTGTTCCATCCTTGCAGAATGGACAACCAAGTGATGGACTTGTTCTTTTACAGTTTAGAAGACAGTATAAGGCAATGCTGTTTAAGAAAAGCTTTTGGTGGAATGAATATTTTGCTGTTAACTGGATTTTATGATGTTGGTTTTAATTCTATTGCTATGTACTGATTAAATGTTAGCTGTGATATTAGGTTAACTTTAAGGAACCACTTTGAGCATACATTTGGAAACATGGTATAAAAGATACTAAATAAATGAAATGTTGACTCTGTGACACTATACCACACATACTAAGGATGGATCCTGTTCTGCTAACAGCAGCCCTTTCATTCAGTGCAAGGAGCCTTCAACCAGCTCAAGGCACTCTTTTGGTGTCTAAAAAATCTCTGGCACTACTGGAAGTACTGCTGTTAGCAGTACCTACCACTCTGTAGGATCCAACCCTATATGTTCAATTTACCACGTCCTTCAGGACCAGCAGTTTCTGATGTTCCAGAGAAAGTAAGACATGTCCCCTAATCAGAACCAAGGCCACAGAAACAAGTCAGAGCCTTTCATGAATGATCTAATTCTGCCCTGAAGTGATGGAAAGTCTTTGATCCCACAGTTGTTTCAGGATACTATCTTAGAATTCACTGAATTTTCAGTCCTTGCAATTATAACCAAGAGTTCTCAGTACATGCTGATCTATTTAACCAAATTTACTAGTCTTCCTCTTCTGAACTAGCCTATCTCATGTATTTCTATTCTAAACTATCAGATCACCTGTCAGTCTTTTGCTAAACTAAATTCACTTAATCTCTGCTGACAAGATAAATTTTGTATTCCTGATTGAAACTGTCCTTCTTTGCACCTCCTCTGTTTTCTATTAACCCATTCCCTTCAGTTATTACATAAGATTAATAAATGGTCCAAGCCATTGTGGTGTCTGAGGCAGCAAATCCAAACGGCATATCCATAGTGACAAAAATTATAATAATTTGATACTCATTAATGGTTCCTGAGAATCTGCCACTTTAAGTGGTTTGCATCCATCTGCCTCATCTTTCCTGAGTTGATTGGTTATAAAAATTTTGTGTGCATTGAATTTAAACATGCTCCCACAAACCCCCAATTCCGGCCATTTGCAATGGCTTCCAGTTATGGTAATATTAGTGTGCCATCATTATGAATGAGGGACTATCAAGCCTGGGAGAGCTGTGCAATTGAGCCCTTAGCCTGTTCTTCTCACTTCGGCTTTCATGCTGTTGTGTTCATTGCAAAGCCATAAGAGATAGTACTGTAACAATCACAGAAGTTTGGGAGGACCTGTGGCAGTGCATGCTTGGTTTCTGTCACTGTGTGACAACTGACAGTAGAAGGGTCTGTGACCATGTTAGTAGGTTCTGCTACTGGTACATGAGGTGACATAGAGATGGAAGAGAAGTCAAACAGTGCTGTGTGATACACATGCACAGGTATGTTCATTGGCCAGGACAGTGACATTATCTTTTTACATATGTACCAATCTTTAATGACATTTGTGTAGGGGAAATGTACATCATGGTAAACAGTACTGATCTGACCCTTTTCTCTGCCATTATGAACTTCACCATTGGTTGCTGCTCAGCATTGCCTGAGTAATACCACTACGTGCTGTATCACAGAGACCAATGCAGCTAGAGATTTGGGAGGAAAGTAGGGGTACCTGTGTCGATCACACAGCTTCTATGCATCAGCATGTACTTTATGAGAATTGTTACATTTTATTTTGCAAACGATTATACTGTCAAATACCCCTTCCCAACACAAGGATCAATTCACTTGTATTTCTGTTATCATGGGACATGTAAATGAACGGACACAAGATATAGGGTTGGATCCAGATTAAATTTTCTGCTAATGGAAGGGAAGGAGTAGTTTCTGCCAATTCTCCCTTTCTGCTGCAGATTTTGCAAACTCCTCAATTGCCCCTTGTGCCATTCCCAAGGGTCCTCTGTCTGCCAGGAACAGCATTTCAGGCAGATCAATGTAGGGGGAGGGGAGAGGCTGGAAGGTTCTCTTCCATAAATGGAAGTACCGTTCATCAGCTGAAAACTTAGTCTGTGTCCAACCCATAGGGTGCTATGAAAAGTGAAACTTCAGATTCAGACATGTCACTGAAGCATTGAGGATCCAGCACAGGAAAGAGAAAAGTACTAAAAACAGACATTAGGATTCTACCATACTGTAAAGTACCTCTCTTGTGACTTTGTTATCATAAGATTCTGGAGCATTTCCATAGCATTATTGCCATTTCCCCATTCTTGAGAAAAATCATGCAACATGTTCTATAGTGTGCTGGAAATTTCTGCTGAGATTCCAGTTTGTATACTCTTCAGATTACTAGCAAGGTGAAATCCTCTCTCAACACAGTCTGTCATTTCAGCACTAACACGACTTTTAGAATGTGTCTGTTGCTCTGTGGGAATTGTCAGTAACCATGTAATTATCCCTGTTTACATGACAGAACTGTTTTTGCACGTCCCATTTAGCATTTGCTAACTGCTGCTTACACTTGCCCCTCTCTGCTAACAACAGAGTTTGAATCTTGTTTTTTTTAAATAAATATATAATTAGGACTTTGTTCTTAAACACTTGCACAGTGGAGGGGTATTGCTTCAGTAACATTCAATTTGGTGTTTTCTATTGTTCTTTGAGGTCACCTCTGTGAGAATGCCCCAAGAATACGTTAGTCAATACTGACCTTGAGGTTCCAAACTAATGTTAGCCCCACCCATATTTTACACTCAACTTTACAAGATTCTGCAATAATTCAGGACCAGTTCACATGTTTTCATCATGTGCACAACTGTAGTGTTCTCCCCAAAGATCCACGTGAACAGGTATTGGGAGCTGCAGCCAATCATGGATCACTGGCAAGCATGTATTGCATTACCTTGTATGACAACAGACATGAGTTTCCCCTTCAAATATTCTTACAGTCTATGGTCTAAAAACTGAGGACTCTATAGACATGTGTCCATGAGAATGTGGCCACTACTTACTTTGAGCCCAAATTCACACTGAAATAACCTTAGCATAAGGAAGCTACTTTTCTCCTGTTGCCTCTCACTCCAGCTGGCTTAAGTTCTACATCCCTTTTAAAGATTGTCCCTAACCTGGCTGTGACCCCCACAATGGGAGTACAAGATCTTTGACAAAACGATGAGGCACTTAGGCAGACTACTGATAATCTGGAGAAAGTGCCATGGGAACAGAGTTTATTGAGAAGAATGGTGCCAATATCTGTGCCAGGAATTTCCACAAAGCCAAAGTATCAAGCATACAATAATGATAACACCCAGTAGAGCCAGTCACTCCAAGGAGACAGACATCCTGCACATTAGTCCACTCAAGAGAAACAAAACAGGGACAGTTATAGCTACCAATTTGTGCAAGAGCAAGCAGAGGTGTGCATTTCAGGGCAGCAGTCTAAACAACGGGGCCACAAACTTCCCCAAAACAATCCAAAGGTCAAGCAGGAACGCATCACACGTGTCAATGGAAAATGCTATAGCTACATAGCTATATGGTGTGGATCCAGTAGAAAAGCACAGAATAAGTTCAGTTTGAAGAAAGATTTAAACACTAGTTATAAGGCAGACTGCTATTTTATATAAGATTTTCTTTCCAGGCTTAGAAAGAGGTACTGGTGAGGAGGAGGTGAGTTCAGAGGTAATATTGGTCCAGTCATAAGAGTAGAGCTTTGATGGGTAATTCAAATATTCTATGTTGGATCACCAAAGGTGGAAAAAAACTTACAGTAGGAAATGCTAATGTGGAACAAGTTCTTTCTTCAGCAGATGCTAATGTGGCAGGTTCCTTTGGTGGGTAAAGATTAATTACTGAGATACCTTGATCAATGATCTGATGGTTAGATATTGGGCAAGGGTTGGCTTCTTTCCAAAGCAGCCTATTCTACTCCAGTTAGTGTGTTGAGATTACATGAGGTCCTACTCTTCTGCTGGCTGTCTGCATTGGTAATGGCCAGAAAATCAGTTTACAGGCCTGACATGGCAGAGAGCAGCAGGCCCCAGCAACAAGATAGCAAAGGCAGGAAGGAGAAGAAAAGCAAACCAAAATAGAAGCTTGTTTGCAACAACATTATAGTATTCGCCATAAGACACATGATGGCCATATAGCAACCTTGTCTGCCATGTCAAGTGTGTATCAGCCTTTACACCTGCATAAAGCCTAAATTACTCCAGAAGTCAAATTATAATAATGATTCTACCAGCTATTCCAGGTAAACCGAACTATGAATGAACCCAGAATCAGAACCCTCTTATTTGTAGCTGGGAGCTTCAAAATTAGTACAAAAACTTAAAATGAAATTCTGTTCAGGAATATCAAACTTTTGAAATTAGGGAGACAGCCTGGGGAAGAGAAAGAATACGTCCAGAAGGGGAATTCTCTTGCTTTCCATTGAGTGCTATAGCACATTGATCATGTCTAAATGATGGAGAATCAGAAGTGCTAAGAAATTACAGCCGAGGTATTTTACTATAGTAAGCAGGGAAACCCGTCTGTGGCTTATTATTAATGTTGAAATCTAGATATAATAAAGATCAAGTACCACTGGGGGCATCAAGCACAAGAAAACCTCTGGGAACAACCAGCCAAAGCTGAGGACTTCCTCAACTGCGTCAACAGTTAAGAGACATCAGAATTCATACCAGAATCCATTCACAAAAACCACCCTAGAAGCTGAAGAGCAGGAAGCCAAAGCTGGGAGCAAGAGAGCAGAACAGAATTGGAAGACAGTGTAGACAGACAGAGCCCTGTTCTGTCGCTAGAGTTTTGGTACACCTACTTAATCTAACAGGAAAGAATGCTACCCACAACCCTCCTCATATGTGCAGTCAACAAGGCAAACACATATTTTTCAAATTTTGTATGTGCAAACATGCACTCTCACATATCTGACTTGCCAGTCATGGGTACTAAAGCTAGAACACAAATGTGATGGCCCAGTCACACAAAATGGCAACCACGCGTATTGAAAGGGCCACATATAATGCAATCTTCCCTGATTATTGGATTGCCAAAATCATAATGACTAAAGAGGGAAGGGAGGCATCCTAGGGAGTGGGCAAGGCTGGTAGAAGGGAAGGCATCTATAAAGCTTCATTCTCATCTGCAGGAATTGATTGTGGAAAAGTACAATGTAAAAAGTCCCATCAATTATCTTTCCAGGGGATATTTTTGAATTGAAGGCAGCTTCAGGTGGCTTTAGGCCAGGGGAAGATCTACTTATACTTTTTCAACCATTTTTCTGTTTAAAATCATGTACCCACACCCATTGCTGCTTTTCAAACCAAAAGGCAAAAGATACAAGGACCTCTATTGTGAAATTCTGTTCTCAAGTCTGGAATAGTGGCAGAATTATATGCATATTTTAGCTATAATATGTTTGTTCCTCAATGGATCCTATTGTAGACATTACAGTCATCCCTAGGAAGTGTAACTCTTGCAATATAGAGATATGAAATATGTAGTAGGGAACAGAAAGTGCAAAATTCATCTATTATTGAACAACACTAATATATAGGAAATTATATTGTATACATTCCGCCTGGGTAAAAATATAAGAATGAAAAGTGGAAAAAACAGAATTTGTCAAGTGTGTATTTTTGTAAGTTATTCATGTGCCTTAGCGATGGCCTCAGGATCTAAAATTGGGATGTAGCCAAAGTGGAGCACATTTAAGTATAATTTATTTCAGCAGGGGAGATTTAAGCAATGCTATATTATCATGAACACACAAAGGAAAGCATAGCTCAGACCACTGAACTATCAAGATCACTATTGTCTACTCTGACTGTCAGAGGCTCCCCAGAATTTCAGGTAGAGGTCTTTCACACAATCTGCTACCTGATTCTTTTAACTGGAAATGCCACAGATTGAACCTATGACCTTGTACATGCAAAGAAGGTGATCTACCACTGAACCATGGCCCCATCTCATTCTACCATGGAAATCTATGCAAACTTTATGACTCTGAAACAGAGAGCTCAGGAAGGTGGATCATTCTCCAGTGACCCCCTCCAATAAGATGTTGCTGAGGAACAGAGGACACTCATGTGACAGAAGAACAGTAGTGGCTTGGGGGGGGGCAAACCGGGCAACTGACCCTGGTCCCACAATTAGAGGCCCTCAAAATCTTGTATACTTAATAATTAGAGAAGTGTTAACAATAGTAAATATGGGCTTTAACAACTCCTAAGGAAAAGTTAGGGCCCTTAATGACCTTCATGAAAAGTTCTTAGAATTCACTTACAATGTCTTTTGCATTTATAAACAGTAGCCTTGTTTTTGATTGTGAAATATATGATAAAATATATTACTGGTAATATATTTTAATGCTTACTTTACCCATATTACTGTATTTATGCATAAAATATTGGTCGTTGATTATTACATTTCATTAAATTACTCCCCCCTTTCAAGTAAATCAAGATGGCATCACATCATTATCATTCTGGAGCAACAAAGAAAAAAGCATAGGCAGCAGAAGAATCAGAATTAGGCAGGCAACAAAGGGCTTTGCAGTACAATGGTAAGCAGAGTTAACCTTTCCATGGATTTCAATGTACTAAGAAGTGTGTAACTTTACATTGGATAGCACTATGGAGAAACACATTGTTGCTCCATAGAAGGAGCAATCCTAAACAGGTCTGCTCAGAAGTATGTCCCATTTTATTCAATGGGGCTTAATTGTAGGAAAGCATTTTTAGGACTGTAGCCAAAAGAGACATTCATGCCCATTGTGCCAAGGATTGATTTGCCCCAGTTCAGCTTCAAATGATGCTCAAGGCCAAACTGGCTGGGGGGTTGAAACACCTAGCCAATGGGGGAGCAGCAGGCAAAAGTTATTAAGTTGCTGCATCACCCTCGTGTGTCACCTTTTGCTGCCTGCTGCTGACCACCCACCCATCCTAGAATGGGATTAGCCAGTCGCCATTTGGGGCCAAGCAGGATTTGGGGGGGCTTTCCCCTGGTTGGCAAAGGGGGCAGAGTTCTTTTTTGCCTGCTTCATGATATTTAGGTCAGTGGTAATTATAATGACAAAGTATGAGTAATGATGATAATAATTAAGCCTAGTCTCTGACTGTTTAGGCCATAACTAGCTTAGCAGGGATAGGGCGGGTTGCTTAGGTTAGGCAGGGATAAACAGCGAGCACCCCGAGACATCGGGCGTTATGGAGGCCGTGCCCTGATTAGACCATCACTGGCTTTCTAGTGGGATGGGGGGTTGTGAAGGAGAGTACCTTTGGTGCTGAGTAACATCTCTTCTAACCTGGTAGCAGCTTTCCGGCGCATCAGGGCTAGGATCAACAAAACCGACTGTATATCAAAGATTCATGATGCCATTTGTTGTTTCTGCTATAAATTGTTTTATAAGTGGGTGAGCCAGCGGTAATAAAAATTAACCACAACAAATATATTATAACGCATTTATACATACTTTTATTGCACTTTCATTTATAAAGTTAGGAATGTTTTTTTTTTTAAGACTGCCTTTCTTTTACCCCTTTAAGGAACTGTAAAAGCTTCACTTGCCCAGGGCCTCCAAATCTCTAGGGAGGTGCATTAAGATGCAGGAACCAATTTTCCTCTTGTGGAAGAAATTCAGCAGAGCAAGCTCTTCACTAGTGCAGTGAGAAGGAAAGATCCTTGCTGTAGTCCACCCATAACATGTCATTTTGCCCCTGAGGGTCCCCCCCCCCCGCCCTCAGCATTTCTTCTTAGGAGGCACAGGGAGTTGCTGGAGGAATGGAAATGTGGAAAAGATTTGCATCCATGAACACCTTCTGCTCACTCTGCATAAGTTCCTATCCTAACAAGCTTACTATAACATAAAGTTTTATGGGCCAAAGACTACTTTGTTAGATATGTGCAAAACATCTGGCTCACAAAAGTTTATGCCACAATAAATGTTAGTATGTTGAGTGTTACACTTTCTCATTTTTTACAGCAAAAGAGCTACCTTTCTGAAATGGAAAACTTAAAAAGTAGTTCATTTTGGGAAGAATCATACCTAATGGCATCTTGATAGTGCAACTAGGGATGCCAGACTCTAGGTGGGACCTGGGGATCCCCTGGAATTATAACTCATGTTCAGACTACAGGGACCAGTTCCCGTGAAGAAAATTGATGCTTTGGGGAGTGGAGATTTTTGGGGCAGAGCCTGAGGAGGGCAGGGTTTAGGGAGGGGAGGGACTTCAATGCCATAGAGTTCAATTGCCAAAGCGGCCATTTTTCTCCAGGTGATCTGATCTCTATCGGCTGGAGATCAGTTGAATTAGCAGGAGATCTCCTGCTACTACCTGGCAGTTGGCAACCCTACCCCCATCCCTCCTTGGTGGCCAGGGGGGACCTGGCAACCTTAAGTGCAACCCTAAGAACACTTTTCTGGTACTAAACCCAAATGAGTAGAATTCAATAGGGTTTTGAGGAGACCTACATAGGATGGCACTGTTTGCTTTCTTTGGAGTCTGCCCAGGGACTAAAAGGGGGGAAGATGTACATAAAGTAAAGACAAAAATATAACAGCTGTGTCGGCACTTCTACAGATAAGTTTCTATAAACATTTCCATATATCTAAATTAATATGCAATTGCTGTCTATATGCCATATGTTCAGATATTGATATCTCTTCCCTAGCACAAAGTGAATGATAATAAATGGCACACTCTGGGTGACAAATCTAGATGATACATGTGATGTGGGGCCTAACTAGATGATATGTGTGACATGAGTTCCTTGACCTGATGCAGTCACACATAGGGTTGCCAACTGCCAGGTAGTAGCAGGAGATCTCCTGCTATTACAACTGATCTCCAGCCAATAGAGATCAGATCACCTGGAGAAAAATGGCCACTTTGGTAGTTGAACTCTATGGCGTTGAAGTCCCTCCCCTCCCCAAACCCCGCCCACGTCAGGCTCAGCCCCAAAAATCTCCCGCCGGTGGAGAAGAGGGACCTGGCAACCCTAGTCACACTTAACATTGAAGAACTGATATTCTCTAGTGCTCTGAGGCCTGATTTAGCTGAGGAACATGGTGTGAGGGAGAGGGGCTTCAGCCATCCCTCCTGCACCATTTTTCTGACCCAAACAGCCCTGAACCAGGCCCTGTTTGCCCCGCTGTGGGCTTCTACATGTACTGATTGCAGCATTTGAGGCATACAGGGACCCCTAGCAGCTATTTCAGCTTGGGAAAATGGCATAGGAGGAAAGGCTGAAGCTGCTCATTCCCCCCCCACCCCCAGGCTACACTCCTGAGCCAAATCAATCCCTGCTTGGGAATGTTAGTTCCTTGATGTTAACGTGTTATTGTAATTCCCCCAGCCCAATTTGTGCCACACATATTGTCTAGTTTGACCCTTAAGTGAGACATGTTTACAGAGAAGCCTGTTTTCTTGTCTTTGTTAATTTGCTTCCCTTTTGTAAAAAAGAAAAAAAAAGATAAATGAACTACACAGAGTAGCAGTAAAACATTTAGGCTCAGTTGGTTTACATATTAGCTTTGATGTATAGCCAACCACTGAAGCATTTCTCCTATGCAATGTACATTTTACCAGGCTATTATACAGGCTACTGGAATAACTTCAGACCTAAGCGATTTCTTAAAGCATTAGGGTTGCCAACCTCCAGGTAGTAGCTGGAGATCTGCTATTAGAACCGATCTCCAGCCGATAGATGTCAATTCATCTGGAGAAAATGGCCACTTTGGCAATTGGAGTCTATGGCATGGAAGTCCCTCCCCTCCCCAAACCCCGAAAAAATATATACAGTACGTGGCTGCAGCTTTATCCTGAATGGAAAAATGGAGATAAGTTGTGAACATATACAATTTAATTAAACTGAAAAGGGGCTGAAGAAGAACTGAAACGATCGTCCCCCTCTTCATTCTTCTAGAAATACTATTGAAACCTTACCCTCACGGGACTTTTTGGATTTTGCTCTCCAGTTACCTTTGTGAAGATTACTCAAGAGAAAATTATGGAGACTGTTACCTTATAGGATTGAGAACAAAGGATTGTATATAGAATTGTATGTTGTAAGTCTTTCACTGCACATTTACACTTTTGCACCTATGTGATAAATTGTCAAGTTCTGGAGTACTTTGTGTCTGTGATTGACTTGAAATTAACTAGCCGACTCCATACTAAGTTCCTGACTGTGTGTAATAGTGTGGTGGTGTATATTTTGATTGCTCATCTACCACCAGGTACTAGCTGGAGATCTCCTGCTATTACAACTGATCTCCAGCCAATAGAGATCAGTTCACCTGGAGAAAATGGCCGCTTTGGCAATTGGACTCTATGGCCTTGAAGTCCCTCCCCTCTCCAAACCCCACCCTCCTCAGGCTCCACCCCAAAAATCTCCCGCCGGTGGCGAAGAGGGACCTGGCAACCCTACAAGCACCCACGTCCAGCAGTCAATGTTCCTGGGACTGTTGATGTTTGTTACAAGGAGAAAAAAGGGTAAGCAATAGCATCTGCCCCAGAAGTGATGTAACTTTTGTTCTATGGTTTTTTACCATAGATATCTGGGGGGACCTCTATATTTTTACCATAGAAATTTGTGAGGATTCCTACAGCATTGCTTCCAGGTCAGACATTACCTTCCCTAGGCCACGCTCCTGAAATTTCCGGGGGGTTGCAGACACAGGCCTGGCAACTCTAGGCATAACTCTGCTTAGGATGCCAGTGCTAATCACCCCTCCCAAAGGTGCTTTTCAAAAATGTTGTCAGGCTACAGTTTCAAAGCACATGTCATATGAGAGATCCTTGCTAAATATTGCATTATTTACATTAATGATACAATTCAGCCATTTGGATCAATATTTAGGGGATGAGCTGTGGAGATATTAAACCCTCACGCTCCATGCTGTTTCCTCAATAGAAATTGCCTCTTAAATTGCTATTAGCCCTGGTATTAAACCTACTACACATCATATCTATCTTTTTTCCCCACTGGAGGTAAATGAGTTTGGTGAGGGGACATTTTCTACTGGAGAAACAGCTTGGGGGAATTGTTAAATTCTCCTGTTCTGGTGTCACAACCCCAGTCCAAAGTGGAGTCCGCTTGGATGCTTTTGAAAATTAAAGAAAATATTGGGATCTCTCATGTAATGTATAGTTTAACCCAAAGAGTAAACACTGGGAGCCTTTTGTTACACACTTCCTGCAATTTAGCACAAAAGGTCTTGGATTGCTCACCCGAAAGTTTCTGTTAATAAGTTATACTATGCAAGCTGTGGTAAGGCAAGGATGAATCTCCTCTAGCAACCAGCCACTCACAGAAGTAGATTTGCAGTACTTTGGCCTAATATAATTATGAGCTGCCAACCATTACACTCATGGTATGCATTAACTAGAGTTTATCTAGAGTGGGACAAAGACGTTTTGTTCAAATGCATAGACACAGGTCTCACAATTCAATACCTGTCATCTCCCATTAATAGGATCTCATGACAGTCTAACAGGAAGCTGAGATGTTATTTAAAATAGTTTTTGGTTGATTTTTAAATGCAAAACAGTTCAGCAGGCCGGACACATGGGAATGTCACCAAACTATAGGCTGACCCCATATAAGTCACCTCTCTCTCTGCTCTATGTCTTTAAACTAGCAAGCACTACAGGTAGAGCAAAATTATATTTTTAACATCCACTGGCTAGACAGGGTAAATACAATACATTTATCTGATGTGGCTATGTTGGGAAAAACTCAGCTTGTCTGGAATAACAGAAAACTAGATCGACCAGTTAGCATTTACCCATTTTGTACAGTATAAGCAACTAACTTTATTGAAACTAGAGTGGGTTATACTAAACTTTGTTGAGCTTTTTAGTTGCACAATTTCATCTACTTCTAAACAAATTCTCATGGTGGCATATAAATGTGGACTCACACATTTCACTTAACTGTAACTGTACTATTCATTCTTTTCTCTTATTTAACAATCTGGTTACCAGCAGTCTTGGACAAAACCAGTCTCACCACCTTCTGTTTCCATCCCTGCACAGAAGCCACTACCACCAAAAATTTAGCCACAGTCAAATACCAGAACTGGGGTCAGCTAACAGGAAAGCATAGAAGCAAAGAAAGCATTGGAACTATCACCAGCTGTATCTAAAGTTTTCCATTTGAACTGATCTATTGTCGAAGGCTTTCACGGTCAGAGTTCATTGGTTCTTGTAGGTTATCCGGGCTGAGTAACCGTGGTCCAAGACCACGGTTATACAGCCTGGATAACCTACAAGAACCAATGAACTGATCTATGTTATCTGGAGAGCAGTTGTAATAATGGGAGATCAGCCACCACCTGGAAGTTGGCAACCTTATTTGGGGACAGTCAGTTCATAAAAATGAAATGGTAGGGCAAGAGGGGGCATGATACCAAAAACAACATAGAGCATATTCTATGTCTTGAGATGGTGTATTAAGCCCACTTACCTTCTGCCCCATTACAAGTGGTCAAGTTGTTGAAGAACTACCTGGAAAGATTGGAGGCGATGGTAAAAAGGAAAGGGTCCTGTTGGTCCCAGGACCATTAAAAAGAGCAGAAAAGTGGGTCTACCAGACCAGATACAAGAATGTGGAGCCCTAGCTGGGCTTCATTCATTCAGCTGGTCATCCATTTAAATTTTTCTAGAAATGTAATCATAAACAGAGTTACTCACTTTTGAGCCCATTGAATTTAGAAGGGTGTAACTCTACTTATGATGCTGTCAGCCACCTATTCTTGAAGGTCTCTAGTCTTGGCATTTTACTAGATCTTCTGGTTATTTTTCTCTCCAAAGAACAGTTGCAAAGAACTTGTGAAAAAGGTGTCCAATGAAGGTGAGTTGGGTGGTGGTTTGCTGGGAGGGGTACAGCTACCTCCCCTGAGCGCTGCTGAAGGAAAAGAGGGATTTGGGCCACGATGGAGGAGATGAAGGAGATACTGGAATTGTTCTCAAAGCACCACTCAAGCACATGACATTTGAGTGGATAGTACTCTCTTGTGGGATCACTATCCATTCAGTAGCAATACAACTGCCTAGTTCTGCAGCAGTAGTCTTGGTGCTTCCATTACCACCCCTTGATGGCTTCTGGTAAAGGGGAGGGGCTGTGGCTCAGTGGTAGAACATCTGCTTGGCATGCAGAAGGTCCCAGGTTCAATCCCCGGCATTTCCAGTCAAAGGGACTAGGCAAGTAGGTGAAGTGAAAGATCTCTGCCTCAGACACTGGAAAGTTGCTGCAGGTCTGAGTAGACAATAGTGACTTTGATGGACCAAGAATCTGATTCAGTATAAGGCAGCTTCAAGACACCAAAGCCCTTTCCATGGTACTCAGCGGTGGTAGCCCTCCCAGTGAGCCACCACACAAGCCACCCCTGCAATACAGACACTCACCCTTTCTCTTTCCCTAGCACCTTTGTGCTAATCATTGCAGAAAAATTAAAATTGGAGATCTCTTTGATTTCAATTTTTCCTGTGCAAGACTGGCAAAGGGCCCCCTGTTATATCCAGAACTGATGCTTGCTTTGGCTATATGAATTCCAAGAATTTAGCCACATCAGACAAGTTCCTTTTGGTTTTAATGTGTTCCTCCCCCTCCCCCAATATCTGCCCTCTTAACAAGTGTAGGCGAACCAAAGCAAGCTCTTGGATTGTTTTTATTTTATTTTTTTATTTTTTACCAAAGGGCAGATAATGTTTCAGCCTGACACCAGGCAGAACCAGAATCAACTGGTGTACAAGACTGAGAAATAAACAGCAACCGATGGAAGGCAGGAGCGGTGCTTAACATTCATGACTTCTTGTCCTGTCAGCGCCGCTTCAACCTCCAAAGTTCAAATGCGATTTGAGCGACGGTGGCCTTTCCACTGGATCCATAGACCAATGTGAATTCATAAACCTTCCGGGATGGAAGCTCAAATTAACCCGTACTGCACAAAATGGCATCAACTGGAGCTGGGTGTTCCCTGTGCTCCCTACGTTTATACACTTTTATAGAGATGTTGATTGAAATGAATATTTTTGCACTAAATATTATTCTGGGTAACATCCAGACATTTGTGCAATAACATATTATGGTGTTTGTTTCTTTTACTTAACATCCTTGTTTTATACAAACATTCATAGCAGCAAATGGCCGTACGAGAGTGAGACATGTAGTGTAGTGGTTAGAGTGCTGTGATTGAAATCGGAAGAGCTGGATTCAAATCCCTGCCCAGCTCTCAGGCTCAGTGGGTGACCTTGGGCAAATTATTGTCTCTCGACTTAATCTGGCAGAGTTCTTCTGATAGTAGAACATTTAATCATGCCAAGCTGCTCAGAGGAAGGGTGAGGTAATGCAGATAAAATCCTTTCCTTCTCCCATAAAGTTGCACCAGTTTCAATCATGAAACAGATTAGTCTACTGCCTTTCTTTTGCTGATAAATCTAACACTATTTTTGTGTGGCAGCCTGACCCTAGTAGCTGCTGCAGTCTGTATGTACCTTATCCTGTTCTTTTTCAACAGGATGTCCCTAACCAGCATTCAGCATCTTAGACGTTTTTAACCCCCATGCAAAATTGTGTACGTTTTAAAGAGACACAAAACCTATCCTTTATTTCTTGTCTACAAAATATTTCTGCTGACTTCATGTAAACACACGTATTTATCCATTCACCATAAGCACGTCACTAATTTTCTTCTGCTGATTTATTTCATTATTTAGTATATTTTAATCCTGCCCTTTCCCCAAAGAGCTCAAGGCAGTGTACATGAGTCTTCCCCCTTCTCCATTTTTATCCTCCCAAGAGCCCTGCAAGGTAGGCCAGGCCGAGAAAGAGTAACTGGCCCAAGGTCACCCAATGAGTTTCATGATGAGGGTTTTTTTGAAACTGGATATCTCAGGCCCCAGCTCTAACTATTATGAAACAATGTCTCTTTACAGGCAGGAGTAGACTGGTCTGTTTCCTTGCACCAACCTGGCAGCTTCACAAAGTTTGCTACTTACAAAATATATAAAGATGCAAAGCACTGTATCACAACCATTGGACCACTTATCTTTTGCTTTAACAATACACAAGCCTTTGTCTTACATGCAAAATTCCGGCACAATCTGAAAACTTCCAGCAGCTGTCAGGGGTCACTAACCTGCCCACCTGCTTGTAAATGTTGGCAGCAATCAATCAGTAAGGGCTGATTATTCCTCTTTTTCCTCAGTTAATAGAGGAGAAAGGATGCTGTTGCCATAGACAAAGAAGAGGTGCAGGGCTATGCTGAGGATGGGGAGATGATTCTTGTGGCAGCAAGGGAAAGCTTCTGCTACTGCCATCTATGAATCCTCTCTGGACAATAGCCACAGGTCACTATAGTTGGCTTGCGCCCCCTCTGCCATACAGTCCTCAGCAATGTCAAGCACTAGGGTTGCCAACCTCCAGGTACTAGCTGGAGATCTCCTGCTGTTACAACGGATCTCCAGCTGACAGATCAGTTCACCTGGAGAATATTGCCACTTTGGCAATTGGACTCTATGGCATTGAAGTCCCTCCCCAAACCCCGCCCTCCTCAGGCTGCACCCCAAAAACCTCCCGCCAGTGGGGAAAAGGGACCTGGCAACCCTATCAAGCACTCAGAAAGGTAGGTCATTATTTTCCCTCTGCCAACTCAGCATGAATGAGAAGAGAGGAGAGATTGCCTACTCCAGCTAGCACTCAGAGAAACAGGGCAGGTACTAGATAACAGTGGCTACTGCTACACTGCACAGTTCAGGGTTATGGCAGCACATTCCCCGCCCCACTCCCCATGTGGCTCTCAGGCCCCAGTAAACTGCCCAGTGTTGACCCCCTAATGCCAACTCTGGAATGTAACGTTGTAGTAATTGCAAAGCCACTTCAAGAACATTTTGTTATGAGGTGGGATACAAAAGCCATAAATAAATAAAATTTAAAAAGTGGGTGTCAGGCTTTTAAATATTATTTGCATACATACAGCATCCACACTTTGCTTCATTTCTCAGCCCTCTCTCATAACTTTGCTCGTTTTCCCCTTTTCTTTTTATAATATGACACACTTCATAGGCTCTCTCAAACCTGAAGTTCCTGTATGGAGCAACCATTTTATTTCTTTTGCAGCTGTTTGATTCTTTCGTTCTCTTTCAGCTGGAATGTGAAACTGAAATAATTCCGGTGTAGCTTCCTGCTAGGTTACTCCTAGAGTCGGTACTGGCAGTTTCACACGTCCGCACAATATGAGGTGTGCTTTGCTACCTCAGTTTTTTTCTAAAGGGCAGGACTCGCTTGCTTTTCCTGGAAAAGAGCTATTACCTAGGAGGTGTGGTAACATGTCATCATTAAATGAGCATATCTTTCATTTTAACCCCAGGAGAAAGACAGTATGTATAAATTACAGAAGGTGAGACTTACATACCTGGATGGATAGGGTATTGGTGGTTCTGCTTTACAAAAGGTAGGGTGTCCAGCATGCCCAAGGGCAGGGAAGAGCAGGCCTTGCTGCAGACTAAGATTCAGAATTGTTTGGAGAAATGGGTGGTCTGGGGCAGGGGAAGATAGGTCAGCAAAGAGGGATGGAAGACATAAAATGGTGGAGTGTAAGTACACGATTTGCTAGCAGCTGAAGTGGTAGATACAGCTAATTCAAAGTCCTTGTCCACCATCAAACCTATCTTTTCCTCTTCCTTGTATCCCCTAAATGTTATTTCTGCAGAGAGATTACATAGTTCATGGTGTCCTCCTACCTGTATCAACATAAACTGGAATAATAAAACCAGTGTAATTCAATAGTTTTTTTTAGCCATGTTCACGTTTCCCGCTGAAACTCAGTGAAGGAAATAAGCATTAAGTAATACCTTTTTGAATATTTTCACACCCTTTTGAATGTGGCAATTAGGCAGCATTTGAAATGGTTTCCTGGCATAAGAAAGCCACAGTTGTTTTGAGAGTGTGTATTTGAACTGCATGAATTGGCTTTGACTTTAATTGGGCTAGTTGTTGCCATAGAGAAGCACCTATTTTTCCTTGACTGTGATGCTTTCAGATGTCAATGACTCCAGCCTTCTTTTAAGGGCATCTTGTAACTAGAAGAATAGAAATAGAGTTGGAAGGGACCACCAGGGTCATCTAGTACAATACCCTGCCCAATGCAGGAAATTAACAACTACCTCCCCCACACATCCCCAGTGACCCCAACCCTCCCCCCCACCATGCAGTATCCCACAATCAAAGCACTCCCGACAGATGGCCATCTAGCCTCTGCTTAAAGACCTCAAAAGACGAGGACTCCACCACCCTCCAAGGCAGCACATTCCACCATCAAACAGCCCTCACCATCAGAAAGTTCTTCCTAATGTTTAGGTGGAATCACTTTTCTATTAGTTTAAATCCATTACTCCGTGTCCTAGTCTCTGAAGCAATAGAGAACAAGCTAGTTCACTCATCAACATGACATCCCTTCAAATATTCAAACATGGCTTTCATGTCTCCCCTCAACCTTCTTTTCTCCAAACTAAACAAACCCAACTCCCTAAGTCTCTCCTCATAGGGCATGGATTCCAGACCTTTGACCATTCTGGTCGCCCTCCTCTGGACATGCTCCAGCTTGTCAACATCCTTCTTAAACTGTGGAGCCCAAAACTGGACACAGTATTCCAAGTGAGGTCTGACCAATGCAGAATACAGTGGTAGTATTACTTCCCTTGATCTAGACACAATACTCCTATTGATGCAGCCCAGAATTGTATTGGCCTTCTTAGCCGCCATATCACACTGTTGACTCATGTTCCGTTTGTGGTCCACTAAGACTCCCAGATCTCTTTCACATGTACTGTTGTCAAGCCAACTCTCTCCCTTTTGTTGTTTCTGCCTAGGTGAAGTACTTTACACTTCTCCCTATTTAAATCCATTTTATTACATATGGCCCAGCTCTCCAGTCTATCAAGGTCATTCTGAACGCTGACCCTATCCTCCGGGGTATTAACTACCTCTCCTAACTTGGTGTCATCTGCAAATTTGATTAGCATGCTCTCTATCCTATCATCCAAGTCATTTATAAAAAGCACCCTTTGGGTTCGGTTGGTCAACCAATTACCAGTCCACCTAACAGTAGCAGTGTCCAGCCCACATTTTACTAGCTTTGTTTCAAGAAGATCATGGGGGACTTTATCAAAGGCTTTACTGAAATCAAGGTACGCTACATCTACAGCATTCCCTTCATCTACCATACAGCATTCCCTTCATCTACCATACTTTGTCACTTTTTCAAAAAAAACATATGAGATTAGTTTGGCATGACCTGTTTTTGAGAAACCCATGTTGACTGTCAGTGATCACGGCATTTATTTCTAAGTGCTTACAGACCGTCTGTTTAATTATCTGTTCTAGTATTTTACCTGCTTTGATGTCAGGCTGACTGGGTGATAATTGTTTGGGATTTTTTTCCCACTTTTTAAAGATGGGGACCACATTTGCCCTCCTCCAGTCTGCTGGAACTTCTCCTGTTATCCATGAATTCTCAAAGATTATTGCCAGTGGTTCTGAAATCACTTTAGCCAGTTCTTTTAACACCCTTGATGCAGTTTGTCCGGCCCCGAAGACTTGAATTCATTGAGAGTAGCCAGGTATTCCTGTACTATCTCAGTGTCTATACTATGCTGTAATTCCCCAATTGAGTCCTCTGCTCCATTATTCTCAGGTTGAGCACTATTCCCCTTTTGGGAGAAGACTGATACAAAAGAGGAGTCAAGTAATTCTGCCTTTTCTGCCTCCCCTGTTAATAACTCACCATTCTCACTGGACTTGAAAAATCAGAAGGCAGCAGTTTAAACAGCTGTACAGTGTAATGAAGAGGTTTTTTCTATCTACAGAGTTACAGCACCACAATTTAACTTATGTAGCTTCCTTTTCTGTCCTTCCAGTGCAGTGTAAATTTTGGAGTGGATAAGCATCTGTTTAACCCAGGATCGTCGAAGAGGGAGTCAGTCAGCCAATAAATAAATTAAAAACCCACTGAAGAAAATTCAGAAAAGACAAAGACTACCTGCATGTTTTACAGCCCTTTTCTGTATATGAAGGATGGTCTTTTCTCAAAAGGGAGGGAAGGCAGGGCACATTAGTTTGCTGTATGTTCAGAACAGACAACTACACAGCTATGAAGACTTCATAAGAACTCAGGGCTTTGATCCCTTCCCCTCTCCTGTGGTAGCCCCATATGGGAGGTTTTTGGGGCGAGCCTCAGGAGGGCAGGATTTGGGGAGGAGAGGGACTCTCCAAACCCTGCCCTCCTCAGGCTCCACCCCAAAAACCTCTTGCCGGCAGCGAAGAAGGACCTGGCAACCCTAGTTATAGAAGAAGGCCTTGCCAATGGACTGCTTTCTTCTGCCTCTTCCTGGTGTATACAATGTGTAGTTCCAACCTAAAGGAAACCATTTAAAGCAAGCAGATTAAAGCAAGTTAAATAGGACATTGACAATAAACAGAATTTACATTCTGCATTCTTATTAACAAAAGTTTATTTCTGCAATCATTCCATAATTCAGCAATTCCCAGACTGTGGCTAGAACACATTAATGTGCTACAAAAGAATATGCTAATTCATCATGAGAAATGAAAAATATGTAATTAAACACTGCTGTGAATGTAAAGCACCTGTCTACAGAGGAGGCTGCCTGCTGCATTTCTGCATAAGTCACTGTATGGTTTGTGTCTGTTCCAATGACCCCCTATCATGGGTGGATAATTCTAATGTTCTCTGCAGTGGGTGTGATTGGATGATTTACAGCACAATCCCATGCAAATTTACACCCTTCTAAACACAGCACTATTGTTTTCATGGGCTACCCTTTGTATCTCTGGGGAGGGGCCGTGGCTCAGTGGTAGAGCATCTGCTTGGCATGCAGAAGGTCCCAGGCTCAATCCCTGGCATCTCCAGTTAAAGGGACTAGGCAAGTAGGTGATGTGAAAGACCTCTGCCTGATACCCTGGAGAGCCGCTGCCGCCCTGAGCAGGCAATCCTGACTTTGGTGGACCAAGGGTCTGATTCAGTATAAGGCAGCTTCATGTGTTCATGTGAGTCATTGCTTCAGACCTTCCACCTTCTACCCAGGAAATATGCTCAAATATTCCAAAATGTGGGGGCATGATCCTCTGCAAGTTGTCATTCCTACACTTTTGCACTCTCAAAGTAAATGTTTTTGGGCTGTAAGAGTATACCTACAATTATAGTTTATAGGGGAAAAAATGGCATAGCTTACATTGTGAAAGACCAGAATTGTAGAACCAGTCCCGGAACTGGTGGTGAGACAGCAGCCTTTACACAGCACTCTTCACCCCAGTGATGGAATAATAATAAGGAACAATGACTGCAAGACTGTATATAGCATGAGAATACGCTGGAATGTTACAACCCGCTATCTCAAATATAAGTGTAAATTCACATTGTTTGTGTGAGCATTCGAGTTCATTTGCTGGACCTGCAATACTGTCTACATTTCTCTGGGAGATGGTTTCACTGACTTGCCCAGTTCCCAACTATAGGTGAAAGCAAATAAAATGTACAGTTCCTGGTGAAAGGGTGAAAGGAGAACTGGCAAAAGCAAAGAAAGTTATTCGAAAACAGAAGGCGATTATGGTTCCATTGTCAGCTACTACATGCTATGGAGTTTGGCAGATGACTATCCAAAGGAAACCCTCCCCCACCACCCAGTTTATGAAATTCTATATGTCCCTTTGCTTTGGCCACTTTTATCATTCAAGAATTAATATTATAGATGAAATAATGCACTTTGTTGACTCAATGTATCTCATGTGGAATTTATAAATCCACCCATTCTATTTCCATCAGTCTTGGGTGAGCAACCTCTATAAATAAGCAAAGACCGGACATGAATAATTCTGCCTTGAATTAAGGCATGTGTTCTCCTCGTGTAACTTCAGCTGTATTCAAGGAACAAAAACTACACAGGCTTTGTGTCACTAGCAATGCCGGAGTGTAGGCACGGCATGTTAGAAGGCCTAGCTAATAATTAGAGTCACTGAACTTATTCTCTGTCTTCCAAGAACAAAATGTATTCTCCATGCAAATTCAGTTTTGCAGTGAATGCTTTTTGGAGCCAACAGAGTTTATGTCCTAAGAAAAAAGCAAGCTTTTATTTTAATTCATCTCTGGGTATTTGGGTTACAAGTTCTTTCAGATCATTGTCATTTCATAACATTGGCTTGTTTCTAGTTACATTCAAATACAAGTTTATGTGTGTATTTTCATGCAGCTTGCAACAATTTTAACATTCATAACCCGATATAAATTGCTATGACTAGGTACAGTATAGGTACATGTTTGCATGTTAAACTGAGTTTTGGACATTGAAACATATATGATTTTTCAAATAACAAACCAAAGAATAAGTTTATACAACATTCAGTACATCTTCACATGCCAAAAAGAAAACAAAACATTTAATCACACCACACCACAATAACTGACTAATAAAGACACAACCTATCGAAAGTTTAACCTATTTGTATCATGTTAGTTTCATTGGGAGGACTGAGCAGAAGAGCTACAGTGCAATCCTAAAAAGACTTTATACCCTTTTAAGTCAATTAAAGTCAATTTTGTACCTTTGCTTAGGACTGCATTTCTAACTCTCTCCTGCTGAATTCAATGGGACATATAAGAACTTGGTATTGGCAGAATTCATCAAATGGCAGAGCTCAGGATACATGAAATGTACCTTTTTTATAGGACTACAAATAGGCTTATTATATTGAATAGACCAAAATACTGAAAAAGTGTGAGAAGCATTTTTGTCATTTGTAGTGAGAGGGGTGGGGTGCTGTTTGCATGATCAAGATGTAACTGAGATGTTTCCTTTTTGGTCTCTGGAAAAAATGTCCAGCTGGATCAGATGAACTATGGCCAGTTCCTCCCTCTCATATATGTTACATTACAAACAGGATTGTATTCTGCTGGGTCATCTAGCCAATTTTGGTCATTAAGTGAGTTCTTCTAAACCATTGGAAACATGCGGATGTGGGGGTGGGGGTGGAAATGTGATAAGAAATTAGAGGTGTCAATACTATTCTGTATGCAGGGATTTATCTTAGAAATGTTATTGTTATTCCCTTCTATAATATATAATAAATGCAGCCTAAAACCATTGATTAATACAGATTAGCACAAATAGTAAAAGGGTAGTTACAAAATAACTCCAAAACAAAGGCAGTTTGAAAACAGTCCTGGCACATCTATCTCTTAATGTGTGAATGTGCCTAAAAAAAGAAGCATGTTTATTTTCCAGAGAAGACTTCTTAGGTGTTCTTCTAAAGGTCGGCTTTGTACTCATCTGAGAAGCAAACACATTATCTTCCACTTCTGCATATGTCTCAAGAGACTCAAGAGACAAAATGCATCTTCTAAGAGTCACGAGGCAAGCTGCCTTCACCACAGGCCCATAGGGCAAAGTCATCTTTGCACTCTCAGTCTCTTCTGAAAGTACAATAGAAGACTCTTTGATCTTTCATACAAGTTAGAACAGTTGTGGAATAGATGCAAATTTGTCTTGGTTTTCCCAGTATCCACCTGGCATTAGGGATTCTGGGAATTGCAAATGTGTGTGCGAGACAAATCATGCCAAATATGTTTAGGACAGAACATGTTATTAAGAGCCTATTAGAATGAATGTTCTCAAACTTTTGCTGAGAACAAGTCAAACTGGTCAAACTATAGTCATATAAGTCATATATAGTCATCAGGAATAACAGGAGTAGAAATTCCTTCCCTGCTTGGTTTCTAGTGGTTAAAGTTTTGACCTATTGATGGGTGAGAGAAATTCAAGTTTCATTAAAGGGTTATTTTAACTAAAGCAAAAAATTTTTAAATCAATTTAGAGTAATTATTCAGACCGATGGTATATCCAAACTTTAATAGCTGTGTTCTTATGAAAACTGACTCTGTTTTATAGTAGTTGGGATAGATGTAAATACAAAAAAATAATCTTTTATAGACTGACAGCCCATTCCTGAAAGGGGAGTACATCCATGGCAACTGGGAGCCACTGAAATGACATTTTAAAAGTTTTAAAATAGAATTACAGCAAATGGCCACATTGAAAATAGCAAGGCTGCGCCACAAAAAAAAGTGACACAGCAATACCTCAGAGCGAGGGGGTATTCCTGAGGCGACAGGGGTTAGGAATCTGCCTGAAGGCAGCTCTGCCCCCCAGGAACACCCCCCACGCCAGCGCAAGCTTTCCCTTCTGAGAATTCCCTGCCGGTATGGTGGCGGAGGCTGTCGCAGCTCCACGGCTTCCCAGCGCCGGTGTGTTGACCCCCAGGATGGTGTAAGTGCCCATTAGCCTGGGTTAAATGGTCACCTATGCCGGCGTGGGGTCAGGCCAGCTGCTAAGGAGCTTCAGCACCCCCCTTCAGGATTGCAGCCTTCAAGCCCTAACTGAACACATCAGGGCTTGATGTGTATGTAAAGTGTCGTCAAGTAGCAGCTGACTTATGGTGACCCTATAGCGTTTTCAAGGCAAGAGATCTTCAGAGGTAGTTTGCCATTCCCTTTCTCTGCACAGCAACCCTGGAATTCCTTGGTGATCTCCCATCCAAATACTAACCAGGGCCAAACCTGCTTAGCTTCCAAGATCTGACAAGATCAGGTGAGCCTGGGCCATCCAGGTCAATGAAACTAAACTGAGGAGAACTGAAAAGCAGTATTCAGGAGTATTTGGATAACAAAAACGGCTTCCATCCCTCCACACCATGACTGTTACCACAAACCAATTCATTTATTGTCCCCAGTGGGGTGGTAGCTCCCTCAAGGCTAGTTTTGTGGGAGCAGGTACACTAGATCAAAAATTCACACATAACTTTTGCCAAAAAATGAGTCAAATGTCTCCCTTTCCATGAACCTCTAGTGCATGTTTGGAAGTCTGTAAACCCCACAGTTTGGTTCAATTGTAATGACAAAACAAACAATAGCTTACCGTGAACCAGGAAACAAAGTTAGTCCTTTAGGAAAAAATTACTTGTGCTTGCTAATGTATCAAATATGTTATTATCAGTTCCTTTAATTTTTACTGTATCGGGTTTCTTGGAATATTACAAATTTCTTAAGATCATTATCTAGAAACTCTTTCCTCTTCAAAGTCTCACTTCTAAACTTCCCAATTATAGTACCCTTGCATGTAGCTTTTAGATACTACTTCAAGTTTTCCTTATTATAGCCAATAGCAGGGGAAGGGAGTGGGACCACAGTTCTGCCATTGTTTGCAATCTCTGCTGCTGGCAATACCAAAAGTCCAGTGGCACCTTCAAGACTAACAACATTTATTTATTTATTTATTTTTATACTTATATCCTGCCCTTTTTCCCGGCTGAAGCCAGGCTCAGTGTGGCTAACATCAGATAAAAACACCATAAGACTCAATAAAAATATACAAAAATTACCCCCAGCTAAAAACAATCTCTAAATTAAAGTCAAATGGTGCTTGTTTACTCACACACAAGGCCACAGCCAGCCTGGGGAAGCAGTTAGGGTCCCATATTAGAAGATCTGATGAAATAAGTGGTGAGGGGAACAGAAAGGGAGGCCAAAATGGTAAGAATGTGGTCATACAAACATTTTCTTAACAAGACCTTTTGAGCAAAGGGCAAAGCTTCTTTTGCTTCTTCTGGCATGAGAGTAAAGTTCTGTGAAGAATGCCGGAAGCCAATACTGGGGTTCTGCTGGGGCTTGCGTGTCAAGCCAGGCCATCCCTTCTTTCAACAAGTGGTCCAGCACCTGCTTGGCCCCAGGGCCGGATTTAGGTTTAATGAGGCCCTAAGCTATTGAAGGTAAGGGGGCCCTTTATATGTCCAGCTGTCCTTTGTCAACAACAAATTGTCACTGTTTTTTGTGTTGATTATATGCTATGTGGTAATTTATGGACCTAATAGGTATCTAAAGGCATTTGCACGTAACAAAATATGTATTTTATCAAAGTAATTGTTGAACTGAAATACAAACCAGTGATATTTTAGGGAGCAGGCTAGCAGGCGGGGCCCATTACTTACATCATAGGAGCCTACACAACACAAAACACTGTTGCTGTATGTAGGTTTTATTTTATTTGTTTTTTATCTTATATTTTGGAAATGTACATCCAGTTTTTTTTCATTTAAATTTTTTTTGGGGCCCCAAAAGAGTGGGGCCCTAAGCTATAGCTTGTTTAGCTTATACGTAAATCCGGCACTGTTTGGCCCACTGTGCTTCCCATTTCAAACTGGACTGGATTTTGCTGATGGCCATGTACTCCTTTTTCTCAGCAAGCTGTATCACAATGGTGTGATCCATATTCAGTTCAGCAGGCACAGATTGGATCAGGTGTGTTCCGCCAAAGTGAAGGATCCCAAAGCCATTTCCGAGAACTTTCAGCTTCTTAATCACTCGGATGAGGTGCTTTAAAGCTCATATTGAAATAAATGCCGTTAGTCTTGAAGTTGCCACTGGAATTTTGTTTTATTCTGTTATAAGAGACCAACATGGCTATCCCTTTGCGATCATTAAGAAGACCAGATGCTGGAAAAGGAGCGCATGAAGGGCTGCCTTCAATTGCCATCCTTTTCCTGACACATTGAGCAATCAGCTTTCATCAGCAGAAGGAGGAGCCAGTTTATAATTTTCTTTAGTGTTTATTTCAGGTCATTCATTTGCTCAGTTTTATTAGCTGCTTTGAGCATCCTCATTAAAAGGGATGAAATAAAACGAATAAATATCAGAGATTACAATAAATAAAAAGAGTTCCAACATGTCTAAAAAACAACTTGACAGTGACAAATTAAATAAGGTATTTAAAATATGCGGTCATTATGATAATCTGTACTAATAGGAGTGGATTTTCTTTTTGAAAAGTTCTCTTGACGTTGGCATTTCTTAGTACGTATGAGCCATGGAATTTATTTGAAAAGCCAGATTGCGATTAGCATTGATATATACTGCAGCCGACATGCTGAAAGTTGACATCATTTTGAAAGTCAACAGCCTGCGAACCAAATGTCAGAGACTCTAATGCAGCTTGCAAAGTGTTTAAACATTACGATAAGAAATTTAAGGGTTTTTTAAGTATAATATTTGCCCAGCAGGAGTTGACAGCTATGTAAGTGTGATAGCTGCTGTGACTGCTTACTGCTAACTTTTTACTGATGGTAATTACCTAATAACCAATTGATTTTTGTTGCTAATAGGGCAATTTGTGAAAGCTCTTGAGACAAGAAAAGATTGAAAGAAGTAGAACAAGCCTGTGGCTATTGGGAAATCACATTTACAACCAGTAGGGTGACCATTGGTACAATTTTCTGAAGTGCAAAAATGAAGCTTCATTTACTAACCAGGAAATTTTGACACACTGCAGCGTACTGCAGCGTACTGGCAACAGAGTGAGGGCACAAGGCTTTTTGTTAAGCTGAACTGCTGTGGCTTAAGTTTATAGGCAACAAAGCTGTCATTATACACAGGGAGCTCTCTCTGGACAGTTCACAATTAAAGACAGGTAGTGACTCATGGTCACAAAAATGGAGTACATTAAAATCTTAACAAGAATATGCCAACAAATATAGAATACAAAACAGTGGCCCACAGACTGGAAATGTTTGATCTACATTCCAATTCCAAAAAAGGAGATGACAAAGACTGCAGCAACTATTAGTAAAGTGATGCTCAAAATTTTACAACAAAGACTGTTAACATATGTGGAATGAGAAATGCCAGATGTTCACTCTGAATTCAGAAAAGGAAGAGGTATTAGACATCATATTGCTAATTTACATTGTCCCCTGGAACATAAGAAAGAATTGCAGAAGAAAATCAACTTGCGTTTCATAGATTACAGCAAAGCTTTTGACTGTGTGGATCATGAAAAGTTATGGTTGGTTTTCAAAGAAATGGGTGTGCTACAACATCTGATTGTTTTGATGCACAACCTGTACACTGGACAAAAGGCTAGTGTTAGAATATGGAGAAACAGAGTGGTTTCCAGTTAGGCAAAGATGTCAGACAAGGATGTATTTTATCTCTCTATCTCTTCGATCTATATAGAACATATCATAAAGAAAGATGGATTTGATTTAGATGAAGGTGGAATGAAAATTGGTGGAAGGAACATTAACAATTTGGGATATGCAGATGATGAAGGTTAAAGAATAAAGTACCTAAGCAGGATTACAGTTGAACGTAAGGGAAACAAAAGTAATGACTACTGAGGAATTACACAACTTTAAGGTTGATGATGCAAAAATTGAAATTGTTCAAAATGTTCTATTCTTTGGCTCCATCATCAACCAAAAAGAAGGCTGCAACCTAGAAATCAGAAGCTAAACGACTAAACTGAGGGCCCTGACCTGGATAATCTAGGCTAGCCTGATCTCATCAGATCTTGGAAGCAAAGCAAGGTCAGCCCCAGTTAGTATTTGGGTGGGAGACCGCCAAGGAATTCCAGTGTTTCTGCACAGAGAAGTAGAAGAAGAGTTGGTTTTTATATGCTGATTTTCTCCACCTTTTAAGGAGAATCAAACTTTTTTACAATCTCCTTCCCTTCCTCTCCCCACAACACACACCTTGTGAGGTAGGTGAGGCTAAGAGCTGTGACTAGCTCAAGTTCACCCAGCAGGCCTTCATGTGTAGGAGTGGAGAAACCAGCCCGGTTCACCAGATTAGAGTCCACCGCTCCTAACCTCTACACCACGCTGGCAAGCCACCTCTGAACAACTCTTGCCTTGAAAACCCTACATGGTCATTGTAAGTTGTCTGTGACTTGATGGCAAAAAAATTAGTAGGTCAGAGAAAGAAAGAAAGAAAGAAAGAAAGAAAGAAAGAAAGAAAGAAAGAAAGAAAGAAAGAAATAAAGAAAGAAAGAAAGAAAGAAAGAAAGAACTGAGGATATCCTACTTTGATCACATTATGAGAAAACAAGACTCACTGGAAAAAGGCAATAATCCTAGTAAAAATTGAAGGCAACAGAAAAAGAGGAAGACCCAACATGAGATGGATTAACTCAATAAAGGAAGCCATGGCCCTCAATTTGTAAGCCCTGAACAAGAGCGTAAATGAAAGGATATTTTTGAGGTCATTAATTCATAATTTGGAAGTGACTTGAAGACACAACACACACACAGTGACTCTTGGTATCACTAAGTTAGTATCCACTTGCAACAGGTGAAAATAACTAATGAGCTGATTCTCAAAACCACTATCAGAAGCAGAAGCTGAAAGGGTCCTGTGTAAGAGTTGTAGAACACATACAACAACACATATGGTAGAAGTGGTACCTCTAGTTTTAAGAAACAAATGCCCTCAGTGGCATACAGGTATATGTTGGCTGGTGGGTTGGAAGGAGACAAGGAAATCAGAAAAGGAGAGAGGCAATGGGAGTTTTCAGTAAAAGGAAACAGGAAATGGGCAGGGGGAAATAAAATGCCCACACAATTCCCTGAGGATATTCTGCTTGTAACATCAAAATATTAAGTCATGTGCACAGTTTCTCTCTATGGAGGTTTTGGATATGATCCAAGAGGAAGATTCAAGTTGCCAAAAAGACCTCTTTACTAAGCTTGATTTTGTCAAGGCAAAAACACTGTCCCATGTGAGCCTCTTGTTAAAACTGGGCTGCTACCTGTGCAAAGCAGCTGCACATGCTGGTTAACATGCACAGGCAGCAAGCCAGTTTAAATGAGAGGCTGTGTAAGCGCAGAGTACCACAGGAAAATATTTTTGGCTCTCCGGTGTAGAGCAGACACTCTCTGGAGGGTTAAAAAACCAAAGTATCTTTTTTTGTGTATGTACGTTGAAGAAAGAATTTGCCATGCAGCTTTTTTTCCTGCCTCAGAACTGTCTCTGTGCAGAGGAGCACATATTTGGATGACTATACTTTGTGTTTAATTACTGTGATTAGACATGGTAACAGATCAATTGTGCATGTGGTGATTGTGAGGCCAAGCATACCAGACATACATACACCAGGCCATTGTATAAAAACATGGCTTGAAGCAAGAAACTTAAAAAGCAAACAAAAAACACTACTTTTGTAAAATGTAAAAAATGGTCGTAAAGAAAACTCAATTTACTTTGACAGTGTATGCTTAAAGATGAAACTGTCAACAGCAGGACTTACCTTCTCCACCCATTTCCCACTAATCCAAGCACCTTTCTTTCTACTGCCTTTTAATCCTTCTCCTTCCTTCTCGCTTTTCTTATTTCTTCCCAAAAGATGACATATGCCTCTCTAACCCGGATCCAGGAATACCAGACATAAACTCCTGCTTGACTATTATGGGCCCAGTTTTTTAGGCTGGCCATTCAATAACCATTGCATGAACTGCATGTGGCTCTCTTGCAAGACTTTTTAATGGATTTTTTTCAGTCTGCTTGGTATTATGCTGTTTTATATCAAAGGCTTGTTTTTAATGGCTTGTTTTTAATATCGATAATTTATGTAGTTGTTTTTGTGGTTTTATGGTATTGTTTTTACTTGTGACTATCTGTAAGCAGGCATATACATTATCTAAATAAATTTGTTTACTGATTTTACTTGTAAAATGCTTTGGGGAGAGGAGTAGTAGTAGTTGGTTTTTATACCCTGCTTTTCTCTACCATAAGGAGTCTCAAAGCGGCTTACAATTGCCTTCCCCCACAAACAACAGGCACCTTGAGAAGTAGATGGAGCTGAGAGAGTTCTGAGAGAACTGTGACTGGCCAGAGGTCACCCAGCAGGCTTCATGTGTAGGAGTGGGGAATCAAACTTGGTTCTCCAGATTAGAGTCCGCCACTCTTAATCACTGCACCACACTGGCTTTCTGGTTGAATATAATAATTTTTTCCCCCTTGGATCCAGAGTTTTGGGATTTGCTGCTTCAGTATCTAAGGCTATAGGAAAGGGATGGGAGTCATCCAGTGTAAGGGCATAACTGGCATCCCCTGTAATTAATCTGGCTTGTTCCTAAGCATGGCTATGAGGCTACAGTATCTACTTCTATCTATCCCTCACATAGCACTGGCATGAATGAAATTCCTTTGGAATCAGCAACAGCTTCCCACAGCTGGCCTTCAGAAGGTGCAGTCCGACAGACATTCTAAGCATGGCAGAAATTGTTTCGCCAGTCTCTGTTCTGAAAACAAACCCTTATGAATGCTGTTACTGTTTCCCAAAACAACTTCCACCACTCTTAGGAATATATGGCTATCTACCCGGGAGCAGCTTGGAGGGGGGGGGCATATTTTGGGCTGTGGCAGATGGGAGAGATGAGAATTCTGCAGACAAAATCCTTCCATCTGCGACAACAGTCCAGTGGATCCAAACCCATGACTGTCTTCTCCATGAACGTCCCAGGAGCAAATTCAGTTGTCTCACGTCTTAATGAAAAGGTGGCTGTGCTGAATTTGCCAAACTCAGGATCCTGTATACCTACCACTGTTTGTGCTTTGGCAACTGACGTGAGACCATGGCTCAGTTGTAGAACATCTGCTTTGAATTCACAGAAGTTTCAGGTTCAGTTCCTGGCACCTCTAGTTTAAAGGATGAAGTAGTAAATGAAGTGAAAGGCCTGTGCCTGAGATACTGGGGAGCTGCTGCCAGACAATAATAACCTAAATGGCCCAATGGGCCTTGACCTGGATGGCCCAGGATAGCCTGATATTGTCAGATTTAGAAAGCTAAGCAGAATCAGCCCTGGTTAGTACTTGGATGGGGAGACCACCAAGAAAGTCCAGAGTTTCTATGCAGAGGCAGGCAATGGCAAGCTGCCTGTTAGTCTCTTGCCTATGAGGTCACCATAAGTCTGCTGGCACTTGAACACGCTTTCTACCACCAAGGTCTGGTTCAGTGTAAGACAGCCTCATGTCTTATACTTATATTTGGGGAGGTTCTGTGGCATCTGCTTGACATGCAGAAGGTCCCAGGTCCAATCCCCACCATCTTCAGTTAAAGGGACTAGGCAGGTAGGTGATGTGAAAGACCCTTGCCTGAGACCCTGGAGAGCTGCTGCCATTCTGAGTAAACAAAACTGACTTTGATGGTCCAAGGGTCTGATTCAGTATAAGGCAGCTTCATGTGTTCAAGTGGATTTATAGGTTCAAGCTTCTACACGAGCCCTGAACATCTTTCTCTTCACTTGGGGAATCCTAATATTACAAAAGGAGCCCCGTGGCGCAGAGTGTTAAGCTGCAGTACTGCAGTCAGCTCACGACCTGAGTTCTATCCCGACGGAAGTCGGTTTCAGATAGCCGGCTCAAGGTTGACTCAGCCTTCCATCCTTCCGAGGTCGGTGAAATGAGTACCCAGCTTGCTGGGGGTAAAGGGAAGATGACTGGGGAAGGCACTGGCAAACCACCCGGGAACAAAGTCTGCCTTGGAAAAGTCGGGATGTGACGTCACCCCATGGGTCAGGAATGACCCAGTGCTTGCACAGGGGACCTTTACCTTTACCTAATATTACAAAACTTCAGAAACTCTGTAATATATGGTTATCAGATTAACAAGCTGAAATGCGTTCATCATTAGATTTTTTTGGGGAAGGTTACGTTTTAAGACATATTTTTAAAATCAGGAGGCAATTAATATAAAACTAAACATTGCTAAATATGCAATGTGTTGTACATATGGTACTTGTGTGTCAGCATTTGATCTTAAGCAAGTCTGAAAAATTAAAGATCCATACAATTTTTAAACTGACATTCCCAATAATTATATCAATCACGCTTTTAGTGCCTGAAGTGGTCTTAGCTCAATACTCCATCTGTGACACTTATAAATACAGGCTTTTATTAGTGAAGTATGCATTACAGCAGAGGGATTGCATGCAGAGCCGTGTATCTATCAGTAGGATTTAGTGTTCAGATTTTGAAACACTAGGGCACCGTGTGGAAGAGGAGGGAGGCGAAGAAAAACATATTTTAAAAGAAACTAGATCTTAACACAATCAAATGTGATTTATAGTAAATCTCTCTTTCTCTGTTTTAAATTTAAGCACCAGTGCTGGGAGCTGTTCTTTAAGTTGCCACTATAAATCAAGAAGGACAGGCAAATCCCTTCCAAGACAAGGAAATGCATTTATTGAATTTCAGTTGTTCAGATTCCAAATTGACATTATTTACATACAAGGCATGATTTATTAATAGTTGATTCCCCCCCTTTGATATGTTACTTTTCAAACCTGAAAAACAGTGCTGTAAATAAGACCACTTGCACCCCAGATGTTATGAGATTTCCTTATTTCATGTGCAATACTGGTAGGCAACATTTGTGGCAACACAGTCCTGAATGCGAGGAGGGCATAGAGAATTCAGAAGGTACTTGGAGAAAAAGGGAGGGGACTCACATATTGGTTGATTTGTGGCAACACAGTCCTGAATGCAAGCAGGGCATAGAGAATTCAGAAGGTACGTGGAGAGAAAGGGTGGGGGGCTAAAATATTGGTTGATAGAGTGCTATACTAGTCATTAAGCTTCCAGGTTTTCCTGCCCAAATGGGAAAATCCAGCAGGTGTATGTTCACAGTAGCACAATATTAACAATGTATGGATCCCCTTTATTAGCATCAAAGAAAATAATCTATCCAAATACTTAATGCATGTATCTAATATTATTTCTGCCTATAAGAAATATGTATGTTTCTATTGGATCGATGGAGTAGATATTTTAAATATAGTAACTTTACTAATGAGCAGTTCTACTGAGAACTTGACCCCAGTGATGCCCAGAGGTACATATCAGTTACTTGAGGGGGAATAAAGCAGATTGCATTTGTTATGTGCTTGAGACCAGACTTTAGTCTAAAAATTATATTATTATATGATTAATTGGATAGCCTGGACTCTGCCTTGATTATTCTTTATGACTACTACTTTAGTTACAATGATTGTGACCCCACACTGTCAATAAAAATACTTTGGAGGAAGCTTATTACTATGAATTTTGTACAGAGTTTTAAATTGTATTGCATGTATGAATGTTTGATTGAGTTTATGAATAAAGATTTTTAAAAGGATTGAATTTCAAAAGCATTTACAGTCTAGTGCACATTTACTCAGAAACAAATTATGATGAAATCAGTGGGTCTTACTGCCAAACAAGTGTGTTTAGGATTATAGCTATGCAGCCCAGTCCTGTGCACGTTGACTTAAAAGTAAGTTGCACTGAGTTTCGTGGGGCTTGGTTTCCAAGAAAGTAAACATACAACCATAGTCTTTTAATCATGGGATAGTTCTAAAAATTGTTCAGTACTGACTATTGATTTGATGCAAGAAGAAAACAATTCTACATGCTGCTTATAAAATTATTGCTAGGAAAAATGGGTAAGGCCCTGCTGGTTTCTGGTTTTGTTTAATTTAGCGGGGAGGACTTGTACGTGACTGACGTTTCCAAGAAGGGAATATCTACACTGGGCTGTATGGGTACATCTGAGGTCCAAAATGTTCTGACATCCATCAAGATACAAGCATGTGTGTTTTCGATTTGAACCCATACTAGGATGTGCCAGGGCTTGGGTTTGTTTTATGTGAAACAGAATTAGTAACTAGGATAGATTATTTGCGATTGCTGATATGAGTCTGAAAGCCAAGAACATCCTGAGTCTCTTGATGGGTACATCTGAGGTCACAGAAGAGAGAACGCTTTGTGCATGTACAGATAGCTCCCACAGCACTGCTTCCTTCCAACCACTGAGCTTAGTGGAGCCTTCTAGATTAGGGATTTATGACTTCTAGGCGACCATGAGCCCCCAGCACATGTCCCCTACCAGAGGACCGAATTACTGTAAAGACCTTAGGCCATTTATTCATGGGAGGTTTTGCTGCTCTGAAGATGCACCTTTTCCCCATCTGAATTCTCAAACCTCTGCACGGGGGCTTATTTTTGAGTGTTGAGACATTAATATTGGCCATTTATTCATGGAAGGTTTTGCATTGGATTTGTCACTCTATAGATGCACCTTTCCCCCATCTGAATTCTCAAAACTCTGCATGGCGGCTTATTGTTGTGTTTTGAGAATCTGGATGGGGGGAAAAGTGCATCTAAAGAGTGGCAAATCCAATGCAAAACCTTCCATGAATAAATGGCCGATTGCCTAGAACTTTCTACTTCGGGAGTACTAAAGTCCTTACACACATTTTTGTCCTATACAAAAAAATGTATCTAAAACAGTCGAAATAGTTGTGGTGTAACCACCCCTCCACAAAGGGCAAGGCGAGGCGGGTGGGGGGGAAATTCCAAGACAAAGACCGGGTCCATCCAGGTGAATGAATGGAGACAGCTGCTTTTTTTTAAAGCAACGCTCCCTGGGTGACTGGTCGTTCCCAGCAAGCGGAGGCACGTCCCAATCCCAGACTCCAGGCGCTCCTTGCACGTCCAGCACTGCCCGGGAGCTTTTTCCGTGCGCTCCGTTGGATCTCGCGTGTTCCCAGCCCATGTCCCCAAGGGAGGGCTGGGGAGGCGGCGGCACGCGAGGAAGGGAGGGGAAGCGGGCCGGGGCGGGGGGTTAGGGGACGCGCGGCGCTCGCTCCCGTCGGTACGTGCGCACGCTCCCGCGCGGAGCCCCGGCAGGGCCGCAGGCGATGCCGCGTGGCCGGGAGGGCGCGCCGAGCTGCCTGCGGGCGGCCCCCGCCCGGGACCCCCGGCCGCCCTCAGTGGAGGCTCAGCAGAAAGCACGAGGCGGGTTTCCCTCCGCCGCGAGGAGCAGCCCGAGGGCCCGGCGGCGAGCGGCTCCCCCCGGGGAGTCACCCCGCGCCCCAGGGACGGCCGCGCCGTCGTGGGCGCCTCGCCCTCCAGCCCGCCGCCTAGGAAAGCGCCTCGCAGGGAGCACCGCAGAGATGCTCAGAGATGCGGGCGCTACGGAGCGCCTTGCATGGACGCCTGTGGCTTGCGCACGGCCGACCGCTTCCTGGGCCACAGGGCGGCCGAGACAATCTTGCAAGAAGTCCTGGCTTTGCACCCGAGTGGCAAATTGCAGGACGTGGCGGGCCAGAAGCCGGGCGGCAGCAAAGCTATTCGCGGGGACCAGATGTTGTGGGTAGAGGGCAGTGAGCCGGGCTGCGAGAACATAGGCTACCGCCTGAAAAGGCTGGATACACTCCTCGTGTACGCAGATGGGAAGCTGGGGCATTACACAATAATAATAATAATACATAAGGGTAGTCGCTTCAGTGGCGGGGGCTCTCGGCAAAGTTCTTTCGGGCTTCTGCGAAGTTTGCCATCCCCCTGTCGCTCAAGATCTTAACTAAGCTTTGCCTGCAGTTTCTGGGAACTTTGTTGCGTTTCTGTTCAGTAGCTTTCACCCCCCGCCCCCGACGTGTTTTTGTTTTATTTCCTAGACCATTCATTTAATGTGTATTGACGTCGGCGCAAATTAACGTGGCTTCACGTTTGTACGCTGGCACAAAGCGGGTTAATCTCCCAACACGAAAGGCAACTCAGGGCTTGTTGATGCTTCCTACTCCCCCCCCCCCATCAAAAACGCGCCCCACGAGTTAAACCAACAATTCTTTCTCAAGTTTCGAAGGGTCGCCTGAAATGGCCTTTTTAAAAATTTAAATGATTTCTGCGAAGGTTTGTTAATTTTGTGTTGAAACTGTTCCTCACCCATTCGGAACGAGACGGCCTTTTCTGCCTTTCAAAGGCGGTAAAAAAAAAAGGCTTGTAGTTAGACGAATACTTTTTAAGTGCAGCCTTTGCTGTGGGAGCGCTTCCTTTCACTCGAGCACGGGCACTTGGGACGGATTATGTTGTTTGCGAAGCAATTTTCCAGCCGTCTAATGACGATTTGTCTGCAGAAGGTGTGGGGGAAGGACGTCTTCGGAAAAGAGACGAATGATAAAGTGGTTGTAAACTCTGGGAGGTATTGAGTTGCCCAGGGAAACGCCGCCGCCGCTCCCTTAGACCCTCTCCCCCACCGTTTGTTGACATTGGCTTGTAGTATGCGGCCGTAGTAGAAAAGCGTACATGCTGCGGGAGAATTCCTCAATGGCGGAGGCCACGCCCCCTGGCCAACCAGAAGTCACACCTCCTCCAGGCGCTGGGCTTTCCTTCCCCCCCTCCCTCCCCCCAGGCGCTGATTACCGCCGTGAACCCTGTAGAGGTTGGACGGTCTGAGCTAGGCCCCGCCCCGCCGGCCTCTTGATTGGCTGGATTCGTGTTCCACGGATCTGGGGGGTAGGCGCGGGGAAAGATTGGCCCTGGGTCGGGGCTCCACCCACGTGCTCGCTCGCCGCCGCCGAAGCAAGAACACATTCTGCACGTAGCAGACGTATTAATCAGAGAGGGGCCGTCTGCTGCCTCGGTGGAATAAATGAGAACGAGTTCGCCGGACCCAGATTCCCCAAAGGGGGCGTGATCACAAACCGGGGGGGCTGTTCGCTTAAAAACACTGATCTCCCGCAAAGCGGAGAGAGAAAAGGGCTCCAGCCGCTTCCTAGTTGAGCTGCTATCCGTATGTGCCAAGGTGGTTCTGGTCAGTGGTGAGTGCAGGTCAGGCCGGGGCAGGAGCACAACCGCGGTTGGTGTCATTATCAAGTCTCTGAGAGGAGTCCAGAAGCTTATTTGCGACTGCACTGAAGACAAAGTTATTACTTGGCAAAACTTTGGGACACACCAAACTCTTTTGCTATCCTGTCATAGTTTTGATCCCCTTCCTCAGTATATGTAAACATACATATATATTTTTTTAAATCAACAAGTTCAAAATGCTGGGTGAGTGCTAAATTCAGTTTGATAGAATTATTGATTCATTTTCTTACAATTATTGATAATTTATTGGTTAACTGTTTGATTGGACTGGTGACTTTATAGAAGGAAGGGGGGATTCTCCAGTCTCACTAAAAATGCCTTTGGGACATATCATGAGATTAGATCTAGAGAAAATAGCCCTGGACTACATTGTGCCCTGTTTGCACAACATCGGCTTCTGCTACCTGGACAATTTTTTGGGGGAGTTAGTAGGGGACTGTGTCCTGGAACGTGTGAAGCAGATGTATTATGATGGAGAACTTCAGGACGGTCAACTGGCTGGCCAGAGCAATGGGATCTCCAAAAGGCACTTGAGGGGAGACCAAATAAAGTGGATCGCAGGCACCGAGGAAGGATGTGAGGCCATCAACTTTCTCTTGTCGCTGACAGACAGGCTGGTGATGTACTGTGGCAGTAGACTGGGCAAGTATTATGTGAAAGAAAGGTCCAAGGTAAGAGCTCTAAAAGGGGTGAATTACTGGCAGCCGCTAGCAGGGGATATATAGATTGCTTTTATGGAAATGGAAGACTTTTTATAAAGTTTTCCCCCCTGTAATGCGGTGGGATCCTGTAGCAGATTTTGGGAGGCTAATGGGTTTATTTAATTTAAGGTTAACACTGGAAGTAATCTTTACATGCTCACCTGCAAGAGGTGGCTGCCAGGTGTTACCACAGTGATACTGCTTCTGTTCTCTAAAGGCACAATTCTAAAGAGTCTCTTATAAAATAACTTTGTAACTAATAGGAACTTATTTCCAAGGAAATGTGCTTAGGAGTCCAGCAGTTCAATCCTGCACAGAGTTAACTCCAATCTGAGCTTGTTTATTTCTTATACTGAAGTAACTGCGCTGGACTGCATTGTAAAAATCTTTCAAGTGCAGCACATGCTTGTGAATCAGCTAAGTTTGTAACTTATCTGCATTGGGGGTATGCCAGGTTGTTTTCAGTGACTATACAGCACTTGGTTTTCCGGGCACAGAAGCGCAGTGTGTCCAAGTACTAGAAATGTTTTTCTGGTGCTGCTTTCAGAAAGCAAAATGAGTTGGGAAGGTGTCAAAAGTTTGCCAAAGTCTATTTCATAGTGATGTTAACAGGTTACTTTCCACTAAGCTGCAGGTTGGTTCTTCGTGCTGCTTGCATGCCCAGTGCTTCTTGGGTTCCTGGGTAGCTTTGTTGGTCTTTAGAGCATTAATAAATTGAATCCCTCATTTATGCACACATGTACTAGCAAAGACTATTGCACAGCTGAATAAATAAACAAAATCTATAGCAATTAATAAACTAATTTCTTTTGAAAGTAACAGGAGGGTTGGTCCAAGCATGAATTCCTTCTGGTGTTCAAAGCTGCTGTATTCATGGAGCTACAGAAATGCTTCAGCTTTGTGTCATCTGTCAGTCTGTTCTTTTCTAGCAGCCTGATTCTTTGCATACTTACTCAGAATTAAGCCCTTCCAAGCACAGTGGGGCTTGCTCTCAAGTTAAATATGTACCAGGGTTGCCGCCAAATAATGTTTAACATGTTTAGAACAGCTAGATTCAAGTCCAGTAGCACCTTAGAGACGATTTTCGGGAGATAAGCTTTACAAAGTCAGAGCTCCCTTTGTCAGATACATAAGATGTTACTGGACTTGAATCTACCTCTTCTACTGCAGATTGACACAGCTACTCTCCTGAAACTTTTGGTAACTTCCTTTCCACTACACTGAAGATAGAAAATTTACACCCTGGTCCTATGTAGGTCTCATCAAAAGTAAGTCCCATCCAGTTCAATGAGATATGTGCATGTATTGGATTGCAACCTAAGAATATGTGTGTACTCATCTGGAGAAAAAGCAAACCATATTGGTTAGTTGTATTGTACATGCTGTCTGTCCATCTACTAACCAATGAACAAAGGATATTTAAGGTATTCTTTTTCTGTACCTATTTACCATGGGGTTAACGAAGATAGTCATCAGCTGTCAGACTAGTTCTTTCAGTGACTTCAACCGAAATATGTATATATTTTCAACGATATAGGAAAAACTCTCTAAAGTGGCAATTATAAGCATGCTTCCTAGGAATAAATCCCACTGCACTAAGAAGGACTTGTTTCTGAAGAAACATGCGTAGGATCATGCTGTTCAGGAGATGGAGGATCAGTGTGCAACAGACTTGCAGATAAGTACAGTTTTCCCCCAGCACACAGAAAGTATACCTGCTCTCAGTGTCAAGTAGCTTGGGTTTAGCTGCTCACCTGGAAGGAATTTTTGAGTACCCTGGGTGAGCAGGTAGCTAATTACAAGACTGATGTATCACTGCATGTGCATGTACAGCTGTTTTGCAGTCCAGTCCTGTACATGCTTATTCAGAAGTAAATCCTATTAAGTTCAGTGGGGCTTATACCCAAGGGCACATAGGATTGCACTCTGTTGTTTGCAACAGTACAACTATTGGGTCCAACTACTTGTTTGCTGATCATCTTTTTTCAGTACAGTTCCATTGTCATAAAACATGCTGTGCATCACAGTTTTCTGCAGCTCATTGTGTCTAAGTAGGTGGAGTGCGTGAATGAGCAGGGAGGACAAATAACTAAAGCTGAATTGCACAATGCAAATCTGCTCATCAGTCTCTGTGTCCTTAAGTTCCTCTAACCTGTTTTATAGCTAAGTGTTGCTATTATAATAAATTCAGCCCAATATCCGTGGCATAGTCTTGTTTCTACACCACCATTTTCACAAACCTCAGTTGCAGATCTGCTTCTAACCAGAGTTGAAAACTGTGGTTTGAAGCTGTGTGAAAATGGCAGTACATAGTGTAGATCTAGCACCCACATTTGAAAGGAGGGGAATTAGTGCATGAGCGTGTATGTTGGAAATGTGGGGGAAAGTGTGCATGACCATTGGGGACTCCTGGTCTTTGGAAAGTGGTTAGGCAGTGTTAATGTCTGTACCAGGTCTAAAAAAAGTTGACTCCCAACTACTGAACTGTTGTTGCTATTGAAGGTTTTTAGCATTTGAGCTTCTCTTATGCTCTTTGTGTTATGTATAAATTATGTTATGGGGCAAGGGCAAGAATGTAAGAGAAATAATGTTTGTTGTAGTCAATGTAGCTGATGTTTGTATTTGGTGCTGATTTAAGCCTCAAATTGAGAAAATGTCTTAAATTGAATACGTATTTTAAACTTCTAATGAAATTAAGAAATAGGTTAATTCCAGGATTTAGAAGAAGAGTTGGTTTTTATACCCCGGTTTTCTCTACCGTAAGGAGTCTCAAAGTGGCTTACAATTCCCTTCCCTTCCCACTCCCCACAACAGGCACCTTAGGAGGCAGGTGGGGCTGAGTGAGTTCTGAGAGAACTGTGACTAGCCCAAGGTCACCCAGCAGGCTTAATGTGGAGGAGTGGGGAAACAAACTGGTTCTCCAGATTAGAGTCCGCTCTTAACCACTACACCACACTGATAACATCAGTGTTAAAAATCTGCTAGAATGTTGATGATAGTTATGTTAGCATAATTCACAGCAGAAGAATACTGAAAATAAAATTTGGCAATTTCAAAACAGCAGTAGTGTTTGGTAGGCTTGACTTCAGCTTTCTTCATACCTTATAGTAAAAATAATGTACCAACTCACAGTAATCCTAAACTAGACAAAGAGCTGAGTGTTTATATGAGTCAGACTTAGAACTGACCTTTACACCAATGTCTGCTATTACATGATTTAAGAAAGCTATTTTATACTGATTTGCCTTCAGCCATCAGCAATTACATATTGACTGTAGGAACAGGAGACTTTAAACAATGCTGCAAAATTAAATAGTTCTGTTGTTCAGAATTGTAACGAAACAAGTACAATAACTAATTGAATTCCCATAGGCATGCTATCTAGGGTGGAATTTTAAAACCCTCTTTCCTTGTCAAATCCACAGTGGAATATTTTAGCCATGTCCTCCTGTCTGACCTGGGACTCCCCACCCCACTCCCGTATATAATGCCCTCCTCCAGAAGTTGAGAATTGCACTCTTCAAAGCCTGTTGACTTCCATGAACTTCGCAGGGTACAGCTCTGCTTCAGGTGGCACTGTCAGCTCTGACCACGGCTTGAAGGACTGGGAACATGAAGTTTTGTTGAAGGCTTCTTTTCTTGTTCTTATTCTTCTCAGTTTCCTAGTTTTTTTAACCATAGTTTTCTGTGGCATTTGAAAAAGCAAACTGTCATTAGCCATAACTTTCAAATCGTTACAGGAAAACTTGGTTTGCCGTCAGTTTACAAGCTGTAGCTTGGAGGATCGTTCTGACCACAGTCACCAGAGCTCAGAAGCAGAGTACAAGTTTTGCATGCATCCTGGGTTTCCCCCCTGCACCTCCAGTTTAAAACGTTATTTGGTAGTAAGGCTGAGAAAGACCTTTCTCTTCCTGAGTCCCTGGATCGTTGCTGCCAGTCAGAGTATACAACAGTAGATTAGATGGGTCAGTGTTCTGACTTGGTGTAAGGCAGCTTTATGCTATCGTGCGCGTTCATTACCATGCTTCCATTCATTTCTCTAGGGTTGTTCAGGAGAATGTGCTGGTTTATTGGGCTTGAAAGATCATCTCCAGTACTGTGGGAGGTTCCTGTATTCTAAAGGAAGTGTCCTGATAGGAGAGAGATCTTATCCAAAATTGTAGAATGCTTCTTCATATTGCATGGTATGAGGAGCTTAGCTTGGAGGGATATAGCTCTATGTCCCTTATAATGGTCTAATATTTTAAATATTTTAAATATTTGTATTGTTGCATTGGCATTCAACAGCAATAACCTTATACTAATGTTGCAATAACATTGCAGTGGTGGTAACGTTAATGTTCTGTGACATTGCAGTGTATTGCTTATTCACACACACCCTAGGCATTTATGTGCTGGCATAGCAAATTTGAGAGCAAAATCATCAGAGCACATGAAATGGGCCTCCACGCAAGTGTACCATTTCAGAGATGCACAACTACATCCTTGGGTGAAATTTTATTCCTATTATTAAAAAAAAACTCCTGTAAATGGAAAGCAACCCAACCAAAATGAATGGAGGTCCAGCAGAGGACAATATATGTGAATATCAAGGGTTAATTTTAGGTTTTTTTTTTTTTTTTTTTGCAAATCTCACTACTGGATTGCTTTATCAAGGAGAATGGCAGGGGGGGAGAGTGGGGGGAACTTTAACCTTTCCCCACCACTGCTTTCTCTCTGAACAAAACCATTCCTCAGTTGATTATACCTTCCCCAGCAGGCTTAGAAGCAAGTCAAGTGTGGCTGTTTTCAGAGATAGGGTGTCAGGGGAGGCAAGGGTGATTTCCCTTGTGCTCTTCTCTTCCCTTGATAAAGCGATCTCAGTGGCTAAATGTGCAAAAAACCCCACAAAGAAACCGTAAGTTGTCACTGAGTCCTCGGAAAGAATGTTGAACAGCAGCATTCTCTATAACGGGTTACTTCTGCATTTGAAAGGTGTTTTCAAACAAGTAGTCCTTATCTTAGGTGGCAGTGGCACAGGCTGTGTACCAAATGTGTTGTCAATGGACTCGTAGACTGCACCTGTGCTTTGCTTGGCAGCCCTGCTTTGTTTGGAGCCAAACCCTGGTGGTGGTAGAGATGAACATCTGAAGCTGCCTTATATTGGGCTAGACCATGGGTCTGTCAAGGTCAGTGTTGTCCAGTCTGACTGCTAGCAGCTTTGCAAGGTTTCCAGTAGGGGTCTTTCACATTACCCACTATCTGATCTTTTTTTTAACTGGAGATGCTGGGGATTAAAGTTGGGGCCTTCTGCATGCTAAGCAGCTGATATACCACTGAGCTCCACCCACAATGCAGGGTGCAGCTGGATCGAAGGTGGGCCAGTGCACATGTTCCTGGTCAGGTCCATATAGTTGTATGTGTTTGTAAAGTGCTGTCAAATTGCAGCCGTAGAATTTTCAAGGCAAGAAACATTCAGAAGTGGTTTGCCATTGCCTGCCTCCATATGGGCTGAGAGAGTTCGGAGAGAACTGTGACTGGCCCAAGGTCACCCAGCAGGCTTCATGTGGAGGAGTGGGGAATCAGACTGGGTTCTCCAGCTTAGAGTCCACTGCTCTTAACCACTACACCACGCTGGTTCTCCATATGGTTATGCATCCAGAAATGGCCTTGGTATGTGTCAAAATTAAAGCACAGACAGCTTGAAGATTTTTGTCTTTTTCCTGAGATCTCATGACCATGAGATAGTCTATTTCTAATATCACTTTTGTACTCAACTGCTGTTATCAAGCCAAAGGAAAATTAATAAATCCATGTATTTTCTACAGCCTGCTTTGGTGGTTATATTCATCATAATTATGGGGGTAGAGAATCATTATATATTTCGTCGCATAAAAATATAAACTGCACCGCTACAAACTTACTCTGTTCTGGGCATGAAACCTAAGCAGCAGTGTGAGAGATTTTTTTTATTGGGTTGCTGAAGAGCACCGCCTATGGAAATATAATTGTTTATTATAGGTTACAAAGGATTTTGATGATACTTGCATAGCAGCATGCTTTGCAATTAGTTTACAATGGAAGGTCTGATGAAAACTGCCATCCTGGAGAAATATGCATAATTTGTCTTTCTTTTTTCTAATCAAATGCACATGTTCTGGCATAGCGGTTGGGTTCAAATCTGTTCTCCTGGCCGGCTGCCAGGATGCCCAATGTTCATCAGAGTGGGTTCAGAGCCACCAGAACTGTAAATACAACAGACAAGTCATTTTATTATATCAGACTGAAGAATTTGACTTTGGCAGAGATCCTAGAGCAGTTGCCATGGCTGTGTCAGAACTGATGTTTGTATCTGTGTTTGTCAAGCTTGATTAGTTAGTATGGTTGATGGTATGCAGGGTTAGGGGTTTTGTGTGTAGGCTTTGGGTGTGTCTCATGATGACTGAGGCGTTGAACCTACGTGCAATTTGAGGCTCCTAGTGTAAAATACAGCTTTCCATAATCATAAAATTTGAGGTGTGAGTAGTGCTTGGGGGGTATGTGTGGCATGCAACAGTTCCTGAAAGGCCACAAAACTGCTGCTGTTAATAATGAAAATACTTAATAGCATGTAGCACTATCAGTGTAGCTGACACTTTGCAAAGTAAAATAAGCAATAATATAGGTCCTACCTGTGAGGAACTTGCAGTCTCGGTTTTAAAATACAGAAGACAACAGGGGAGGGAAGGAAGAAAGACAAAGGCTTGGGTAATGGGAAGACTGTGCAGATGCAATTTCATGTTATTAAGATGGAGTTTGTGTAAGGAATGTTGGACTAAAGGGTTAGGTCTTGGGGGACACACCTCTGACTCTTTGCCCAGCCCACAGGGTTGTTGTGCGGTACTGTATTCCAATGGCAAATCACAATGAATAATAGCTGTGATAAGAATAACTGGTATACAAAGTTTGATGGGAGAGTACTTTTTCAAGAGCACTGATGTGCAATACGATGAATTGTGATTCTGTCAGTTGATGGATAATGGAGATTCTCCTACACCACCAACTCTACTATCTGACTTTCAAGTTGCTCCCTACCCATGTAATGCTATTTAGAGAGTGGCTCACTGACTGTCCCAACATACTGACTTTTTCCCAAGCATAAAAAAATCTTTCTCTCATTCCGTTTGGTTATTCTGCATTATTTTACACTATGCAGACTGTCTTGGGTCTCAGTAAGAAGGGTGGGCTATAAATAAAATAAGACTATTTGGTCTCTAGGGTTTGATCAGGTTTATTTAAAAGTTTGAAAATATACACTGCATTAAACCATTAGATCAAATATTTAGATTGCCCAGAGCCAAAACCAAAGCATGAAGTCACTAGACAATTTCAGTTTACTTCCATGCGTTGTTTTTTTTAATCAGATTGTTGATCAGCAACCTGATCGGTCAGATTGCTGTTGACAATTCTTCTGCCACTTCCTGTAAAAAGTAATTGTATAAATTGCCTAAACTCTGGGTGACCTTTCCTGGGAACTGAACTGGTCATGCTCTTAGTCATGGGGGATGGCAATTTGAAAGTCATAAGAGAGAAGTATTAGCAAATTCTTAGGAATAGAATTTTCAGGATACCCTTGAGAATTCAAGTATATGGAGAGAGGTACACATTACCTTGACAAATATGGTTTTTAAAATCTATATTTGCTGAACATATGTGAATCCAGGGGTACGTGTTTGCTGGAGAGAATCAAGGGAGAAAGGAACATGCTTTCTGTGGCTGTTGATTCCCTCCTGCGATCCCTCTTACTTCTAGCTGTTTTCCCCTTGCCAGAGTTGTTTCCTGTCTCAGAATCAGGCTTAGTGAAGAAATATATGAAAACTGTTTGGCGGGAAGGGGTTACAAGGGAGAATTAATTATAATTCTGTACATGTGTCTGAGTTAGTCTGTTGCTGCAAAAATAAACTTGTGGCACCTTAAAGGCTGGGGAAGGCAATGGCAAACCACCCCGTAAACATAAACGTCAGAATGTGACATCACCCCATTGGTGCTTGCACAGGGGACTACTTTTACCTTTACCTTGTGGACTAGAACTTTACCTTTCAAAAGCAATGAGTGGCATTCTTACTCTGTCTTTAAGGTGCCAGAAGATACAAGGGTAAAATTGGTGTCAGGATATGGGTTAAGCTTTCCATCCTTTCCCCACTGATTTCTCCCTGCAAACGGTCCTACCTTAGAGTTATGAGGTAAACATGGGTTGGGGGGTGTCATTCCACCATTAGTATCTGCAGTAGTGACTCAGGTGATTTTATTCCACTGTATCTAACTGAATATTCACTTTTACTTATGAAAAGATCCATAACACACATCAGGGTGGATTTGATTTAAATCAAATTGATTTATAGTACTAGTCAGTAAGGCTAGATTTAAATCATAATTTTTGACATAAACAGCACTTCTTATGATGTTTCATTCGGGCCACCAGGCCTTGCATTTCTTTGTTGCAGTGTTGCATTTTGCACGCATGCCTGCCTTACCCATATGTAGAGGAACTTCATTACAATATTCCCAAGCTGGGTCTCTTTTATGGCCTGCTGCCATTATAGGTTTTCTCCTCCAGGGAGAGAATAATATGATAAACCTCAGGCTATACACACAATGATCCCAATACTTGGGAGAATTCTGCTCAAATGGTTTCACTACAATTTTTACTGCTTGCCTCTCCCTCTGTACACTTAGCTCCTTGTGCAGATCTATTCCACTCCAATCAATCATTGAACTTAACTGAACTTCTTGTAACATAGCACTTAAGAGGTAAAGGATTGATTCTGTGCACATAGATTTGCAAAGGAGCAACTTTGTATGTTTATTTTATAACATTCTTGCTGTGAAGAAGAGGCATGTTATCTCTGCAGATACAAATTGATAGTTTTGAGAACTGCAAAACCAAGCATCTGTAATAATATCTTCTAGATAGAAAAATTGCCCAAAATAATCTTACAGAAACCTCTGGAAGAGCATGACATTGTGAATGGATTAATGGAATTAATTTACCAAAAAATTTAAACATTGCATCAATATAATTTTTATCCACCCTGACAGGTTGAGTTCTGATGCCTGCAGAAAAAGGGGTGATCCCCCCCACCCGAGCTGTTCTTAGTCTGTGTAACCCAACATGGGAGTCCACTGAGTGTGTGAGAACATCTTGCATGGATGGGAACAGCAGACCTCTTTCCTCACCTCCAAGGGTGGTGAAAAGCTTTGCTCATCAACAACACATGGATATTTTCAGATAGTGAAAGCCTGTCTGTCTTTGAGGTGTGCACCTGTGCTCCCTTCATGTTCTGTATTCCAAACTATTTGAATCTGTTACACATGTCTGGATCAAAGCTGGTGACATTTGTGAACCCTGTTCATGTGATACAAGCTTTAAAGGAAAACACCACCAGCCTTTTAATGTAACACACACTGGACATGCTTTTAATTGATGCTAAACTGTATCAGGTATATTAACACAGGTGTAAAATTTCCATCAGGGTTCATTGCTTTGCTGGCATTAATGTGTTCAGTTTGAACCTGTCTCTTGTAGGAGTTTCTGATCTTCTTTGCTCCTTTCTGAAAGGCTTCTTTATTAATGATTTCAAAACATCTTCCCGTGTACAGAGCACTTTTACAGTCCTTAATAAAAAGCCCAATGAGTGCAAGCAAAAAGAGATGTGTTGCCACTTTTAGTTATGTGTCTCTTCCATTCCCCTATAAAGTAGGGGATGTGTTTGCGTGTGTGGGTTATGCTTTACAGTAGAGGGATCCAAAGGGTGCACAGAGCCCTCTCTACCAGCCATTTTTCTCCCTTGCGCTAATGCTTGGGAATTAATGGGTGGGGGAAGGCCGGAGCAACAGTTTAAAGGAAGATAAGGCATGAGAGGCTTCAGTGCCCCTTCCACCTTCACACCTAGTTTGGCCCTGAAAGATAGTGGCTTTCTGAAAGCTATCACCAACAGCATTTGACTAATAGTCCATCTTTAAGGGTCTTTGGTAAGACTTCTGTATCGTGTGACACCTTTTCAGAGGTCACTCCTCTGAATGAGTTTTGTTGAGGCTTGAAGCAGGACCACGAGAAGTTCCAGCCTTTGAACCGGAGTCTTCCAAATCCCAACAGTCTCTGTTCAGAACATCATTCCAGACTCACCAAAGGCCATCCAAAAACAAATTGGCCCTGCTTATATATTTTAAGGAAATTATTTTTCCCCCAGAAATTTTTTTGGATTGAATAATGCATTAAAAGTGTCCCTAATGAACTGAAAAGCATTGATGTTCATTACCTTGATTGATGCCGGCAAACGCATATGCTGAAAGGCAAACCTGTTTGTTTGCAGAAGGAATTCCAGGCGTCTAATTGAATTAACAATTTACTTTGGTATCTTTATTTCCTTCCACAATGAGCTGCTTCAGTAAATGTCATTCTCCCTTCACAAGCTCATGTGCACAAGAGAGCCACAAAGCTGGGAGCCCTATTTTATGCATCTTTTGTCTTGTTCAGATAGGAATGAGACAAAGTGCATTATGCCCAGGTAAAATTAACCAGGGGAAAATTGTTTTCATAGCTGCTGTTGCTGAGGTAAGGATGCCACTGGTAGTTGGTGTACACTTCTGGAGTAACCTCGCTTTCATCACTGTGGATTGGTAGCCTTGAATTTCTTTCACTGCTGTTAGTCATGCATCATGCAGCCTAGCCTGTCCTGGTGTACGACTGAATTCTAAAGATGGATGTGTGCCTCTGTATAGTGACTGGTTGTTTGGTTGCAACCAGGCAGGCAACCCCTGTCCCCTAAAGCACTGGTTTGCATGGCAGTTGGTCTCTGGTGCTTCAACACAACTGCTAAAACCCAGGATCCAGTAACCCAAACTCCAGTTCAGATATGGAAGGATTAATCTTGATAGAGGTTCTTGTTACTGTGTGATCCCAAAGCATGGGAGGAAAAACAAAACAAAATTGTTATGTCGGCTCAATTAAAAAAAATATTTTGGCTATAATAAAGTCCTCTTTTAAAAAAAAAAAGGATTTAAAATTAAATCTGAACTTAATGCAAATATGTTGTATGTCTTATTCTGCCCTTTCTGCATGGTTTCCTGCTTTTCTAACTCCATTTTCTGCATCACTTGATATATCATGTCTTATATTTTTGCACTTTTTCTAATTTTTGTAATACTAGTCCTATTGCATTGCTTATTAGGTCTTCCATGCTGTTTCATTAAATTTGTTTTACACCATGCAATACTCCTTGAGTCTTTTCGAGAAAGGCACACTGTAGATAAATAGTCTCTAAAAGCTGCTTTTCTTTGTAAAGAAAGAATTATGTGTGTGTGGGGGGGTAGCCTCTTCATCAGTCACCATATAGTACAATAGTTTGTATACTTACGTTATGCCTTAATACTAGGTGCCAGGGATTGTTGAGACACCCCAAGTTTCATCCACTGATCCATCTAGGTGACCTTTTTATTTGTGTGTTATGTCTAGGAACTCCCTGATCTCTGCATTGCGCTAAGTACTCCAATTATAATGTGAACACTGACATTTGCCTTCCATTTCATAGAGAACAGTGATCTGACTAGAAATTAATACCAGCCTTTGCTCCTTTCTGAGATCATATATGTTTTTGTGGGTGGCAGACTTGTTACCAAAGAGAAGAGTCAGATTAAAACAGAAAAAGACACTGGAAAAAATAAACGATTTGTAATGTTGATTCCAATCAGCACTTGTCTACCACAATCTGTCATGGTTGCAGGCTGTAAAAGAGATTATATCTAAAAATAAGCAACCATTTTTACAGTAGTAAAAATATTTTGAAATATTTAAGAAACACACACATATAATCGCTATGTTTTATGGTTATAGGAACAAATTAGTATCAAAATAATAATGGATTAAAAAAATTTAACCAGCTTATTTTCACATCTTGATTTGTATTGTGTGTGTTAAGTGCCATCAAGTCGCTTCCGACTCATGGCTACCCTATGAATGAAAGTCCTCCAAAATGTCCTATCTTTGACAGCCTTGCTCAGATCTTGCAAATTGAAGGCTGTGGCTTCGTTTATTGAGTCAATCCATCTCTTGTTGGGTCTTCCTCTTTTCCTGCTGCCCTCAACTTTTCCTAGCATGACTGTCTTTTCCAGTGGCTGATTTGGTTTTTTGGCAGTCCACGGAATCCGTAACACTTTCTTCCAACACCACATTTCAAAGGAATCTATTTTCTTCCTATCAGCTTTCTTCCTATCAGCTTTCTAACCCGGAAGGTTAGCTACTGGGCAGCAGCAGTAGTGGAAGGTGACACTGGCAGAGAATCTTTCGTAGACAACGGCAGTGCCACTATGGCGAACCCTGTTAGTACTGCGCAGAAGAAGGCACTGGTAAACCACTTCTGACCAACCTTTACCTTGAAAACCCTATGTTGAGACAATCCAAAATGATTTGTATTGCTGATTTAAATTTTGCTTGATTTTAAAACAGGCCATCCTGTGTCAGCCTTTTGATGATTCAGGACAATTATGATTTTGAATCATACAGAAGTCAAGTTGATTAAGTGTTCTGTATCACAAAAAACTTGTATACTTCTACACCTATCAAACAGTGAACAAAATCTACCAATGCATGATCCGCAACCCATTATCCTGTGTCTAACCATGGCCACTTGGTATATACTTTACAGGGTTGCTCTGAGGCTAAAATGGAGGAGAGGAGAAAGATGTCTGTTGCTTTGGGTCTCCATTAAGGAGAAAGGCGGGGTATAAATGAAGTCCATAGGTAACATAGATCTTACTCAGTGGCTGTCAGCAAGAATTTCCCCGGTGTTCTCACCTGCTAGATTAAAAAGCCCCACTGTATTTATGCAAACTCTTACATGCCCTTGGGGAATTTCTAGATTGTGGCCATTATTTGGTTCAAAGTTTCCTTGAAGTTCTATCTGAATGGGACTTCAAGTTAAACTACTTACAATGTCAAAAGAAATTTTTGAAAATAAGATCAGTTTCAGCTAGTATTATCAAAATAAGTGTTTTGCTAATTGTTATTTTTGTTTTGTGATTCACATATGATTCAGACTAGAGAATGTTTTACTATAGCTCACGTCCATGAGATACGTGAACTACTCGTATTGCAGTAGCACTTAGGATGCAATATAGATGGGGGTTGCCCTGTTTTGAGCACTGCATAAAGAGATAGGTAGATATGATTTGTGCTTGCTGTCTGGTTCTATAAGCCCATAAACAATGGTCAAGCACTGAAGTATGAAGCAAGGCCTTGATGTGAGAAACTATTCTTCCCTGGGGGGAACGTCTGCCTGTGAAGAACTTTGAAAGCTTCCATAGGCCGCCAGGGAACTACATTTGAAATGTTGCTTTAAATGACCCAAGGAAACAAAGCTGACCATCGTAAATGTTGTTTCACCCTTTCTTCTTGAAATGGTGGGAAAGTCCATTCAGCTTTGCAGGTTCAGATCCCGTTGGAAGACAGAAAATGTAAGTCCTTTTAGTGTCTTTGTGACAAACGACAAATGATTTGGAAGTAGCAGTTAGAGTACTGTTGTAGTGCAGGTTCCAGATCCCTGTGAGCTGCATCGGTTATAGTCTGTTACTACCATACATTTAGTTTAGCAGCCAAGATGTCAGTTTCAGAATGGGTATTCCCACACTTAGCCCAGATATGTATTTCAGTGTGACTGATTAGCGAAACTGGCTTGTCGGTCCCTTACAAAGTATTATTTGAATTGCCTTTTACAGTGTAGGAGAATCTGTTACTCCATCGATTTTGTTTTACTGGCCTTTTCCCCCTAATACTCTCTTTTTCTCTTTTTAACCTAATGCAGGGATGTCAGACATCCAGCCCCTTGAGAGCTCTTAACCGGCCGAGGCAGCCACACACACACCCTCTCAGTCTGAGCTGGCATGGCCTGGCCTGACCAAGTGACATTTATGTCATATCCGGCCATGGTAACAATTGAGTTTGACACCCCTGACCTAGTGTGAGGTGTTGTATCAAGTGCAGATGGAGCCCAGTCACACCAAGCAATCTTTGCTGTCAGGTGGTGGCAGCAATTCTCCAGAGTCAGCATCCATAGGACAAAGCATGTATATGTCCATTGGGGGAAAAAATCTCGGGGGGGGGGATTGCTGCTTGGGTTGAGAGATTAATACTCTTGCTTTCTTCATGTAGCTGTTCCCAGCGTGATCGATGAACTAGGAAATAATCAGGGTTCTTCCGTGGTAGGTTATACATCTTCAGACATTTATTTCTCATTGATTACACAGGTAACACCAATGAGCCAGTGATATAAATCTCGTTGCATTAGCAACAGACCTGACCCCCTATCTAGTCTAGAGCTGGATTTTATAGGATGGCTTTAGCACAGTTAACATGACTTATAATTGAAGTAGGAGAAGTGCATTGTTAATTAGCAGTGTGTCTGTCATGGTGTGTGTGTGTATGTTAATGTGTAGGGAGCACATATACTTTTAATCTCTTTGAATAATTCATGTCAGTGAGAGCTAGGCTGATTTGTCCTCACTGAAATGCTGTCTCTGAGGGCAGCGCTTCACTTTATCCCATGCACTTCTGTTCAGGGATGCTGTTGAAGCCACTGCTACATCTTGTTCCTATCGCCCCGCCCCAGCTGTTGAAAATCTTGCTTCTCTGAGCATAACCACATTCCTTTGTTTGTTTAGCCTCACCCTGGGTTCTGTTTCTTGGTCACCCTGGAGTTTGATATTGGACTGGTGTGAACACACATACAGAGGCCTTGCTTTTGTTGAGTTGTAACAATATGCCATGTGATTTGTTTCTTCCTATGTAAGCATAAGACTAGGAATCCAATTCCCTTGAAAGCAGTAGAACTTAGTTTCAAATGACCATGTGCTTTGGACTGAAACCTAACATTATGGACAGAAAAAAGAAATACGCCATAAAGGACTGGCAAGATGTGGAAAATGGTGGGAGAAAACACAGGGAAAAATAATTTTCTGTTCTAGGAAAGTTTTTGAAAAAAGTGGGATTTGAGGAAAACTAGATGCGGGCAGATGCTTACGTTTCATTTAAATTGGGGTTGTAGTTTTTTTGCCTAAGTATAAATATGAAAGGAAAAACAAAGCAACACACAGCACTGTCAATTGTCAATGGCACCTTGTGCCTCAAAATTTCCTGAGGCCACAGCTCTTTCCTAATTTTGGCTTTTTAGTTTAACTGCAAGTGCAGCATTTACATTTGCAAGTGGACATGTCTTCTACAGTTTAAACCTTATTTGCCCTTGAAGTAGACTTTGCTTTTATGGTACACAGCCATGTGTATTTGGAATATGTTGGATGGTGCCAAAATATTCATGGACATTATCTCAAAACTCCCTATGAGTTTTTGTGATTTTGTGTGCCTGTATGGGCACTTTACCATATCCAAGATATGGCACCAATGTTTGTGTGTTAAAGTGCTGTCAGGTCACTGCTGATTTATGGCAACCCAGTAGACTGTTCTAGGCAAGAGTCGTTAGGAGGTGGTTTGCCATTGCCTGTCTCTGTGTGGGCTGAGAGAACTGTCACTGGCCCAACCACCCACAAGGCTTCATGTGGAGGAGTGGGGAATCAAACCTGGTTCACCAGATTAGAGTCCTGCTGCTCTTAACCACTGTACCATGTAATTTGGGCCAGTGGCTGAAGTCCAATTTCAGGAATCAGGAAATCTTGGCTTGTTTTTGGGCTCTGTCACTAGCTGGTTGAAAAATTGCTTACTTTTCCTGGGTTCTCCCCTCTGAAGTGATTAATGGTGATCAATCATGAACAGCTTTTAGGAATCACTTTGAAATCTTCAGATTCGGGATGTGATATAAATACAAAATACAGCTGTTTGGGGTTTCTCTCTCTCTCTAGCATTCTGATGTTTGTATGCTGGCTTTATGTGTACCTCTGAGCCTGATCCATCAATCCATTGGTGTAGGTGTGTAAACATGGGAAACCGCATAGGGACTGGTAGACCCCTTTGCATTCTCTTACTCTTTATTCCTGTGTTGATTCCCTTTTGTGTGCGTAGCTGTGTGCCCAGAGATGAATGTATCATGCTCTATATTTCTTAGAACACTGCATGCTTTTTATGTTATTTCCTCATCCGCTAGGGTGGCATTCAGAGCAATTGTTTTTCCTGGTATGGCCTTGGTATAGTTCAGGGCTGGCATCAGCATACCTGAGGTGGGGCAGCTGCCATGGCCCAGAGATTCTGGGGGGGTTCACTGTTGCTAACTCCCTACCCCTGCATCTTCCTGCCACCTGCCCGTGTGCCTATTCGCTTGCAAGCACTCCACAACCCATGCTCACAGCTTCCCTGTGTTAATCGGGAAATCATAGAATCATAGATTTGGAAGAGTCCACCAGGGTCATCTAGTCCAGCCCCCTGCACAATGCAGGAAATTCACAACTACCTTCACAACTGGGGAATCTTCCTACACAAGCCCCATTGACAAGAATGGAAATATCGCATGTCCAAGGGTAAAGCCATTTGAGGGAGAGGGATGTACGCAGAACTTCAGCATAAATATCTGGCTAAATAGAGGAGTTTCATCTGCCTTGTAAAATACAGTCCAATTAGATAATTGTGGGCTTCCTTCCTCCATCTGCCCAGAAAGGAAGCATTGCAGTTCAGAAGCTCTCACTCCATGCCCTGTCTCTATCTCTGCTCGCCTTTTCAGCTGTTTTGTCATCTAGGGGAAGAAGGATTTCATGCTGGAAGATTTCTCCCCTCCCACCCTCCACTTAAAAATCCAGTACTGCACTGGTGCTCAAACCTTTTGAAGCAAGACCATCATCTAAAATTATTGTACTTATCGGGTCAGTTACAGTCCAGTAATTCCACATTACTTTTCTTCTCGCCCCCATAAAGTGCAATATCTCACATTAATTAACACGGAGCAAGTTTATTTTATTTTTCATGCTAAGTCTTTACTAACATATAGCATTACTGAGTTATTTCAAGGCCTTTTCACACATGCAAATCCATATTTTCCTATGTGTCTCCTCTCGCTCATCACATTCATCCTGTGAAAGCTGATATTCTGGCCATTTCCACACAGGTTACTTGCACCGGGATCAATACTGTTGGGATGGAAGCTAGGTTTTCCCGCTCTGAAGGAAGGGCATCTTGATCTTTGGGTGTTTCTCACCCATTGCTAGGGGTAGGCAGGACTAAACTAACAACTTCCTGTCTGCTGGCGAGGGTCACCTCCCCTTCCAGTTCTTCTCCTGCCTTTGCTGGGGTGAGAGCGTTGCAGCCATAGCTGCTGCCTAGGTCTAGTGAAATTAGGTTAGAATAGATCATTTTCCTTACCTTGTCGTATCCAATAGCTCCCGGCTCTGCCGACTATCAGCTAAACCGCGGGAGAACAGCTAAGCCGTGGGAAAGAGGCAGCAAATGAAATGGCTGCTGGAGAAGCTGCACTGGAGGACATCGAGCTCCTTTCCGATGCAGATCAAGAATTGGCCTTAAAATTGGATCCTGCCGTTATCTGCCCTGGCGGACTATCGGAGAGGGAGACCAGAAAGTCGCCGCCGCCGCCATCTACTTCGGCTGGAAAATTGCTGAAGAAAAACAAGTCTAATGGCGGGAAAAAAGGCAGCAGCCGCAAGCGCCAGCTTAAGCAGAGTTCTGCTTCGACCTCTAAGGTCCCCACCGGATCCTCTGCTGTGCCTTTGGATGTGGAGCCCAGGATACCTACAGAGGGTATCCTGAGGAAGGGGGATCCCCCAAGAACCCCACATTTGAACAGGTATATAATATGATAGAGGGCTCCATGGAAAGACATTTTCAGAGGCTCCAATCTCTTATCCTACCCTTCCAGCAGGGTTACCCTCCTCAAAGACTCCTTCAGCCACTTCAAGGGTTTTCACATAGTTGGACATCTTCCCGTGGGTCCTCAGCCGTATTTGAACCCATGCAGGAGGAGCCTGGCTACAGCCAAAGAGCCCCCTCTAGGCAGTGGCCCACTAAGGCAGCTATGAAAGCAGTGCCAAATATCCAAGAGCAGAGAAATGAAACCTACCCTGTGGATAGGGATTCTGGGGCTGACAATAAGGAGGGAGAGAACTCCCCATTGTTCAGGAACAGCAGCCTCGGCTGTGCTGTTCTTATGATTTCCAGCCTCTTTTGGCCAAGGCACTTTTTGCTTTAGACCTATCTGATGAAGTTGAAGCACCTGAGGAATCTAAGTCTAAATCCAGACGTAAAGGTTCCAAGGAATATTTCCCACAATGGATGCCCAGACTATTAAGGTCCCCTTACCAGAAAACTTTGAGAAAGTTATTAGAGATGAATGGGACAAACCCCTACATAATAAACAGTTCTCTGGCAATGCCAAGAAACTATATGATATGGCCTCATATGCAATGGATATGTTGGAATTGCCTGTGGTAGATGCTCCTATCTCTGCCCTTCAATCCTCTGACTTCCTGGCGGAGAATGGAATGGGCTTTATTAAAGATCAGCTCGATAGGAAAATGGAATTTCTTTCCAGAAAGGTGCTGGAGGCAGATGCACTGTCTATTCAGGCCAATACCACTATAGCACTCATGGCTAGGGCTTCAAATGTCTGGATAAAGAAGCTCACTTAGCTTCTACCCACCACAGATTAAAAAGAAAGAAAATAGCCAAGGGACTGTCTCGAGTGCTAAAGGCGTTCTCCTTTATGGCAGATGCCTCCTTGGACGTAGTGATCTTCGCTGCTAGAGCGGTCGCCTCCAATACAGCCATTCGCAGGGCCCTATGGGTAAGGCCATGGTCAGATAAGTCCAGGTCCAAGACCATGTTCATAGGTCACCCATACAAGGGTGGAAAGTTATTGGAGAGAGACTAGATAGGATGCTCTCCGAAATTAAGGATAAAATAAGGCAACCCTTAAATCCCATAAAAAGGAACCCTGTCCTGTCCAATACTCTCAGTCCTTTCAATCCTACCATACCTTATCCAGGTTCAGACAGGATCAGAGACGTCTACACTGGGCTCCTCAGAGAGAGTCCTTTCGACGTTTCAACAGATTCAACCGCCCCTCACAACTACAGTCCTTTAGGGCGGACAAACCTGACAAATTCTTCAAAGAAAATAAGCAGTGACGCCAGGGATCCAGCGGTGGGGGGAAGGTTACTTTTCCTTCCACAGTGACGTCACTCCCAGACAGATACCTGGGTACTACAACTAATTCAGCAGGGATGTCTAATAGAATTTCATCACAAGCCTCCAGATTGCTTTGTCGCATCTCCATGCTACTGCAGTGCTGTAAAACATCAGAGAACGATGGAAGCCATTCCTCACTTGATCCAGATCGGGGCCATAGAGGAAGTACCTATTCAGGAACGTCTCCAGGGAGTTTACTCCATATTTTTCACAGTCGCCAAAAGAATGGGGACTGGAGGGCTATCCTGAATCTCAGATTTCTCAATTGATTCATCCAGGCCAAACATTTTCGCATGGAGACACTGCGAACCATCATAGAGCCTAATAATGTAGCAATACATATAAATTGGTTCTAAGTTTATCGTTCAGTTTATTGTTGTTTGTACTCCTTGTTTGTGAGTGCTTTTCCCTGTTTGTTTAGCTTGCTGTAGAATAACTGGAAGGGGAGGTGTTCCTCGCCAAGAGACAGGAAGTTGTTAGTTTAGTCCTGCCTACCCCTATCAATGGGCGAGAAACACCCAAAGATCAAGATGCCCTTCTACTTCAGAGTGGAAAGGACCTTCTCGGTGAGTAAACAATGTACCTTTTTCCCTGCTTCCCCACAGCATTGTGGTTAATTAGTGAACCTCCCAGGAATTCCCTGGCTTTCTCCCGTGATATCCCAAACCTTCTTTGCTCCAAAAATGTGGGAATAATTGTAACAAATTCTGGATAGCTGCTGTGTAGGTGGGGAAGTTTGGGTTTTCGTGGCCCTGTCCATGTGCCAGCCATTTTCCTCACATCAATCATTTCCTTCCCCTGCCACCAGGGGGTTTCACTGGTACATTTGCAGTTTTGAAGAGTGATTTAAGGTTTCTGATTTTTAAAAAAATAAAAAGTGTTGGGGAAATAGCTGGGATAAAACCAAGGATGGACATCCCTTGAAAGGAAGCTTCACAGTTGTCATAGCCAAAACTTCCTGTGCCTAAGCCTTATCTTCATTCTTTATCTCATCCCAAAGAAACAGCACCTTGTGTTTGAACAAAAGTTGCCGCATTTTCCTGACAAGTCTTCTTTTTTCTTTACTAGTTGCACAACAGTCAGAAGTATAACAGGGGGGAAGAAGCTATCCGGCATCTACAAAGATACAGCAGCCCTTCCTGCTAGAATTATAAGCTGCCACCCTAGTTTGAAATAAAAAAAAAGTTGAGTTAGAATTTTGCAAACCTGTTCTTGGAACCCTCCTTCCCCAAAAGCAGCCTATTTTGGTATTCCCTTTCCTCTTTTTTAGTACAGTTTTGAGAGAATGTGAGAAACACAAAAGAGAAAGGATTTGTATGCGTGTGTGTGTGTGTGAGAAAGAGGGGGAAAGAAAAAAGGAGGTTTCAGCAGGAATCAGAAACAAGAAGTGCTGTATGTTTTTGGATGTGCTTTTCCTTCCCTCAACAGTTTTGCTGTGAAGTGTACTCTGGAGTGAAGTTTGCATTTGATTGCTGATAGCCTCACGCTCTGCACGTAGCACTGTCATTAAGCCATCATCTCACTGGCAAGGAGCCAGATCGCAGAGCAGTTCTGAGGAAGTCTTTCTAAACCGAAACAGCTTTCACTGATATATATGTGTGTGTGTAAGTCGCTGCACCAAGTGTGTTTACACCTGCTAATTGGAGGCTAACTCTTGACTATCCTATCCCGAAGAACAAAATAATTAATTTTCAATAGCCTCAGATTTCCGGCTGTGATGGCACGGCTGCTCTCTGCATGCCCTGAATAGGTTTTCAAAATAATGTGCACGTCTGTGAACATAAAGGGGAACAAGTGCTGCATGCAGTTTGAACTAAAAAAAAAATTAATGTTCAGGACTGCAGCAAAGCTGTAACAAAAGAATATGAGTGTTTGGAGTTAAATATTCATCTTAGGGAGGGTATGTGGCTGAAGAACAAGGCGGCACCCTTCTTACACGAGAAAGAGGATCAATTGTTTCGGTAATTAAGATGAGACTGGGGTGTTCATAGCAAGCAAAATTATGATTATATTGCCAGACAACTCCATTCAACCTCAGTTTATTTAGCCTCAGCTTTTTGTGTTGTGGTGGGAATGCAAAGTGTCAAAACACAGGCAATTTGAAAGGATTGTTATATTAGCTGGGTTGCAGACTAGATTCATTTATTTGTTGGTTTTACTTATTCACAAAAATAAACCTAAAAGCACAGGATGGGATCGAGCCATTGATTTCATAATTCCCATATTGTACTCAGTGGGGTTTGACTGTCCTGAGCCCTTGCTGAGGGGCCCAACTAGATGTGATGATGTCCTCAGGTCCTGTCGATGCTAATACCATTTTAAAGCCCAATGAGATAATTTTAAAATGCCTAATTGAGCCAACAGCATTGTGGGGTGAGGTGCTGTTGTGCCCCCCACACACCTTTTTTAGTGTTGAAATGGCCACACTCCCCCCCCCCAACAGCTGTTTTGGCACTTGAAAAGCTTGGGGGGGAGGGGAGAGCGCCTCATTCTGATGTGCTGCGGGCCCAGTAGGGCCCTCACAGCATTTTAAAATCAGCTTATTGAACTTTAAAATGGTAATGGCATCCACGGGTCGGACCTGGGGATGCTGCCACACCTAGTTTGGCCCTGACTAAGTCCCATCCTTCAAGCTCCTTCCTTCTCCCTTGTCAACCCTCAACCAGTCATTTATTAGTGAAGGAGGAAATTTTGAATCCCTGCCATGACCCACATTGGTCACTGGCCAAATGTCGTAGACTTTTTGATCAGTGTTAATCTTTCCTCAGTTTTAATTCCTGTCATGGAGTGGGGGAGAATACATCTTGTACTTTCTGGAGATCTCATGGGGATAGCACATTTAGTGACTAGTCCTATGACTGGATGTGCCAGAAGCATGGCGGGTGCTTGCCTGTCACCATAATTGCCTTTAGACACCACAAAAAAGTCTGTTTTATTCCTACCAAGCTTTTGGTGATGCTTACTATTTTTTCTCATGGCAATGTATGTGTTTTATTGTTGAGTTTGGAACGGGTTTACCAGTTAGCTGTTTAGAGGCGCTGTGAGCATTTCTCTACCTGTAGTGGGGTGGCGGGGGATACATGATTTTGTAATCATTTTATGGTTGCTGTTTTTTAATTGTTGATGTTGTCTTCTGTCCTGCTTATCTAGTCTTAACAATACCAAGTGCAGGGTACAATAAATAATTAGAATGCCATCTTAGTCAAAGCAACCACTTATACTCCAATCAATAATTAACAGTGAAAATGCTAAAAGCAGCCAACATACAGTAAATTGTGATAGTTTCACAGTGCAATCCTAAACAGAGTTACACCCTTGTAAACCAACAGGCTTAAAAGGCATAATGCTGTTTAAGATTGCGCTGTGAATGTGCTCTAAAACCATCCATCATTCTAAAAGGCCCTCCAGAAAAGAGTTTTAGATGGAGGGGTAGATTTGTTTAAGCTGCACTGAGTGCTGGTTTTGACAGAAAGGCAGGCTATAGAATGTTTAAATAAGTATGCTGTATGCCACATCAGAGCACTGGTCTTGTCTTATCTACTCCTGTCTTATCTACTCTATCTTGTCAGTGGCTGTCTGATATCTTAGGCAAAGGCCTTTTCCAGCCATGGTCTCTTAGACCTTTGTCACTGGAGATGCCAGAGATTAACTGGAGACTGCAAAGGCATGCACATGCCATGAAATAAATTGCTGTTCTAGCCATGCAAATGGACCAGAGTCATCAGGCTAGGCTAACTCAGCTACAACTGCTCTGTCCATTTTCCTTTTGCAAAAGGCTGTCTTGTTGGATTTGGTTCAAAATCTTTGTAACAGCCATATTAATCTGTCACATTAAGGCAATGCAATTGTAGTTAACTGCCAAATGAAGACTCATGAAAACCTAAATAGAACTACATTTAGAGGACCATTTCCACAGGTGTAATGATTTCTGGCTATGGTGTATTGAGGAGGATGTTATGGACTGCCATGGGAGTGGAGTAGGGTTGCCGGCTCTGGGTTGGAGCATTGCTGCAGATTTGGAGGCAGAGCCTGGGGAGGGCAAGATTCAGAGAGGGAAGGGACCTCAGCAGATATAAGGCCATAGATTAGCCATTTTCTCCAGGGAAACTGATCTCTATTATCTGGAGATCAGTTATAATTCAGGGAGATCTCCAGGCCCTACCTGGAAGCTGGAAACCCTAGATTGGTGATTTGGGAAACTGGCTCTCTGCAGGTAGAAATCCTTGCTCATGTGGAGATTTGTCAAGTCTTGATCCATGCCAGAACGAGGGTTTTTTCTGAGATATGTTTTAGTTGTCAGTGTCTCATACATAAATGCCATATATTTAAGACCTATTTTTAAACTGACCAATCAAAGTTTGTTTGAATAAGGGTAAACACTAGTAACACCCATTTTATTGCCTCTGTACCACAGCTGGCAAGAGCATAATTTTGTGCTGTGGTACTGTATGTTGGCTTCACAGATTTTGACTGTAGTAGTATGGTTGTAACAGCAAAATATTTGTTGTGGTATGCAAACCGCAGATTGTGGTTTGTTCTTCCTCCAAACTCTGCCTCTAAACCACAGTTCAGTCTTGGTTTGGAGAGGAGAACAAACTTGTTTATGGTTCAGATGTGAAACAACCCACAGTTTGCTGCATAGGTGAAACTATTGAGCCCTGTACAATGGAGAAGAGGGAGTACACCAGGACCAGGATCCCCCACTCATTCAAGTATTGACAAACTGATTTGTCACTACTCCTCAACAGTGTGTGTGTGTGTGTGTATTTGGGGGAGGAGGTGTGATAGATGCTTTCATCCAATGCGGCAAATATGGCCAACAATTTACCCACCTTAAATCTGGGTCACTCAAGTATTTCTTTTGTTTGAATCCAAATGTAGCACCAACAGTGAGAAGCCCTGTAGATGCAGTTTGATCTGTGGAATTGTTCCAGCCAAAGCTCTGATAAAACTTGGTATTGTTTCAACAGGCTCTAGGAGGGCCACAATGATTTCCCTTCATTGTCCAAGCTTTCATCCAAGCAGTGCCAATGGTTGGGAAAAGGATATAGCGTTTCAGCACTTCTTTTCTGCCTACATTTTGCTGCCATTTATTCTATCTCTCTATTTTTTTAACATAATGGTGACTGAGAAGCAATATATCTTGCATGCAAAATACCTATGTATTTAAATTCATAGATTGCCTTTTCCATAGGGTCAGGACAAATAGCAGTACAATTAGAAAATGAATTTAAAGTATCCTGTTCACTTATCAATCTAAAAAGCTTTTAATAAATCCTGATGTGCTAAAATCTCAACCTTAACAGACCACCAAAATCATTTGGAATAGCATTTTAGGGGTTTTTGAAAAGACATGAAAGTTCTATTCAAACAATAACTTATTCACAATTCTGAAAACTGGCGTGGTGACTATATGGATCAGGAATCGATAGGATTTTGTAACTTTGGCTCAATTACACACACAAACACACACCCTTTGTGTGTGTGTGTGTGTGTGTGTGTGTGCCAAAAACAGCTTGCATTCTAACTGGAACTATTTCACAGTATTTAAGCAAGACCAGAGACGTTTCCGTGTTGGTAATCTCTATAATTAAAACTTGCACCCAGAACCTGGTATTTGTTTTGCTCATTCAGATCTCCCTTTCTAATGGCCATGCAGATGATCACCTTTGAAAGTACAACAAGTGCCATCCTGTAGCAGAGGTATACCCTTTGAAGTTCATTGAAGTCAACTGGCTTAGAAGGATATCACTCTGCTTAGGCTGCCACTGTGAATCACTAAAGGAAACTCAATCCCACCCCTCCCCCTTCTCCAAAAGGTAAAAAAGAATGGTCACAAGGTTTACTGCTTCAAACATCTGTTTAGTTGCAGGATCATGGATTGGGGCCTCAGTGGACCATTGATGGCAGGTGTTATACATGGTCTTTCTCTCAATTTTTTCCATCCAAGAAGTGGTGGTTTTATCCAAACAACCTTTTTTTCCCCCAAATAAAAAACAGCTTCCTTGCTCTTCAAGTAGTGGAACTTTCAGATGTCAGGGTTTCTGTTTTATGTATAAGTATCCAGAACAAAAACAATATCATATTTACTTTAGCTTTTAATGGCATAAAATCTACAATTTTGGTTTTGCAATCTGCATTGAGTCAAACTGGAGAAAGAAGGTTGCCTAACCAACTGCATTTTTATTTGGAGGTGGGAAGGGAAGGAAGAAATATTTTACAATTCCAAAAGGTTTAACATATGAATCCGGTAATATCTGTCTAGGTTGGACTGCAGCTGAATTAACTTGGTAACCTTCCAAGAGCATTTCCTTTGTATAAATGAGCTGCATGTTGTCCAGTCTTGGTCCAAGTTATCCTGCAGTACATGTATACATTATTTAATTATCATTCTTACCATGTAGATCCAAATAAATGATTTAGGCACCTTGGCTTTCCTTGTTTCACCCATTCAGCCTGTCACAGTGCAATCTTAAAAAGTGTTACACCCTTCTAGAGCCAGTGAAGTCATAGGCTTAGAAGGCTGTAACTTTACTTAGGATTGTACTGTCAGTCTTCCTGTCATCCAGTCTGTATTGTATTATGCATAAAGGATTGGGAATAGTTAGTTGTACGTGCACTGCGGCTTTCTTCTCTGCCTCTTCAATAGGTTGTGGCCCAAGGCCCGTCTCACACCTGCCTGTCTAATTCAGGGCCTCCCAGGTAAACTGAGGCAGATAACAATCATTAGCAATTGTGGCCTCAGGCCTCTTCTGGTATATCCCTAGTTTTAAAAACAGGCTAAACGAGTGCATGCTGTAAGGAAGATCTATCCCCTCCCAGTTCTAAATGTGCATTCTTCCATCTCATCTTCTGTTGTGCCATGCGGTTTTGAGGGTGTTTCATATTTGGTTTTCTGGTAAACTACCCAATATGGGAATTGATAGTTATAGTGACAGGTGTGTAATCTGTCTGAATGAAAGTATTGCTTCTAGCAAGTGCTTGCTTACTCCTGAAGCTCAGTCCTGCCAGCAGACACGTACCACCATATGGAAGCACAATTTGTATATCTATCTCTACAGAGATCTGGGGCCAGAGTCAGTGAAGTTTCCCTTCCTTTAAGGCATTAGAAACTCAGTGGTGGTTGGTGCTTTCTGGCGTGATGTGGTCATTATATAAGGCAGCTTGGGTGTGGGACAGGATTGCCTGAACACTTTTTCAAAAGGGGAGCGTGGGAGAGAGCATTACTTAGGCATTTTGGAACCTAAAATAAATGACATCATAGTGAAAATTGCTACTGCAGCATGAGAGAAGCTCCATCAAGTAAGAACAGACTTCTCAAGGGCAAATGAAGAAAACAGGCAAGTGTTCCAGATGCCATGAATTTCAATGAGGATTGTACAGGACAATTTCCTGGTTTACAGTGGCCTTCAATTAAAAGCCACTGGAGTAACCCCAGACTAGACATGACAGGAAACACTTGTAACAAACCCATCTTTTCTTCAAAAAATGGCAGCTTGGGGAGAGGGGCAATGTGAATTAGTGGACGGGGGTGGTGGTGGCTTAATTGTTTTTTCCACCTTCCACTCCTCTGCTCCAGATCGACCACTTCCCCTCTCCTGCATGTGGGATTCCAAATGCATTCTTGAGGAGGTGGAAGTTTTGAGACGTGAGATATAAGAGTCAGTGGGTTGTAGTGGTTTGAGTGTCTGGGAAAAGGATCCCCAAGGTGGGTCCCATGGGGGCACCGTGGCACCTACCACTAGGACTGTTGGAAATTTTATTTTGGTAAAATTCAGATTCGGCAAAATTTGGCCCATTTTTATTTGGGAAATGCCGAAGTCCAAACTCCCCCGCTTCAGGTTCATGCAATTCGGCATGAGGTCCGGAGTTCGGGGAAAAATTCGGCTGAATAAAGCCATTAAAATCACAACCGCACCTTTCTGTGGCTCCGGGGGGGGGCATTTTTGGGGGTAGAGGTCCCAAACTTTCAGCGTAGCTTCAAAGGACCCTTCTTGCAATAACCCCCAAGTTTCGTAAAGATTGGATCGATGGGGGCTGAGATATGGGCCCCGAAAGGGGTCCCCCCTCCTTAATGTGCATTTGCAATTAGCAGAGCTTGCTGCCCACTCAAAGCTCCCAGCCCCGACAAACAGCTGAGCTGCGGGGAGCAAGGGCGGGGCAGGTGCGAAGAAGTTTGCAAACCATGAAAAGCAACACAACCATGCAAACCATCACGTTTGCAGCCATGCAAAGCAACGCCTGACGCCTGGGAGTTTGCAAACCATGGAAAGGGACAGAGGCCTGCTAGCTAAGCATCAGGAGCAGGAGGGGGTGGAATTTCCCCTTTTGCATCGGACTCGGGACCAGGAAAATGCATTCTTTAAGTCACAATTTGAAAACAATTTTTGAGCAAGCATCAAAATAGACCTAACCGATCTTATGAATGAGGGAAAACCTGAGGACACACAACTGAAGCCCCCCCCTCAAACCAGGGAGAGAGAGACTTGAGGGGGCACACCCCCCCAGACAGAACGGGCGAAAGCCCCCTTTGGCTTCCCCCCCACCCACAGAAACTGCTCCCTCCCCACACACACACAGACTCTGCTTCCCCCCACACACACACACAGGAGAAAAATTATAGATTAAAGCCCCAAAAGGGGTCTTACTGTGGATGTCTTCTGTTCCATCAGGAGGGACTGGGAGGACTGGATAATCCAGTACGATTCCATTTAAGCACGGAGGTTTTGCCTTGAATTTACCGCTCTCGAGATGCACACAGGATTGGCTGATCCCATTCATCCCAATAGGGAAAAGGGGGGACCCCATATCTCAGGACCCCCTGACCCAATGTTTACAAAACCTGGGGGGTCTCGCAAGAAGGGTCCTTTGTAGCGCTGCTGAAAGTTTGGGGTCTCCACACCCAAAAATGCACCCCCTGCAGCCATGGAAATGAGCGAAAGTGTGCTTTAAATGGAATAAAAATGCACATTACGGGGAGGACCCCTTTCGGGCCCCATATCTCGGGACCCCCTGACCCAATGTTTACAAAACTTGGGGGGTCTCGCAAGAAGGGTCCTTTGAAGCTCTGCTGAAAGTTTGGGATCCCTACCCCCAAAAATGCGCCCCCTGCAGCCACGGAAAGGAGCGAATGTGCACAAGAACCCCCCCCACGGGGATTTCTCTCAAACACACAAACAGATACTCTCTCTTTCTTTTCCCGGGCTGCGCAGCAGCTGGGCTCCTGCACTCAATCGCTCAAACTGATTGGCCAGAAGAAGACCCAGCTTGGCCACCGATTGGCTGCAGGAGAATGCTGCTTACTAACTGACGGTTATGCTGCTGCGCTGAACCCCGAATTTGCTGAATTCGGCTTCCCGTTTTCCCGCCTTTTTTGAGTTTGGTTCCATCCGAACTAAAAACCGCCGAATCGGGAAATTCGGCTGTTTTTTGGTTCGGGACGAACCGAATCGACAGCCCTACCTACCTACTTCCCAAGGTGGTTGTATGTCTCTGTGTGTGCAGGGCGGCGGCGGGGGGGGGGGACGGGACAACCATGTACACAATCTTAAACTCACTGGAGGAAGGGTAAGGTGAAAATGTGAGAAATACAGAAGTGTTTTCTTGTCCATTCCAGTTCTGTTCAAATTATATGATACATGAAGGTTACTTAATTCAACCACATGCACTCAGATGGTGCTTTCTCAGTTGTATTAATTGCTGTGGGATTTTCACAAGAAAATTTCACCCAAGACAGTGTCAGTTGCTCCTCTTTGAATCCTGTCTTAAAAATAAACTGTTCTTGGCTGCTACTTTATAGACTATTCCTGAGCTATGGCTCAGTGGAAAAGCTTCAGCTTTGCATGGTGAAGGTCCCAGGTTCAATCCTCAGCATCTCCAGTTAAAAGGATCAGGTAATAGGTGATGTGAATGAGCTCTGTCTTAGACTCCAGAGGGCTGCTGCCAGTCTAAGTAGGCAATCTGTGTAGACATTCTTCACTAGGTTCAGTATTCCTTAGAATTATTGCATTCAGTTACACTAGAGTCTGAACTATTTTTGTGTAAACAAACTCATTCATCGATGGTTTGGAATCTTATTGACTCTTCTTATCTTTCTATTTTTTTTTCTCCTTAGGCTATGGTCGCTTGCTACCCTGGGAATGGAACTGGCTATGTGCGTCATGTAGACAACCCCAATGGAGATGGACGCTGTATCACATGCATTTACTACCTGAATAAGAATTGGGATTCAAAGGTAAATCCCCCCCCCCGCCCCGCATACGGTATCCTCGTAAAAAAGCAATGAAAGCAATGCATTTGATAAAATACCTGTTTAGGGGCTTGGAGGCAGGTTGTTATTATACACTTGACTGGAAAAGAAGTTAACATTCGGCAAAAACGCATGGTCGCTTTAGCCTCCTTTATTCCCTTTTCAGCCATGATTTAGCTAGGATCGAACGCACGTTCGGTGAAACGCATGCGTTCGATCCTGGTTGAATCCTGGCTGAAACAGGGAATAAAGGAGGCTAAAGTGACCATACGTTTTTGCCCATTGTGTCCTTAGGGCTGCTAACTATCAGAAGCATAGATTTTCAAAGCCTGAATCTTTGGGCGGGGGGGGGGGGGGAATCCCATTTACATTTTCTTTAATAGTAATGTCCAGCCCTGGTGGATGTTAAGGAGAGCTTCAGCATCTGCTTGAAAAATGAGAGAAGCTGTAAGGTTCTAAAGTCTTGGAGTAGAGAGTGGGAGAGTGATATCTTCCATTTGGGTTTTCAAACTAGTGTCTGTTTGCCGGGCAGCTCATTGTATAGCTTGCAAATTTCCCTATCAGTCATGTCATTTTCCACATGTTATTTTTATTTGCATGTCTCCATTTTCAAGTGTAACCTTAAACATTTTAAAAGTGTGAATGTAACAAATTTCAGCGCCAAGGTTGCCTACAATTCCCCATAGAGTCTGTATTTGATGGTAAACCTGGCTTTACCTCTATATAATGCATGAAATGACCCTTATCATGTCCAAAGATGCAACTTTGTCTCTTTCCATTTTACAAATCTGAAAAAAACATGTAGGTATGAGAATTCTTACAAAAATCACCCTGAGCTTTATTTCTTTGGTGATATTACTCCCATGTTGTTTTGTAATTTAAGAATAATCTAAATGTGGCTTGTTACCAGAGTTTTTGTACTGGGTGATACCCAGATACAAAATATCTATAATCCGCATCAGTTGTTGCAATTACAGGACATTTTACAAACTAATGTAAGCAATAAAAGACACATGTATCTTATGTATCACTTTCAAGTACATAGGATCCATTCCTTTTATTATCGGCCTGTGCCTCAAGGCCTTCGCCAGCTCAGTCCCCCTACAGATCTTCATGTCTGGCTTGAGGGACTGTGGGACCAAAGATGGCTTTGCAGACTACTTGACTAGATTTCTGGTCTCAGCATAGGGTTTCCCAGGAGGAAAAAAAGTATCTGCCTTTTCCTGCGGTGGTTCTTGTGAAGAAAAGTGCCGAACAGAAATCATAAGCTGCTTCTGTGTAAACATACCTTACGGCTTCTAACCAGCACTTGCGTAGGTGTTAATGGCAGTAGTGAAGAGCACTGAACAAGCAGCTGTGCTATACAAATAAATTATCCAAGTTATTTATCTGTTTAGTCCTCAACAAAGTTACTCCAGTGACTCCACCGAAATATGTGGAATTAGACTGGAGTAAATCCACACCAAAGTGTGGTGGCAGCAGAAGAGTGAGGGACCATTGTCATTAAACAGTGAAAACATTATATCTTGTCGTTCACAAGGAAGTTTACCATCATTAATATTTCCTTTGTTTCTCTGCGGAGAAACATCGAGTATTAAAGTCTTGGCAAAGGCACATTCTCACCCCCCCCCCGGTGAATAGTTTATTGATTTTATGGACAATACAAATTGCTGTAAAACACAATCGCTGCAATACACAAATGAAGTTGAACACCATAAAATAATAGACTTTTATATACATGCTAAATAAGAAAGTAAGCAGGAACTATAAAAGTATCATAAAATCCCTTTTATAGAGCTAGATTTGTTTTTAGTCCTTGAGAACAATCCTAAACAATTTGCTTAGAATCCTACTTCAGTTTATTCAATGGGGCTTACTCCCAGGAAAGTGTTTTTAGGATTGCATCAATGCAACTATTGTTTGAGAAACAATTTCATATTTATTCAATTGGCGGCCTATCTTAATTCCATTAATCTTAACAGGTGAAGGGAAGTTGTGAGTGCTGTGTATCCCTCTGTTGCAGTTTACCTTTCATAATTTTGTTTTTTAAATTAAACATCCTATCTCATTTCTTGTGTGCTTAAGAAGAAAATGTGATTTTTAAGGTATGCTTGTGAATGACCCTATAACAGTATAAAATGAACAGTTCTTTTATTTCTCTCATTTCCCCCCCCCCCAAAAAAAAAGCTTCATGGTGGGATTCTCCGAATATTCCCAGAGGGGAAGTCCTACGTAGCAGATGTTGAACCTATCTTTGATAGATTACTTTTCTTCTGGTCGGATCGAAGGAACCCACATGAAGTGCAGCCTGCCTATGCAACAAGGTAATGATCATGTGGTTTTGTGTTCATGGATCCAGAGAAACAGGCCCATCACTCAGATGTAGACCACATGATTTGTAGGCATTAGGTCCAGGTTCAATCCTTGGCATCTCCAGTTACAGGATTTCAGTTATCAGAAGTGAGAAACATGAAGAGCTGCTACCAGTCACAGTAACTATTATAAAACTGAATGGACCTCTGCATAAAGTAGTTTTATGTTCATAGAAGGCTGAAATTAGGCCTGCTGTTGGGAAAATAATCGACTTTTTCAAAACTTTACTTCATTTCCAACAAAAGCTGTGCATGTTAGGTCTGATACTTGCAAAATAAAATGCATGCCTATAGTATGCAAGAATGTACCTTGTCTATGGGTAACCTGGCTTTGCTGTTTTTAATTTGTCATTGTTTTTCACCTTTAAAGTTAAAAATTCAAAATTAATCTATCAAAGACTAATTGTGCTGTACTTCTACAGTGAGGGAAAAAAGTATTTGATCCCCTGCTGAATTTGCCCGTTTGCCCTCTGACGAAGAAATAACCAGTCCATAATTTTAATGGTAGGTTTATTGTTGCTGTGAGAGAAGAGAATAACAACAGGAAAACCCCCAGAAACCCAGAAGACAAAAGTCAGAGATTGATGTGCATTATAATGAGTGAAATAAGTATTTGATCCCTTTGCAAAAGATGACTTAGTACTTGGTGGCAAAACCCTTGTTGGCAATTACAGAGGTCAGACGTTTCTTGTAGGTGGCCACCAGGTTTGCACCCATCTCAGGAGGTATTTTGTCCCACTCCTCTTTGCAGATCCTCTCCAAGTCAGTAAGATTTCAAGGCTGATGTGTAGCTACTCGAACCTTCAGCTCCCTCCACAGATTTTCGATGGGATTAAGGTCTGGAGACTAGCTAGGCCACTCCAGGACCTTAATGTGCTTCTTCTTGAGCCACTCCTTTGTTGCCTTGGCCGTGTGTTTTGGGTCATTGTCATACCCATCCTCGACCCATTTTTAATGCCCTGGCTGAGGGAAGGAGGTGTTCACCCAAGATTTAACGATACATGGTCCCGTCCATCATCCCTTCGATGCGGTGAAGGTGTCCTGTCCCCTTAGCAGAAAAACACCCCCAAAGCATAATATGTCCCCCTCCATGTTGGATGGTGGGGATGGTGTTCTTGGGGTCGTAGGCAGCATTCCTCCTCCTCCAAACACGGCGAGTTGAGTTGATGCCAAAGAGCTCGATTTTGGTCTCATCTGACCACAACACTTTCACCCAGTTCTCCTCTGGGTCATTCAGATATGCATTGGCAAACTGCAGACGGGCCTGTAGATGTGCTGTCTTAGCAAGGGGACCTTGCGGGCTCTGCAAGATCTCAGTCCTTCACGGCGTAGTGTGTTACCAACTGTTTTCATGGTGACTATGGTCCCAGCTGCCCTGAGATCATTGACAAGTTCCCCCCGTGTAGTTCTGGGCGGCTTCATCACCGTTGTCATGATCATTGCAACTCCACGAGATGAGATCTTGCATGGAGCCCCAGACCGAGGGAGGTTGACAGTTAGGGTTGTCACCTTCTCACCAAGCTGCTTGGCAATAGTCTTGTAGCCCAGTCCAGCCTTGTGCAGGTCTACAATCTTGTCCCTGACATCCTTGGACAGCTCTTTGGTCTTGGTCATGGTGGCTAGTTTGGAATCTGATGGATTGATTGCTTCTGTCGACAGCAGAACCCTAACCCTAACCTGGCTGGTTGATAGGGGATCAAATACTTATTTCACTCATTATAATGCACATCAATTCTGACTTTTGTCTTCTGGGTTTCTGGGGTTTTCCTGTTGTTATTCTGTCTCTCACAGCTACAATAAACCTACCATTAAAATTATGGACTGGTCATTTCTTCGTCAGAGGGCAAACGGGCAAATTTAGCAGGGGATCAAATACTTTTTCCCTCACTGTAATTGGTATTCATTATGCATATGATAGCAATGAACATATGATGCTTACTTACACTGAGTCAGACCACAGACCACAACATCAGTATTGTCTACTCTGATTAGCAGTGGCTGTCCAAAGTCTCAGGTAAAGGCTTTTCACATCATCTACTTACCCACCCCTTTTTAACTGGAGATGCCAGGAATAGAACCTGGGTCTTTGTGATACAAAGTGGGTACTTTACTGCTGAGCTACAGTATTAAAAAAAATTAATAACAGAAAAAGGGGGAAATGCCCCATTGCACAAAGCGAGGCTGCGCCACCAAAAAATGTGGTGCAGCCATGCCACTGCTTGAGGAGGCATTCCCGGGGCAAACAGGGTTAGGAAACTGCCTAAAAGCAGCTCCCCTCTGGAAACTCCCCCCCCCCATGCTGGCATGGACTTTCCCTCCCAGAAAATCCCTGCCAGTGTGGCTGTGCTAGTGGTGGGGGCCAGTGGCTCCTGGACGCCAATGTGTTTGCCCTGTGCCAGCATAAGTACTACTTTATTCCTACGCTGGTGTGGGGTCACGCTGGCTCCTAGAGAGCTCTGCCCCCCTTCAGGAATGGGTTCCAAGTGCATGTGGAGGGGAGGATAAACAATTTGGAAAATTCCTATCCCATACCTCCCAAATTACCCTCTCCAGGATTATGGCTAATCCTTTAGACTAATTCCATCTGCTCTCAACTATCTTGTCTTTCTATAGCATGCTTGGTCCTAATCAGGTCAGATCGTGGAGTTCATTTGACTAATTTGCAAGGTCATATTTTTCTGCACAACTGGGAACTCCTCCCAAGTGGATTGAAACACTTATATTGGCCGGTTTTGATGCTTTTATGACTGAATGTGCCACCCACTTTACTGTTAGATGCAGTGATAAATGCATGAAGTTGTATAAAATAATATAGGCAGGAAGACTGGCCCAATGGCTCACAGTGTTTCCATTGTGCCTCAGGATGCTGAAAATTCCTGATGCCTGATATCTTTATCACCCAGGCTTGATACAGACAAACCAGCTTTGGCATGGTGGATGTTTTAAATGCAATGCCATAGTACAGCAAAGTATTTGTGGGCAATAGATTACGTCACATCCACTATGTCACTACAAACACCAACAAGGGTGTGTGTTGCAGGCTTATGCAATTCAAGTCTTAAATCTCTTTTATGTGTCCTTCTATTACCATTGTTGTTGCTAGTTGTTGTTTTCTCTTCCCCTGATCAGGACTTGTATAAAGATTTGTACCACATGGTTCTTCCCAGTGGCATGTTTACCTAATACACAGATGATACCTGGATGATTAGGAGGGTCATTTTGGACAAGTACCAAGTGGTCTTTATAATATTGCTAGGTAATATTGCTAGATGCAACTTAAGTAAGTTGTCTGGTGCCACATTGATCTCTGTAGAGATCTAAAACCTGAGGGAGACAGAGCCAGAAAACCAGTTTTAGTTGCCTATTATTTTTATTCTTGGTGTGAATAGAGCTATGCTATGCATGCCTGTCACCCATGGACTCATCTGGTTGCTTAGTAATGTATTCTGAATGTTGCAGCAAATCCCTGTTTCATTATCATATTTGTATAAGGGGGAAATCTAGTGTTCCGCTCACAGTCGGGTACCTTTCAAAGATGTAAATTGATTTCTTCTCTTTTTACAGATATGCCATGACTGTATGGTATTTTGATGCTGAAGAAAGAGCAGAAGCCAAAAAGAAATTCAGGAATTTAGTTGGTATGATGAGTTATTTACAATATCTTCAAACTTGTAAAACCATCATATACCATGTTGAGGTATCTCCAGCTCATTGGAATTCATTTGTGAGGGAAGCACACCTATGTGGCCTGATCCTGCAAAAGCAATATGCATATGGAAGTGGACTATTTCTGCACAAAGAAATAGTGCACTAAGTATGCAGCTGCTTGCATTAAGAAATTGGGTAATGCATTTAAAAAGGCATGCATTTACCCAATATGCCTTGCACAGTCTTTGCGTTTTCAGAAGGGGCAGCATGAACATAGTCTTCTAGCTCCTATGCTTCTCTTGACTGGCTACTGGTCTTTACATAGATCACATGGTGTTGTTTCTTTATAATGAGGTCCAGAATGCATGTTATGAGGAATCTGTAGCTTTGGAGGAAGGGCCGTGGTAGAGCATCTGCTTTGCGTGCAGAAGGTCCCATGTTCAATTACCAGCATCTCCAGTAAAAAGGATCAGGTAGTAGGCTATATGAAATATCTTTGGCAGTCACTCTCTGGGGTATCTCAGGCAATCTGAACAGATGGTATAGACCTTAGTGGATCTAGTGGTCTGACCCGGTATAAGGCAGCTTCATGTGTTCTGCCAGTGCCACATCTGCTTATTGCAGATTGTTAAGCTAAGGAAATGTATGATGTAACCTCATTGTACTCAGAAGGGGCTTGATCAAAAGTACTGAAGGCAGGGGGTATTTTGAAAACTTGTGCAAGAATATGCTCAAAAATACATGCATTGTTGCAATACATAGATTCTTCTAGTGATCTTTGTGTCTGTGTAAGAAACTGTGTATATTCTTGCACAAGCAGAAGAATATTGTTGGATTTAGCATAATTTATCTCATACATCACTCCAGTGTAAAGCAGGCCTCCAGGGAATAGAAGAGACCTGCTGCAGAAAAGCACCTTTGGCTGTAGCCTAGAGTGTCTCCGTACCCTGCAAGCAGTATTCAGTGAAGCAGAGATTGGGGCAGAGAAATTCTGTACTCACCAAGATCATGTTGTTTGTCTTCTTTAATGTCATCATACCAGAGGGAGGTGGTTGCCACATGCTGCTCATAATGCATAGTTTGGGGTGAGATAGTTTGTTTTAGTTTCACTCCTGTTGCAGATTTCTGTTGAGCTCTCTAGTATGTTTTTGCCCCACCCTTCCTCCAAGCAGCACAGGACAATGTACATAGTGCTCTTCACTCATATTGTCCTCACAACAACTTCATAAGATAGGTTAGGCTGATAGAAATTAACTCAGCATCATCCAACTGCATAACCAAGTGGGGATATTAATCTAGGTCGTCCCAGTCCTGATCCAAGTCCTAACCAGTATACCACAGTGATCTACTCACTTTAGAGATTGAGGCCGAGCCCCTAAAAAGCCAGTTGAGATAAAAGCCAGGACTGGGTTTTTGTTGTCATTTTCTTTGCCTAAATCAGCAATAGAGATGAAATTAAATTTTTTGGGTTACTCAAAGCACCATAACAATTATTGAGGTTTTGTCACAGTGTAAGGAAATAGTAAAAACATATTTCCTGGTCCGCTAAAGAAATCCAATAGCCCACTCTTTCTGCATGTCTTTCTATAACCTGTAGCCTTTTGAGAGAGTGGGGCCTTCACTGAAATAAAAAGCAAAGCTCACATTAACATCCAAGATTTCAGGACTTTCTCAAGGAAAAACAACTTTATCCAAGGAGGTATAGAACATTTGGTCTTGTTTGTTTTGCATAGATCTGCCCTTTAACCATGTCCTCATTTTTCCCCCTTACAGATGCCGGGAAGACAGAAGCAGTTCTCAGTGAAGACTGAGCAGTGATTTCCCAGCGCAGTTCTTTTGTAGTGATATTTTTGGGACTCTTTGCAAGCAATAAGATCCAAAGACGATATAGTCTGTTTCTGGTGATTACTGGACACTGTTTTTACCTGCAGATATGCACTATTTTGGGCACTGTTTAATGTTTGCATATTATACTGATGGTACTCATGGCAGCTTCCTATCATACCCATCGGGCATAAAAGCACGCCTGTTTTCTACTTGCCTTGCACAGAAGAATGCCACCAGGTTTTTTTTAGAAAGTGAAGAAGATCACCAAGCCCTCCTGCTAACGTTGACCAACTAGCCTTTAGCCTTACTGGTGTTAAAAGATACTAAACATTCAAAATAGTTGGGGAAACCTGACTCCTATTTGCACTTTATTTAAATATTCTGGTTCAATGGGAAGGAGCTTTATAAAAGAACCTCAGTGGCAGACTGCAGATGGCAGTCAGGAATGATAAATATAGAACTGCGTGTTTGCCAAGCACCAATTTTGTTATTCTCAACGTGGGGCCTTTGATGGGTTGCCTGGTCACTTTGCTATCCAGACTATTCGCTTGACTGTCTTGTATCATTAATTTCTAAAAAGGATAAGCCTCCCACTTGCCATAAAACTGCCTGGATTTGATCCACATGCTGAAGTTGGGCAGAAGCAGCGGTTCCGTTGCTTGGCCTTTCAGAGCCCCAGGATGGGCAGAGGCAGTCATGCAGCTGTCTACTGTTTTGCGGAAAACATCCTCTTTCTAAAATCTGATGGGTCTGTGTATCCCTTTTGGAGAAAACTTTGTTTCATAAAGCAACTAGTCCCTCCAGTTCCCATCCAAATGTTTTAACTTTGGGGAAAGTTGATGACAAATGAAATGTGTTAATGCCAAGGAATTCTTACAAACAACAACAAAAACCCAGCACCCTGATCTTCCACCAGCCACGCATTGAATGACAGAAGCGGAACTCTGAGAATCCGGCTTTATGTGTGTTAGACTGGCAAATGTATGGCAGATGACTGCAGCCAATTAAATGATATAGGATGCAATCTTAAATCAAGCTGTGATTCAATTTCTCACTACCATTAATGGGGCTAGGGATTGTACTATTGGATCTTAAACCTATTCGTGGTTGTTATTGAATCTATGAGAACATGTGTTTACTATTTCAGCCCAATTCGTAGATTGGTTGGGGCAGCAAAAAATAGGTTTCAGAGGGGATATTCCAGTTGCTATTCCTATGCAGAATCGTAAAGCATTACCCTGCAGGCAAATGCACTGTGAAGATGTACTGAAACAGGGCTTTTAGCTTCCGTGCTACCAAGTTGCATTCACACTGCAGGCCATATTTTTGTGCGCTTTTATTCTTTTGTGTATAATCAGAGCAAAAAACAATCTCGGTCCCAGCAGCTTCAGTTTCCCCCCCTCTCCTGCATTTGAGCCACGTGTTGTGAACACAGACAGGATTAGTAATAACTAAGAATAGATTTTCCTATTCTAGAGCAGGCCTGAAGAATTTGTGACCTACTTAACAGAATTCTCAGTCCAGTCCTGTATTGTGGTCTACAAGCTGCTAGCCAATTCTTAGTTAGGGTAGGAGAGCCACAAAACCAGGAGGTTCATCAAATCCCTAATGGGCTACCATACCTGGCTGGTTTGGTTGAGTTGAGCTTGTGGATCATGTTATGCAATTCTGAACTAGTCACTTATAAAATAATTTCACTTAGTAAGTTTTTTAGTCTCAGCAGTAAAAACTGGTTCATGCCTAGCAACGATATCCTTCTTTCCATAAGAATATGTAATGTAAACACTCCCGGTTTATAAATTCATTATCTTCATTGATATCTACAACAATGTTGTGTCAGAGCACCTTCTTTGTTCTTTGCAGTGCATGTATTTTCTTTCATGTGCTGTAGCTGTGGCTCAGTAGTAGAGCATCTGCTTGGCATGCAGAAGGTCCCAAGTTCAATCCCTGGAATTTCCAGTTAAAGGGACTAGGCAGGTAGGTGATGTGAAAGACCCCTGCCTGAGACCCTGGAGAGCCGCTGCTGGTCTGAGTAGACAATACTTACTTTGATGGACCAAGGGCCTGATTCAGTGTAAGGCAGTTTCATGTGGTCATGTGGTAGCTTTCCAGGGATGCTAATAGACTCTGGCAGTTTCCACTCTTCTTTTCCATACTAACCAATCTTTTCTTCAGCCAATTCATTTCCCACTATTAATTTTTTGTGCAGCTGAAGAAGACATGGCTGTCATTATATGCCTCATTCAAGGACAAGCACATTGCTTCCTCAGAAATGGAGTCAGTGAACAAGACTAATATTTAAGGAGGGCCCAGCCTTAACCGTATTTCATTGAGAATATTTCAGTTAGACAACAGTGCAGCATATAAAAGCAATATATTTAATGGTAGTCATTTGTTTCACAAAAGAGGGTTCTCTGTTGCCTGCATTTGGGGTTTGAATGTTTAAGATACCATGGAGTGACTTGGGGAGGGACCATACTCAGCGATCTGCTTTACATACAGAAGGTTCTGGGTCCAATGCTTGGTACTGCTAGTTAAAAAGAGTCTGGCAGTAGGTGAGGTGAAAGACCTCTATCCGAGACCCTGGAGAGCCACTGACAGTCAGAGTAAACAATACTGACCTTGATGAACCAGTGGTCTGATACAAAGCAGCTTCAAGTGTTCATGTGCTTATTTTCTGTCAAATTTTCCCTTGAAGAGTATTATGCAACCATATAGCTTGTCATCACTATGGTGAGCATGCCATGTGCCCTTAGGACATAAAGGTTGTATTGCATTTTAGGAAGAAGTAATTTGCTCACTCAGGCTTCCATAGATGAGGCACAGGAGTGAGTTAATTCTATTTATATCCGAGAACTGTAAGTTACCCAAAGTTACCATTGTTATTTTTTTGTGTCCAGATTCCCAAGTGCGAAAAATTTCCAAAACTCTCCTCCAGAAATATCTCTGTTCTTGCCGTTTAAGGATATGTAAGGATGTGCTGATGTTTTTATGGAGAAAGCCCAGGGTTGTTTAGCCAGAAGGGGCCTAGTGGGGAGCTCACTGCACCAGCTGGAATTGTGATCTGCCTCACCTAAGATTTTTCTTTTTAAAAAGCTGTCTTTTTGTGGCAGTACTACTACCATTGAAAGGGGGGAAAAAAAGACTTGTTAGGTTTGAAAGGTGTTCTCTCTCTTTTTAATCACTGGTGGCCAATGTATCTCAAAAGTAATAGTGCTGCAGCTACCATCCATGTAACTCGCCCATCTCTGTCTACAGTTTTGCCTGACTCAGGTTAGACTTTGCAAGATCACCCTAATTGTGCTTAAGTAAACCTTCCTTTAGCTACTGTTGGTTGGATTCTACAAATTAATGATGCTTTCCTCTGGTGCAAGGCACCTTTCACTGGCAGAAGAGTCTCTTGGATTGGTGGAAGGCTCCTTGTACTCTAGAAAAGCCACCACCAATTAGGACCGATCTGTAGGCTCCAACCCTATGACAGCATGGCAGGATGTTTAAAGGAGTCAAGATATAATTTATTTAAGGAAGATGTTGGCTACAAGCAGATTAAAGTGTTTAAATGTAAAAATGTTGGCTCAAATCTCCCAGAGTTTTTTCACTGATGGAAGGATTTCCACATGCAGAATGCAATATTCTTCTCACTCCTGTGGCAGTCTGAAATGCTCCCCAGAATCTTACTGGCTGTCAGCACTGTTAATCAACTGATGAATGTTTTAAATGTATTTGTGCTGTAGACATTAAGGAGCACAATTAAGTTTGCTTCACATATGGCATTCCTCTTGTACGGGTGTAGAAAGACAGATCTGTATTTATACACTTGTAAATATCGCAGACATGTCTCTTCTGCAATACATGCATGTGTAGGGAAACCATGATTTGTAATAGGCTTCCATTACATATACATGTGACAAAAAAAACCTGTGTGTAATCTTCCCATAAGATTACAGAGGTGAACATTTCCTCCTCCTGTGAACCTGTGTCCCTGACTTAATTTCCTCTTCCTGTGAACCTGTGTCCCTGACTTAATTTAGGAACAAATCAAAATGGAAAAAGAGACTTCCAGGTTTATTCCCTTACCTTCTCATGGCTTGTCAGGGACTCCAGGAGACCTGTGATGAAGGGGTATTTCTGTAATATCCTGTTTCTTCTTCCTTTTTATAAAATCCTCATCTCCTGCGGAAGTTCTGCCTGTTCATACCTTTGAACCTTTCAAAACTTGAAAGCCTGATGTAATCAGAAGGAACGTTTCAGGGATCTATCAGTGTAGTCTTAACTTAATTTTTGTTGGCTTATATTTATGCAAAATTGATATCTTCCATATGATTATACTACAACATTTTAAAGTGTTTTGAAATTGTTTAGAAGCCCTTACTATTATATCCGTATGCAAAAGCTAGGCAGGAAATTGTGTTTGTAGCAATCTAATGAAATGATTGGATTAACGAAGAAAATATTAATTTGCTTGTTTTTCTAGAGCCTGAAGATCAAAGGTTGTCTTCATTGTCCCTCTGTCACCACAGGAAGGTACTGGTCAGAGACTGGAATTGGGAAGGTGTGAGAGGAAAGTGGAGTAGCTGTACATTTAGCATTATTAAGGTTGCTAGGCACTTTTGTTTCATATTGTAAATTCAGGCAAAGCAATGAACATTAAATGAAGCAGCAGCATAATCCTACAGCTATAGACATTGCGAGGGTGCCCACCATTCACATCTATGAAGCAACTGTGCTCATGCTCTGACTTAGCTCTGCTCATGTGGAAATGAGATATTGTTCTGTGATTAAGTGTACAAGCCATTATATGCATTCAAACTAAATGCGGAAAGACTTTGAGCATGCATATAATTTATACCATTTCTCAGTCCAGCAAGTGATACATATCTGCAACTGCACAGCATTTAGGACACATGGGAAGTGCTGATAAATAAGTGCTGATATTCATGGTTCTATAAAGTTTTATAATTTCTGGGGCAATTCAGATGGATCAATTGATCTGACTTCTAATTCTTCAAATTTTAATACAGCTATTTAACCAAAATCTCCACTAGATAAGGGCCTTTCTGGAGACACAGCTGAAAGGGCATAATTTCTCGTAAGCAAGGCACAACAACAAAAACCAAAAGCTACCGCTTATTACAAGGAAAAACCAACTTTATTTCCTTTTTCAATAAATGTAAGGTTCTGAAGCACAGAATGCTTATTTAAAAACCATTTTGTTCTGGTTATTATAAACAAGTACAAATCCCATCACTATTGTTGAAGATCCAGATTTAAAAGATAAGTAAGCTGGTTTCATCTGAGCGCTACCAATTGGACTTACTTAGATTTCTTACTGTTACAAAATCAACAGGCTATTAATCATGGCTGAAATGCAAACTATCTCCTGATATTTAATAAAATCTGGAAGGGAGCTCTCATGTATAAGTTTGTTTTGTCTGAAAAGAAGAATGGTATTTATGTGGCCCACCAATGAACTGGGGACCAATTTTAATCTTGAGTGAAGTCTTTATGGAATACTCCTCGTCATGTTTACTCAGAAGTAAGCCCTGTTGAGTTCTTCCAAGAGCAATTTCTTTGTACGCCCTCCAAAGTTCTTGTTCAAAGAAAGTGTTCACTGTGAAATCAATGTTGGGCAAGAAGTCCAGTTACTCATATTGGGGGGGGGGAATGCTATTCATTTGTATTTTAAAGCCTGATGTCTTGACAGGCTTGTATTAATCTCAATTTATTTTCTTCTGTGAATTCAATCCTTGTTCTCACCCTAGTGTTTTACTCCAACCCTGTTGACTGGATAGCATTACTTTTCTAACGTAGTTGTTTCTAGCACTATTTGCATGGAAATTGCCTCGTTTGCTGGCAAATCATTGTTTTCACTCTTCCTTTGACTTCCTCCCCACCAATCTCTCTGGGTCTGAACTCTGGGCGTATCTATTGCCAGGATGCATGCTGGTCATCCTTGCTGGCAGGTGGGGTGGTTTACTGAAACACATTGTGGTATTTTGCCATCCAACCCATATTTTGTGTTCATGTTATTTTTTTAAAAAATGTAGAATGCAATAAAGTGTTGCAGGAGTCAATTTACACTTCGTCATGTCATATTCTGCACTGCCCCAATTAATCTTTTCAGTGTCATGGTTCCTGAGAAGCCTGGAGAGGATGGGAGCCCACCTGGATTTATAGTGCTGGGAATTTTAGTGGCATGTGAACCTGTCATTCATTATTGTTGGTTCACCCTAGACCATTGTATTTAGGCTGATATGCTACTTGGAGAAGCTGCCACTGGAGGAAAAATACTTATCATTTAACTGCATTTTTATAATAGTTCCCTAGCTAGCTATGCTCTCTTCTGAATGCCAGTATGTTTCCTTAGTTCTGACATTTTCAGATTGTGTTATGATTTGATGTGTCTGAGCTGGGCACTTTCTCACCACTCCATTTTTGCATTTTTATTTTATACCCCACCTTTCTCCCCAATGGTGACCCAAAGCAGTTTCATTGTTCTCCTTGCCTCCATTTTGTCCTCACAACAACCCTGTAAGCTAGATTAGGCTGATAGTGAGCGACTGGCCCAAGGTCACTGAGTGAGCTTCTGTGATAGATTCGAATCGGAGTCTCCCAGATTCTAGTCTTGACACTTTAACCACTACATCACTCTGGTTCATAGACATTGTATGAACCAATGTTCCATGCTAATGTTCCCACTGCAATCTCTGAAACATTTGTGTGCCTGTTTCTGTCAAACTTGTAAAGGAGGAGTAGAAATTGGGAAATACAATAGAAAAAAGTAAACTGAAGGAAGATTAGGGCAAAATACAAGCTAGTTCAGAAAGACCTGTGGGAATAACGAAGAAAGAGCATACTGTGGCGCCCAAACTGTAGCAACCCAAGGACTGCCCCGCCCCCTTTTGATTTTAAAAGTATTGTGGGCCTCTATATACTCTCCCCACCCCCTCACCAGCGTGCCATTGGAAAGTACATGCAGCAAGCTGTTTATGCCGCAGGCAGGCTTCTGTCTTCTCAAAACCACAATACTAGCTACACTAAATGTATGCTTAAGAAAAATGTTTTTTTATTGTCTGCTCATGGCCTATAGGGTCAAGTATCAGAGGGTAGTTGATTCTACAGGGCCACAGTTCAAAAGGCCCTGACCCAAGTCCTAATCAATCTTACCCCTTGGCTGAAAGGGACTTTGCATTGGAAGCAGCAAGAAATTTCCTTAGTGGTGAAGGTCTTCTAGACACAGTCCTGCTGAACAGATTTGGGAAGAAAATCTTTCAGAACTTCTCATAGAAAAAGTGCTGTGTACCACCTTTCTGGTTTTCTGTTTACTGTTGAAAACTTTTCTGGAATGCTAACCAAAACCAGGGCCATCAGCTATTTCCTTGTCTGTTCTTCCCTGTTGCCTCACCAGGCACCCATCAACTCCTTTTTCTTTCCTATGATCATATTTGAATATTTTCTGACTTTCTCTTGTTACCTTTACAAAAATCCAGATCCACCAATAAACCCACATCCTGCACTTTTGGTCCAATGCCATCATAGATCCTAATTATGCACCAAGCTCGGCCAATTGCAGGGTTCCCCAATGGAGCCCAGGTAAATCCAGGTGCATAAGAAGGACCAACCAAACCTTCCATTTTTGTAGTTGGTTCTGCCCTGACCTGGATGGCCCAGGCTAGCCTGATCTCGTCAAATCTCAGAAGCTAAGCAGGGTCAGCCCTGGTTAGTATTTGGATGGGAGACTACCAAGGAATACCAGGGTTGCTGTGCAGAGGAAGGCACTGGCAAACCACCTGTTATTCTCTTGCCATGAAAACCCCCCCAAAAGGAGTCACCATAAGTCGGCTGCGACTTGATGGCACTTTACACACACACACAGTTGGTTCTACTCCCAGCCCTTCTAACACTGAAATCACAGGATTCCCACACCCCTTGTTCCACAACCAGTAGATGCTGAAATCATTGCACCCTTCTGGCCAGGACAAGGTGAGTATGATTTTCTCCTCACATTCTGCTTCCCTTCCTGGGAGCTCACTCTCATCATCTTATCTGCTCTCTTTCTCTTACTGTGTGCAGTTTTGGCCACCATATCTCAAAAAGGACATCACAGAGCTCGAAAAAGTACAGAAGAGGGCAACCAAGATGATTAAGGGATTGGAGCACCTTCCCTAGGAAATTCCCTACAGTCTGGAACTTTTCAGTTTAGAAAACACATGATAGAGGTTTATAAAATTATGCATGGGGTGGAGAGAATTGAGAAAGAGAACTTTTTCTCCCTCTCCCAAAATACTTGAATGTGAGGGCATCCAATGAACCTGATGGGCAGTAGATTCAGGACACAGGAAAGGAAATACTTCTTTACACAGCAAGTGATTAAAACCACTTTGCTGCCAGAGGATGTAGTGATGGCCACAGGCATAGACAGTTTAGGATTAGACATATTCCTGAAAGATAGGTCTATTAGTAGCTACTAGCTAAGGTGACTAAAGGGAACCTCCACATTCAGAGGCATAAACCCCTGAATCCCAGTGCCAGGAGGCAACATCAGCAGAAGGCTTTGGCCTCTGTGCCCGTTGTTGGACCTCCAGAGTTAAATGGTTGGCTACTGTGTGAGACGGTGCTGGACTAGATGGACCACTGGTCTGATCCAGCAGGGCTCCTCTTATGTTGATAATGAGTAAAAAAAAAAAACAAATCATGAAAGAGGGAGGAAAGTTCAAAAGTGGGTCCTATGTCATAGGTTATGATAATAATCTCATTGTAGTAAGTTCCCACATTCCATAAACTGGTAATTTTTTTTAAACATTTCCCATTCAATGTGTAGCATCACAAGAATATTTATGCAATTCTCCAGAGGCAGAGCTGGAAAAGAGCTCTGCCCAAGTCTTGTAAAGCTGTTGCCAGTCCAAGGACTGAGCTACACAAGCCAATAGTATTGTAGTAGCCCTGTCACAGTGAATGCACATACACCTGCATGTACCTGCATGCATCTGAACACACATGAAGTTGCCTTATACAGAATCAGACCATTGGTCCATCTGGATCAGTATTGTCAACTCTGACTGGCAGTGGCTGTCCAGGGTCTCTGGTAGAGGACTTTCATACCACCTGCTGTCTGAGCCTTTTTAAAGAAAACTGGAGATGCCAGGGACCAAACCTTAGACTTTCTGAATGCTAAGCAGATGTTCTACTACTAAGCTATGCCCCCTCATCTGTTTGTAAGAAACAGCCAATGCATGTTCAATTACAAATGAAACTGGAGACCAACATCTAGATAAATATGTGGTTTAAATCACATGTTCAGCTGTACATGACTTAAATATTATTATTATACTTACCTGGAACCTTTGATACAGTAGATCGTACCATGTTGTTGAGGCACTTGGAAGCAGAAGTAGGTATCAGGAGATGCTGAACTGATTCAAATCATTCCTCACAGATAGGGCTCAAATGGTTGCTATTGGAAACGAGTTATCAGTGTGGGACCTCACCTGTGGAGTTCCACAGGGCACAATTCTATCCCCCATGGTTTTCAATCTCTGTGTAAAGCCCTTAGGACAAATCATTCATAGCTTTGGGATTGGTTGTCATCAATATGTGGATGATACCTTGTTCTATATATCCTTATCCAAATCCCCTAGTGATGTGGTAGAGGTCCTGAATACCTGCCTGGTTGCTTTGGCAAATTGGCTAAGAGTGAACAAATTGAAACGAAACCCTGAAAAGTCAGAGGTAGTGCAGGTTGGGAAGGCAGTAATCTTGAAGGACATTGTGCTTTTGATGGAGTTCAGATGACCCTTGCTGACTCAGTTAAGAGCCTTGGGGTTATACCGGACTCAACATTATTACTGGAGAAGCAAGTTAATGCAGCTGCAAAAAAGGCTTTATAACAACTCAGCTACTCAGTGTCATTCTTTTGATTCTAGTAAGAAATGTTCCCCATAATGCAGTAGAGAAACATAAGAACATAAGAAAGGCCCTGCTGGATCAGACCAAGGCCCATCAAGCCAAGCAGTCCGTTCACACAGTGGCCAACCAGGTGCCTCTAGGAAGCCACAAACAAGACTGCAGCAGCACCATCCTGCCTGTGTTCCACCGCACCCAAAATAATAGGCATGCTCCTCTGATACTAGAGAGAATAGGTATGCAGCATGACTAGTATCCATTCTAACTAACAGCCATGAATACCCCTCTCCTCCATGAATATGTTCCCTCCCCTCTTAAAGCCCTCCAAGCTGGCAGCCATCACCACATCCTGGGGCAGGGAGTTCCACAATTTAACTATGTGTTGTGTGAAAAAATACTTCCTTTTATCTGTTTTGAATCTCTCGCCCTCTAGCTTTAGCAGATGACCCCGTGTTCTAGTATTATGGGAGAGGGAGAAAAACTTCTCCCTGTCCACTCTCTCCAAACCATGCATAATTTTATAGACCTCTATCATATCTCCCCTCAGCCGCCTTCTTTCCAAGCTAAACAGCCCTAAGCGTCTTAACCGCTCCCCATAGGACAGTTGCTCTAGTCCCCTAATCATTTTGGTTGCTCTTTTCTGCACCTTCTCAAGCTCTGTAATATTCTTTTTTAGGTGTGGTGACCAGAACTGTACACAGTATTCCAAGTGTGGTCTCACCATAGATTTGTACAAGGGCAGTATGATATCAGTTTTATTCTCGATTCCTCGTCTAATTATGGCCAGCATGGAATTTGCCTTTTTTTACAGCAGCCGCATACTGGGTTGACATCTTCATTGAGCTATCCACTACCACCCCAAGATTCCTTTCTTGGTCTGTCGCTGCCAGCACAGATCCCATCAGTGTATATGTGAAGTTGGGATTTTTTGTCCCAATATGCATCACTTTACACTTACATTGAATCTCATTTGCCATTCTTCCAGTATGCAGAGATCCTTCTAGAGCTCTTCACAGTCCGATTTTGTTTTAACCACCCTAAATAATTTGGTGTCATCTGCAAACTTGGCTACTTCACTGTTTAACCCCAACTCCAGGTCATTGATGAACAGGTTGAAAAGCACCGGTCCCAACAAAGATGCCTGAGGCACCCCAATCTTGCAGCTGCATTTTACATCGATTGCACCTTCCAAATGATATACAAAGACGGCCCCATAAACAAAGCATTAGTAACCTAGCCTGGATGCGATCACAGCCTCTCAAGGAATGGCCTTGGCTGATAAGCCAACCAAAGTTGACCAGATGCTCTATTAGCCAGAGCGGAGTTATAATTTGAACTGAACTTCCATCTGGAAAGAGATTTAATAGCACCCCCAAGAGGCAACCCTGTTCCTTTTGACGGAATACTAAAACAGGTTGATTCCCTGAGTGGCTACATTGTTGACCAATAGTACCTCTGGCTTATCTGGACTGTGTTTCTATTGACTATCTTCCAAGCCATTACTATATCCAGATATTGGTTCAGTACATCCATCACCACAGCTGACATTGCTGTAAAAGAGAAATAGAGTTAGGTGTCATCTGTATGCTGTATATACAAAGATGGAACTTGAACCTGGAACTCTTAATATATTTTTTGCTATGCTTTCGCTTGTGTTTTTTTTAAGTTTAAAGTGGATTAGAGTGAAATCTTATTATTTAGGTATTTATACCCTGCTTTTTTGAGGTCCAATAGGGATCCAAAGCAGCTGGTATCATTGTTCTCCTTTCTTCCCTTTTATCTTCATAACAATCCTGGGAGATAGGTTAGGCTGAGAGAGAGTGACTGGCCTTGAAAAGTGTTCAAAGGGTGCAGAGTACTGCAGCCAGAATGTTGACTGGAGTAGATCCTAGGGACCATATCACTCTAGGCTCATCTGCACTGGCTTCCCATCTGTTTCTGGGCACAATTAAGGTGCTGGTGTTGACCTTTAAAGCCCTACATAGCTTAAAAGTAAATGTAGTCCCCTGTGCAAGCACCAGGTCATTACTGATCCATGGGGTGACATCATATTGATGATACTAAATTGGGAGGGGTAGCAATTATGGTAGAAGACAGAGCCAGGATACAGGTTGCAGGATGGTCTTAACAGGCTGGAGAATTGGGCTAAAACTAATAAAATGCATTTCAACAGAGATAAATGTAAAGAAAAATCAAAGGCTTCCTAGGGAGGTGGTAAGCTCTCCTTCCCTGGAAGCTTTTAAGCAGAGGCTAAGATGGCCATCTGTCAGCAATGCTGATTCTATGACCTTAGGCAGACCATGACAGGGAGGGCATCTTGGCCATCTTCTGGGCATGGAGTAGGGGTCACTGGGGGTGTGTGGGGGAGGTAGTTGTGAATTTCCTGCATTGTGCAGGGGGTTGGAGTAGATGACCTTGGTGGCCCCTTCCAACTCTATGATTCTATATCACAACATTTACTAGGCATACTATGTTGATGGGGTGGTTTGCCATTGCCTTCCCCAGTAATCTATACTTTACCCCCAGCAAGCTGGGTACTCATTTCACTGACCTCAGAAGGATGGAAGGCTGAGTCAGCCTTGAGCCGGCTACCTGAAACCGACTTCCATTGGGATTGAACTCAGGTAATGAGTAGAGCTTTTGACTACATGGCTTGGGACCAGCATACGTGAAGGACCGCCTACTCCCTTATGAACCTACTTGACCATTACAGTTATATTCTGAGACCCTGCTTCGGGTGCCCTCACCTCTGAAATTAGGCAGGTGGTAACCCAGGAGAATGCCTTCTCAGTTGTGGCCCAAAAATGCTGGAACCCTCTCCCCAGGGAGAATTGCCCCTCCCCTTCTGTTGATATCTACTGTCTGTGTGAAGATTTTTTTGTTTCACTTGGTGTAATGGAGAAAAAACTGGGTTCAACTGAAGGGGTTCAAAGGAGGCAAGTCACAGCAAATTCCTTCTTAGAAGCTTAGATCTTTATTTGGCTGATCATGATCAAGGAAAGCATCTATCCCTACATGAGGTCAAGTCACTGACACTTGAACAAAGTAAAACTTACAGCTTATATAAACAAAATTACATCACTCAGAAAAGTAAACCTTATCCAATTATTGATTGGTTCTTATTTGGTGCAGTATTGAGTTATCAATCAGACAACACCATCCACTTGCTCTTCCAAGACCTCTAAGACTTTTTGTGACAGTTTTCTTAGAATCCTACTAACTTTTTGTCTCACACTAGCAATGTGTAAATACTGCTGGCAACTTCTTAGCTAAGTAGGGTAGGGGTTAAAAAACATTCTTTTCCTAACTAACTAGCTTGGTACTTATAGATACAAAAGGTGTATGCATGGCTAGTATATTTCTATTACTACTTGCTTCAGCATTCTAATATGGCTGGGCCTTGACCATTTCTCCTTCAGGTGTTCCCTCAATGAACCCTCCTTCCTGCCCTGTTTTAATTGTCATTTTCATGTATGTGTGTTTTATTGTATTGTATGTGTATGTTAGCTCTGACTTGGATGGCCCAGGCTAGCCTGATCTCGTCAGATCTCAGAAGCTAAGCAGGGTCAGCCCTGGTTAGTATTTGGATGGGAGACCACCAAGAAATACCAGGGTTGCTGTGCAGAGGAAGGCACTGGCAAACCACCTCTGTTAGTCTCTTGCCATGAAACCCCCCCCAAAAAGGGGTCACCATAAGTCGGCTGCGACTTGACGGCACTTTACACACACATGTGTGTATTTTAATTTGGTTTTAATTGTTTGAATGAAGTATTTTTGTTTGGTTTTAAATATGCGTTTTTATTATGTATGTTTTTAATCTGTTAGCCACCTTCGTGATCCAGATGAGGACTGAAAGGTGTGGTCTAAATTTTGTAAACTATTAAATAAACAATAAATACACTTCTATGGCACACTGAGGATTTGAACCTGGGTTTCCCAAATTCCAGTCCAACTTCCCAAATACTACACCACTATCCAGGACTATTATCTTCTCCAGGAGACTGATGTTTGCTAATGGCGCCAGAACGGGAAAAGGACTTAATTTAGCAACAGAGAGTGTTGCATACACAAGACATGCAAATGAACTTCTGTCTCAGAAGGTGATATCTTCAGTCCTTGCCAGCCCCACCTAATGCCAGTTTTCATGCTGATAGCATTATGTTATAGTGTGTCACTAGACAGAGATTAAGAAGTAAATTGGTCACATTTCAGAGGCTCTGGCAGCTTCTATCATAATTTTTAAAAGACAGTTCAAAAGCTGTCTAATTGGCAAAGGAAAAGGCTTAACTGACTTAAGCTGCTCAGTCTTTAGAGAGTTTTCAAAAGCTCACTGCAAACACTTCTGCTTCAAAGCTTATGCTTCTTTATCTATGAGAAGCTAAACATTGGATAATTCTTTAATTAGTTCCCAACAAGATGCTTTCTCTGCTGCACAGGCTTGCAACAGGGTAATTATGTCCTTAGTTTTAAAACAAGTGTCAATACAAATGGTTTTTTGGCTTTCTCGCTCTCAGCATCTTGTTTCCCTGTCTGATTTAACCACCACACTGCCAGCCTGCAGCTGTAACTCACCCATTTTCTTAGGCTTGAGCTGTTAAAATACTTGCAACAGAACCCCCCACAACATGCTCACGAGTTGGTGATTTGGGGCAGAGATGCGGAGCAGGGGTTCTCATCCATTGCAGTCCACCTCCCTCCAGGCCAGTTGTACCTCACAAAGTTCCACCTACGGTTGTCAGATGCCCAGTGATAATGGGGAGCCCCCACTGGCACTCCCTATCTCCTGCCAATGCCCAATGGAGCAGCAAGGGAGGGAAATGGGGGTGACGGCATTGTACAATGCTCTAAGAATTTCCCTGATCTCAATGGTTTTTACCATAGAGTTTCAGGAGTGTCCTATGCCACAATGGCATCACTTCTGGATATGCAGCCAGTGTTGTGGCATTGTGTGATGCCATTCCAACTTGTCTACCCCTCCCCCAAGCCACCTGCTGGTTGGGCCTGGCAACTCTAGGTTCCGGATATGTCTGAGTGATAAATCTGAGATCTGAACCACACATGTGAGAAAAATAGCTTGAGGGGATGTAGCAGAAAACTTGCTGAGGGTGCAACAGTTAAGTACTTTATCCCCTTCGCTGCATCTTCACCATCAATCACCCTTTCCCTCTCTTGGTCTGGACGGAACACATAATGATAAACATAAGCAGACAAAGCAAACTTATATAGATGGGTATATGAACCCTAATATTGTTTTCTAAAGGCTAATAGCCATGATGAGGGCAGTGGGGTACAAACGCATAACAACAAATGAAATAAGATTTCAGATTAATTCTCAGGATTTCTTGGTACTGCTGATTAGCTCTCATGTCCAGTATCCTACTAGTAAAATCTAGCCACTTTAGAAATTTTAAAATCACATAATACTTATAGGGTAGCAATGTAAGCAATACTGTGAGATTAATCTGTACTGATATTTCTTGTCTTCAACAAGCAGTGGCCTAGTCTTGGTCCTTTTGTACCATGCGGCATAGTTGGCTAACAGGACGTGGAAACATGTTCAAGATAAATAGATTGTTTCAATAGGAGAATTCTTCAAAAGGAGAATTCAGCACAACAGAAATATATAATTAAAAGGAGCATAATGGTTGCAATGGAAAAGCTTAGTAGGGTAGTAAGATCTGCAATAAACTGCAAAGTAAATTTAGCAACTGGTATAAATCTATAACATCTTTAATTATGAGCATCCTTCAGAATTAGCCCAAGGGATACACAAAACCATAATTTGTTTAGAACTTCCCTATTTTCAAGAAGTCCAAATTCTTTCTGCCTATATATGTTTAGTTCATCTAATTTGTTAAAGTGTAGTTGACTAAAATTAGCAGGAAGTCTTGACCTCCATGTAGTATTTGTGAGGGTAACTACTGGGCTACTGTGTGAAACTACTGTCCTGGTGTGATCCAGAAGGGCTCTTCTTAAGTTCTTAATGAAGATGGAGATATGCATCTAGATGGGTAGGGAGCAGGACAGTATGATTCAATAGCAATTATGTATTTTTCTTGCAAGAATATCCCAGGGTCAGCACCTGGCATCTCTAACTAAAAAGGGTTATAAGTTTATACCTATAAGAAAGACCTCTACTTGAGACATTAGATAGCAGCTGCCAGAATAAGCTACTGAGATAGATAAACTACTCAATACAAGAAAACCACATAATCACGTATGGGCATATTTGTATCAGGTATGTGTACAGAAACCTACTTCCATACATTGGTCTCCCTTGTTAGATCTGGGCACAGGTCATATGACTACTTTTCCTGTGTTCATAGTCCTGGGTCATAAGAAATAAATGAGAATGAGGCAGGGAATAATGATGCTTTTAGTAGTACAGGTGACATGTCTGAACAAGGACTAAACCAGTTGGAGGCAGAAGCTGGTCTGGGTCTCATGGATGCTCGGATGGGAGACCTACTGGGAAACCTTTGCCTGTCTGGCATTCCAGAGTGGAACAAACACAGGATATGGACCTAAGCAGAAGAAATTTATTTTATTATCTTTATACTCGTTTAATAAAATGTTGTACAGGGCCGTCAGAAATATCAAAATATACTCCACATCTGGGGTAAATAAAGAGGAGGAAGAAGAAGAGTTGGTTTTTATATGCCAACTTTCTCTACCACTTAAGGAGGAATCAAACTGGCTTACAATCTCCTTCCTTTCTCCTCCCCACAATAGACACCCTGTGAGGTAGGTGGGGCTGAGAGAGCTCTAAGAGAGCTGTGACTAGCCCAAGGTCACCCAGCTGGCTTCATGTGTAGGAGTGGGGGAAACAACCTGGTTCACCAGATTATTGTCCCCCACTCATGTGGAGGAGTGGGGATTAGAGTCCACTACTCCAGACCACCACTCTTAACTACTACACCATGCTGGAGAACAGTACACCAACATTAGCATATTTTGGAGGGTGAAACAACCATGAAGAGAGACACAGGTCAAGGAGAGAGAACATAGGAAGCTGCCCTATACTGAGCCAGACTATTAATCTATCAAGGTCAGTATTGTCTACTCTAATTGATGTCTGCTGTCCAGCATCGCAGGCAGAAGACTTTCACATCACCTAATACTTGGTTCTTTTGACTGGAGATGCCAGAGATTGAACTTGGGAACTAGATGTTCTATCACTGAGACATGCCGTCCACCCCAGTCTTGTGGACAACAACTGTACAGGGAACTGCCTTAGATGATGCTACACTGTCCTAAGGAGAGTTACTCCAGTCTAAGCGCATTCATTTCAATGGGTTTAGACTGGAGTAACTCTGTATAGGATTGCACTGTTATTCAGTTCCACGTGCTCTTATTGCACCACCCTATTTGCAACTTGGGGTTAACACACAAAAAACTTCAGCAGACGGTTTTGTAAAAAGCAAATACTCAGACATCTCTTTGCAAACCAATCTGTGCAAATTCTGCATCACCGGAATGCCTAGCCTGAGTATTATGTTATTCAGCAGTTTTACTCTGTTGCAGTCTGTATGTGAGGAAGGAAATTAAATTCACTGAAAATATTTTTGGGACCCTATTTATGATGAGAAGACAGCCTAACAAGACTTTTAATGATGCTTCTGTGGCATGTAAAAATTCTTATTAAAATACTCCAGGCAGCATAGCTTTATAACATATTATTTATTGCTGTTGGTGAACTAAAAAAAAAAAAGCCCTGTGGTTAAGGGAAAAAAATTGGTAGTGGTGATGGGATTGATATGCTGTAATTAGTTCTACAGTATTCCTGTCTAGGGCCCACACTTATTTTTTCAATTATCAGAACAGCAGCCATACTGACAAGATTCAATAAATCAAATATGGAAGTGTTGCCACCAAGTGGCGTAAAATGGGTTAGTCACTTTTAATTTAGTGATTAAAAACATCTCTTAAAAAAAAAAAAAACCTAGTTGCAAGCTCGACATTTCCTTTGTGTATCTTTTTTTTTTTACTTTGGTAGCAAAACCAGCATTCATCAGATATTCAAATATCTCAAATTTTGAACTGCTCTTTCAGCTGTTAAGACGAAAATAGCCCCGGCCAACCAAATGGCTCTGCCCACACATTGAAAATGGATGGGAGGGAAAGAACAGTCAGTTTGTTGGGATGCATCATTAAATACACTGAACATAAGAAAAGAAGTGGAGCCCTGCTGGATCAGGCCAGTGGTATATCTAGTCTAACATCCTGTCTCACACAGGGCAAACCTGGAGGGCGTAGAGGTGTTCCCCTGATGTTGCCTCCTGGCACTGGTATTCACCTAGCACACTCACAACCTCTAAATGTGGAGGTTTTCTTTGGTTACCATGGCTAGTAGCCATTGATGGACCTATTCTCCATGGATCTAATTCCCTTTTAAAGTCATCTATGTGCAAAAATGCATGGTTGCTTTATCCTCCGTTAATCCTTGTTTCAGCCAGGATTCAGCCTGGATCGAATGCATGCGTTTCGCTTAATGTGCGTTCGATCCTGGCTAAAACAGGGATTAAAGGAGGATAAAGTGACCATGCGTTTTTGCCCTATGTTTGGGCTGTCACTACCTCTGTTGGCAGTGAATTCTACCATTTAATTATTTGTTGTATTATGGGAAAGGGAGAAAAGGCTCCCACTATTCACTACGTATAATTTTATAAAACTCCATCATATTACCACTTAGCCTTCATATTTTCTAAATTAAAGAGTCCCAGATTCTTTTCACTGACAGACTCATGCTCCATGCCTCTATGTAATCCCCTTTTAAAGCCATATATGCCTGTGGCCATCATTTAACCCTTTGGCAGCAAATTCCACATTTTAAACACTCATTAAGCAAAGAAGTATTTTATTTTGTGCTTATAAGCCTTTGGTGTATGTTACTTCCTCAACGCCCTCAGACAAGCTGAGGTGCCACAAAGCATGCCTGAATGTTTCTGGGGTGGATTTTGTTTTTTTTGTTATTTCAGTGCATGTTTTCCACTTTATGTGGCTGGGGATTAAATGACTTTCTGGTGTTTTTTTTTTTTAAGAACCAAATTCAAAAGGGGGTTGTGCAAAAATCTGTCCCCACAGATAATGCTATTACTAGTCATACTATCATCAGCGGTACCATTTTAGGCTTATCCACCTGTTTATCCTCCAGTTCGAGGTATGCCATCAGGTATCAGCAATGTCCTTTCATTATATCGAAGAAGAAGAAGAGTTGGTTTTATATGCCGACTTTCTCTGCCACTTAAGGGAGAATCAAACCGGCTTACAATCACCTTCCCTTCCCCTCCCCACAACAGACACCTTGTGAGGTAGGTGAGGCTGAGCGAGCATGACTTGCCCAAGGTCACCCAGCTGGCTTCGTGTGTAGGAGTGGGGAAACAAATCCAGTTCACATAGCACACAAACATAGCACACAAACAGATCAATCCCTGCATTAAAAAAAATAACCGTATACAAATCCAACGGTAAAAAAAATCACAATATTCAGAAATTAAGGGGAGAACATTTCAGTCTTCTTAGAAGCTGTTTCTGATCTGAAAGTTCTTTAACAAAACACTTTCAAAGGAAGATTCCAGTGTCAAATGACTGAATTGAGATTTATTAAGACGTTTTATACTACTTTTCCACTGACTTGAACAATGGTTTGGGATTTTTCACTCATTACAGGGGGTAACTGTCCTAGAAAAACCTGGGACTCATTAGAGGTGTTAACTATTTTAGCATAAGTAGTGAATGGCCTCTGTATTTTTCTTGATTAGATTTGAATTTTACATAATTGCATTTCTCCCTGCATTTCATGGACCCTTGACACTGCTGTTTGGGGTTTCCTCCCCCGCCCCCCGATACTTGTACCTAAAATGATTGCAGAGCAAGAAGCCATACATTGACTCTCAGAGTTCTAATCTATGAAAGTTTATGCTGAACTAAAATGCTGCTAGTCTTTAATGGGCTACAAGACTCCTATTTGTTATTGCTGCCAAAGACTCACACAACCACGCCTCTGGTACTGAAATATTCACTATACTTTTCCACTTTTTAAAAACTCCATGTAGTGAACAAAGTACTTATGTACATTTGCTAGCAATCCCTATATCACTTTTGAAATCTCAACTGTTCCAACATATATTACATGATGTCCTTCTGAATAACCTTTTAAAAGCATTTGCTTGCATGAGAGATTATACCAGAGGCTCAATTTACCAGGTCAAAGTTGATTCCAAATATTCAGAATATTGACTCACTAATTAAACCTTCAAGTAGGAGATGGACAGGAAACCTGGTGAGCACCTTGAGGCATCTGTTGATGAAAGGAGTTCGCCTGGAGAGCCAGCATGGTGTAGTGGTTAGGAGCAGTGGTTTGGAACGGTGAATTCCCCACTCCTCCACATGAGTAGCGGAGGCTAATCTGGTGAACTGGATTTCTTTCCCCAATCCTACACATGAAGCCAGCTGGGTGACCATGGGCTAGTCACACTGTCTCAGCCCCAACTACCTCACAGGTTGTCTGTTGTGGGGAGGGGAAGGGAAGATGATTGTAAGCCAGTTTGATTCTTCCTTAAGTGGTAGAGAAAGTCGGCATATAAAAACCAACTCTTCTTCTTCTTTGTCAGCCACTTATCAGCTGTACGGCCAGAGCGGCATAGGAAGGGTGCTCCCTTGCATTGTGGGTTAAGCATTTTGTGAGCCTTGTGCTGTATTTTTTGTATTTAACTGAACCCTAGCTGCCATATGGTAAGGAGGGACGCTGGTGGGGCTTAACACCTCTCAGCACAAACCTGTGCAGAAAATAAATTAATAAGGTGCTCCAAATCCTGTTTTTACCACTCTCATTAGCTAAATGAACTGCACTACTAAAGGGTACTGAGCATTCTGTGCAAAAGACCTACTGAGGTAGAGGACAAGTGTGTCACAATCATGTGTTTGTAGATGCAAGGGAGGGTAGAGAACAATGCAGATACTCTGGATTTTCTTATTTTATTTATAGTTAAAACAAAGATAAATCTCCAAGAATGCCATGATGCTAAACAGTTGAACGTTTATAATTCTTTTGTAACAAATCTTACATTTCGATGTAAATGAAGACACAGTAATGGCTACCACACATAAAGACATTGAAAACTAGTGTGTGTCCTGTGGGATATTTTATGGACTTAGATTTTGAAAGCCTATTAGTTATGCATAGATACTTGTATGGTATTCTGGATTGTGGCTCATAGTTCAAACTCCTCAGAACAATTGTAATATCTGTCTCCTTCTGTATGTTGACATTTTGTTGTGCTTCAAAATGGCTATCATTTCCCAAACAAACAGGATGGACAAAGGAAGTACTTCTCCATTCAATAAAGAATGAAATTGTGGAATCCACTAGCAGTGGGCATAGCAGTGGCCATGAGCATAGATGGCTTTAAAAGGAGATAAGATGAATTCATACAGGAGGAGTCCATCCATGGCTACTAGCCATGTTGACTAAAGGGAATCTCTGTGTCTAGAAGCAGTAAACCTCTGAATGCCAGAGCTAGAAGGTAACATCAGGGGAAAGCCTTGGCCTCGATGCCCTATTTGTTGGCCCTAGGGGGCATTTCCGGGGTGAAAGGGCTCAGGGAGCTGACTAAAGTCAGCCCTGCCCCCCGGGAATGCCCCTTTGGTGCCAGCACGAGCCCTTGCACCAGAAAAATGTTGCTGCGGCGGTAGTACCAGCGCTCATGTATGATGCTGCTGCAATGCTCCCCAGCACTGGCATAAGTGGCCCTGTGCCAGTACCCATTTAGCTGGCACAAGTGGCACTAACGCTGGGGCAGGGGTCACGTTCCTCCCCCTTCAGGATTGCTCTGCCCATCAACTTTTACTTGATTTTTAAAATGTCTATTTAATTATTGCTTATTGTAAGCTTTCTTAATAGCCTGACAGCTGACAGGTGGGATGCAAATAAATCAATAAAGTACTGGTGCAAATAGCATGGAATGTGTCACCCTATATCTCGGAAAGTACTTTTAGGGTATCCCATGAGATAATGACTGCAGCTCATATATTAATCTTGTATACTGGCATTTATGAAATGCAATGATTTCTATCTTTCATTCTTTCTAATCAATCTCCTAGTTCTCCTTCAAACCACCAGATTTTTTTGTTCCAATTTAGGGGGGGAAACCTTGTACATCATTAGTTAAGATTTTAAAGTCTTACTACCCCATATTCTATTTTTCCCCTTTCCTCTACTAATGCAACCATGTATTTGAAATGTCTTCGGGGTTTAGTACTAATCAGCTTTTCAGATGATCTGGCTAACTGCATCACAAGAGTGCTTCTTGTAAGATGAATTGCTATGAGCGCTAACTGACCTTGGCTGGAAGTCTTTCAGATGCAGCATTTCCCTAATGTTATGCAGGGGAAAATGAAGAAATCTAACTGCAAATTCAATGGCCTTTCAATACAGATTAAAGAAAAGTGACAAACCTTTAGACTCTAACATCATTTTCCAAAAATGGAATCCTTTCTCACCATTTGCAGGTGGCATCGCCTAGAGTTATACAGTCTTCAGCCATGCCCCTGCCATGATGGTGCAAACACTACCCCAAACTCCAATGCAATTTCTTTTTTCTGCCTCCAAGAAGTAAAGGTGTGTGATCCCACACTAGGGTTGCCAACTTCCAGGTAGCACCTGGAGATCTCCCACTGTGACAACTGATCTCTGGATGTCCAACATCACTTCCCCTGGAGAAAATGGATGCTTTGGAGTGTGTACTCTATGGTATTATACCTTGCTGAGATCCCTCCCCTTCCCAAACCCTCCCCTTCCCAGGATCCACCCCCAAAATCTCCAGGTATTTCTCGACTCAGAGCTGGCAACTCTATCCCACACTGAGGAATGCTCTCTTTAATTTGTCAGGAATTATCCACTCTTTATTTGTTCATTATGCCTTGTAAGGCATAATGGTTTAGAAGGATTTTTTCTTTGATAATTACATGTGATGATTGTTTGGGGTTTTGTTTTGTTTTACTAATTTTATTTCAATGTTTTAAATGTTTTTGTAAGCCACTTTGAGTCCTTTGTTGAAGAAGAGCAGGTTTAAAATGTTATAAATAAATAAATAGAAAGAATATCTTCAGAGGGGTACTAATTTTCATTTATGATGGAGCTCTTGGGAAAAGAAGACTTCTGGCATATGGATCCGGGGGTGGGGGGATCAATGGATTACTATATCTAGATTACTATATAATTTTCAAATAGTCACTTGCCTGCAGGAATAAGACACCTTGCTGTTTGCTATAGTAAATGCTATCCCAACTACTAAGCAGAGTCGTCGTCCCCAAGCATATAGTTAACATTTGTGATATATATTTTTATTGAAAAACAGAGGCATCCAAAGTTAATGAGTTTAGTTGCGTGTAAACCAGAGAGGCATTTATGAGAGTTTGGTTCTGGTTTGTAGATTATATAGATAAGGCAGATTCACACCTTGCAAAACCATCCAACATAATTTGTGCTGTGTTTATTGATCACTAACAAATGTATTTTTGTTGTTAGACTGATTGCATCTCTTTCCATTTCCTTCTGTATAAAGCTTATGATTGTTAGTGGGTTCATCACTTTGTTAAATTAATACTCAGGAATTAATTGTTCATTTTTCTTCCCTCTTATTTATTATTGTTAATGTTTTCTTATGTTGGATAACCTTATGTGTTGCATATTGCTATTTGCTATTCTAAAACTATTATAAAAGCATTGGGGAAAATCAATCCAAAAATTAGTTCCAGAACTGGCTAGTGATGGTTAAATCTCTGCCCCCAATTCTGCACACCTGCTTAAGCGCCTCCTATTCATTTCTTACCTGCCTCCACCTTTGAGATCTTCCCACCTGTTCAGATCAGGAAAGAATCAGGACATGGAAGAAGATGAGCCAAGTGGCTCTCGTGGGCAAGTGATAGCAGCACCACAAAGTCTGTTTAGCTTGGATCCAGACTGCAGCAACAACAACAAGAAGAGTTGGTTTTTATAAGCTAACTTTCTCTACCACTTAAGGAAGAATAGACCTGGCTTACAATCACTTTCCCTTCCCCTCCCCACAACAGACACCCTGTGAGGTAGGTGAGACTGAGAGAGCTCTAAGAGAGCTGTGACTAGCCCAAGGTCATCCAGCTGGCTTCCTGTGGAGGAGTGGGGAATCAAACCCGGTTCTCCAGATCAGAGTCCACCCCTCCAAACCACCGCTCTTAACTACTACACCACGCCGGCTTTCCAACAATGACAATGGATGTGCCTATATAAATTGCAATTGTCACTGCAGTCCAGGTCTAACCTCCCAATGGAACTTATGGGCTATCAGAAGTACAGCAGCCTCTTAGCTCAGCTTGTACCTGGTGACCAGTGACTGACAAGGGCAGTGGCACACCAGCAAGTTAAAGGACCAGCCCATCCCTGCATCTTCCATTCTCTTTCTAGCAATGCTTGGGAAGAATTCTACAGTCCGTATCCTTCTGGTTGTACCCAGAGGTAACCAAAACTTGATACCCCTGAAATGGTTTGAAACATCATGGCCTCTGTGAAGACCTCATTAGAGATCAGAGAATCTATACAGAAATCAAAACTAAAAAGTGCTCTACAAGAGCTGCAGAGATACCCATTCCAAAGGAACCAGTTACTTACTTGTTGAGCTATATGCTGGAGTGACCAACATGTGAACCAGAACCCCCAGCCCAAGTCCAATCTTCTCACCACTACATTATGGATATCAAGGCACTGGATAGAACGTTTGCCAGCTTCATATATAAAACCTTGGGGTGGTTAAAAAGTGCTGGAGAATAACCAATCTAAGTTTTATAACCTTTCAAAGCAGTAATTTTCCACTCTAGGAAAAAGCACCTACCAATATACACAGCACCATATATCAAAATTTAATTTTAACATGCACACACACGATTTAAAATATTTGTTTAGCCTGCCATTATCCCAGTACAGTTGAGACTGAAAAAGGAAACCTGCTGCTTTCTTCACAATATAGGGAGATGTCTGAAGAGATATGGGACTTTCAGGGCAATGCTGTCACAATTTAGGCATGTCTGACCCCCTACAGAGTTGAGCACTCATTGTAAATTAAAGCTTAACATTATGGTGTGTGCGTTACTGATCATCAAACTTCCTTTTATTTGTGATACTATTAGATAGTGATTTTCAAACTGAATGGCTTTGGGAGTTATTTATACATTGTTCTTTCTTCAAAAAAACGATTGCATATTTGCCTCAGAACCCCTATATTGTAGAGGGTTCTGGGAAATGCTGTGGCATTTAACATGCATGTATGAGAATGGCCGGGTTGTTAAATCTTACTATTCCTCTACATGAACTGTGAGAACACATCATCTCTTCCTTTCTGGCCATGTGTGTTAGGGACACTTGGTAACTATTTTCTTGTCCGCTGTAACTAATCTAGCCACTGAGAACCCTGTCAGCTACTCAGTACATTCCTCTATTGCAGGAATCCCCCAAACTTGTTAAGCCTGTGGTAACTTCTGGGATTTTGAGGAATGGTAATGGGCACCATGGCTGCTATGAGAGATGGGACCAATCATATCATAGCTGCCATAGGAGGCAGTCACGAAACATGTGGAGGTTCTCATCCAAGCATCTTTCTGTGATGGGTCTGTCTGTAGAACCAAAGGTGGTGCCTCCTGGGGTCTTATAAAGCATATCCTGTGTCAACGAAGTGGAGGAAAGTCAGTGGGCCGGGCCCCAGAAAACACTTCTCTGAGCAGGAAGCTGTTCACAGCCACCATGTTGGGGATCACTGCTCTTTAGAGAGCAAATTCCTGTAGTGCTTTACTAGGAGCATCAACCATGAGAAACATATGTTAGTACTCAAGTCCTTCAAGCCTCCAGCTGTTAGAAGACACAATATGGGAAGATGATAACATTCATATTCTAAACATAAAAACACCGGTGGAGTGAGCCAGCATGGTGTAGTGGTTAAGACTGTGGTGTAGTGGTTAAGAGCGGTGGTTTGGAGCAGCGGACTCTGATCTGGAAAACCAGGTTTGATTCCCCACTCCTCCACATGAGCGGCAGAGGCTAATCTGGTGAACTGGATTTGTTTCCCCACTCCTACACATGAAGCCAGCTGGGTGACCTTAGGCAAGTCACAGCTCTCTTAGAGCTCTCTCAGCCCCACCTACCTCACAGGGTGTCTGTTGTGAGAAGGGGAAGGGAAGGTGATTGTAAGCCTGTTTGAGTCTCCCTTAAGTGGTAGAGAAAGTCGGCATATAAAAACCAGCTCTCCTTCTTCTTCTTCCTCTGGTGGAGCTGAGAATGGAGCCAGGCAGGCACTTTCTGTGGCTTTCTTTCTAGGTGATTGCTCTCCCTTTTCCCTGCCCCGTTCCACAAAGTTCTGAAAAAATGAAATAAAGCTCATAAGGGGTGAGGGGAAAAAATAATGAAAACAAACAAGGAGGGCTCAAGTCATTTGTACATTCAAATTTGAAGATGAATTAGATTTCAAGATACCGTCTGTTGAAGGATTATGCTGTTAATAATCTAAATTTAGCTCACATTCCACCCCCCTCCCCAGCAGACATTACCTGCAAAGCCTCTCACAAAATTATCCCGTAAAGCTGTATCGTGAATGGCTTTCCTGCGAGGTTTCTTTTTGAAGGCTCAAAAAGGTAAATAAAAATGAATTAATACAGCATTTCCCTTTTGTAGACAAAATATGCAAATAGCAGCTTGACAGAGCTTTAGTAGCATTAAAGGCTTTCCTGTTGTTTCCTCAGAGGCTTTGCTCCTAGAATCGGAAGCCTTTAGGCAACCTTTAGCTTCATTTATGTGTAGTACACACGCTCTGGCTAATGTCCTTCTGGCCCAGTTCCCCACAGCTCCATTTTTGGCTTCACACTTCATGAATTTTATTTGCAATCAATAAATAAGCCCATTAACATCCAACTTTTGTATTTTCATCATATATCATAATTTCTCATAAGCTGTTTCATTGTACAGGTCAGGTTCATTGAGCATGTCCCACTCATTTTTATCTCTCAGTTCATAACTGAAAAACATGCAGAAAGTATTTATGGAAGAAATTCTGTAAGCCACCAGGATTAAAGTTATGATTATCATCATGATATTATTAAATGAAATTAAGTGGGGAAAAAGGACTGTCTTGCGGAAGCAGAACCTGAGCAGTAGCTTCCAGAATTCTGCCCCACGGGACAGAAATGTTAGTCAAGAAATACGTAGGTACATTCACATGTGTATGTACAAGGGTAAATGATCAGCTTCCAGTAGTTCCGAGTCTTCTACAAGCTATCAGTTTTGTAATTGTAATCAATCATAAGTAGGGTTGCCAACCTCCAGGTACTCAATCAAAACAACAGCACACTGAATGTAAATCAAATACGGTGTATTACTAACAAGATAACAATAATGAAAAGACTACCTTACTAACTAGAGCATGCAAACAATTACAAGTGCAAATTACAACAATACTCAACAACACTATCACTAGAAATATATACACACTATATACAATGAAAATGCGAACGTGGTCCCACAAGTCACTTGTACAGAATCAATAGGGAAAGAAATCTTTTCGACCCGGAGTAGACCAATATTCACAGGTTTAGTTGGGAGCACAGTAGCCCTCCCTTGGTTTCACTCACGAACTTGAGATTGAGATAAGTCCTTAAAAAGGTAATGTAAAACGTACAGTGGGGACCACAGTCCAAATATGGTTCAAATTCACAAGGAGTCATTCAGAATGTCAAGACAGAATGCAGATCCCGGATAGTCTTTGCGTTTCACCAACAGAGGCTTCATCAGCCTAAGAATACAAATTGCATGCATAATAGGATAAAACCTGGCTTATTATCGACTATACAAGAAAAATTCTTGTTCACCTTGAAGAAGGTTTAGAAAATGTCGCAGCATGTAGTCAACTGTAGCATGTAGTCAAAAAAAGAACTGCTTAGAACATGATCACTCTATAAAGGCTTCCCCTTTAAGTGAACGCTGACACAAACTTCCACAGCTGGGCTATTTACAGCCCGCTTGGGAACAGCGTATTCAGAGAAAGCAATTCTATGGCTGACTACATGCTGCAACATTTTCTAAACCTTCTTCAAGGTGAACAAGAATTTTTCTAGAGAAATGCAAAGTTTGTTAGCTAAGTGGTTCTTGTAGGTTATCCGGGCTGTGTAACCGTGGTCTTGGAATTTTCTTTCCTGACGTTTCGCCAGCAACTGTGGCAGGCATCTTCAGAGTAGTAACACTGAAGGACAGTGTCTCTCAGTGTCAAGGGTGTAGGAAGAGTAATATATAGTCAGAAAGGGGTTGGGTTTGAGCTGAGTATTGTCCTGCAAAAGTATTGTCCTGTAAGTATCAAGATAATGTGCTAATGAGGGTATGGTATGTTAATATGGAACCATTGTATCCTGAAGTGATCTGTTAATGTGTGTAATCCAAAACTAATCTGTATGGCTATTGTTGAATGTTGTCTTTGTCTGGAGGTTTTTCAGGGCAGGAAGCCAAGCCTTATTCATTCTTAAACTCTCCTCTTTTCTGTTAAAGTTGTGCTGATGTTTATGAATTTCAATGGCTTCTCTGTGCAATCTGACAAAATAGTTGGTAGAATTGTCCAGTCTTTCAGTGTCTTGGAATAAGACCCTGTGTCCTGTTTGTGTCAGTCCATGTTCAGCCACTGCTGATTTCTCAGGTTGGCCAAGTCTGCAGTATCTTTCATGTTCTTTTATCCTTGTTTGTATGCTGCGTTTTGTGGTCCCGATGTAAACTTCTCCACAGCTGCAAGGTATACGATATACTCCTGCAGAGGTGAGGGGGTCTCTTTTGTCTTTTGCTGATCGTAGCATTTGTTGTATTTTCTTGGTGGGTTTAAACACTGTTTGTAGGTTATGTTTTTTCAAAAGTTTCTCCATCCTATCAGTGACTCCTTTGATAAATGGCAAGAATACCTTTCCTATGGGAGACTGTTTTTCTTGAGTTTTCTGATTTTTGTTTGGTTCAATGGCCCTTCTGATTTCATTCTTGGAGTAGCCGTTTGCTAGCAGTGCGTGATTTAGATGGTTAGTTTCTTCCTTGAGAAACTGTGGTTCACAGATCCGTCTTGCACGGTCCATTAATGTTTTGATTATTCCTCTTTTCTGTCGGGGGTGGTGGTTGGAGTTTTTGTGTAAGTAGCGATCTGTGTGAGTTGGTTTCCGGTAGACCTTGTGACCTAACTGAAGGTTTGATTTACGGATGACAAGGGTATCAAGAAATGGGAGTTTACCCTCAATTTCCTTTTCCATGGTAAACTGAATGTTTGGATGGATATTATTAAGATGGTTTAGAAAGTCCATTAATTTTTCTTCACCATGGCTCCAAATGGTAAATGTATCATTTACAAACCTGAACCAGACTGTAGGTTTGTAAAGTGCTGATTCTAATGCTGTCTTTTCAAAATATTCCATGTTAGCTAAGGTTTTTTACCATTTATTTTTATTTGGTTTACAAGAGGTTGACCATTCCAGTATTTATATTTATATTGTATAGTCGATAATAAGCCAGGTTTTATCCTATTATGCATGCAATTTGTATTCTTAGGCTGATGAAGCCTCTGTTGGTGAAACTCAAAGACTATCCGGGATCTGCGTTCTGTCTTGACATTCTGAATGACTCCTTGTGAATTCAAACCATATTTGGACTGTGGTCCCCACCGCACGATTTACATTACCTTTTTAAGGATTTATCTCAATCTCAAGTCTGTGAGTGAAACCAAGGGAGGGCTACTGTGCTCCCAACTAAACATGTGAATATTGGTCTACTCCGGGTCGAAAAGATTTCTTTCCCTATTGATTCTGTACAAGTGACTTGTGGGACCACGTTCGCATTTTCATTGTATATAGTGTGTATATATTTCTAGTGATAGTGTTGTTCAGTATTGTAATTTGCACTTGTAATTGTTTGTTTGCATGCTCTAGTTAGTAAGGTAGTCTTTTAATTATTGTTATCTTGTTATTAATACACCGTATTTGATTTACATTCAGTGTGCTGTTGTTTTGATTATCTCTCAATACAGCACTGGGTGATTGTTATTTTGGTTTGTACCCTCCAGGTATTAGCTGGAAATCTCCTACTATTACAACTGATCTCCAGCCGATAGAGATCAGTTCACCTGGAGAAAATGGCTGCTTTGGCAATTGGATACTATGGCATTTAAGTCCCTCCCCAAACCCCGCCCTCCTCAGACTCTGCCCCAAAAACCTCCCGCTGGTGGCGAAGAGGGATCTGGCAACCCTAGTCATAAGGATGTAACGCATTAAACATTTAAAGATTAAACAATAAGGATCCCTTTACTGTTCATATATTGCTGTAAACATTTTCTGAGGCTTGGAAAACTGGCAGAGTTACCTGTGCATCCCAGTAGTCAAAAAGGGCAAGAGTCCAGTAGCACCTTAAAGACTAACAAAAATATTTTCTGGTAGGGTATGAGCTTTCGTGAGCCACAGCTCACTTCTTCAGATACAGCTAGAATGTGAATCCATCGGTCTTTAAGTAGAGGAACAGTATGTAAATGTGAATAGCAGGCTTGATGGGATTAGGTGTGATATGCAGAAGAGTCTGTGATGTCCAGGGGAGAGATGGGTGTGGAGAAATCAGCATTGGTAATGGGCCATGAATGCAAGGTCTTTATTCAGCCCAGGTAAATGCATTGACTTTAGTTTGAATATCAACTGTAATTCAGCAGTTTCTCTTTCCAATCTCCCTTTAAAATTCCTTTGTAAGTGAACTGCTACTCTTAAATCTGGGCTGAATAAAGACCTTGCATTCATGGCCCATTACCAATGCTGATTTCTCCACACCCATCTCTCCCCTGGACATCACAGACTCTTCTGCATATCACACCTAATCCCATCAAGCCTGCTATTCACATTTACATACTGTTCCTCTACTTAAAGACCGATGGATTCACATTCTAGCTGTATCTGAAGAAGTGAGCTGTGGCTCACGAAAGCTCATACCCTACCAGAAAATATTTTTGTTAGTCTTTAAGGTGCTACTGGACTCTTGCCCTTTTTGACTACTGCAAACAGACTAACACGGCTACCCTCTGTGCATCCCAGGTTCATCTGTGCATAGGTAATGTTTGTTTGCCAGCGCTGGCCTTATTCTGAGGGCCGAACTGCATGCTAAAATTTCTGAGGTGTAGCAGACATACTGCAGCTGCAAGTTCCCAGGGCCAACTCCATGAAGAGGTTCTGCAGGGGCCCAATTCTGATTGGGACCACAGCATGGAGGGAGGAGGTGCTCCTTTCTGCCTTTCCCCTACTCTATTTTCCTGAGCTGAAATGATGCCATGGGGTGTTATTTGCAGCCAGGGGCTGCACCTGTGGCACTTGTAAATGGAGTTGCCACCAGGAACTTGCAGCTGCAGTATGTGTGCTAGTCCCTATGGTAAACTTGCGTAACTGGTAACACGTTGTTTGGCCCTTAATCATCTGCACAGAAGACTGACAACAGACCATGATAACATGTTAATTTTTCTGAACAAAAGTCAGTAGGAGAGCTGACAATGTGTAAGGATATATATGTGGGCTAGACAGATTGTGAGCTTGTTAATGTTTAAACATTTAAGCGATATTTTTTTCATAGTTTAAATGGTTGCTTTATTAAATGAAATTTACATCCCTAATTTGTATCAGCTGATTTTTACTGCATTCGCTTAGTTGAGGAATTCAGATGTGACAGTAACCAGAGATTGGTCTATGGCTGGGCACCAACACAGTTTATTGCATCTCTCCACCCTTCCCTTACATATGGAACATAACTGAAGACTTCTTGGTTGGGAAAGCCATGAACCAAACTTCAGTTTAGCATAGGGTTGCCAGCCTCCAGGTGGTGGCTGAGATCTGCTGAGATTACAACTGATCTCCAGGAGACAGAGATCAGTTCACCTGGAGAAAATGGCCATTTTGGAAGGTGGGCTCTATGGCATTATAGCCCATTGAAGTCCTTCCCCTCCCCAAACCTTGCAATCCTCAGGCTCCACCCCCCAAATTTCCAGGTATTTCCCAGCCCGGCACTGGCAACCCTAATTCAGCATGATATCAGAATGCAGGAACCTGGAGAAACTGGAGGGCTGACCCACCTCTTCCTACAAACCAGGATTCTAAACCTTGGTTTACCATCAAGTTTGCCCAGGAATCTGCATTTGTTTGTTATAACAAACTGAAATCTTAACCAAGGTTTTGCAAACCAGAAAGCCTCCAATCATGCTCCGTGTAAGAGAAATGGTGAGAATGCATAAGCATTACAGCAAACTTTGTTATGCCCATCACAGACCAAATCTATTTTTGTTGTGAGGTACAAATGGATCCTTACTGCTTGACTGTCCATTTCAGACATAGCTCACACTTTCTAGAAATCTATTCTAGAAATTTCTAGAAAGTGTGAGGGACCCAACCCATCTGTGAAGTCCTCTGTGCCTATGAATAGGGCCCACTTATTGGATCAATGGGAAGTCCTGGAGCCCTATTAAATATACACCAGATCTTTCACACATCTAAATAATTGATGAATGGGGCAATTGCTGCCTAATGCCTCACAGAACAAAAACAGTAAGGGAGCAGAATATACCCAAAGGATTAATGACCTTTCCTAATTATTTCCAAATGTCATTAATTTTTCTGTTCAGATAATTTACAATAACTATAGTAACATACAGGGTCTGTTGGGGTCAACTTTTGAAATCCACACATACTTCCAAATTACCATGCTATTTCTAGCGAGAACCATAACTCAGAAATTATAGTGTTGGCTACTTGTTGAGCACATTTAAAAACTTTGGATTCTCCTTTGATAGGTTCACAGATGTCCAATGAATAGGGTTGCCAACTGCCAGGTAGTAGCAGGAGATTTCCTGCTAATTCAACTTATCTCCAGCCGATAGAGATCAGATCACCTGGAGAAAAATGGCCGCTTTGGCAATCGAACTCTATGACATTGAAGTCCCTCCCCTCCCCAAACCCCGCCCTCTTCAGGCTCCACCCCCAAAATCTCCCACCGGTTGAGAAGAGGGACCTGGCCAGCCTACCAATGGAGTCACCACCACATGTTGATCAAGGAGCATACACCGCAGTTCAGCACAGTATTTAAGAAACAAGGGAAAAATCTCTTGAAGGACCTTTAATTTTCTATACGTTCACAGATATGAGATATATGCCTGTCATAGATGCTGATGATCACATTCCTACCACATTTTTACCCCATCCCCTTCTTCCAAGGAGCTCAGGGATAACCTCAGAATCTCTGTGAAGTAGTTTAGGCTGGAGAGGGTGAGTGGTCCGAGCTCATGAGCTCCATGGCTGAGTAAAGATACAACTTGGTACTCACATATTTCCATGGACCAGGGGCTTTTGACATTCTTTGCTTTTGTACTTCTTAATTTATGTATTCTTGTATTGATTTGAATAATGCATTCATCCATGTTAGGTCACGAAAGCTCCCAGGTCTCCATTTTCCTCATAAATAAAGATCATGAGATCAGAGCAACAATCAGCAGGTTTCTGATTGTTCTATACCTTTATTCGATTTAAATTATGCATTTCTGGTATGATCTATTGTTTATCCATTTTATTTTCTGGGCACATAACTGCCACTTGTCAAGAGGTTCAAGGCCTTGTATTCAGGTTAAAGTGATTTGGGACCTCTCTAAATTGTTCCAGTGGATCATTTCCTGTTTTCCAGTGGCTCTGAAGCCAGGCTCATTAAAATGGCCATCTCATATGACTCTGTCAAAGCAACATATGCTCGTATGCCCAGAATATATTTGCTTCTCTATTTCTGAATACAAACAGGAGGGAAATTGAAACTTATCATTGCAATAATTCACAACTGCATGTCTATCTGTAGGCCTTCAGTGTACATCAAGAGTGTACTGTGAAGTGGGGTGGTCAAAGGCTAGTATTACCTAAAGAACTGTTGACTTGCTTTAAGTTTCGAATAATTGAATTTTATATGATGCAAAAGAAGCTCAAGGTAGCATATTTAGGATAAATTATTTCCCACTTACACTAGAGAGTTCTTGATGATGCTTAAAAGATAAAAGAGTTACACCCCAATCACAAATGTCAAGAAGCTAGCAGAGTTCTACCACAAACTGCAGAGCAAAACCATTGTGAAGAGAGAGTTTCCAAGGAGAACTTTTATTATGCTGCATCCTGTATGCCCCTTTTGAGAATTAGGCTCAAGGGGCATGCCAGTCTATGGTACATCAGCTCTAGTAATAATTCATGAGTAAATGCTTAACCACATTTGGGGTTCTTTCAGGGGCTTTTTATATGTTGGGAGCTTTCTCTGGTTTCATCCCATGCTGCCCCAGCAATGTGCAAAAATCTAAGTCACATGGGCAGAGCTAATCATGTGTGATCTAACTGGAAAGGGAAGGCAACAAGTGGGTGGGGAGCTTGAGTGTGACTAGTCCTGCCCAATTAATTCCAACCTTTCAAATATGACTGTGGCAACATAACAGAAAATACCACTATGGTAAATGTGATTTTGAAGAAGCCAGGAATTCCACCAAATTCCAAAGGAGATGCAAGCACAAATAATCCTGTCACAACTGGAAAACCAACACATTTATCATTATGATAGCCTCTGTAAGTCTACACCATCAGATTCATGAAGTAGGTAGTGAAATAGTTAGATATAGTTCCAGTATATGTTCTGGGATTAAATTATTTTCTAAAAATCATCTGAGAAACAGAGATACAATACCTCAATCAATCTGACTTTTCTAAACGATGGATCCAGCCACCCTGGAAACCATTGTACCATCAGGATTCAACAAACTTATGTAAGCCATGGGGCAGTGACAGGCCACATTTCTGTTAAATAGCACAGAAGCATTCTGAGATCAAAACTTCTGAGGAGGAAGGTTGGGAAATAAAACGACTGCAAGTATGGCTCTTTATTTTTCCGTATCAAAAATTTCCCATCAACCTAACATTTGGAAATGGTACGACTCAACAGGAAACTGAGCACGTAGATTTTGGAGTTTGCTGTTCAGAAAAGAGAAACAAGTGGTCAAAGAAGGGCTAGGGCTCAGCGGGCCCTGACCTGGATGGCCTGGGCTAGCCTGATCTCATGAGATCTCACAAGCTAAGCAGGGTCAACCCTGGTTAGTAATTGGATGGGAGACCACCAAGGAATACTAGAATCACTATACAGAGGAAGGCACTGGCAAACCACCTCTGTTAGTCTCTTGCCTTGGAAACCCTATGGGGTCGCCATAAGTCGGCTGCAACTTGACGGCACTTTACACACACATAGGGTTGCCAGGTTCCTCTTCGCCACTGGCGGGAGATTTTTGGGGCGGAGCCTGAGGAGGATGGGGGTTGGGGAGGGGAGGGACTTCAATGCCATAGAGTTCAATTGCCAAAGCGGCCATTTTCCTCCAGGTGATCTGATCTCTATCGGCTGGAGATGAGTTGAATTAGCAGGAGATCTCCTGCTACTACCTGGCAGTTGGCAACCCTAACACAGGGCTCAGCGGTAGCCTATCTGCTCTGCATGGAGAAGGTCCAAGGTACAATCCCCAGCAATGCCTGGTTAAAAAAAAGGGGGTCTGGTATTAGGTCATGGGATAGACCTCTTTTTGAGACTATAGAGCTCCACTACTCAGGCAGAACAGGCTATATTGACTCAGTGTAAAACAGTTCCATGTGTCCATGTATGTGCAATAATAACAAAATCACTTCTGTAACAAACTCTGAAAGCTCCAGTATAATGTCAGACCCCCATTTTTAAAATGTCATGAACTGTATATTTCAAGAAGATAACCTGAAGACAACTGGATTCCTTACACATTCTTATAAACTTTGTTGCTCTAATAGGGCTTGTCATAGAGGACAATTTGTTTCCTTCCTTCAGAGCTCACGGTATTCCTTTGCGAAAAATTAATATCAGAGCTATTAACCAATTAAATATTTTAGCTGGTTAATCCATCTGCTTTTCAACCAAATAACTGATTTCAATCAATGGCATTTAAATATGCAAATGACTATAAACTCAATATGGCTTTTAAATATTAAAAGAAGTGTGGGAGAACTTTCTATTTTACGAACAATTAAAAGGAAAGGTCATATTTAACATTTTTGTTTCATTTCTGATACTGAAACATACCAAAATCAAAATACCCTCAAAAGAAATAAATAGATAAACCCTTAACTTTTCATCATACTTATTCAAACTGGCCCCCAAAGCTTTGGTTGGTTGATTAATCTACCAATTAAATTGATGAAAACTTGCAGCTGTAGATAATATTTAAAAAGAAGCTACTGGAAGCCAACACAGCTAGTTTCAGCTGTGATTCCCAAGCAGGGACACATTTATACAGTAGGCCTCCTTTGAGCCTAGATTTAATACCAATCTAATATAGATTGGTTAGAGATAGTCAGCATGGATTTACCAAAGAAATGTCATGCTTAACAATCTTGATTCATTTCTCTGAGGAGGTAGCAATGAAACTGGACAAGAATGAAGAACTAAACATAATTCACTTGGACTTGGAAGGACTTTCAATATGGTACCACATAACAGAGTCATTTATAAGGTTAGCAGGTAAAGCACTGATGGTGAAATACTCAATTGGCTATCAAATTGGTTCAGTAATAGGCACTAGAGATGGTGGTAATGGTTACAGATCACATAGGAGTGTGTGATATGCACATGGGGTTTACCACTGAAGATTCCATGATGTAAGTATGGATGGGCATTAGGTGTCACACGAAGAATAAAAGAAATTGGCAGAATGGGCCTTGCAAAATCCTGCATAGGAAAATTTGAAAAAGAAATATGCAAAAGAGAAGAGCCATCTTTATTTGTTACTCCAGAGCAATCTTGCAGCATCTTTTGTTTCAGTGGAACAACCCTTAATGTAAAGCCTGTTTTTAATTAGGTAGGCTGTACATAATTTCTAAAGCATATCAAAAATGTCTGAATATAAGAATAAATTTGGATTGTCACCTCATGTTTCTCTAAAGCCCAGAACTGACAGATACTTATAAGTGGAAACAGGCATAGAAATATATAACTTCTGCCACATTGGCAATAAGATATATCTAATGATACTATGATCAGTTTATGATTATTCACAAGGCAAGTGGATTCCTAAATACACCACTATTGTGCTAGGAGCATTGTATATGTTTACATTTAAATATTTTCTGCTAGGATGTCTGGCTCTCACATGGGCTGTAACTAAATCCTAAAGTATGGACTGTAAGTGAAGCTATGATAGTCAATCCAGCCAACATGTAAAGCCAAAAACTGCCCGCAGAGCAGGCTTCAGGATTTGGGGACCCCAGGCAAAAGGCTATTAGCAACATTATATTCTGCATGAATCCAGATTAGCACTTCCAATTCCCCCACTGTTAAAAAAACCAGGAGTGTTAAAGTAAACAGGACTAGCACTAAAGCCCAATAGATGTGCATTGAAATATTTTTTTAAATAACAAATCTATCAGTTTGTCATCCTGATTTTAAATACAATATTATTAACAGAAAGACTGCTTATGACTGTGTGTGTGTGGGGGGGGGAGAGAAAACTGTAGTGTATCAGCCCTCTGGCTTACCATACTAATTAATGCTGGTGTTCAGACTCTTAGCAAAAGAAGTTTTCTTCTCCACTTCCAGTATATTTTGGCCCAGTTGAGTTCAAGGTTTCTTCCTGATGTACTTTTGTGGTTACCACAACATTGCCCACTGATCATGCACTTTCTGTGTGGCCTCCTCCTCTTCATGATACTTAACACAAACATCGTTCTTGCAATTTTTGTCCAGCTTTTCCTCATTGGGTCCCCCATTGAACTGAGAATTCTCTCGTGCCAACTCTAACATTCTTGACTACTCCGTTCAACAGATGACGGTGCCTTAAGATGGAGACGCTCCCCCCCAGTTTTGGGGATGCAGCAAATGCCCAACTTCTGGAGCTTCCCCTTGCCCAGCCCCACCACCCTCCGGTCCTACATGGCACAGTTAACTGATTTGGCTGCAAAAAGGAAAGAAGAAACATGCCAAGCTATTTGGAATCTGAGTGTGTACGAAGTCCTCTGCCCTTGTTTTTGTTTTATAAGGAGGGACTTGCTTGCCTCACCATGTACTGACTGCATAATGGCAGTCTGCTAGGGTTGCCAACTCTGGCTTGGAAAATTCCTGGGGATTTGGGGATGGTACCTGTCGAGGATGGAGTTTGGAGAGGGGAGGGATTCAAAGGGGATGTAATGCCATGTAATATGCCCATTGAAACTGCAGATTCCTCAAGGGAAAACTGCTCTCTGTAGTCTGGAGATCAATAGTAACTCCAGGAGGACTCCAGGGGCTCCACCTACATGCTGGCAACCTTACAGTCAGCCATCCCCTGGACTGTCTGGCAAGGAGTATAAGGAGGAACGTAGAAGGGGGCCTGGAGGCAGTTTGAGTTGGTGGGGCATTGCCTCAATTGCCCTAATGGATCAGGCGTCACTGTCCAGATATTTATGCTACCCATAGAGTAATACTCTTGACTAGTTAGGTACTGGTTAATGACACATGTATGAGGAGTAGGTTACAGAGCTGGTTGGTGGGATAGCCAGATAGGCAACATACTATATGCCTGACAGCCTCTTTCCTGTTGTGTCTGTATTTGCCTTGATGAAAACATTAATAGAAGTGCTTGGAAACCCTGCTTACTTCAGTGGGTTTTGCAGTGACAGAACCCTGACATAACACTATGACAGCCGATCCCTACCATTTCCTATACAAATCTATTGGAAAGTTATGGGAACAAAATAAAAAATGCCTCTGCCTCTTTCAAGGATGGTGTGGTGACTAAAGGTCATCTCTATATTCAGAGGCAGTAAACCAAACACTGGTGGTAGGAGGCAATATCGGGGAAGGTCTTGACCTCTATGCCTTGTTTTTTGGCCCTCCAGGGCACCTGGTTGACCATTGTGTTAAACAAGATGCTGGCACCTTTTATGTTTATATAAGCTAATATTGGCTTTTGAGCTACTTGTGAATAAGAACAGATGGCAAGTACTGGTTATCCTAAGATGATGGTATCATGAGCTTGCCTTCCGTTATCCTGCTTCAGAAGAGAATATATTGCATGCATTCTACTGTAAAGTCAATAGCATAATTAAGGTCCAACATTAAAGTAACCCATACAAAAGTATCTTTATGGCACTAGGGGCCATAGCTCAGTGCTTTGCATGCAGAAAAGGTCTCAGGTTCAATCCATGGGATGGATCTCCTGTTAAAAACCTAAGGTATTAGCAGCGGTGAAGATCTTTGTCCATAACTTCAAAGAGATGCTGCCAATCAAACAGACAACTGCTTAGACAGACCAATGGTCTATATGAGTCATCTTATGTTCAGGATGGCCCAGGCTAGCCAGATCTTGTCAGATCTCAAAAGCTAAATAAAACCTAGCTGGCTAGTACATGGATGGGAGACCACCAAGGAATACCAGGGTAACTGTTCAGAGGAAGGCAATGGCAAGCCACCTGTTAGTTTCTTGCCTTTAAAACCCTACCAGGTTGCCATAAGTCAGCTGTGACTTGATGGCACATTACACACAGTGCAATATCCTCCTATTGCAGAATGCAAGTCCTCTATTGTGGTGGTTTCCTTAGCTTTCAGGGACTGTTCACCAGGCTGTATGCATAGACATCAGTAAGGGTCAACTGTTCCCAAGAAGATCAGTTGTTAAAAGCAATGTTTCTAACAAGCACGCCACATTTTCTAATGTCGTAGATGAGGAAAGAAAGGCTGGTAAGAAAGAGAGTATACAATACATCTAACATTCTAGCTTGTTCTTACATTCTACAAACTGCCGTCAATCATATAATGTATCCAGCAATTTTCAATGTGCGTGTTTTTGATTCTTAGAACTCATTTAGTTCTCACTTAAAACATTAAAGTATCTCTGGCAGTTTAGGTCCTCACAAAATTCAAATTCATAAAGGAAGCTCATTATCTGGGTGACAGTTAATTAAATTATGACAATTGCCATCCAGCCCCTACTTTCCAACCCATTTTAAATTTTCTTCCAAAAGAACAGCATTAATGGAAATACTATGCAAATTGTAGGAAGCAAGGGAGTGAGCAATACCAATAAGCTTGCTGTCAGTTGTGTTTCAATAGTCCCTACTGGTATGCAGTAGAGGTGGCAAAAAGCTGTACTTTTCATCTTCCTGAAGCTTTTCCCCGGTTCAATTTTTCAAAGATGCCAAGACAATCTTGTCTACCGTATATACTCGGGTATAAGCCGAGTTTTTCAGCCCAAAAAAAGGCTGAAAAAGCCGGCCTCGGCTTATACGCGGGTCAATACGGTAGAGGGGGGAGGGAGGAGGGAGGAGGGAGGGGGGAACTTACCGCCGCCATCTTTTCTCTGCTGGGAGAGGCTTCCAGAGGCCCTCTGCGGCCGCCGGGAGGGCGCTCCGCTGCCCCCGCCGCCTTCTTCCGGCCGGGAGAGGCTTCCAGAGGCCCTCTGCGGCCGCGGGGAGGGCGCTCCGCCGCCCCCGCCGCCTTCTCCCGGCCGGGAGAGGCCTCTAGAGGCCCTCTGCGGCCGCGGGGAGGGCGTTCCGATGCCCCCGCCGCCTTCTCCCGGCCGGGAGAGGCTTCCAGAGGCCCTCTGCGGCCGCGGGGAGGGCGCTCAGCCGCCCCCGCCGCCTTCTCCCAGCCGGGAGAGGCCTCCAGAGGCCCCCTGCGGCAGCGGGGAGGCTGCTCCGCCACCCCCGCCGGGCCGCACCACTTCCCGCCGCCAGGAGCGGCCTGGGGGGGGGGCCTCCTGCAGCTGCAGGAAGGCCACCCCTGCCGGATCCGCCGCTTCCCACTGCCAGGAGCCCAGAAGGTAAGTCTGCGGGGGGGGGAGGGGTTATAAGCCGACCCTCGGCTTATACGCGGGTGCCTAATTTTTCCCCATTTTTGGGAAGAAATTAGGCACCTCGGCTTATACGCGGGTCGGCTTATACACGGGTATATACGGTACTCTTCCTTGCAACCCCTTCAGCCTGGTCTTATAAGATAGTATATCAGCACCATTGCTGAGCAGCAATTCCAAACCAGATGGTAGGAGATAGGAGCTGTCAACAACACTGAGCAGTTGGCCAAATGTCTGGAATTATTTTGTGTATCTATTTTTTCATTGTGGGAATGGCTTTTTACTGCAATAGCCAATTCTTAAGCAAAATTGTGTACATAGCATGATCTACTGCCAGCCTGATCCTGTGGTTCCTGACATGCGTGGGAGTACTGATCCAGATACACACACGGAGAGTCTGGGAAGGCAATGGCTTTTCCCCTTCATTTCTAGAATGGGAACATCTGTATGTATAGAGTTGTTCCCTACTCAGAAGGGAAGAGAAAGGCCTGGATAGATAAGAGCTTTGTGTTGTCAGTGGACTTCATGTTGAGTTTTGGATTGAAGCCAATGTGTATTCTTCTATTAACTTTTTATCTGAAGCAGATATAATTGAGGGGCTTCTGGGGGTTAGTGGTAGCCACAAAGAACTAGGTAGGGACAAAAGTTCAGTCCCTACTACTTTGCTCCCTACTGTAACACTCATTTCTCCATAAAGAAGATGCACAAACAAATGAAAAAAGAGACTGAGCTGAAAGAAGGAGCATTTTCAGAATTTAGAAAAAAGTTGTTAACTGAAAGCAAGTGCAACCAGAGGGTTGGATCCAGCACAAATTTTCCACTGACACTTCAGCTCTTGTGCAAGCAGAAATGCAAGAAAAGGACTGCAGTAACTGCTTGCACTAAGTCAAACTCATTGTATCCACACTCGCATTTGCGCTTACACAAGAACTTGTGCAACCAGTTTCTGGGCACTAAAATATATAGAAAGAAAAGCATTAGTTGTTGCACAAGCAGAACTGTGCTAAGGCCATTCATGTTTCTACTGATGCAACGATGGGTCCAAGCAAAATGAGCTGTTTGAGAAAGTCTGAGGTGGCAATTCTATTGAACTTTCAGACCACATGTGATTATTGATTCAAATGGTGGCATTTCGGCCTAATCAAACTTAAGCAAAAGTGAACTAAGAACAGGTGACCTAAGCTCACAATCAGGGTGACTTTTGGGGAGGACTAGCTAGGTGCTTCAGGCCGGATTAAACCAGAATAAGGTTCTCAGGGGAAATGAGCAACCTCACCCCTTCCATCTCACACAGATGTTTTCACTGAGTTAATGAAGAGTGGTGGGAGTGAGTGACCTTGATGACTAGGCCTTGTAGATGGTACGAGCTGCTCTTGGTGTTATGAGAGAATTGGTCATTGTATGAATGGAAAATTACTGAATGCTGCCTCTGAGGGAGACCAAATGGATGAAGCAGAGGTAGCAAAGATTCAAAATGGTTCTTCTCTCTTGACAGGTGACAGTTGTATGAAACTTCCAGACCAAGTGTGATTATTGCTTCAATACACTTGTATGTTTAGGTAAATCACAGGTTATACACTGGTTCTCATAAAGAACGGAATAGTCATGCATGCCTGAGGCTTTACCAAGTGTTTGTTTCACATCTACTGATAATATTGTTATTATGAAGCATCGAAAAGGCAACTCAACAAATATTTTAAAAAAGATATTACTTTCTAGCAGTGAAGGCACTAAAAAATATGACTTCCATCTTTACTGTACATCTTATTTGCCACAGATAAATCCCACTCACCCCATGAAACCTGAAACTGGGCTGGCAGATGCAACTTGGATGCAGTTTTCATACCAGTTGAGTCTCTCACATTATGGGAAAATGTTGTCAGTGGTGGACAGAATGGATAGGGTTGCCAGGTCCCTCTTCGCTACCAGCGGGGTTTTTTTGGGGTGGAGCCTGAGGAGGGTGGGGTTTGGGGAGGGGAGGGACTTCAATGCCATAGCGGCCAATTTCTCCAGGTGAACTGATCTCTATCGGCTGGAGATCAGCTGTAATAGCAGGAGATCGTCAGCTAGTACCTGGAGGTTGGCAACCCTAAGAATGGAGAATAGACTCATTTTTATTACAAAATGCAGAATGGACATTTTTAATATGGCTGTTTTTTGTAAATGTATACATATCAGTCGTGGACAATTTTATTTTTATATGTGGTTTTAATTGTAAACTGCTTTACTATATTGAAGACTTGTAATATAGAAATTTATTCAGTACTATAATACATTACGAATACATGTCTTTTCTCTCTACTATATACTGAGTGGTCACCTATGGATGACCAAAGCAAGGATCAGTGCCTGAAAAAGAAGAAGAAACAATAGTGGGAAAAAGAGAGCAAGATTGGCATATGCTAATTTATGTTTACATATGCAAATTTTCAGTTATAATTTACATTGAAATACAATGTATTATAATGCCAGCTTCCCTGACCTGGATGGCCCAGGCTAGCCTGATCTCGTCAGATCTCAGAAGCTAAGCAGGGTCAGCCCTGGTTAGTAATTGGATGGGAGACCACCAAAGAAGTCCAGGGTTGCTATATGGAGGAAGGCACTGGCAAACCACCTCTGTTAGTCTCTTGCCTTGAAAACCCCATAAGGGGTAGCTATAAGTCGGCTGCGACTTGACAGCACTTTATACACACACACACACACACAATGCCAGCTGTGTCATCTATATGGGTGCTAACTGTTGATGTGCAACTTTACAAGGCTCCCATTCTCCCTTCTTATGGGTCATCATCTTTAATTCACCCCAAACCTTCTGGTTAGCTTTAGCAGCCCTTCCTCAAACTGCAGGTAGCCATGGGGACACTGTGGCTGCTCAGAAAACTAGCATTCACAGCCATCTTGTCTACAGTTTTCTTCCATAAATAATGCAGCTCAGTCAAACCAGCCTACCTAGCCTTGAGAAACTAGGGGCAGGAAAAATTGAAGAGCCCCAGGCAGCAGCCAAATTTGAGTTACAGCTTGTCACTCAGGAATTACAAAATGCTTCTTCAGCCAAAAACAAAAGAACAACAACAACAACAAAAACCCAGTCAACCAAAAATCTCAGGTCAGCTGGTTTTACTGGACAGAAGCAGCAGCTGAACATTTCAGAGGACAGTCTTAAAAAAAAATAGGACTGTCCACTGAAGAAAAGGGCATCTGGCCACCCCAAACAAATACCAACTCTGTAGAATTTTTCTGTAATTGAAATGTTGGAAGGAGAGCAAAGGATGACTCTCCTCCAACACTGTATCCCCGATCCAAATCAGGGTCCTGCATGGCTGTTCTTTAATGTTAAAGGAACTTTTGGGAACTGTTGGATCTCTCATGTAAAGTGTGCTTCAATCCTGAGAATAATCTAAAGTGACAGTCATGAGGCATGCTTATTCAGAAATAAATGCCTTATTCAACAGGTCTTACTTCCAAAGAAGCGCATAGAATTGCACCCTTAAATTGTTTAGCAACTCAGGATCAAATATTTATATAATGGCGACTCTAGCAGCAGACAGCTAATGAAGATTAAAAACTGTGAAAACCTGTTTTACATGCCAGGAATAGGCTCAGAAGTCTACCTAGAAAGTGGTTGAGAAGAAGTGTTTATAGTCAGAATTGCTGCACACCACCACAGCCTTGATCTCCACTGTCCTTCCATCGGGCGGGAGAAAATGGGGGGGAGCAAAATGGTGTCCATCGATGCTGCAACATCACTTCTGCTGCATAAACGGAAGTAATATTACCACATTGTGGGATTCTCTATGATTCAGCATGAACTCTATAATTATTATACACATCAATGGATGCCATTTGAAGCATCAATGGATGCCGCTTGGGTAAGTCCCATCCTCTCCAGTCTACTGAGCCCTATCAGCCAGTCGGGAACAAGAATGTGAGTGGCGTGCTAAGAAAAGTTCAGCTCAACTCCACATGCGCATTAAACAAGACCTAAGGGTCTGAATAATTGAAGAAATATTGCCTGGACAATACTCTGTGAGCCACCTCGGCCCCTTTGTGTGAAAGGTGGGATAAAAATATTTCAAATAAATAAACATGATTGCCTACATTTGCATCGATTGTCAGAAAGCAGTTTCATACAGTATATCGGAATGTGCCTTGAATAAAAATGGTTCTGCCATTTCAAATGGTTAACTTTGATGACCAATGACAAATAGGAGAGAGGCACTCTGGCTCCACGAGGAATTTTGGGCTTGGATGGCACTCAGGCATCAATAGTAAAATTACATCCCTAATTGCAGTGCCACCCCAAGATGTTTCCTTACAGCAGAATGAAGCCCAGTTTCTGCAACAAGTCAGCACCAAGTATAACATGCTTTGTTAGGGTGCAGAAGGACCATGTAAAGAATGTACAAATCACAATATTTCACAGGAAGAGTGACACAGGAAAATCCCATTCTGTTGATGTCAAAGTGTCATATTAACTCTATTAACTCTAGAGTTATCTTCTAAAAGTCCACAGCTTCGTCTACACCCACACCCACATGCACTGTTCTTTGAGATGGAAGTTGTTGTTCACCTTTTCAAAATCCAACCGTCCATACAGTTTTCAGGCCTAGTTCATGTGAATTGACCTGGAGGTTAACTTTTCTGTTTGTTGTATACTGGCAAACTCTTCTGCACTCACTTTGCTTGGCAGTAAGCCTGGCCAATACAACACAGGTGAAATGTTTTCTAATCTGGAGGAAGAAAATCATTAGAAAAATCAGGAACTGAGACATGAGTGACGGAAGAGTTTGGTTTAAGAATGTCAAGCATAATAAAGGAAAATATAAAGTGCATTTTACGTGATTAATGTTATGTAAGCTGTCCTCTTTTGGAGTGCATTAATTTTAAAAAGCACACCTTTTATAACTGTGAACACTGCAGGTTCATTATTCAGCTTTGATAATGTGCATAAAATGCTCAGTATGAGAATGAGTTGGGGTAGCTGAGAATTTAGGATGGTGGCACGTTTTGTGTAGTATTTGGATTAGCATTGCCAGCCTGCATCTCCATTGCTTCTTTGATCAGCTTGTAAGCTTTAAAAATAATCTAGTTAGGCCCTTCTTTTTTTCTTTTTGACTTTTAAAAAGAAAATAATTAAACAAGGTACCTGCTCAAACAAATACTACCAGCTTTAATTAATCAGGATGATCATATGTAAAAGAAATGATGCCAGATAGTAACAAATCCAAGAGAAGTTTATTATGAAAATGGCACCTGCAGGATGAAAAAAAATTAAGTTACATAAAGACAACCATGTATGACATGTATGAGAATCTACAAAAGTATAAAAAGAACCCTGTTGTAAATGAAGTATGTACATTTCTGATTTGCAGCATTATCAATGATCAATGAAAAAAAATGTTTCGAATAAGCCAGGCACTCAAGAAGTTAGATTCGGTTAGCTTAACACAAAATAAATGTACCATAGCTGTCATTTTTTAACATTTTAATTTTTTTATATATCGTAGAGTTGGTAACACTGCTAAGATTTATACGAACAGAATCCCTTTCCCCTTTATTCAGCTACTTGGCACCAGTCTCCTCATAAAAGATTTCATATATTTGTACAAGAAATAGTTAAAAACACAGACACAGTCTTCACAGGTAATGAAGTTTTTTTTCCATTTTGTAATTTTAAACACTATGGATTTAGACAGCAGCTGTGATTATCTGTTAGTTTAAATCACCAGAAATCATTTTGACACAACACAGAAACATTTATAAAATAAAAAAATAAAATAAAAGAACAACAGCTGTCTAGCTGTTCTTTGTAGCCGATAGGTGCAGTCCTTTGATTGTTCAACAGCTAGAGTAGAGCTTTCAAAAGTAAACCCGAATCAGCTTTCCTTGGCCTTGAAATCCACTTAAAATCCTTCAAATCTAACTCTTTAAAAACCCAGTATCAGAATTTGCAGCATCCAATGCCTATTTTGGGCATCATTCCTTTCCACTCTTTCTCAGACCTACTCCTCATGTTCTAAATTGCTAGCTTGTTTGGTTTAACAAGTGTGTTATCCAAAATGTAGAGGACAACTGAGCTATTATACATTAACATTGCACATATATGCAAATATATATATATGACAATCCTAAGCTCGGTTGCCCTTTTTAACCATGTCAGTTGACCTTTGAAAGAATTTCTGTCTCACTTGAAAATTGCTCCATTAACCTACTTGGGAGAAAACCAAAGAAATGCACCATCTACTTACAGTTAGAGCACAAGGGACTCTGGAAATGTTAACAACTGAGGCTATATGGCATCACTTTGTTTAATATATCTGAGTATTACTCTTTAGTGCATTGTGTGGCGCACACTGTTAAGAGTAAGTCATACCCAGAATTCCTCTGTGGGAAAAATGGCTCCATTAACCTTGAGCTAGTTAAGAGTCTTTTATCTCTGAGAATGGAGAAAGAGAGAAAGAGGAAGAAATAGGGGAGAAACAAAGAAAGGGAGGGGGAAGAGAGAAAGAGAGTGATTTGAGAATACACAACAGCAAAGCAACAGCGGAAATGAAAAGATATACAGACAGTGGAAGCAGCATAAGGTGACATTACAGAGGAAGGTCACCACACAAAAAACCACTAACCCCCAAGAATCACTGGTTCACTAGGACTGTTAGGAATGGGCATTTGCCACTCCAGACTAGAGATAAAGCACAGAGAAGACAAAGGACAAAACAACTACATTAGCTTAGTATATACTGCATATAGTAACACACATTGAAACTGCAATGGGACTGACAGCCAAGGACACTTACACATTGTACACATTACAGTTCTCACATCTGTTATTAGATGCCTTAACAAACAGCTGCCAACGATGGATGGGGTGGAAGAAGAATTTATACTTGACAGTTATTTGGAGTGTTTGACACTACACTGATTTCTGGCAACAAAGACAAAATAGGAGATTTCTTTTCTTTTTTCTTTTTTCTTTTTTTTAAATACTTAATGTGCAGTTTTTAGTTGCAGTTATCTATTTCAAGCTCATTAACCCATTCTTGAAAACATATTGGCTTCAACACTAGAAGGGGGGGAGAGGGGGAATTACAAAAGACAACTCAACAAACAAAACAAAAAATGTACAACCTTCCCTCTATAACATTAAATGAAAAAAAGAAACCATGTTAAATATATCTTTTTCCCCTTACTCTGAAGTGTTATTTGGAAGTTGTAAAATTAGCCTCAGTTACACTGAGAAAATAAAAAAGAGAAACAATACACACCTAAAACAAACCTCTGATCCTCATGCCAATTTAATTGAGTTTTCTTTTTAAGCGCATTTACCAAAAAAGAAAAAAAAAGAGGCTTCCAGATCCATTTAAATTTAATATGAGGCTATGTTTGTTAGTTTGGAGGTAAAAAAAATTAAGTCCTGCAGCAAATGTTAATGAGGGCTTTTATCTTAACTAACCAAGGAGACTGCAGCACCTGACTATAGACTAGTACAGAAAACATTCCTTTCAAAAACCCCAGCCCACAAGCTGCATATTTGTGTGAAGACATTACAGATTAATAAATGATAGCACCATGGTTTTAGAAATTAAGTTAAAGTTTCTGTAATTAACATTTAGTCCATCCTCTTATTATTCTAATCACAGGCCAGAAATTAACTTTTTAAGAACACAAATTATTTTATGTGCAAGTAAGAAAATCTTAACCATAAAAAGTGAATTAAACTCTGCATAAAATTCTAAAATACTATCCCCTATTTTTAAATGAATTAGGAACAAAAAAATCCCTTTTCATTTGACTTAGTCAAACAGGGCACATTGTTTTATGCTTGTTTCTTTTAATCTTGATCATATCAAGATCATGAAGTAAACCCAATGGTTGTCCCATTAAAATCTCTTTACCACAACACTGAGTATTCTATGGCAGAGGCATACACATATTAAAGGCATCTTAATAAAGATGCAAAGGAAAAAAATACACATCTTGGAAGAAGACAAAATGGCAGGCAACTGATACTTCAGCTCTCTGAAGGCAAATTTAAAAAATCTCTTACATTAAAGAATAAGTCAAGTTAAAGAGAAAGGGGATGAAATGGGGACCATCATATTGAGAGAATAAGCTGACCTGCTCAAATTCAAAGTGCTAGAATTAAAGGTCTAAATTAAAATATAGTCTATGCCTCAGAGTATAACACTGAACACAGTATGTGGTCATATTTCAATCCTCTTTCCGTTCCAGTGTCTGTGTGGCATGAATACCATTGCTGTACACAGGAAATGGAAGAGTAGAGAAGAGTCCTTCGGCAGTTGTGAACACATTCCCTGCAGGCATTTGGGTCAGACTGGCCGCGCTCACAGCACTTCCAAACGGTCCTGACATATTGAGTCGGTGAACGTGGTGGTAGAGCATTTCCATCGGTGTTTTAGGATCCAGGCCGAAGCTGGGGCTGTTAACATCCACAAAGTTAACAGCATGAGTGTTGGGGAGGAGATTGCCCTGCATGGCTAAAGTAACTTCAGCTGGAGCATACCGAATAGTGCCAGTGGTATAGACCCTCTGAGCAGCCGTGCTGGTGGCAGCAAGGGTTCCAGTTACCCTGTGAACCAAAGGAAGGACCACATTGCCTGCTTGCAACCTCTGGAGGGCTTCCAGATCCCCAGTGTACAACAAAGAGTTGGAAGTGCTGGGGCCTCCCGGATGCTTGTCCCGTGGAGATGCTGACAAGGGTGGCGATAAAGGGTCAGAGGATACGGGAGCCAAGGCGGAGTTGGATGAGGTGCTGAACTGAGATTTGCGGCTGGCAGTATTTTCAGTCCCTGGTGGGGTGAGAACAGAGTCTGGAATGGAGACATGTAAACTACTGCTGGCTTGAGGTGAGGGGAAGTGCTCTGAGTTTGGGGGCTTGGTCATACTGTAGGGCGATTCGTTCCTTGAGATTTCCCTGTTGGGTGGGTAATTCCAAATACTGCTATCGTTATCAAAATTGATAGGTTCTGAGATCTCTGTTTTGATTTTGAGCACTGAGGCACTGTTTGGTGATGAGAGCAGCTGGGGCTGATCCACCAATGCTGGGTCGAGTCCATTGGGGCTTGAAGTGCTTGACAGCCTTCTGCGGGTCATGCTGCCTCCTTTTTGCTTTTTCCTCCTCTTCTTCCTCTTTTGATGTTTGCTGGAAGACTGAGCATTTCCTTCTCCTGCACTGTCTGAGTCCTTGGCACTATCTGAGGACAATGATTCACAGTTCTGTAACCGCAAGTCAGATTCGCTTTCCACGTAGCGCTCCACCTTTATCTGCATAGAACCCAGAGTGCCAAAACTATCTTCAGGGGCCTTTTGATTCTCAAAGTCAGAATTTTCAAAGCTGTCATCACTGTCTCTGCTATCCTGGTTGCTGGAACTGTTCCCATCGTCATTACAGTTCATTTCATTATCTGACTGATTCCCGGACTTCTTCCTATCTGACTCAGGGTCTTCGCTGTTTTCTGACTGATTTCCTTTCTCATCTGACTTTGAATTTTCATTGTCTTCTAAACAGAAAGGAAAGTGAAAAAGACACCATTGAGAATATGAATGCAAGATTTAAAGACCACTTACAGGCCTAGTTTGCCAGCAGAATATTATTATGGGCAATATCTCTGGCATAAGCAAACAGAATAACATGTTTTCTTTCAAGATCAATTTGATTGGTATTCCTCTCTCCACAACTGAGAAATGTTAGTGGGAAAGGGTTAGGTTTGTCACACAGCCTAAAGTAAAGTCTGCTTTGGGTGGCGTATTTCATAATATGTACATATGGGTCACACTCTATGGAGACCAATAGACTGAAAAACTATGAAGACTATGAAAACTATGAAGCAGGAATGCCAACCACTGGGAGATATAGGGGAGGAGCAAGATGTTTTACTGGCAAAGGGAAAGTCTGAGCTATGAGAATGGGAGTCTCTCATCCCAGCCTAGGTTGGCTGCCCTAGCTCAGTTTATAATTCTTTCACAAAAGTAAATAGAGCCAATTCTCATTTATTTACTTCATTTATACCATGCCTTTCTTCCCAATGCCTTATATCCATCTTCTCTCCTAGGGCAGAAAGTAAATGCATTTTCTTACCGACACCATCAGGATGGGGAGAAAGGCACCCATGACTAAACATCAGCGGAGGCCAGATTCTGCCCCCGAGCTTTGTGCTTAATGTGGCTCATTTCCTTTACCTCAGAAAAAAGTATGAGAAAGTATTTCTCCTCATTCACTGGTATCATTGAGTTCACTGAGAAAAGGAAAGATTCTGCTATTGGTACCCCAGTTTAGAAAGGGCCCAAACTTATCTTTACTCTGGGACTCTCAAAGGCAGGGAGCTCATTTATTTTATCAAATGGGATCCTTCCCTTTACTGTCTTTAACTAGATGAAGAAGAGTTGGTTTTTATACCTCGCTTTTCTCTACCTTTAAGGAGTCTCAAAGCGGCTTACAATCGCCTTCCCTTTCCATCTCCACAACAGACACCTTGTGAGGTGAGTAGGGCTGAGACAGTTCAGAAAAAACTGTGACTAGCCCAAGGTCACCCAGGAGATTCATGTGTAGGAGTGGGGAAACCAACCCGGTTCACCAGATTAGAGTCTGCTGTTCATGTCGAGGAGTGGGGAATCAAACCCAGTTCTCCAGATTAGAGTCCACTGCTTTTAACCACTACACCATGCTGGCTCTCCATACAAATGATGGCCAAACTAAATAATTTCCTCTTCTGCAAGTCATACATCAACCAATCTTCATCACACATGAATTCTAAATTCTCTCATGGTATGTCAAAGGGTAGAACAAGACATTATGTGTAGTTAAGATACATGTAGTTCACCTGCTTCAAGAGCTGTTGGAAGTAATTTTTGGTTTTAAAAAAGGGGGCAGGGAGGAAATATTCTCTCTCACTTTGTATCACTTTCAAATTGCAAGCCAATGATTGTATTTTGTTTTTAAAAAGGGAAATACTGGTTAAAATATCATATAGTTCTACCTTGATAAAATAGGTTGCATCTTACCACTCTGCTCAGCTAACAGCGGTACGTTTCTGGTCCGAGGTGTCTTTCTCTAACACAAGAGGAATTTTTGACTCCTCACTTCTGTGTAAACCCACAGCCTCAAGAACTGGAGATGCACATTTTGCCTGTAAATGGCTCCCAGCCACTGATGGAGCCATCCTCCACAGATACACTCATTTAATCTTTCTAACGCCATCATGAGATGCACCCTTAGAATTCAATACAGCAGCTCCTTTCCTGTAGCTTAATGATCTAATTAATTTCAGATTTATGGCCTTAGGCTTTTTTGCATAATCACTAAAAAATGCCATAAGCCCATTGTTGCTGTTGAGCAATACTTCTAAAAGGGGCTTTACTCACAATAGTACAATTCCCCTTCCTTCACACAATAAATTGGGGAAATGGGAGGGATAGTCTTGCTGCTTGGTGTGGGTGTGCTCCTGGGGTTCTCATATTTGCTTTACACTTATGGTTCAAGTGAGCATAATGGCAGATCCCTTTTTCTGTCAATGAAAACTGTCTTACAAGATAACAAGCACTCTAATCCATCTATTCATTTTGTCCCCTCATTGCTTAAAAAAATCTCACACGGTCTCTGTTGGCAAATGCATAACATGCTCTGCTTTAATATATGGATTTAATACGAAATTGTATAAGTAGATAGCTTATATTGGCAAGCATTTAACCTCCTGCCACATCACCCTTGTGAAACTAGTTAAAAGGAGCCTAGAAGTGATGTGTCCATAAGAATAAGTTATAATTATGGAAGTGGAAACTCTACATAATGTACAGGTAACTGCAAACATGGGTACAATGAATTCATAAGCCTATTTGTTTACTTTTAAAAAAATGTTAGGCAGAGAATGGTATGATCCAATATTAAACTGCAAATGCAATCCATCACTTGGCTATACTATGTAGGAAGTAAAACTCTTACAAGGTACAAAGCAACACAGATATCAACTGTTACCTGAGTTGTCCTTTGAGTCTGATTCAGAATCTGAGGTCTCAGAGGATTCTGAGGTTTTCTCTGGCAGATGAGGAAGTTGTGCAATATCCATTGGAGTGTCCTTATATTCAGGGTTGCTAAAGAGACAGCAAACAGAAACACCAATATATGATGTGCAGTTTGATAGTTTCGGCTCTCTCTTCCCTCAACTCTCTGGAGCAAAGAATGTATATACAGAGCACAGCAAAGCAAACATGAAATCTCTTTTCAGTTTTTTAAAGCAGAAGTTTTATGCAGACTTCTTTTAATACTGCTATCAAATATTTATACCACCTAGGTTCTGCTACTACACAGGCACCTAAACTACCAGGATATTCATGGCTAATCAGATTGTACTTGGTATTTCATAAAATCACATAGACATCAAGAATATGTTCTGCCATTTACCATCTTTGAAGTTCATTGTTGTTACCCCTTAAATTTATCTTGGCATCTTACAGGGATTCTCATCTCTTCTTTTACATAATTGGTTTCTTCAAGTAAGACTTAATGGACACATGTATCACATACCAATTTGCAGTGTATGGAGTTAAGTGTAACAGATTATTAATACTCAGCCTGGAAGCCAGTGAAGACTGCCAAAAATAAAAGAGCTACAAACCTGTATCCAATAGGCAGAGGTTTTGTGTGTGTGTGTGTGTGTGTGTGTGTTTTTTCAAGTCCTATTGCATTTCTTAACTCCTTTGGAATTCAGGGGACTACATATATTCAAGCAATTCTACATATATTCAAGCAATTCTACAAGCAATTCTACACAGATGCTGCTATTCATAAAGACATGATAAGTGCACATTGTGGGAAAGTTCAGATGTAGATGAGAAAAAGAACTTTGAATGCATACATTACCACTGGATATGGAAGATATCAATGGTCATTCTGTGTGTGTGTGTGTGAATGGGACAGCATTCCATTCCATTTTGAATTGTTTAGGGGCTGGTTCATATGATATTATTTGTCCACTGAAATGCCCAATCAATAGGGCAAGCAAGAGTAGTCATATGAACACTGTAATTATGGGTTTTTCTGCAAGCTCAACTTATTCCTGATTTTCTTGGCAGTCAATCCACAAGAATTGGAATTGGCTTGGGCATGGGTCTTCCGCACATCTGCCCTCCCTCTGCATTTTCACAGTTGTGAAGTCAGTTTATTTTCTTCTGCACATGCCTTCAATAATGAGGATTTTCAAGGGAGGGTGCTATCGTCATCAGTGGTACCATTGGTGGCATCACAGCACTCCCTTTGCCCTTTTTAAAAAAGTACTAGCTTTCATTTTAAAAAGTAAGTCTCTAGCACCTTCCCTGGTGGAGATATGCAAGAACACTTTCCTCCCAAAAGTCAGAGTTTTTTGGAACCCTATGGGTTTCCCCTGGGTTATAAAATTCCAAGTGGTAGCTCTAGTTGGCCCCATTGCATGGATTTGGCTATCTGCATGGAACTCTGCCTTTGGCTATGCTATAAGGATGAATCTTCTTCTAAAAACGTGTTGTTTAAAAGTAAATGCTGTGCTAGTTAAACACAGCATATAGAAAAAGGAAGTCCCTTCCACTTACTGAGTATAGATAGGTGTTTACAATAAGTCCCAAAGCATACCTCTGAAAGCATCTCAAAGAGTCTAGTGATGAACACAGACCCACATTTCAACTCAAAATAAATTATAGATAAGCTATACTCTTGCAATTGCATGAAAGCCAGCAGAAAGCAAAACAAAGCCTTTCCTTATGAACATTTAACGTTTTCTCATGAGGTGTTACTCCTCCCGGCCTTGCTGAGTTGGCAAGACTTAGTTCCATTGAAGAAAACCTTAAAGTGCTATCAAATCTCGACAGAAATGCCTTCATAGGGATTCAGCATCTATGCCTCCCCGTCACATGCTGGGCTTTTCCTGTTCCACATTATCAATACGGCTATGAATAACAATGGAAAGATAAATATTAACATTATTTTTTTTAAAGAAAGGGGTTCAAGATGAACCTTCAGTTCCAACTGATATGAAGACAGTGAGCAACGCCTTTTTAAACCTCCACTGCACTGTAAATCTCACCACATTATCTCAAGGGGTGGGGTGGGGTTGTCAGCAGAATACATTGAGAAATTTCAGTGTATTAAGACCAGACTATGCAGGTCATTTGTGATTGGATTTCAAGCATATTTTTATTTTAATACTGTGCTTGATAGGAGCAGCGGAGCAACAGGTGTGTGTGTGATTCATCCTTTTCTGAGCTGTTCTCCTGATCTAAAGTGACTCCACTAGAATCCCACAAGTTTTAGCTTCTGCAAGTCAGGGGGAAAGTGTTAAAAGTGCTGCTCGGTGGGGTTTGCTATTTTATTTTTGGTTTTAACAGAAAATGATTTAAACTATTATTGTAAGCTGCCTTGACCCACGAGGAGAGGCATGAATGAATATGCCAATAAATGATATGAATGAATGAATATGCCAATAAAAATTGGAAGGCCTATTGGTACATTAAAGTAGAAATAAAAAATTCAGATGGCCCAGCCCTACCTTCTACATAATGGAACTAGCAACATGCCCTTCATTATCATTAGAGGCAGAGTGTATATTTAGACAGTGATTGCATACTGCAAGAAGTTGCAGGGCTGTAGTGCATTTCTGTAAACAGAGGCATACTATACCCCCATGGGATCTTTGTCAGTATTTTAATTTTATTTTTACCCTGTCCTTTCCTGACCTAATCCGGGCTCAGGACAGCTAACAACATATAATTTACATCATGTGTCAATTAAAACATGAAACATAAAACATATATAAATATATACAACAAATCAATAATTAACACTAAAACTCTAGGTTAATTTAAAATGGCACCCTAATAATTCCCCCGTATACAGTTCTAAACATTGTACTGGCCATACAGGCATGAGAAAAGAAGAGAACAGACTGAAAAATAAATTTTAAAATATTAAAGTGAAAGCAACAAAAAATAATAACAGAAAGTCTTCTAACTGAAAATGTATCATATCTAAAATACAAAATTCATGGCTATCTGTTGGAGATGATGTGAATAATTGGAAGGCTTCTGGAACAGAACTTTCCAGGAGGAAAGAAGAGTTATAAAATAAGATATGAGGTTATATCCTAGCTATCCTTGCAAAAGCTGTTTGAAGACACCCAAGGTGATGTTCAGTGCAATTCTAAGTGGGTCTACTCAGAATCCTACTGAAGTCTACTCAATGGGACTTACTCCCAGGAAAGTGTTTTTAGGATTGCACTGGTAATACGTTAAGAATTTAATATCACTTTGATGTAATGTTGCCCAACTATAAATAGCTAAACATGGGAAGTTTGGAGTCTTCAAACAATTTCATTTTGGCTTCTTACAATGTGTGGAAAATCACTATGGAGAAGCCAACCTTTCCAAATCCTTCATTACATGAATTTAGTACCGTATAACCACTGAAATATGCTTCATTCTGGTTAGAATCATAGAGTTGGAAGGGACCACCAGGGCCATCAAGTCCAACCCCCTACACAATGCAGGAAATTCACAACTACCTCCCCCCCCACACCCCTAGTGACCAGAAGATGGCCAAGATTCCCTCCCTCTCATCATCTGCCTAAGGTCACAGAATCAGCATTGCTGACAGATGGCCATCTAACCTCTTCTTAAAAACCTCCAGGGAAGGAGAGCTTAAGCCTGTTCCACTGAGGAATAGCTCTAACTGTTAGAAATTTTTTCCTAAGTACTTAATTTTATTAAGTACTTAAGTAAGAGTAAGTACTTATTATCTATGATGTCTGCAAATGTATCTGTTCTGCAGTTGTCATTGATCAAAGGTCAGGGTCCCCAACGTGGTGTATGTGGGCAGTGCACAAACTGTAGAATAAAAAGAATCTTCTGTCTTGCATTCTGTTACCCATGAAATCAGGGGTAGGGGAGTCCCACTAGTATGAAGTCCTAGGCACAGTGTTACTGGAAGTAAGTATTATTCAAATCAACAGGTCTTAAAAAGGAAAAGGTAAAGGTCCCCTGTGCAAGCACCCGGGCATTCCTAACCCATGGGCTAAGGTCACGTCCCTATGTTTACTATGCAGACTTTGTTTACGGGGTGGTTTGCCAGTGCCTTCCCCAGTCATCTTCCCTTTACCCCCAGCAAGCTGGGTGCTCCGGTCTTATGCCTGAGTAAGTATGCTTAGGACTAGGATCTTTCTGTGAAAAGTACTTTACAATTCTTACTTACTCCCATTACAACCCCAAGAGATAGAATACTATTATATAGAGATAAGGATACTATTATAGAAATAGAGATAGGATGCTACTATTTTTGTTTTACCTATAACAGTTTGAAAGACTTGTTTAAGATGTCTCTGGGGCTCTTCCAATTCTAGTTAACAGTCTATACCGGCTCTTGTTATTCACCAAGAGCTAGGTTCAGGTACTTGTCAGTTCCATATTTCTTTTGGAACATTCATCCCTATATACAATTTTAATTCACTTCAAAATAATAGGAACACCAAGTGGATGCAACCAATGTAGTGTTTTAAGAGACATTCTGCATTGAGCAGATTGTCTGACATTACTAGGGAATGAAAATGACCTTTCCAGGAGATTTGTTGTAATAATACAGCAGAAAGTTCACTGCAGGCTTCAATCCAGAACTCTATGACAAAGAAGAGCATGCAAGCAAAGAGGGTTATAAACTAGCTCTGCAATAAAGCTGTTGCAAATGGACACGGCTTTTCAAACGGGGAGAATTCCAGAAACAGGCATCAGTGTCAACATTTTCCTTTTACCCACCAGTAGTCATTGTCATGTATCCAGCCACACTTCCGTCATTTGAAGAGAGGGCAGCAATTTCTGTCCCCCACCTACTGCAGACTTTCCCCCATGGCTGTTTCTGAAGGTCCGCTGACCCTCAGAAGGTGGTTAAGGGGTTACATGATAGAGGTCTATACAATTATGCATGGTATGGAGAGAGTGGACAGGGAGAAGCTTTTCTCCCTCTCTCATAATACTAGAACGCGGGGTCCTCTGCTGAAGCTGGAGGGTGAGAGATTCAAAACAGATAAAAGGAAGTATTTTTTCACACAACACATAGTTAAATTGTGGAACTCCCTGCCCCAAAATGTGGTGATGGCTGCCAACTTGGAAGGCTTCAAGAGGGGAGTGGACATGTTCATGGAAGAGAGGACTATTCATGGCTACTAGTAAAAATGGATACTAGTTATGATGCATACCTATTCTCTCCAGAGGAGCATGCCTATTTTATTAGGTTCTTATGTTTAACATTTCAGAGGGCTCAATGGGCTTCAGCAGGAGGAGGAAGCAGGAAAATCCCACTCTGCGAGGCAGGTTCCCTAAGCAGATTTCACTGGATACAGGCCATTGATTCTGAACAGGAACACAACAGAATCCTGACATGTTTTCTTTTCCATTACCTGTTCCGGATGACTCATGCAATGACAGCAGAAATGCAAATAACAGAACTGACAGGAAGATATACCTCAGAAGGTAATTGACCCAGATGATGTTTTTCTCATTTGCATTCTTAGCATTGATAGCGATGGTGGCACAGGACTGTATCCATATATAACCCCCATTCTTCTGCATCCAGCGGTAGTATTTTGTTACACACTGACCCTTGTTCAGCACTGTATTGAGGGAAACAAAAGGAATAAGCAAGATGGTTAGTAAAGCTTTTAAAGGAGCCTCTTCCTTACCAAGAAGGCATAACACATGTACAGAGATGGAGGGTTTTTTTTTTTTGTCCCTCTACATTTAATAAAAAATGTCGTTACGATGACAAATAAATTCAGCCATTTAAGGGAGCACTGGCACAGAAGCAGGGTTTCCCTCCATTTATAGTGTGATTTTAATCTGCTTTTGGCAGCTCAAGTAGGCGAGGAAGAGCAATAAAGGAGTACAAATCTCCACAGCTTGCAGAGCTCCGAATCCTGTGTGGACATTTTCAAAGCACTCAACATCAAATTGTTTTTAAAAAGTTAAATTTCTATGTGATTTATTCATAGCTCTTGGGTAAACCTCTTTGAGATTCTGGCTATTTGAAAGGTTTGGGAAGATCCTCTACCCTAGTTCTTTGATCATTTCTCTTCATTGAGGGCAATATCAACTACTGAACTTACACATCTGCTTCTTTTGATCTTGTCAAACAGAATTTACAGTCCTCAGATGAACCAAATCTCCAATGGTCAGTGGGGGAAATGTCTGCTGAGACTTTGCTTAATACTGGAGCAAAATAAATCCACCAAAAAGCTGCAGACGAAATGGTGGCCTAAGGGAGCTGTGGAACTGAGCACGTTAAAGCCGAGCTCCTCTGTACACTGTCTGGAAAAGGACCAGGCGTGGCCAGACAGGTGAAAATGATCCGTTCTGTGAAAATGTGTCCTTTTTACGTTTTTAAAGCTTAAAAACATCTGTTCACATTTGTTTCAAGCCAGCATACTGCCATATCTGAATACTTTTGTCTTCACAAACGGAGAAAGAGCTATATCTCATTTGCTGGAATAAAGTGGTATGTTTTTGGCACGGATCAAGAGAATGTCTTTGCTATTTTTACAATCCAGTTCCTTCTTCTTTCCCTTGTCTGTGTTTGCCATTAATACTGCAAAGTTTTGTACACTAGAGGGCAGTGTGCCTTCACATACCTCTCCCACACTTGGCATGTCCTTGTCTCCGTCTGCTAAAATGAAAAACCTCTAACTGCTGTAATAAATTTGGCTAAATTAGCTGCTAAATGGTTATCTCAAGTAATATGTATTTGCATTAATCATCTTGCTCTAAACCAGAACAAGCCAGAGTCCTAAAGACGTAGTAAATTCATATTGTCCATTTAATTATGGCTAATAAGTGCTTCATATACAATAGTTTCATGAAGTACATTTTGATTTTTTTGGAAGGGGTGGGGGAAGAGACAGAAAAGAAGTCACATGGGGGGGGGAATCCTGTACATCTACACAAGCTAAACTTTCACCTTTAAATGGAACTGTATATTTACAGTGAAGACTTCCTTACAAATCAAGAAACCAACAGAGAAGCTATTTGTATATACTAACTCTTAAACGTAGATAACTCTTAAACCTAGACAAGCCGGGACATAGACAAACATTCCAATGAGGGGGAGAATAAGGGCAGAACAAAGTTATTTCCCCTCTGTTTATTTTTCTCCAATCCCACTCGTGTTTCCTGGCTTCATGCAGCTGCCACAGCTGCCCCATTGATGGGAGCTGAGAAGCACTTGGTTCAAACAGAAGGGCCTGTGGTAAGTCTTCCCAGACTGGGGACAGCTGCCACTTCAAGCTACTTCCCTGCAGGATCAAGGAAGCACCTGGCTTGAACAGAAGAGGCTGCACTGCTGGAGGTTCACCCTCACAATGCATCCAAGGCAGGTGTCATGTGCTCACCTCCCTTCAGGCCTCGGGGGATGAACTGAAGGCACTTGCTTTTATGAAGACATTATGGTTGAAGGGATGGGTGAATGTGCTCCTTTGGCCCCAAAGAATCAGCTTGTGTTAGGCTGAAGAGGGAATGGAAAGTGCTCATCCTCTAAGGGCAGATGTCTCCCTGGTTCATTCCGTTGCAAGGGTTTGCCCCACAAATAACTTCAAGGATCAGCAAAGTGAGTGATGGAATCGGGCTTGGAGAATGCATGGGGAAGGTGTGTGTTCTCTAATGTCTCCTCAGCTGGGCTCCAGGCAAAAATGCAAGCCAACTGGTTGCTTCTTAGCAAGCATACCTTGACAGTAGGGCTGCCAACCTCCAGGTACTAGCTGGAGATCTCCTGCTTTTACAACTCATCTCCAGGTGATAGAGATCAGTTCCCCTGGAGAAAATGTCCACTTTGGCAATTGGACTCTATGACATTGAAATCCCTCCCCTCTCCAAACCCCTCCCTTCTCAGACTCCACCCCCAAAATCTCTAGGTATTTCCCAACTCATAGCTGGCAACCCTACTTGGCAGGGCCAGCCTCTGACCACTCTGTGTTGTCAACATACACAGCCCCTTGGTCTTCACTTGATCTGAGGCAGCTTAGAGGGGGACATTATTTTAAAAACAGGATGTTCCTGCATACTTAGCAGCAGAATGACTCCCCTCTAGCCCTGCCTCGTGTCCCATATTGGGATCCAGTGTATCTGTATGCAGGACACATTTTGATAATGGTGGGCAGTACATATTTATTTACCTATATATAAAAAGGCATCACAGTCAATCTACTTAAACAGATACAATTTATTTTAGTCATAAACTTCAAGCATTCAGTATTTTGACATGGCAATAAACTGACAGAAAATAAGTTTGCAAAACTCAGTTCTGTTTTGTATCAGCAGCAAACATTTGCAATTTGGGTTACAATCTTTTGTAAACAAGCTAAAGTTGACTGGATTGCTGCATTTATATCTAATCAAGACTTTTTTGCTTTTTTTGTATCCCTGTCTAAGAAACACTATGATTCATGGAATGCTAAACTGCATAGTTAAGCAGAGAGTGGGAAAATACTCTATACCTATCATACTCCTTTTGTGTCAAACCTTTGTTGCACACATGTTAAGAGAGCAATTTTATGCAAATTCTTCTGAGTTTGTAATTGTTCTAACTGAGGTTTGGGAAGAAGGAGCTGGGGGCAGGAACAAGTCTCCCTCAAAGCTTCCAGTACATTACAGTATTTCAGTTCAACAAAACAGATACATAGAGAAGGATTTTGAACAAATGTTAAAGACAAACAACCGTGCGCATCTTTGGGAAAAATTAAGCTCCCCAAGCTTTATGAAAAAGAATAAGTGCAACTTTATCCTATACACATACTTTAAACTTCAAAAATACTGTTGCCCTCAGAATTAGTCCTCCTTGGAAACAGTGGTTTTGTATCCACTTCTGTAAGATAAATGGATTTTCCCCTCAGTCCCCTCCCTGTTGCGGTTTCTTTTAATCCCCAGAAAGTAGGGTTGCCAGCTCTGGGTTGGGAGGGAAATATCTGGAGATTTTTGGGATGGAGCCTGAAGAGGGTGGGGTTTGGAGAGGGGAGGGACTTCAGTGCCACAGAGTCCAATTGCCAAGGCGGCCATTTTCTCCAGGTGGACTGATCTCTGTCACCTGGAGATCAGTTGTAATAGCAGGAGGTCTCCAGCCGCCACCTGGAGGTTGGCAACCCTACTAGGAAGTCATCCCTGGGGTTGAGGGATCCATGGGGATAAACTACCACATGAGTTGGCGGGCTGCAATGAGGAAGAGGAAGGTGTGAATCCCCCACCCCCCTCTTCTGTCTTCTTTAAGATACGAATAATCTTTCTGTACTGCCTGAGGTGGGCGGCTGGGGGAAATAAGCATTTCACTGCTCCTTTGTTGGATAGAAGCCAATTGTTTTAACTGCTGGGAAACTGAGGCAAAGTGCAGCTGTGGGCTCGTCTGGACTGCCATATGCAAAAAAGGAACACAGCTTCTGTTCTTTAAAGAGCTCTACCAGGCTTTAAAATTTCTGAGGTGCCACCACTTTCATTGCCATATTGTGGTTGTGGCAAAAACAGCATCAGTAAATGTTACCTTCTAAAAGGGACAGAAGCCATGCACCTTCTGAAACAGTCCTGTGGTAATACTTGCCCAAACATGTTTTTAAAACCCACAGAACACTAGGAAGGAAAGAGACCAAGAAGTCTCTTTCTCCTGTTCCACTTGACCCTCACAAGCCCTGTTGTAACTCCTGTGTAACAACTGAAAGGAGTCAAAAGACAAAAATATGCTATTTATTTTATTTGCATTTACTCTCTTTTAAAATTGCATATCCTATTTTTTTACCTGTCAGATCCAAAAAGTCATTTACAAAATACTAAAATACATGCAGTATTTCATTTCTTTAAAATATTTATATCCCACTTTTCTCCTGATCATCAGGAGAATAAACTATTCTATTAAGAGTCCATTAAGAGACAGAATAAAACCAACTAGTAGCAAATGAACAAAGTAATAAACAACTCAATTGCCTCCATTAAAAAGAAGAATGAGCCACTGACTCATGGTGACCCACTCCACAGGCTGCTCCAGGCAAGAGAGGAGGAGAGATAGTTAGCCATTGCCTTCCTCTGCACAGCAACCCCAGTCTTCCCAGGCAAACATTTCTTTGAAACTATGGCGTTTTTAGCAGAGCCAAAGCACTAAGGGAATGAAATGGACTTCGGAACTCCAAAAGGCTCTGCCAACCACTGCATCTCTAACAAGTATGGCCAACCACTGCATCTCTAACAATGGAGAAACCTGGCATACGGGTCCTATAAAATAGATGATCTAAGTGTATGAGAAGGCTCATACGGGAGAAGGCGGTTCTTGAAACATCTCGGTCCCATCTTGCTTAGGAGTTTAAAGGTCAAAGCTAGCAATTTAAATGGGAAAGGATATGAAGTTATTTCAGAACTGGTGTTATGAGTTCCACGTGGCTCATCCTTATTAATAGCCTAGTGGCTATGGTTTCTAAGCATTTTTCGAAAGTAGCTTCACTTAAAATGTGTTACAGTAGTCTAATCTTCGGGTAGCCTGGTTATTCCTGTCTAGGAAAGAGCACCACTGGGATAGTGCAGTCACCTGATTATGCAAAACTCTTTCCAGGGCTGCCATTTAGCTGCATGTAGGGCTTGAACCAGATACTTCAGGCAGCATCATATACATGCTGTGAATTTGCATCTTCTGGGGCAGCAGAAACCATCCAACATCTACTCCCAGATCAGTTTTATCTCCAACCAAGAGAACTACTGACTGGTCTGGATTAACTGCCACTTTGTTTGCTCTCAATCCAGATAGCCACTGATTCTTGATAATGGTTTAGCAAATCCACTGCATCCTTAGGATTAGATGGTTAAGCAGAGATATTCCTGTTGTCTACATAATGGTGACTCCATATCCCAGATCGCTACATGATTTCACTCCATTGTTTCATATAGATATTAAAAAGCACAGAAGACAAATGTAACCTTATAGCATCTCATAGGCCAATTGACTATGGAGGGAAGCAGCAGTCTTACAGTACCACTGTTTGAGACTCATCCTTCCGTAAGGACTAAAACACTGTCAAAAAGGTGTTGAACCAAGTTGAACCAGAAGTATGTTATGCAGAAGGTTAATGGTGTCAGAATCCACAGACGCTCAATGAGAACCCTATATCCATCTCCTGACACAGGTTTCCCATTAGGGTACCCAAAGCCTTTCCAGCAACATCATCTGGATGGTAACCAGACAGAAATGGATTCAGTTTATCAGTACCAAGAACCATTGGAACTGAATTGCCACCACATCTGCCACCTTGCCCCAGAATGGTATGTAAACTGGTAAAGGTTGTTAAGATCAATTGTATCAAGAGAGGAGTGTCCTCATCTTGGCCTCCCTCACCTTTTAGAGCATGAGATCCAGATCATCTTTTTATGAGGCCTTTAGTGTCTTTATAACCCAACAGCCTGTCCCTCTCTGGCCAATCTAAATTAGGGTTGTCAGCTCTGGGTCAGGAAATGAGGTATTTCTCAACCCAGAGCTAACCCTAATTTAGATTTTAGGGGGTGGAACCTGGGGAAGGTGGGGTTTGGGGAGGGGAGCGACCTCATCAGGGTATAATGCTATAGAGTCCACTTTCCAAAGCTGCCATTTTCTCCAGGCGAACTGATCTTGTCACCTGGAGAACAATTCCAATAGCAGGAGATCTCCAGGTCATACCTTGAGGTTGACAACCCTAATCTAAATAGATTAACAGTAGTCAAGCATGCCATCAGTAGGCCTCACTTCACAAGAGATCACATCCACAGGTTGCACGTATTGACAAGGATCCAATAAACAGGACAGCCAGACCCCTGAGCATATCGAATGATCTAACTGTATCTAACAGGGAAGGGCTGTGGCTCAGTGAAAGAGCCTCTGCTTGGCATGAAGGAGGCTCCAGGTTCAAGCCCTGGCACCTCCAATTAAAAAAAGAACCAGGCAATAGGTGATGTGAAAGATCTCTACCTGAGACCCTGGAGAAGCTGTCAGTCTGTGTAGACTAGGGGTGGGGAACCTTTTTTCTGCCAAGGGCCATTTGGATATTTATAACATCATTCCCGGGCCATACAAAATTATCAACTTAAAAATTAGCCTGCTATATTTGGTCAAACATTTAGCCAAGAGGCACAACCGGAGATGGCTCCAATTGTCTGCCACGTAGAGCGACTCGCTTTTAAGTGGATCGCCAGTCTTAGATCCTTCTGAGCTAGAGATCTGCCAGGACCCACTAAGGGACAGACAAAATGATTTCGCGGGCCTCATACGGCCCCCGGGCCTGACGTTCCCCACCCCTGGTGTAGACAATACTAACTGTGACAGACCATGGTCTGATTCAGTATAAGGCAGCTTCATGTGTATGTTCAATGCATGGTCTGAGTCTGGCTGGAAATGAATGATACGTATCTTCAATAGGCTTAGCAAACTGGTCACATCAGAACACTGACATGTAAGCCAAAACCTAGAGTCTTTACAGAGATGGTACTTGCATTCCCAGTGTCTTCAGCCTACTGAGAAGCTACTCACAGCACCACAGCAACATGGAGCTGCAAACGGTTAGCTTATCAAAACCAACACTAGCAGAGTTGTAGAATATTTACACATTTATTGAGCAGCATCATAAAAAATAAACCTTCTGAGCAGTACAAATGCACATAGTATTCTCAATATTCTTTATCTAATAACAGGACAAGCTAAGGAACATTTGTTATTCTCAACTCAGACACATCCTGTTACTCCACTGTGTGTATTAGAGAGTGCGGGGAGGAATAGAAGTACTGAAGGAAATACAAAAAGAAAACACACACAAATGGGATTCCCTATGCTGATTATCTGGATATGCTCAATATTGTCAGAGTCTTTGTGGCTTTTTAAAATATTACAGAGAAATTATACATTTTTTTCCTGGAGCTAGATCTTCATTCACCCCTTTCCCATTGCTTAAGAAGTCATAGGTGCTTTTCTTGAGCCCAAGAGGTGCAGCAAAGTAAAACTGTAAGATACTGTGAGCACTCAAGAATATGCCGGGGGTCTTATTAAGTAAACATAGTATAACTTTATTCAATATAAATAAAGAAAGGAACACAAGGCCTAACAGTCATTCATAGCAGCTTGCTTAGCCAGGTAACTCTGAGCCCTAAGTTAAAACCTGGTCTGGAGCTAGTACACATTTTGGTACCCTGGAACTATAATAAAACACAAAATGGTCTTATGAACATTACATCAATGCTGGGGGGGGAGTGAACTCACAAAGAAGGAAACCTTACTTTCAAAATAAAAACGTCATGTTTCCTCTCCCATAGCACTAACTAATAAGCAAGTCATGTACACACCCATCATAAATATTTGTCCAGCGTAATCTGAGAGCCAGTATAGCACACTGGATACTGCATGTGAATCAAGGCTACCTTTAGGTGGGCTTCAAGCAAGTGACTAACTTTTAGCCTAGCCTACTTCATAGGATTGTTCCATGCATGAAGCTCCTTTATACTGAATCAGACCCTTGGCCTATCAAGATCAGTATTATCTATTCAGACTGGCAGGAACTTTCCAGGGTCTCAAATGGAGGTCTTTCACATCACCTGATCCTTTAGCTCAGTGGTTCCCAACCTTTTTTTGATCAGGGACCACAAGGACTTCTTTGTTCAGTGCAGGGACCCCAAGGTTCAAAATAAAAATTCCGAGAATTTGAAAATAAACTTTAATCATAACTGTTAGTTAAACATTAAGCTTAGAATAATATTTGAATATATATTTTTATAATAGAGAACTTTTAATTGAAAATATTAATTTATTATGGGTTTATAACTTTGTTTCGTGGACCTTAATTTAGCTCTCGCGGACCCCTGGGGGTCCACGGACCCCTGGTTGGGAACCAGTGCTTTAGCTAGAGGTGCCGGGGATTGAACCTAGGACCTTCTGCATGCCAAGTAGATGCTCTACCACTGAGTCATGACCCCTCCCCGCTACTTACAACAGTAGGATGTTGAAATACTTGGAGAAGGGAGTTTATTTTCAACACAAATGCTTTTACAGTCCAAACCTAAATATAGTTATGCCTTTCTAAGCCAATGGATTCAGAAAGGATGTAACTGCGCTTAGGTCTGCACTATTAATGTACTAATTTGTCCATGTTCATGCAATACCTGAACCTGTAAATACTAGCTCACATGCATACATTTATTTAAGAAAAAAACAGTTTGTTACTGGCACCAATGAAGTTACCAATATGGGGTGGCCAGGTGTGCATTCTAAACAGGTCAGGGCTGGTAACCTTTGCTAATGCTATCGGATTCCTATCCTTAGTATACCTGCAACTTTCAGTTATAAATGTGGGACTGACACATGCAGAGGAAAGGAGAAGAGCCCTCTGTGACGAAAGCAGATTTGAAGGACAAAATTAACAGCAAAACAAAAAACAAACAAACATGAATGATGAGTATCATGTAAGCTTTTGACTTTATAGTGAACATAATTATTCCATTCCTACAGGGAAACCATCAGTATCTCTGCACACAATGGGATTGGAGGGAAAACCTTGCTTTCAAACAAGATGCAAATTAAAGTTAATGTAATAAAATAAAAATTAGTAAGTCCAACTTTCTCTAACAAAGTGACCTACAAAGCACCTATACATTTCTGTTTCCAACAAACTGTTGCTGCTAGGCTATACTGAATTGTTTTACAATACTCTCACTTATTTTGCTTGGCCCCCATGGTTAGCATGCAAAAGGCATCTGGTGTTCTTATAAAGAATGTACAAAATGTGACTGATTTCTTCCCATATAAAGATATCATAGTGGTGCTGAACAACCATCTCTAACAAAGGAATGCCAGTTTTGTTTTGGATTTTTTTTTCATACAATGCAAGAACAAAACAAAAAAAGAAACCCTGTGTTCTTCTCAGCTGCATAATTCTGGAAGCAAAACAAAGCAAATCCCTACAAGTTTGTTTCCAGAAATATGTTTTAAAAGAACATGTTTTTCCCCTGTAAGGTTGTTCTGAGAAATCAAAGCCAAGAGCTTCAACTGAGAGTTGTGGTTTATAAGAAGGAAGTAGTTTAATTCGGTTAGAAGAGAAGATGAAGAAATTTTATATCAAAAGCAACCTTTTAAAGCGAAACAGCTTACAATAGGACATTTCACTAAGGTACAAACACATTTAAAAGCTAGAGTATATTGTGTATTCAGGTAAGTATAGAGTAAATAGGAAACGATGAGATCAGCTTACAGTTAAGACCCCGTATCCTCACAGCTTCACAAAGAGCCTCATTATAGCGAAGGAAATGTGGAGGCTGCATCTGCACTATTTACTGCTTCTGCAAAAATGCCTTTATCAATGAGAAGGGAGCACTGATATTCAATTTGTTCTGCTATGAAAATATTGTTAATTTATCTGGGTAGAGGGAGCGGGGGAAGCAGCCCTGCACTTAATACCACAGTTGGACACTTAGCTGTAAATACTGGCTCTCTTTTTTACATTCACAAAACTGGCAGACGAGACATGAAAAGGAATACTGACTCTTTAATCTCGTCTTCACCACCTAAGGCCCAAGGCAAGCTGACAGAGTAACTTCATTCTGGAAACGGAGGAGGGTTTTTTTAAAAAAGAAAAAAAAAAGAAAAAAATTCTGGATTACTTTTTATTCTGCTTTTGAAAACTATAGACTATAGGGGAATAAACCTGGCATTGACTTGAAACAAGAACAAGTTTCTTTATCTGAAAAGTTATAGTCCTTCATGCTTACAGGAAGGTCATTTTCAAAACCCAAGGGGGAAATAGTATCACAGACAGAAAGAGTACATTAAGTGCCTTATTTGGTTGAAACAGAGACAGTATTTCTTTTATAACAGATCCCAGAATCAGCTGAGCCTTTGATGTCACAGGGAGTTCTACAGATTTTGCAATTAGTGAGCTAGAAGCTTTAAATCAGTGGTTCCCAACCTTTTTTTGACCAGGGACCACTAGGACTTTTTTGTTTGGTGCAGGGACCCCAAGGTTCAAAATAAAAATTCCAAGAATTTGAAAATAAACTTTAATCATAACTGTTAGTTAAACATTAAACTTAGAATAATATTTGAATATATATTTTTATAATAGAGAAGTTTTAATTGAAAATATAAACCCATAATAAATTAATAACTTTGTTTCGCGGACCTTAATTTAGTTCTCGCGGACCCCTGGGGGTCCACGGACCCCTGGTTGGGAACCAGTGCTTTAAATGGTACACATCTGCGGATTGGTTTGTGTGTGTGTAAAGTGCCTTCAAGTCGCAGTCGACTTATGGCGACCCCTTTTGGGGTTTTCATGGCAAGAGACTAACAGAGGTGGTTTGCCAGTGCCTTCCTCTGCACAGCAACCCTGGTCTTCCTTGGTGGTCTCCCATCCAAATACTAACCAGGGCTGACCCTGCTTAGCTTCTGAGATCTGATGAGATCAGGCTAGCCTGGGCCATCCAGGTCAGGGCGCGGATTGGTTTACTGCATTAAAAAAGGTGTAAGTAAATTTCAGCAAACTTATATTCTGCTTCGTAGTTAAACAATTATGATCTCAAAGGCTGATGGGAGTCAACAATGCATTGTCTGTTTTGCTGTGTTATCAATGGACAATATAGAACCACTTCAGTTGCCTCTACTCAGAAAGGTTATGCATAGCTTCTGGATTTCAGCTAAGAAACCTTTGCATAAACGTTTGTAAATACACTATAAAGTCCAGAAGAAGAATTCTACATCTTTGCTTCATGTGATGTAGTGACATAGCTGTGAATTAGAACATCCTTGGTTCGCATTTTGCCTTTGCTGTGAACTGTGAACTCACTTAGGAATGCCTGCCAGCCCCCCTCACCCCAGTCCCCATCTGCCATGGGGTGTGAAATCTATATTTATGAACAGAGTGGGGAAGCTCAGTCAGTAATTGTGAATGGAATGGAGGTGGGATGTTTTCCCAAGTTTATGGTTTAAAAGAATTACATTAGACTAAGTATTTAACACTCCACCCAAGTAGTAAAAATCTGAACCCCCTCCCCCACAATCTTTGGCAAGCATGGGCTTCTAACCTGAACCAGTGGATTGTAAATGGAACAGTGGGTGCTTTCCTGGATCTGCTAACACACACTTCTAATCCCAGGATGGCAGTGTTAGATAGTTTCTACAACAACATGCAGCATTAGGTAAAAGGAACAAGAAAAGTACAGGCTGTGTTTCCTGGTGTAAAAATAGGTGGTTTTTTTTAATGTACAGAAGAACATCCTTATTTTCATCTTTGAACTACCAGATATGGACCACATTCTTTCAGCATGAAAGAAACAGGCCAGTGGATATAGGCATATAACTGTAGCCTGTGATCTGGGCAGCCGTGAAATCAATGGAGCTCACTTCTAAGTGAAATCCTAAACTGAACCAGGTTGCATACATGGTTTAACTGACTGATCATGTTTTGTAGATCATGAGGCCAGATGTTATTAAACAGGAATTTACTTCAGATAATTCCTTTGCAAGGATATAGAATAGGCTGCATAGCCTATGCTAAACATGTATAGGTCTATCACCATAGCAGTTTGCTACCCTTGCCAGTCCTTAAGTTTTAAAATATATTCTCTCCAGTATTGGGCTTACAAATTGGCTTGCTCAAAAATCACTGAAATGTGAGACTTGCTATCATTAATTTAAAATCAATCTCTCTCATTAGTGATTATAATAAGCTTATACAACAGCGACATTCATTTGTATATTTTAGCATTTCACAGCCGCTACAGAATGCAAACGGCTGACATTGGAATCAGTTTGATTTCTTTCATGATTGAAGATATTAAGCACTACAAGACCATTGAAATTTCGATCTGATTAGGATCAAAATTCCTTAGGATCAAAACACTTTCTTTTCCCCCTCTACGGTTTTACTAATTGTGTGCTACTTGACATTGTGGAGTTATTTCACAGCATGATAGCAAAACTTGTGAAGTGTGTTTCTACTGTCAAGAATTATCGACTCATTCTATCTGTTTTCTTCATGTGCTTAAAGTTATTAAAAGAACAAAAAAATTATAATTGATATGTACAACTGAGCTGAGAAACTGAACTACAAAGTAATATTAAGTGTGTCAATTTCCAAGCAAATGTACACAAAAGCAGCCATGTATGTGTACCGAAGGAAAATCTGCAAGAAAACTTTCTATATTGACGAGCAGGTGCTCTTGGAAAATGGGAAGTGATGAATAAAATCATGGTGAAGCAAGTTTGTTTTCAGAAAAACTGAATTGCATCAGCTACTGGAAACCAAGTTCAGAGTATATCAGAGATAATGCTACCAAACGTCTTCATCAGAGACCTTTGCTTTATGGGAAATGAACTGACCTTGCTTAGTGTTCCTAAGGGATTGTGTTTCTTATAGCTGTAAATCAAGTTTTGAAGAAATAGGATGATGTTCTCCAAGCAATAGCTGAGGGTGACAAGCATCTTCTTTGTCAGTGTCAGGCTTATGAATTTAGACCTCAATTAAAATTCCAAAATGAAAAAGGCACATATTATATCTATACCCACACAACACTAGTGACAGCATTCCACAAGCAATATATCTGCTTTGAAAAACCTGGTATATAGTCCAATATTTGTCCAGCAATATATTCATGACATCCTCCAGAGGTCTTGACTCCCTTCTACATCCTGCTGAGTTCCCAGCCAGAAAGTACTTGATGTTACTGTTCAGTGAACATCATTAATTTTTTTTAATTAATTGAGGAGACACATGCTTCTATATTATGTGACAGACATCCTTTTTTTAAGGCAGCAAATGGATTTGCTAAATCAGAATGGAGCAGCATTGTCATACGAGAACAATGCCTTTTAAAGAGGCCTTTTCATATATTAAAGTGATAGTAACTTAATTACCTTTCTACCGCTTATTGTTACTGGCATGCAAAATACTAACATTTGAAACCTAAGCTAAAGGGAGCTATTTGGCAGCAGCTTAGCAGCCTGAATTTTTCAATGAGTTACTCCAGAAAAGTCCCAATGCTGGTAGGATTGTGTAATGATTGATTGAATATTAGTTGCGGTCAAAGACCAATAAATACACACTATATGTAACAATCTTACAACATTTCAAAGATTGTGTAATGCATTTTTCCTCTGTACCAGAAGTGAGGATGGAATACAAATGCCTGGTTAAATGTGATGCTGGGCTTGGCAAGTAAAAAATGTTCCAGGGCAAGATCCCACCTGCCTTATCACTGGGATAAATCCTACCCCTGTCCTACCATTCCACTGAGGGAAGTTTATAGCCTTCCTTTAACTTAAGTGGATCTTCCTCTGGAAGAAGGCTCCTTGGAAGATGGTTAAGAATGTAAGGACAGCCTGCTGAATCAGATCACTGGTCCATAATCAAGCATACTGTTTAATACAGCAGCCAACCAGTTGCCCTAGAGGGCCAAACAAACAGGTCATAGAGGCCAAGGCCCTCCCCTGCTGCTGCCTCCCAGGACTGGTACTGAGACACGGAGCCACCATGGCTAGTGGCCATTGATGGACCTATCTTCTATGAATCTGTCTAATCCCCTTTTAAAGCTATCTATGTTTGTCGTCATCAATACCTCCACTGACAGTGAATTAGACAGTTTAATTACTCATTGAGTAGAGGAGTATTTCCTTCTGTCCATCCTGAAGTGATTTCTGAACAATTTCATTGGATGTTCCCCTAGTTCTAGTATTATGGGAGAGGCGGAAAAGCTCCCTCTACCAGCTTTCTCCACCCATGCATAATTTCATAAACCTCTGTCATGTCTTTCCTGATCTGACATATTTCTAGATTGAAAAAGCTCATAGTCTCCAGCCTTTCCTCCTAGAAAAGATGCTCTAAGCACTTAATCATCTTGGCTTCTCTCTTCTGTACTTTTTCCAGCTCTACAATATGCTTTCTGAGATATGGTGCCCAGAACAGCACAGGCCAAAAGAGGCCGCACAGTGGCTTCATACAAAGGCACAACAATATTGGCCTTTTTATTTATGATTTCTTTCCTAATAATTACTAACATGGACTCTGCCTTCTTCATCACTGCCACACATTGGGGTAAACACTTCCATTGAACCTTCTACTACAACCCCAAGATCTCTTTCAATCAGTCAGCTCAGCACACGTTTAAAATTAGGATTTTTGGGTTCCAATGTGCATCATACCCAATATGCCCTTACCCACATTGACCTTTATTTGCCATGTTGTTACCTACTCATGCAATGGTTGGTTCCAGACAATTCTCTAATTAAATTCTCACATTTAAATGGGGTCAATGGTATGCCTATGTATGATGCATTTTAGGTCCATGAGTGAGCCATGATGACTTGAAAATGCTACATGGAGTGGCACCAGTGACCAGCTTCACATGCAACATGGACTTCACAGAATCCTGCAGGGTTATTTCTTAACATGCTTGCTATTCTATTCAAACAGTCTCAGTCTGGTGGTGGATTCCCATATACGTTCTTTGCAGTGGCATCTGAAACTAAAGCTCTAGAACAGGGGTCCCCAATCTTTTTGAGCCTGCGGGTACCTTTAGAATTCTGACACAGTGTAGTCTATGCAGCCACAGAATGGCTGCCATAGGAGGCACAGCCAGCCACGAAATGGCTGCAGCAGCTTACCTTCAATCACACAGTAAATATCTTTGTGCTGAGGTAGCTGCTGCTGTGTTTAAAAATCTGCAATCAAACAAATCTCCAATGGCCAATCAGAAGCCTTTCTGGGCAAAAGTCCCACCTGGCCCCACCCACTTTCAAAAACACTTGACGGTCAACAGGAACAGTGTTGGCAACTGCCATGGCACCCATGAGCACCACACTGGGAACCCCTGCTTTAGAAAAATCTTGTCTGATATTGGTCAGTTGCTATTCTCTCATTTGCACAAACACTAAGAGAACATGTAGTACCTAGCTTGCCATTTCAAATGCTGCAGCTTATTTATTTAGCTTCATTCTGAATGCATTATAGGCTTAATTATGTTTTTTATAGTGTATCTTAAACCAAAAGAACCCTCTTGCTTTATAAATCAATACAGGACAGGCTACTGTAGCCTGAATAAATTCACAGTGGGTGTGAAATTATAAGTGCCCAGGAGGGTACCTATTAGGGTTACCAGGTTGTAACCCAGAGATTTGTAACTTTAAATTCTCCAGTGAAGTGAAAAGAGCAACAGCTGCTGGTACTGCTACCCATTTTCTGCAGTCATTTCTCTATCCTCTTCTTCACCTGCTGGTGTTATCAGGACCTCAGCAGGTGTGGGATGCCAAAAGAATTGGGGGAAAGCAAGTGGGAAAAGCCATGGTGGCCAACTCTCTCACTTCATCAGTGAATTTAAAGGCACATCCCCATGTTTTCATCTGTGAGATGTTCAAGGGTATGTGTCTTGCCTGTACATGAGTTGTCATACAGCCTCAAGAAGAGGACACTCTAGAAGGGCAAAAGCCATTCTCACTCCTGTATTACCAACCTAAGAAGCCAAATACATTAGGAGGGGGCATCTTCTAGTTACTAATTACTTTTTTATATGTACATTGTCTGTAGTCAAGGCTGAATATAATCAAGGTACTAAAATATTTAGGGTCGTAGTCTTCAACCAGCAGCTGGATGAAGACTTGTCAGGGATGCTCTAGGCTGATCCTGAACTTAGCAGGGGATTAAACTAGATGGCCTGTATGGCCCCTTCCAACTTGATAATTCTATGATTCCACCAAACATATAGAAGACACTAAAATGTTCTGACCAAACTAAGTTCTGCATTAGCAATGAAATAGTAGAGGAAATTCAAAAATGTCTTACAGTATATATACCAAACTATTAAAAGTACTTTATTATAATATATCATACTCCCTGTAATGCATTTAATTAAACTTGCTTTTAGTAGATATTCAGCACCCTTTTTCCTATGAGTATTGAAAGAAAGAAAGAAAGAAAGAAAGAAAGAAAGAAAGAAAGAAAGAAAGAAAGAAAGAAAGAAAGAAAGAAAGAGAAAGATCATATAAATAAACAAGAGGTGGCATTTTTGGTGAGGTGAAATCAATAAATCTAATTCTCAACATGGATCCATCTGTGGATAGTTAAATCCAGATATTGGGGCCATGAATATACCAGACTGATCTTTCTACAAACTTGAGAAAAAGCCCCAAGATTTGAAAAAATATCTGAAATCTAAAATAATAAATAAATAAACAAGAAGAACATTGGGAGTTTAAACCCCTCAAAAATAATAGAAGCAGCATCTTTACAAAACAAATATAAAGCAGTGGCTGTTGTGGGTGTTGCTAGGCAACCACAACAATATTGCCAACCTTCAAGCCTGAGTTTCTCTCAGTAAAAAACAGGAGGAGCGGCAGGTCCCTTTACAGGATTTTTTTGGTCTTTGAGGGAAGATTCGTTGGCACCAGGCCTGGCAGCAACCACTTGCAGGCCTGGTTGCACACTACTATTCAACAGCAGCCACTGGACAAAGTTTGATGCTGTTGCAGGATGATTAGCTGTAACAGTCAGGATCTTTTGAAACCAGAAAAGAGAAAACATCTGCTAAGTGCTATGGCAACAAAAAAAAAAAGGCAAATTTGGAGACAGGATCTCTCAGGAAGTGGACCAAAGGTGAAAAATCGTTATGGTAAACTGTGGCTGCTACACCGACCCAGTGATCAGTAGAATCCACCTTGGTCTGACAAACTAAGACTAGAAGTCTGTACATATCAGCTAGTAAGATTGATTACTTTTATTAATCTAGTAGTTTGGATAGGGGCTAGGTATGCTATAGGGATATGCTGTAGGAACATAAAGTGTGCCATGAACAACAAAGAGTGTATTGCATCATTTGGTCTTATTCTGTAAGAAGTGTAATCCACCACAGATGAAAAAAAGATCCCTTGTATAGAGAAAAGTCTGCTGGACTTCACCAATACAACAGTTGCAAATGAGTTTTTCCCTCAAGCAGAATATCACTTGAACACAGTAGCAGTGATTCAACCCCCTAATTAAGATTGGGCTACACTATGTGGACAGAGGGGGCTTAACCCCTTCTCTCTTGTAATTTTGCTGATGAAATGCATTTCACCCAATGCTATTAGTGGCCTTGAAAAAGAAATAACACAGGAAAAGACAGAGTGCCTGTCTTCTTCCCTTCCAAAGCTAATAAAAGAGCATGTGATTACTGGGGAGGAATTTCAATCAGTCTCTCCTCATAGTGTGGTCCTGATCCAAATTCGGACCTTGCAGGGCTAGTATCATCCTTTAAAACCCCTGGTAAGAAATGCACATGGATCTTGCAGCATCTGTTATGTCTGTGGCTTAGAAACACAACATAGGGGAAATGTGAGACATAGGTTTACAAAATTACCATTGGTGTCGTGATCGTGAACAGAATTCTTCCTCTGACTCAGCAGTTCTCAGATTGGCATGACACAGCAAGGAAGTACTTTCTCATGAGACACATAATTACCTTTTGGAATTCATTACCACAGAATGGTCTGACAGTCACTAGTAGACAAATTCATGAAGGATAGGTCTAATGGCACATTAAGATAGCAAAGAATTAGGGCTGTCAAACAATTCAAGAGTTTTTCTTCGTGGTTTAATTTATATCTTGTAGGCATATTTAAGTGTGAGATAGCATACAGTTCAATAAACAAAAGCTATAACATATTGTTAGAAGGAAATGGATCACGATGAGTAGCCATCTTAGTCTGTCTGTAGCAGTAGAAAAGAGCAAGAGTCCAGTAGGACCTTAAAGACCAATAAGTTTTCTGGCAAGGTATGAGCTTTTGTGAGTCACTTCAGAAAAGGTGAGCTGTGACTCACAAAAGCTCATACCCTGCCAGAAATTTTATTGGTCTTTAAGGTGCTACTGGACTCTTGCTCTTTTCTACTGTTAGAAGGAAGTTCATCTGTAATGTTTTCCTTTTTATTCCATATGAGAAACACCCCTGAAACAAAAGCAGCCTTCTACAATGAACTAATGTGCCTTTAATGAGCACCACCATTTTGAATTTGCCATACCAATTAAAATTGATATGTTCCTATGATGCAAGAAGTAAAAATAGGGAATGAGTGCCTCATGCACTGCTTGGGAGAGTCATGACAACTCTGTATTGGCAACTGTTGGAAACAAAGTGGGGCATGAGTTAGACTTCTGGTTGACTCAAGATAGACAATGTTCATATCTTGATCTCTTTCTGAGTATTTTTTAAAAGGGTAGTCATGAATTTGTTAGAGACCATCTCCATCCCCCCATCAGCAACAATGGTTTTAGGCTAATCATTAAAGAAAGAAGATAATTTACATTTACATTGTAAAAGAAGAACATGCTATGTTTATACTAAATGATTAGACACAAGTGCCTTAAATGGTAAGGGGTTCCCCTTCCCACTCTAGATCCGCGCCATGTCATTCATCAGGACCCCCTTTTCTCCAGGATCCGCATTGTGTGAGATCAGTGGGCTGCAGTGGGAGAGGGAGGAAAGAAAGTTTTATTCTGCTAATGGAAAATGTAATCTGGATCCAACCACCGGGCTTTTCTTGATGGGATGGTGCCCTGGGGGGGGGGGGCACCCAGAGGGTAGTCCAGGCTCCTCCTTGCAAAATGGTATTTTCTTTGTGAAGAGGAGGGGACGGTCACTTTGTTTACAGCTTTGCTCGACAGGAAGGTTAATTTGGACCTTGTACTCTTCTGACCACCATAGCAGCCAACTCAGCACCCCCTCATTCAGGTATCACAAATGGAGCAGCAGGATTACAAAAATGGGCACAATAAAAATACCACATCTTGTGAGCTGGAAGCAAAGTAACATAGGCCTTTTTGAAGGCTCTTCATTTCCCAGTACACCCCTCATTTGATGCCTTTCATTTCACCAGACTGGCATTCCTTTGAGTTCAGGTATCATGCAGATGTCTCAAATTCTCTGTGCAACCACAAGTGCAAATTCAGCGTGGTTCAAACTCACCAGAGTGAGATCCAAACACTCACCAACAATCTTAAGTGATAGAAGAACGTATGCATGTGACATCTCAATTACTCACAGAAGAAACCAAAAAGGATCGTTAAGTGCAAGAGCAGCTGGAGGGCCAGGTCATTTTGACAAGGCCAAGGTACTTACAATCTAAGTGACTGTGCCTGATCCCTTCCACATCTTCAGCGTGAATGAAGTGGTAACATCTCTTCCCTACGATGTCTACAGGAGTCAGATCCATATAATCACTAATCCTATAAAGGAAAAATAGAACCTATAAATCAAGAAGGAAAAAAATACAGGAGCAGTCAAATGAATCCTGTCCTAATCCTAAACATCTACTTGGCTGTAAAGCCATTTTTGTAAAGCTAATTACGTATTATCTTGCTGTACTGATGTAGCTAATCAGCATTCACTAGGGCTGTCAATTCGGTTCGGTCCGAACTGAAAATCAACCGAATTTCCCCTGATTCGGTGATTTTCTGTTCGGACGGATCCGAACTCAAAACTGGCGGGCAACCGGGGGGGCCGAATTCAGCGAGTTCGGGAGTTCGCGAATAAATTTGGCAAATTCGGCCCCCCTTCAGGGGAGCCCGCTGAAAGGCGCGGGCTGCCCTTTAAACTGATCTGAGCCTCCCAGCTGGGAGGCGCAGGTCAGTTTAAAGGGCAGCCCGCCCCCCTTCAGCGGGCTCCGCTGGAGAGGCGGGGCTGCCCTTTAAACTGCCCGCCTCCCTTCAGCGGGCTCCGCTGGAGAGGCGCGGGCTGCCCTTTAAACTGACCTGCGCCTCCCAGCTGGGGGGCGGGCTGCCCAGCTGGGAGGCTCAGATGATTTTAAAGGGCAGCCTGCCCCCCTTCAGCGGGCTCCGCTGGAGAGGCGCGGGCTGTCATTTAAACTCATCTGCGCCTCCCGGCCGGGAGGCGCAGATATGTTTAAAGGGCAGCCCGCCCCCCTTCAGCGGGCTCCGCTGGAGAGGCGCGGGCTGCCCTTTAAACTGACCTGCGCCTCCCAGCTGGGAGGCTCAGATCAGTTTAAAGGGCAGCCCGAGCCTCTCCAGCGGAGCCTGCTGAAGGGGGGCGGGCTGCCCTTTAAACTCATCTGCGCCTCCCGGGGATCCGAAGCGGGGGAGTTCGAACTTCGGCACGTACCAAACCCACAAGGGTCAAATTCGGCCGAATCCGAACTGTACCGAATTTTTTTTTTTTGACAGCCCTAGCATTCACTATCCCATCCGCATATTTTACAGAGGCACAAACTTGTAAGGGTCCAACAACACATTACATGGAGCTCTGTGAATGCTTTTGCCATTTTGTTTAGTGAAATGCAGCCACAAGGAGACCAGAATTTTGGAAGATGGGCTATTTAACTCTTTCCCTTGCTGAAAATCACTATCCCAAGCTGCTTTTACCAGCACTGGGAGACCCCCCCAAAAAGAGTACCTGTAAATTTCTCCAATGGACAAAAAGCAGCTTGGTGCTGGTGATCTTCAGCAAGGAAACAATGCAAAGAGAAATAAATATACCCTCCCCCCATCTACAGTTTTCTAGGACCATTTACGCATGGCTGTTTCTTCGCAATCACCCCGGCTGACTACTTCAGGGCTTTGCTTTGATTATGCTTGCGTTTTCCAACCCTCAGAGGTTGCCTCACTCTCCTTGCATGTTTTGCGCCATTTCCTCCGTGTTTTCTGGATCCTGCCAAACACGAATCCAGAAAACACAGGCAAAATGTGTGGAAAGGCAAAGGAAGAGCAAGGTGACCTTTGATGGTTGGAAAATGCAAGCATAATCAAAGTAAAGCACCGAAGCAGTCTGCGGGGTGACCACGAGGAAACAGCCATGCATAAATGGCCTTTGAATAAATGCATAAATGGCCTTCACAGTGCTTTCAGTAGGAAGAAATTAGGAAACTCCCAGAGCTACACATAATGCATAATTCTGCCTTGGAATTAAAAAGAGACATGAGGACAAAAATCCATTTGTCTAGTCCAGTGGTTCCCAACCTTTTTTTGACCAGGGACCACTAGGACTTTTTTGTTCGGTGCAGGGACCCCAAGGTTCAAAATAAAAATTCCGGGAATTTGAAAATAAACTTTAATCATAACTGTTAGTTAAACATTAAACTTAGAATTATATTTGAATATATATATTTTATAATAGAGAACTTTTAATTGAAAATATTAATTTATTATGGGTTTATAACTTTGTTTCGCGGACCTTAATTTAGTTCTTGCGGACCCCTAGGGGTCCATGGACCCCTGGTTGGGAACCAGTGGTCTAGTCCATAAATATCACCGCTACAGAACACTAGTATGCAAACAAGGCATCACAGCAAACTAAAATTGTTTTTCACAAGGAAAGCTACTGCAATCTGCCCATTAGAATAAATGCAGAAGCCAGTTTGCAGCAAGCCTGTGCCCCTCATACAACAGTCACTAAGATAATATAATTCCTTAAAATACAAAGCTCCTCATTAAAAGAGCAAGATAATTCAAGGTTACATAATAAAATGAGAACATGCTATGCTTATGCTAAATGATTAGAGACACCTTTCATTTCAACAGATTGGTCTTCTATTGGGTATATTCATGAAAAAGCCTCTTCAACAGTTTCCTGGCACAAAGTCCAAACGGGCATTTCAAGCGGTATCATTTAAATGCAGAGACATACAGATGCCTGGGGGTGTTATCTTTTTTAGTCTTATTCTGCTGGGAGTTCAGCTTTCACTCCTGGCCCTTTCAACTGGGACTTTGTGGTTTCCTCGACACAGAAACTTCTGAATCCTTTCAGCGGCTCTTCCTGCTCTATGCTCTGCTCAGCCTCTCTATGTAAGGGGATGTTTCTGTCATTGATTGTCCAGATGTCAATGTCCTCAGGCATCAGTTGTAAAAAAAATATTTAAAAAGTCCCCCAAACTGAAAAACATGTTGGGTGAATCAATCCGGTCTGCACAAGCATTTTTGTTTTTGTTTAGAAGACAGCATTCATTTTCATGATTTAAATAGAATTATAGTTGTTTCTTCCCAAGTATGAACTGGTAGCTGTTAGGGTTCAAAGGGAGATCTTTGCAGGGTCTTTTCCAAAGTAGAGAGGCCTTTCAGAAGAGCAATCAAATTTCAAAGAGGACTCATAAATTAGAGTGCAGGAATTACTGGTAAAGGGCTCCTCTTTAGGTTCAGTTAGAACTACATGCAGTTTTTAAAAACATGGCAGCAAATTACAGAAATGGTGGTAGAAAGTGCCGTCAAGTCAGAGCTGACTTATGGTGACCCTGCAGGGTTTTCAAGACGAGATGTTCGGAGGTGGTTTGCCACTGCCTGCCTCCGCGTGGGCAAAGAGAGTTCTGAGAGAGCTGTGACTGGCCCAAGGTCACCCAGCAGGCTTCATGTGGAGGAGTGGGGAATCAAACCCGGTTCGACAGATTAGAGTTCGGCACTCTTAACCACTGTACCACACTGGCTCTTTACATTACAGAAATACCCATCAGATTATCCCTCTTCGACAATAGATCTCTCTGAAGTGGTAGTTTTAAGAGAGGTTTGTTCAAAGGAATTTGTTTCCACTAAGTTGTGGAGAGTTTATACATGCTTACAATGGATGCTTTTTGAATTGGGACCAATTTAGATTACAATGGATGCTTTTTGAATTGGGACCAATTTAGAGGTGTTGCATGGTAGAAGTGGAGAACTTGGTAAATATTCTCCTTTTTACACAGAGACCATAACATCCAATCTTCAGTCTTGTTTCCTACTGGCCTTCTGACAATGTAGCATGGACATAATTGCATGTAGAATGTCTCTCTGTCCTGGCTCTTCCAAAGCATACTAAGTTCTGGTGGGACAGACATGTTTGTCTGCAGCAGGCTAAATAACAAAGAGCCTTGTGGCAGAGAGCTTAAGGCACACTGGAGTGAAAATTTGCTCATCTGCTCCACTGGCTGGTGACATGACTTATTCATGACTTCATGGATAGAGTTTGACCACAACCTTGCCACATGAGTAAATGGCTACTAAAGGAAGGTCAATCCCTAGCTGCCTATCATCTTCTTCTGCAGTGAGTGCAGAAAAATGGATCCTTGGGGATTTTTGTAGTTGAAAAAAACGGAACAATTTTTTCCTCTATCCCTTAATTATTCCACATGTAAAATAGATATACTAATTTCCACATATTGCATAAGATAATTGTAGAGGCATTTAAGAATTATAATGCATTATATAAATCCCCAAGATTTTTATTGCAGACTACAGCAGGGCAGAGAAGACAGACAGAAAAAGGAATTTAAAAAATAACTGTGAAAGTATCAGGGCTCAATATAATGATGGACTGCTTGGTAAATTAAGGCTGTTGAAATACAGACTGGAAGAAGAGACACTCTTTAAAGGCTAAAGAAATCATTCTTGGTTTATATGCAATAGTCAATTCTTAACTTCTTATTTGTCACACTATATTGTCCTTCTGTAGCACTGCCATCAGTAACAGTGGCTGCTGTAGCAGTGCTGTCCTAAGCAAAGATACACACTTTTAAGCCCATTGACTTAAATGGACTTAGAAAGGCGTAACTCTGCTTGGGATGGCACTGTGAGGCATGGCAACCAGGGCATGACTATGTAGATAAAGGGACTAAGACAGCCTTGGCAGTAGATCACAATGGGCTTTCTGGGAGAAAGTAAGTGGGTTGAAATCACCAGTAAGGGAGATTCCAAACCTACTGCCCTGAGGTTCCCAATTATGATTGACAGGGAGGCATGGGGCATTTTTAGCCTGCATGTTGAATCATAAAGTTGGAAGGGCCCATAGAGGCTATCTATGCAGGATCAGGCTAACACGTCCCTGCCAAGTGTTTGTCCAGCTGCTGCTTGAAGACTGCCAGTGAAAGGGAACTCACCACCTCCCTAGGCAGCCAATTCTACTGCTGAACTACTCATACTGTAATTTTTTCCTATTGTACATGTCTTTATTTTTTCACAGAGCATTGAGTGATATTTGCAGTCATTATCATATAATAGAAAGTAAAATATTGCACATACAGACACCATCGTGGTGGGAACAAAAACTTGTCCTCTGTCCCATGACACTGGGCTGGCAGGGGGCGGGGGCTTCACTGATATTTCCTGCGGCATGGGGAATTGGGGTTGCCCTAAGGGAAGGTGTCCCACAGGGTCACTGGAAAACCTCTACCTTCCCTGATTAACATTTGCTAACAGGGAAATATGAGCCAGAATTAGTTATACTTTTGGATTGCTAATATATATTGGAAAGATTAATGCTGCAGTCCAGGATGCTTTAAGATGTCACCTTTGAAGCATGCATGATACTGAACAGCCATTCATCATGTGTGTAGTTCCTGAGCATGTGATTTTACTCATTACAAAGACTACTGCTAACTCATTGCCGATGTGTCTGGGTGCAGTAAATTGATTTCCCAGTTCCATTTCCCATGAGCTATGATAGGTATAGTAACCAATATAGAAGAACCGTTTCCATGAGTTGCTGCTCTGAGATTTGTTCAGAGATACATGAACAAGTTTATAATATCTGGCCTATTAATTATTAAGAATCAGTAAATAGGAAGCATACTTCACCCACGTTGAGATCTCTGAGTCACAGATACCCTTTGGAGAGCACAGATTTCACTAGGGACAAAATCCATGGATTGTACCATGGGTAAGATTGTTATGCAGTTGTTCAATAAACACATAAAGGAACCCAAACCTGCTAGCCAAACAAGAAATTAATGTTTTCACTTTTTTGCTGCTCGTCATTCCTATCATCCATATATCACTTGCTATTCTTGTTCTATTGGCACAGCAGACTATCACCTCCCTCACAGTGCCATTTTTAAATTTCCATTCTCCAAGTGCAATAATACTGTCTTCCACAATAAGATCAAGCACAGATATGTCTGCTGACTTTAAGTTTGTTGCTTGAAAGTCCAGTCAATTAACAGAAAGTGCAGCTGTTCCAAACGATACCCTAAGCACTCCAATCTTTAAGCCCCATTTTAATTAGAACTACTTGATACATCTCTCCGGGCGGGGGATGCTGTCATCTAACTGCAACTGACAACTTATTTGGAACTGACCGCTCTCTGACATTGTATTGCCAATGCCCAAAGTGTCTAGAATTAACAGCCTTTGCCATTTTGTGCCATAGCCCTTTACCACATTGAAACAAAGCACTCTGAGAACTATCTAATGTTGGATAAGGCGTGAGAAAAAAAAGTTGAGACACATGCATGGCTTAAAGAGCCTCAAAATAAGACAATTCATTGCTCCAGGCCTGCCTGTCATAAAAAATGTCGTAAAAAAATGTCTGTACGTACGTGTATGTTTGCACGTGTAGATGCTGCAGATACGGCTATAGAGAAGGTGGATTGTATTAGGATTTTTCTCAGGTACTCAGTGTTATACTTTCATTGTGGGAACTACTGATCCAGAGGTTACTGCTGCAGTTTTGCATTCAGAAAAGCAGTATTTAGATTGCGAGTTTCCCCCAATACCCCCTAGGCCAGAGGTGTCAAACATAAGGCCCATGGGCCAGATGCCGCCCCTTGAGAGCTGTTATCCAGCCAGTGAGGTAGCCACCCCCCCAGTCTCAATCTGGGCTGTCAAACCATGGCCTGGCCTGACCAAGTGACATTTATGTCATATCCAGCCCTTGTAACAGTTGAGTTCGACGCCCCTGCCCTAGACAGTCTCCAGTGTAGTTTCCCTAGCCTCAAAATGAGTTTCACCTTTCCTTTGTGCAATGAAAACTACTCCGTATAACTGGAATAATTATCCTTACAGTATAAACCAATGCTCTTCAAAACTTTTATTTGTGACAGAACAGGACATTAAAATGTGCAACACTGGAAAAAAACCCCGAAACAAAACAAAAAAAGCCGAAATGCTGTACCTATTTTCACAGTATATGATATTGAGGTCCATGTTTACTCGCGTAACAAACATGTGGCAGTCGATTCTGACTTCATTGATCGTAGGAGGGGGCAAAGCATGAGCAACAACTACAAGCCCCATGATTTGGCTAGGGACCGTCCGCCCATGGGACAGCGAGACTCTCAGGCGCAACCTTCCTGTTATATGAATCACCTGCAAAACAACAGACAGTAAAAGGAAAATCTCAGTAAATACATGATACAAATGTGAAAGCAATCCTTTTAAAGGACAGCATGATTATTGTAAAGAGCACTTAACTCTGCCAGAACTGTATCTGGCCCCCGCCAGTATTAGTCTTAAGCTTATTAATATTGGCTGTCAACATGTCCTGAATGTCCTCACGCTAGGAAAGAAGAGAAGAAGAACATAATAGCAAAATGCTTCACGTTAATCAAATCTAAAATGCAGCACGGCCCTGGTTATTGATCTCATTTATTTATTTATTTAGTTACTGGGTTTTTTTTGTTTTTGTTTTTTTATGTGTTAAGGACAAACTGGAAAACCAAGGGATTGACTGAAGGAAAGAAATCTACAAGTGATGACAGATGAAATGGTACACTAATTTTAAAACATTTGGGGGATTAAATTATGAAACATGTATAACAGTGGTTCTGAAACACTGCCAGAACATTCTTTAACTAAGCTGCCAGTAATTCATATTCCAGCAATGCTTTTTGTTTCATTCTTAAATGTCTTCCTGCACTTTTGATATGAGATGCATGAGCCAGCAACTGATGAGTGTATATTCAACCACCGTGCTCGTTGGGGCTACTCCAACATTAATTGCACTTCATGCACTGTATATGCCATAAGGCAGCATTTGTTCCATTCTCACAAGCTGAATATTAGACATAGGTGCCTGAAACACGTATTTGAAGGGCAGCCAATTGTCCAGGGGAAAAAAAAAAAAAGAACAGCCCAGTTTTGCTTTGTGTTGTTAAACCTTCTGTCTGTCAGGAAAATACCCCTTTCTGACTTTTATGGGGAGGGGGGCACACAGTGGAAAAAGACACAGTAGTGCCCATTTTTCATACTTTGCTGTAGTAGTCACCTATAGCACTTTTCAGACTAGCCCAGATGCTGAATGAAGAGGTGTCATGTGGCAGCTACTGGCAGCAATATAATATGGGAGTGGACAGTGAGGACAGGGACAGTAAAAATGGTGGCAATGCTCGAAGAACTGCCACAATACCAGCTTCGCTGAAGATGAACCATTAGACCTTTGCTTCCTCAGTAAGAATGCCAGCCAGGCAGCCAGCCAGCCAGTCAGTAGGAAGAGTCTCTGGGTTTCTGCTTGTATATGTGGCATGAACAGAGTTGCCAGCTCTGGGTTGGGAAATACCTGGAGATTTTGCAGATAGAACCTGAGGAAGGCAGAGTTTGGGGAGTGGAGGGACTTCAATGCCATAGAGTTCAATTGCCAAGGTGGCCATTTTCTCCAGGGGAACTGATTTCTATTGGCTGGAGATCAGTTGTAATAGCAGGAGATCTCCAACCACCACCTGGAGGTTGGCAACCCCAGGCATGAATGGTTGTGGAACTTGGGTACAAAAAATGAGGAGAAGCTTTGTGAACAGAGACATAATGATACTAACAGTAAAAACAAAGAAACTAGGAGCTGTTGGTGTTTGTTTCAGAATTCTGCTGTGGAATCACTGACTGGAGTTTGCTAGTTGCTTGTTTCTCCATCATCTACAAAATGGGGCAGATGAATAAGAGATTAGCAGGTAGCACAAGGCCCATCAGTGGACCTATGGCAGCCATATTCCTTTCCTTTCCTTTTATCCCTTAGAAGCTCCTTGATCAATTGATCTTGAGCAGCATATATCTAGTGTTGGAGGGATATAAGGACTGAAACAAATCTTGCCACTGACAATGTAGCCTTGGGGTCCCTATCACTTAGTAAAAAAGGCATTATGTCAGTCACAGAGGCATTGGATTTGTATATTAAAAGGGGGGAAATATAGTGCGATCGAAGTTCCTCGTAAAAGCGGCATTCCAAAAGGGCATGGGCTAATGAGTCAATAGAGCCAGAAGAGCAAGGGCAGATCCTGAGTATGGTATGTTCAGAATTCTGCCCTGCATTACCATAGAAGGGTTAGCATTCAATCTAGCCAAGCAAAAAGCTCTACAAAGACGAGGAGTTGTCAGATAATATGTATAGGAAGGCAGACCATGTGGAGGGGGGTATTGTGGCAGCCATATTAAGCATTTCCTGTAAAAGGCCTTCAAAAACCTTTAACAATATGCTACCTTCACGTATATTAGGCTTTTGACTTATTCAGAAATCTGTGGGTTGGCTCATTAGCTTACATCCTATGGAGCTTTGCATTTGTTTTACAACTTCTGCTTTTTGCAATCAATTGCATTACATTACCTCAGGAACCAGACGCCATTTGAGAGCTACTTGGCAGCACAGAATCTGTCAGGTTATCCAATAGCATATAACTTCGGTAAACATTCCTGCTTACCAGGCTCTCACTAACCCCTAGATCCGGATAGGTCTTACCCCCTGCTACAGTTGCCAGGTACCCCGGCAGCCAGTGGGGCACAGGGGGTGGGGGGCTTACCAACCGCAAATTGAGGCCTAGGCCTTGTTGCCATCGGTGTGTTGATGTCACTTCTGGAAGTGACATCATCACGTCACAGACGATGTGGGAGGCGCTTTGGTACTTGGGCAAAACTCTATGGTAGATGCTGTTTTTACATAGAGTTTTGCCCAAATACCAGAGTGTCTCCCATATTGACAGCAACAGGATGATGTCACTTCCGGAAGTGATGTCAACATGCCAAAGATTACTAGGACTGGGCAACAATTTGCAGCTGGTAAGACCCCCGCTGGCCGGCTGAATGTTGCCGGGGGGGAAGTCAAAGAGGGATATCCCAGGTGCTGGGATTTCTTAACTGGAAACTCTTATTACTTGTGATCACAGTTCTACTTAGACCTGAATAAATGTGTATTTATTTGTTTAGCACACTTATATCCCCTCTCTCCATTTAAAAGAAATGCTCATGATACCATAGAGAAACAAGAGACTTATTGAGCGCAAGTAAAAATATGTTATTTGGGGAAGGGGATTGGAAATATTAGGGGAAAGTTGGTAAACCTGAAGTCTGGAATCTTGTATGCACAGGCATGAGTAACCAGTTTACCTTATTAAATTGTAAGGTATCATCAGTATTTAAGTGCCTCCTCCATGCCTTTGCATTTAGCTGGAGAGACTGTTTTGGGAAGAGAGTTTAATCTTTGTGGTTCATTCAATCAAGGACCTTTATGATGAGATTATAATAGATATGCTATCAATGCCAACTGCAGTAGGAATTTTTCAAGAGATGGACATTTCCTCCACTAATAATTTTTGCCAAGGCACAGCAATAGCCAAGAGAAGCTGGTTACTATTAATCTGCACAGGTTATTAATGTTGACTAGGAGATGGAAAGCTCCACATTCCATTAGCAAGTCCTTAAACCATCAAGCACTCCCATTGTCAAAGATAATTCAGGCTATGACAAGCAGCTTAAAATTATTATTTCTCTATAACTTTTTTTAAAAAAATCTAAACTTTCGGGGGTCTCTCCCCATTTTGCACTATAGCTGGAAGGTTGTGTATATACTGATGTCTATCAGGATGATTTGCCCATTTTGCTTGTGGGTTTATGATCACCCACAACTGAGCAAATGCTTTGCTGAAACGTAATGTACCTTTAGATAACACTTCTTATGAATATTTTAAGCTGTTTCTAGAGGCAAGGACTCAAGAACACCATTTTAAAAACCCATTTTTGTGAGACTTCGTTAGCTAATGAAGAAATAGCTAAAAGAAATAGGATTTAACTTGCAGGAGGGGCATTGATAGTATATTTTGCCCCTTCCAGCTAGGCTTACTCATATGCTTATTTATCATTATCTGAGACTACTAGTCTACTGCATGTATGCTCAAAACAGTCTTTATCACTTATTGCTTAATATCAAAATCATTTGGATTTTGAACAAATGCTTATTCCTTTCTTCTTCTGACTCCACAGCAGAGTCCTGATGCACAACCCTAAATCCTACTGTTTTCTGTGGAACTGGATTACATGGGCAAATCCTTCAGTCATATTGATTTCAATGAGATTCAGTGCATCTAACTTGCATTGAACGGAACCTGAAATCTGACTTTGTACCCGCAGTGCCAAGACTTTAAACAGTTTGAAATGGAAATCCAATTATTTAGTCTTCTCTTTATAGGTTCTGATTTGGAGGCATTCTGAGACACAAGGGCTTGCTAGATGAGAGATTTCCATTGTCAGTTCACTTGACTTGATAAACAAACTAAACTAGTAATTATTCCCATGTCTAGAGTTGCTTCTATCACCATTTCCTTCAAACTCTCCTCTGCACTGCTTGGCCTTTTCAAAATCATCTAGTGGATCAGAAGCTGCAAAGAAATACTGCAAATTTTCAAAACCTTTTTTTAGTAGCTTATGTAGCTTAGCTTATGCGATTTTTCTAATATTGGAACAGGCATATTTATATATACAGCATAATCAATTTACCTGGCCCACAACCACATCTGACAGTGTCCACTAAAAACATCTGTGGAACTTTCATGCCACTCTTGGGTGTTTGTTAACTTTGCAAGATTGAAAATTACACATAACCAGAACTTTGTTGTTTAATTGGCCATGGTACTATCCAACTAAAGAAAAATTACATGTGGATACATCCGTAGTCGTATTAACTCTATGTTAACTAAACAGCATTTCATGGCAGAACATCTGTGTAATGTCATGCAGAAGCAGAATGTGTATCATTACGAATTTTTGTACTGAAATACTTCATTCCCTAGTTAGAAAGAATTTCCAATTAACTCCACCTGATACAAACATATTGCGGGAATCATAGTTTGTCTTTTATTTTTTTCTCTGATACAAAAACGAATGTGCAAGATGTTGACTGTGCATGTAAACACAGTTTATGAGGAGTATGGGAATGCAAGCAAGCTGCATTTCTTGGACAAATATATATCTTTTTCCTGCCATATGCTCCCTCAGTCAGTGTTTGGTGACAAGCACATAGATTTGCTCTGTACCATAAAAGGTGCCATTTCCATAGATTAATTAGCTCCTAGATAAGCTAACCCACATAATTTTTTCTTTGAAAAAAATACAGCGCCTTGGGGCTTGAACAAAAATACAAAATCCTTGTATCTTCCACCACCTAAGTTACTAGTAAACCAGCAAACATTTCAACCCACATTGCAAACATTGGATGGTCAATATGTCTGCCAGATGCCTAAGACCTGGATTGTTTCTCTTCCTCTTGCGGGTATTTAAGCCTGGGTGCAGCCAGAGGAGCGAACCCAAATGTTCAAGTTTTTTTTTAAATTTATCCCACACATACACCTTTGAGAAATGGTTGTATTTCAGTGGTAGAATACATGCTTTGGATGCAGAAAGTACCAGATTTAATCCCTGGCTTCTCCAGCTAAAAGAATCGGATAATAAGTGATGTATGTACCCAAGATCCTAGAAAACTGCTGTTAGTCACAGCAAAAATAGTTGGGGTAAAATGATCCCCCAGGCCCTTTTTAGCACAGAAATGAGGGATTTACTCTGCTAGCCCAGGTCTTAAATTGCTAGACCAATAACAAGTGGACCTCTCCAGTTTTTATCCCACTCATTCTCTTTCACAAATATGATTGATTCTATGCTGCCACTGGCAGGCTATTAATAGAATCGCATGTTTGATACCCTAGGCTAGACTCAGTTTTTAAAAATCAGAATTATGCCTGCTAAAGTATGCCACTTATTCCAAGATAAGTCTGCATGACTGTAATGTATGTGGTGATAGCAGTTAGAATAGTATTTGCCAAACTGTGGAAAAAATAAATTTTACAGTTAGGAAAGCAGTCTTAGAAAAAGTGAAGGACTTCTACATGCTGATATGACTTACAGCTTTACAAAAAAAAAAATAAGGAAGTGACTAAGTTAGATTTACAATAGAAGGAAGTCTTGTACCATATGGAGCTAAGCATGGTAAAAGGCTCAAATGTATTTACTTCTTTGTATGGAACCCTGAGATTTAGAAGATCTAAAAAATCTGATCACTTTGCATAATGATGGAATTATTCTGTTGCTGTTTTTGTTTGTTTCACTATAAAAAGCAACTGGATCACATTAGGTTGTGGATCTTGTAATGACAGCTAAATGTAAGTTTCCAAATGAAACAAGGAGCAGCTCCCTGGGCTGTTTCCATTCACAAAAATGATGCAGGGGGTTAGATTGAAGCCTCTTCTCTGCATGTGCAGTGGTTGCAAAATAGTCCTTGCATGGCTGGGAAGCATGGGAACTCCTGACACATGTGTAATACAAAGTTCTTCTGGTGGCATGAAGTTGTTCATTCAGTCCCAAACCTGACTGATATATTGTAAGCAGGAAGTATGTTACTCCACTTGTGGGAGAGTTTGAGGGGAAGGGATTCAGGAAGCACACATGACCTTTTTTTCTTCCCTTTTTTCCAAGATATTATAAGTTGTTGGATGATTTGCTCCTTTTGAGGATTCAAATCCAAGAGGGATGGCAGTTTATTTGAACCGAGAAAGGTGTTTTTTTCCTGCACTGAATGCTCTCCAAGTTTCAGAGGGCTCACAGCCCATAAAGGTATCATGGATTGGAAGGGAAGAATTCCAGACCTATAAAGTAACTTTGGCTGTGAGACATTTCCTTGCCCAAGGGCACCCAGTACACTTTTTAATGGATGAGTGGAATGCCGTACCCAGACTTCACCAACCCAATCTATTCATTTTACTTGCCACAGTGGCTTTCTAGTTTATAGTGTAATATTGGAGCAACATTGTCATCTGCATTGAAAACACATATTTTATAGCCTATTTATTTCTTTCAGATTATAAATCTGTGCCCTAATCCTGATGGGGGCAACCTATTTAAGGATAGGTTGCAGGTTCGAGCCCTAATTTTCCTTTTACAATTTCCCATTCTCAGTTTACCTTTAAAGAATGCAACCCACTGGCTATATGATCAATCAGTTCTGAAATATGTGTTTCCTTTCCTGTTTCCTATTAATCAAATTTACAAACAAACAATCTCACTTTCTGCAAATAAACAATGATACAGAATTGGTGTTACAGAAATTGAACCCACATAGCAAAACATGGATTTATGACATCCTAATAGGATAGATATTGCCACGGAATCATAACTCACACCATTTTGTGTATTATATCACTCACTACATTTGAGACCAGAGTAATAATTCTTCTTCACCATCAGAGCTGCAAATCAAATCAGATCTCTTTTAAAAACTCTCAATGTTTGCTGCTGTTGGTAATGTTACATGCCAGTTTTTATTCTAAAATCCCACCGAACACCTTTCCTATGTGGCACATTAAAGAACAAATCTGCCAACTATGAATTATTTTTTCATATCCCCCAAACCTATAAATAAGCATCTCCAGCTTACCAATTATTTAAAAAGGGTTAAGAAATAAAAGAAAATTGAAACTAATATAGCGCAACCTGAAATTGCTGAGAAAAATTGGTTTAACAATTTTTTTGAAGCAGTTGGCACACAAAAAATGCAGATTGCTTCAGGAGAGCTCTTGGCAAGAACATCACAGGAAGGATCGACACTTTAATATGCTCAAGCAGCCAAATGCAAACTGACACCAGGAACCGAAGTGTGGCAAAAAACAAGGGGAAAGTATCTCAATTTAATATAAGCCTACATAACAAAAGGATCAATGTTTACAGTTCTTGGTTTAGAATACAACATTGCTCTCTTCAGAGTGAATATAGAATAGTTATACATAATAAATTAGAATAATCAGTTGGAGAGAGTTTTTCAAGTGTCTTTTAAAAAATGTAATACGGGAAATATATTGCACTTACTCTGGAGTTGTATGATTGAAGTACAGGATTTCTCCAGAATAAAATGTTTGTGTAGCATAGTCTTAAAAACCAAATATCAATGCATTAAATGAGATCAAGCGGAGATCAATTTAGAATAGACAGGCTTAAGGTGCAAGAAAGATCTCTTTGATAAGACCTCCAGAGCTGACCATTTGTAGGAGGATTCAAGATGAACAGATTTACACTTCGATATCTTCTTGCTGCTGTGCTGCTTTTCAAGTCTGAACTGATCTCTGTCAGGTTATTATGGTGTCATATTATGGCGGGGCTGGAAAAGATTAAGAACCCTGGATTTCCTTGCATTGTTGACATGGCTTAGATGATTCCCATTAAAAACTAACACACATTATTTTACAAAAATGGTACTACAACCGAGTCTTTGGGCACTTCCATGCTAAACATTTTGCTCTGTATTTCATCTATTTCTGCCATGCTTTGCGCTGAATGCATTTCAGAACTTGATTCCATATGACAAGCTTTCCTCTCCCCCCCACCCCCCGCGATGGTTTTTCTAGGTTTTCAGGCCAGGCTTCTCTTTGCATACCTGAGATGGTGAAAGATGGCTTTTCTCTTGCTGAGTCCTCAAAGTACCACCCCTGTTTGTTCCTCAGAAGTGCTACACTGGTGTATCAGCCTTCTGTCATATTCTTTCCAGCTCTGTGCATTTATAATCAGCATCTTCTACCCCCACCACCTTCATGCCCCCAACCTGACTCAAACCACCATACCAAACAGAAAGCTCTGCTTACTCCTGGGTGAGAGAGAGGAGCAGCGGTGACCACGCCACCATTTTGTAAGGAGAAGAAGAGAAGAAGAAGAGTTGGTTTTTATGTGCCGATTTTCTCTATCACTTAAGGGAGACTCAAACCGGCTTACAATCACCTTACCTTCCCCTCCCCACAACAGACATCTTATGAGGTAGCTGGGGCTGAAGAGTGTGACTAGCCCAAGGTCACCCAGCTGGCTTCTTGTGTAGGAGCGGGGAAACAAATCCACTTCACCAGATTAGCCTCTACCGCTCATGTGGAGGAGTGGGGAATCAAACCCGGTTCTCCAGATCAGTGCCCACCGCTGCAACCAAGAGTGAAAGGCTTCCCCGGCTGGGTAGCTTAGGAGGACTCATCTCTCTCCCACACAATCCCCCCTCTTCTCCCACCCCCTTTACTTCTTTGCTGCTCCTTTTCTCCTTTTATATTTTGTGATTTTGCCCTGACCTGGATGGGTCAGGCAATCTAAGGAGGTCTGAGTATGGTCAGTGCCTTGATCGGGAGACTTCCTTGGAACCCTAGTTATGCCACCTTGAGTTCTATGGACCAAAAGTGGGATACAAATAAATATACACACCTAATCTTGCTCTTGCTGCAATTGTAGCTCCGTGGACAAAATGTAATGGACAATATGAGTAAACACCCTGTAATGAATGGGAAAGAGACGCACAGGATAATGTTTCTCTAGCTTGTTCCCCTTGGAGCCTCTGAATTTCTCACTTGACTCTTGCAAACTATCCTTTATTTTGTGACCAATCTTGAAAACAGAAAGAATGACATCTTTGGCATGACAGACTTTCCGTACAACCTTGTATTCAAATAAGTTGTATTCTATTTTCCATGGGGAATGTTTGAAATCCCATTTAAAAAAATTATGCCTTGAGGATATTTTCTGTAATACCATTTAAAGAAACTTGAAAGCCTCTAGCTCTTGAAGTTTGCCTGGTTCTAATGAAGTAATCATCAACTCTGACATTCACAGCAGCAGCTTCTGCTGCCAGGTCTCCGACAGATCTTTTAAAGTGAAAATAAACTTTACAGAAAGGTCCTTGTTTTACTGGCTACAATGCAAACCTTTGTTGAACGGGCATGATAATCTTCAGGATAAAGCGGAATTTTAAACAGCAAAAGAAATATAAAACAGGGCTTGGTAAGCTCTGGCTTGCCAAAGGGGACAGATGGTGGCAGGGGAAAAAAAGAATTAAAAAAAGCAAAGCAGTATTAGAAATATTTTTGTGCCTGTACAGATTTGCCAATAATAAGTATTCTTCAGAAGCGCCATTCCTACCATGGGAAGCAGAAATAAAACCCTTTTTATTCTTTCATTTGATATAGTCCTTCGCAGCCCCACCATTACCACAGGTGATTCTCAACACTGGGAGCAACAGCTAGATTAAACAAAAATGTTTGACATTAACATATTTTCCCTACACACGGAAGAGAAAAAGAAGACATGTGTTTGCAAAGACAAACACAGGTTTTCCAAACTTATTTGGGTAGATTAAGAACTTTTCAGTCCTATCCAGTGGTGTGACCAGCAGCAGAGTTTTCCTGCACAGCCCATGAAATCTAATTTCAAAATTCCCAAGATATTGAGGAAAAAAGTATCCTGAACTGGCTGCCTGCACTCATGTTTTATTTTCCTCCGGCTTGACAGTAAATAGCCACACTTGAGCCGCAAGCCATATCCAAGAACAGAACACCTTATCTCATTTGACTGCACAGAAGGCAACGGAAGGGTGAATGAGCACATTAATGTGGGGACTGTCAGAGAGTCACCATAAAATTTGACAAAGGGGAAATAAAGGTCATGGGGTGAAGTACCTGAAGAGGCACTACATAGGTGATTATTCCTCCCTCCCCATCTGAAGCTTTTTAAAGAAACCACAAGAGCCTTAGGCATGTGCAGAGAGGCCCATCTCCTGAGTGGGCTGTGTGGATTGGAACCTCTCTCCGTACTCCTGAGTTCTTGAGTATCTGATTTTAGATTCACCTTTGGTGCTAGCTCTCCATTTCTTCATTTCATCAAGACTTTTTAAAGGACATCATCTTGCCATAATGTCTTTGAGTCTGCATAACAACCTCACTTCTGACCTTTTAGGTATCTTGTGCTTTTTCTAATCAAGGGAATGTATTTTCTTCCAGTCTCTGCTCTAACTTTGTAACTTCCAGGAGGATCCTGATCCTCCTCACTGGAGCAGTTCACTTCCTTTTAGTCAGTCTTTTAATTACTAAGATAATTTATTTGGAAATGAAACATAACTGTATTGGAGAGTTTTTTACTCACATACGTATTAACTGTTGGCTGTGTGGCTCACTGTTTGAAAATGGCTCCCAATCAATTATCACTTACGCCAAACCGTGGGCAGTGCTTGGAATTAAATCAAGACCCATTTCTCTTTTTATTGGTTCTTCAGGAAGCTCTGACAGTTCATTTGGACAACATTAGGAATAATGTAGGAATGGTTTTCCTTCATGCATGCCTTGAGTTCATATACTTGCTTTTTGTTTGCATCTTAAGATCTTTTACTTGCCTTGGGTTCCAGTTGCCTGGATCTAAGATGGGCTTATAAGTGTTTTAAATACATCTGAAAACAATGTTTGCACCTCATGCTAAGTCTCACTGCTGAAATTTGATAACTACCCCGTTTTCTAAAAATAGGAGGAATGTATAACTATCTTGGCAATTTCTGTCATTGTGATCTATAAAGAAGGGAAACCTGATATGTCCTTTCTGGTGGCTTTGAAAAGTAAACAAAAGTTGGTAACTTGCCTCCATTTATTTTAGAGAGAACAGAAGATGGGTGCTAAATTTTTACCCCAAAATGGCTGCTAAAGTGAAAGGAGTCAGGACACCAGAGGTCAGGACATTGCCTCATCGTATCCATGGTGGTTTCTCATCCCAAACATTTGTTTGCTAGTGCAATGATCCATAAGATCAGACAGTTAATATACTGTAATTACATGTAATGTAATGAGTTAAACTATGGTTAGCAATTTACTTGGAAAAATCAGCAATAGAACGGTATAGTTTGAAATGCTGGAGATAGTAGAACAGCACCAAGTTCATATTCTTGGACCTTCTCTGAAGAATTATGATAGTCTTTTGTTTTATCTACAGAATCAATTTAGTCATTTTTAATTGACTGACTTTCCCTTGTTTGCTTAACATTTATTAATTGACTGTTGTGCTCAGGTAATTAATTCTAAAGCTGGCAATTTTAGCATAGAGAGATTAATTTTATTTTACTAACATGCCACCTAAAATATGGTCTTTCAAGAACAGGTAACCTGAAAATTATCCCCAAATTAATCACACTGTAAGTGAAATACAGTGTGGCAATATTCTGGGACAATTGTTAGCCATCAATGGAAAGCTTTTGGGGGTGTATTTGACTGGACTTCACTATTGAAATTATGGAACATAATGCTAGACAAACTGAGGACAGGTAATGCTCAGAAATCAGGTTTCGACAGTGTGATCTATCCTGTTCCACCTGTAATAAATGGAAGGTTGGTCCTAAAGCAAGTATAAAATAAATCTATTCACCAAGAGTAACAACTTCATACTTCCACAAGTAACTACAGAAATGCCTACACACCTTTTCTTAATCACGCTCAAGGTTGAAAACTGTGAGCAGAAGTCTCTGCAGATACTTTTCTTCAAATGGAAAAACTTTACACTTATTTTACTTCACATACTGTTAGATAGGGAGAAATATATGGCTTACACAACTGTTGCTAGGTCCCAAGGGAGATACAATCCAGTCCCAGACACAGAAAGACTCGCAATGCAACACAGCCCAATCCTTATTCAGGCAGGTAAAACATACTATCCCAAATGGACCACAGCTCGGATTTTCAGTTCAAATGCTGAAATGCACAGGCATTCTATTTGTGGGACTGTGTAGAAATATTCATTCATATCTCTCTAAATCCGAGGAGCTCACTCATCCCACTATTCATATGTCCAAGGAGTCACATCACCCTGTTGATTTGGAGTTTTTCCTCAGAGGTTCTTAAATAGTTCTCATTACCTTCCCATGGGTCTGTATTGGCTTCAGCTGCAGAGGGGAGATTCTAACATCCAGCTTCTCCTTGTAGCTAGACTCTTGGGGCTGGTTCTTCGGCCATGACTGGCTGAGTCTTAAATGCTAGAGAGCTATTGTTCAATTGAGGAGAGAAGCCCAAAGTGGAAGATCTCCCACCTCTGGTGGGGTTTTTTCAACCCTACTCCTGAATCACCTTTGTCTGTCATCATGTCCTGGCTGGTAGAAGAGCTCCTTTTGTGGGACTCAGATCTTTGCTTCTGGTGGCAAGGGAACTGGCATGAGCATCCTTGACTTCTGACTGCCTGTCTTGTTGTTCAATGGAGTTGAAGCCCATACAATACCTCCCATGAACACCTACCCATAGCAGCCATAAGCCCAAGCATGAATTGCAGCCTCTTAACTTCTGAATTTGGAGCAAGTACATTGACATCAATGAAATGAGGCAATTACAATCATGCAAAATAATGACTACCCTGAAAGAAACTACAGAGGGTTCAGCATCCTGTGGCCTACCTAATTTGCCACATTTATGTCACTTATGCTTGTGCCCATGACCTCCCCAAACTGCTCCTTTCAAATCCTTTATATGTTTTAAGTGAACCTACAAGAACATTTACTTGGCAAAATAAAGGGTTGTGTGTGTGTTTAAAAAATGATTGCCGAGTACAACAGCTAAATTAAAGGCCAGGCAGGGTTTTGGCACTATGTATACTGTTGGATGCATTTTCCTGCTCAGATGGATATTGGCTGCATGATCTGATAAAAACGGTGGTTAAATTAACTCTACAGTTTGTATTTATACAGCCAAACGTTTATTGGCCTCCCCCCCCCCCCCTTTGGCTCTGTCTGTAGGGTTCATTACTTACAGTTACTGCAGAATCAATCTGAAATGGCCAAAATCAGTGATGGAATTTATAGCGCCATAAACCCACCCATACAAGCACTGTTATACATGGAAGAACCTGGCAATGGTCTTTTCAGAAATCCTTCTCTCTCCTTGGCAGAGTGGGCCAATTCTGCCAATTTAAGAGAATCAACACAATCTTATTAGGACAAGTGTTATCCTGACAGCCCCATTGTACATTTTTAAAAGATGTGTATTGGTGCAGATGAACAGTATTATTGATAAAACCAGAGGTATAGTACATTCTGATTAAGCGTAATTGGAGTTTGTTATCTAAGGATTGTTAACTTAGATCTTTTCAGTGACTAAGCAGTCATCATAGAAGACAGCAGTGATATGACACTCTTTAGAAGGTTTGACATACTGTATATATGGTTTTATGTCTGAAATTGTAGTGTTTTCTGTGTTTTTGTGCTGTCTTTTTATATAAATAATAAAATATAATAAAAATGTTATTGATAAAATCTTGGCATATCAGAAGGAGGAGGAGATATTAAATGTTTCTTCTCCTTCCTCCATGCCAGTCCTTTCAAGTTTCTTATATTACAAAAAAAACACACATTATTCTTTATAGAATCCTTGTTAAAGAAACCTTTTAACACTTCTTGAGCTATCAATTAATTAAATTTTCAGCAATAATAAAATGAAAGAAATAGCTTTCCAGCTGGTAACATGATAAATGAAAAAAGTGAACAACATTTACAGATAATATACACAATGTATGCTATCAAACGTTCTATGCTTCTAAAAATTCTGAGTTAAGAGATTTACATTGCTGATCAGTACATTTTTCTTTGTAAGCATCCCTATAATGGACGTCACATGCTTTATTCTGTTTTGAAACACAGAAATTTGTAATTTTACTTGATAAAGAGGAGGGGGAAAGCCCACTAAAGAAAAGACAGATGGCGTGCCTTCTTTTCTCAAACTCAATTTCATAATATGCATGCAATTGCTAATAGGCAGACACTAAAAACATTTTTTTCTTGACAGAGAAGAGCTGATAAATTGATGACATAAACTTCATCTCTGGTTACTCCTGTGATCTAAAGCTCTTCTGCGAGCTTGGTACCATCAAAGTCGGCTTCTTACAACTGTATCAAAATTTATGAATGCATATGACTATAAAGTGAGTGAAGGCAACCCATAATGCATGTTTGTTTATTGTGCATCAGCTCTTTTCTTCAGCACAAACAAAGGGGGGGGAGTTCTCCAATTCTCTCTCTCAAAATCTTTATACTTGAGAATGAAAAACTACACTGACAACAATATTTTCAAAAAGGTGACTAAAAACAAAGGCCTATTTGTAGGCAATACCTAACTACATAGATAAGGGCAAGACTAAACTGAGCCAATCTACAAGATATTGCTACATTCTAGAATAACTATCAGACCTAACAGCACTTGATTATTAGAGGAATGAATGACTGTGCATCTGAGTAAAGGAACATGCACAAAAGCAACCCTGTTAACGAGTTGCATCTTGTTTTACATCTGAGTTGATACCAAAATGCTGGCCAGATTTTGCAAAAAGTGGGACAGCTTCTTTATTTCCAGCTCACGTTAAAGATGGCATTTTGCTTGTGTATAAAAATCTGGCAAACCCCCAAACCAAATTGGTTGCGCCTAAAGAAGAGTTGTTTATCTGGAAAAAAACTACTGAATGTGTTTTAACTTTCAGTGTCAAATTACAGCTGGCTGTGGTTCATTTTGATTCTTTAAAGGAATCAACAAACATGAATATATTAAAGATTATATACAAGTTTAGATGACTGGGCAAACCACCCCGTAAACACAGTCTGCCTGGTAAATGTCGGGCTGTGACGTCACCTCATGGGTCAGGAATGACCCAATGCTTGCACAGGGGACTGTGTGTGTGGTGTGTTAAGTGCCGTCAATTCGCTTCCGACCCATGGCGACCCTATGCATCAATGTCCTCCGAAATGTCCTATCTTTGACAGCCTTGCACAGGGGACTACCTTTACCTTTATTAACAGATGTATATAATAGATAGTGTATAAACTTTAAGTGATGACACTGCCATAATTTTAGCCAATACACTTCTAAGGTAGAGCTTTGAATAACCTGGAAAAAATTCCTGTCAATTTAATAGACACTCAAGATGAGAAAAAAGGCTTTTCATTCACCTAGTAAATAGAATCTCTTTAAGCATATATTTAGGGTTGCCAACCTCCAGGTACTAGCTGGAGATCTCCTGCTGTTACAACTGATCTCCAGCCGATAAAGATCAGTTCAGCTGGAGAAAATGGCCGCTTTGCCCATTGGACTCTATGGCATTGAAGTCCCTCCCCTCCCAAACCCTGCCCTCCTCAGGCTCCGCCCCAAAAACCTCCTGCCGGTTGCAAAAAGGGACCTGGCAACCCTACCTATATTAAAGGGGCCAGACATATTTTCTCCACGCTGTTGGCAACCCTATGGGCAAAAACCTAGAATGGGGTCTCCAACATGTAGCCCATATAGTGTTGCCAGGACCCGCTTCACCACCAGTGGGAGGTTTTTGGGGTGGAGCCTGAGGAGGGAGGAGTTTGGGGAGGGGCTTCAATGAGGGGCTATAGAGTCCAATTGCCAAAGTGGCCATTTTTTCCAGGTTTACTGATCTTTATCGGCTGGAGATCAGTTGTAATAGCAGGAGATCTCTAGCTAGTACCTGGAGGCTGGCAACCCTAAGACCACAGGTGCCAAAGAGCCTGAAGAAACCTTTTCTGGTGCCCACCAAGCATTTTTTGGGAATTGGGTGGGACCAGAAGAGGCCTGTGCCCAGCAGGCCTTAGGATTGGCTCTGCAGATGGGGAAAAAACATTGCTTCAGTGGCTGTGGCAGTCGCAGCACATAGATCTTCACTTCTGAATGTAAGCTGCCCCAGGCCTTGGCCATTATCCATCCTTCCCACCCATTTGTCTTGGGGAGGGGAGCCCACCATCAGAAAATGCCAGCTGGCCTGAATGAGAGAAGGGGGGAGGGAAATCACCCAAAGCTGATGGCTGGTTGTTGTCCCCTGCAACCTCCAGTTGGAGGTTGGAGGTTAGATTGGAGGTTAGTGGAAACTGTAATTCAGACTGCATTTGAATAGTCCTCAGGGTCACCTATATGTCTTGAGAGATCTCTGGTTCTACACATTTGCTAATGTAACAATCAAGAAAATAGGGTTCTGCATTAGATATTAGGGGTGTGCACAGAGAAAAATTCCATTATAATTTGAAATCCAGACTTTGGTGGGGGGTTAACATGATTGCTTATTTTGGGGTAAGACATTATATCGATTTGGGATTCAAATCTCTGTGACTTTTTTGATAATGAGGTTCAGGACAATTATTTTCAATGGGAAATGCATACAAGGGTCTGGGGCAGCTGTTTATAAAGACAACAGCACCATATTTGCATAGAACACAATCCTACCTCTAGGATTTTTTTACCTTTCCACTGAAAACTCTGCATTTGCTATCCTTGCTTGTTGGAATCTGCTTCTTTTCACAAAGTGAAAGTGGCTTCCTTTGTAGAACTCCCCCCAGTCCCTTCCCATTAGTCTGCCACAATTTCCTATGGGTAACATTGGGGGGGGGGGGGCTGGAGTGGCTGTTTTTTCCGAATCAAATGATACCAAAATTGCAACAGAGTGGGTGTTTCATGTCCATTAACTTCAAGTTTCAAGGGAATTGGGTCAAGGGTTCCAATTTTATGGGCCCCTGAACTAGCTGCCCCCAGTTCTCTATTTTCCCAGCCATAGTATTTGCAAAGAACAAAAGGCCTTTACCCCCACATAGGAGAAAGAGAAGGAGAACAAAAGTTCTCTGCAGCTTGTCTCCAAAGGTGATTGGCTGGAAGTGCTTTGTGCTCCTCCTTTACAAGAATCTGATTGGAAGGGAGAAATGGAAATCAGTGGAATCAAAGAAGAACACAAGCACATACTGCTTTGCTGGTAAGCACCCAAACTTAAAAAAAAACCCTCACAGATAGTTTGGGAAGGGGGGTTTCGTTATACCAACAATCATGGATTTGTTTTACCATTCTGGAAAATCACTGTACTGACATGAGCCAGTAAGCTCCAAGCTTTCAGCTATTTTTAAAGGGGACTGGCCTGTCTGATAATATTGTTCTAATTATGAGAATGTACAAAGAAGAACAATTATTATGAAATATGATAAAATAACTTTTGGAACAATTTAAATGTGAATGTGTCTGATGCTCAGTCCTCACTTCTTGCCCCCTTCCCCAATTTGCCCAAACATGAAATGGCACCCCTGGTGTTTGATTGGCTCTAGTAACTCAGATCATACTTTCTTACTACAAGTTTAAGGGATTAATTTGTCAAAGTTATTGGGACAATGCCTGTAATTACATCACTTCATAAAAACAATCTCCACATACCACTCAGATATAATACTTAGTTTTAGAGAGTCTGCAGATTAGTACTACATAAAATTACATTCTATACTTAAGGTCTAATATATAAAAACATTTTTGTAGCTTTAAACATTTTTCAATTTTGTGAGCTTACATATTTCAAAATTATTTTTGTACATGGAGGTTGATTTATAGGATGAAATTAATCAAATTTCCGTTTCCATTACTAAACGTTTGGCTGTCTGCCTGTGATTGAACATTTGCATTTCTAGTTTTCATTCATCTTATTAACTTAACAATTTTAGAGCCTCCCCCCAACATAATATGGTATGTTTAGCCATTAGTTGCTACAAAGAACCGAAGCCAAGTCTAAGCATTAAAGTTTCTGGGATTTCCCCAAATGTGTTTTGGAGACTCCATGGCAAAGCTTTCTTTAAAACTGAGCTCTATGCATTTTGTCTAAAAGCAAAACACTGTGTGGCATTGACTCATACCCAGTGTAATGACTCCAGCAAAAGACTGTGTATTTAGAGTGTCTATGTTACCGGGGTGGGGGGGGAGTTAAAATAAAATGTCCCTAGTGCCCTCTTACATAGGCTGACTTCATGATGGCTAAAGATCCCAAGACATTTTCTTAACTCACAAGAGGCTGAGCTGAAGGCCAGAGTAATCTCTGCATCCCGGCAAATATTTTCTCTTTCAAGAACTCACACACACAAATGCCCGAGGTTATGTGTAAGTTGCTGCTGAGAACATGATAGCCGATGTGGTTGTTTACTCAGTTGCTATGAAAGGTTGGCAGTGAAGTAATTTCTTCTGTCAACTCAGAGAGCGTTCTCAACACAGGGTGCAATTCTGGACTTAACATTTATTACATGCTGATGGTCCAGTGGTTTTTCAAGGCCAAGGAATGAATTGAAAATGATTATCCTAAACTGACCAGGTTTATCCTGGGCCTAACAACTCCACAAAGGAATATGCTCAACTTATCTTTACCTACAAAACTGTCTGGGGCCCTACAGGGCCAATATAATGTTGGAAGACCCCCCTCCTGTCTCCTGCACAGTTATCCAAATATGGCCAGCAGTCTCCAAAGAGTCCATTTCCTGTTAGTTTCAGAACTGGCCAAGGGGCTCTTAACAGTTAAGGGCTGGATGGAGAAAAGTCTTCCCCTTGGATGGCTGCTCTCTAGCCACTGCACAGCTGGACCTCAGCACTTCCAGCTGGTGCTGGGGATTCATCCTGAAAAACTCCACTTAGATGTTATCTATGATAGCTTTGCTGGAATATATAGGAGTAGGAGGATACCTTGTCCCACCTTAATTAATTAAGTAGTGGAGACGGTATGGAAATACTTGGCTTGCACAATTTTCTTGATAAGAAACAAGACTGTGTTACAAGATTTGCACCATGTACATGTGATGGTTGCCAGCACAGGCAGTTGAGATATTATGTATGGTATCCTTTTTGTAATTGTCATGAAACAGCCTTGAAACCTTTGTTATCAGATAACTTTTAATTATTGCAAAAGTACTGCTCCAGTAACCAGGTTGAATTCAAAGTACTGTCCATCACATGGACCCTCATATCTGCAGGACCTCCGCTCCTTTTATAACAGCTTCGCTCAACTGAGCAGAACCTTCTGCAAGTGGTACCATGCAAATGGACAAGATCAACAACTGCCCGTACATGGGCATTCCTTGTGGAACGGCATGCCTGAGTAGGTCAGGAAGGCTCTTATGCTTCTGTCACTGCACAAATTACGTAAAACCTATTTGAGCTATGTTATAATGGAACTATGCTTTAATAAAGGGAATGGACTGTAGACTATACCACTCTGTACAGTATGTATTATGTGGCTGCTATACGTATTATCTTGCTGTCACTTCATACGGTATTTACTCAAATGCAAGACTAGGTTTTTTCACAGGTATCCCATGTCCTACATGGGCAAACAAGTTATGGTTATGTCCAATAATTGTGTAAAATATTTTGAAGGGGATCATCTTACATTCAGCTCTATCTTTGATTCAAGTGAATATGGGTAGTTTTCTACTACTGAAATAGTTTCTGCATTGTTTAACATATTGACAACACAATCCTAAGGGGGGCAGTTGTGACATAGCAAGGGACAGCGCAGCCATGGTGCAGTTGTGCTACTTCCCAAGCGGATTCCTGTGCCACGGCTGGCAAGCCGAACAGGAAAATTCCCCAAACGCCCATGAAACTGCTGTATGCAGTTACATGGGCTGCAACATTTTTGCTGGCGTAAATTCACGCCAGCAAAAGGAGGTGTCCCCAAGGCGAAAGGGCTCAGGGAGCCAATTAAAGTCAGCTCTGCCCCCAGGAATGCCCCCTTTGGCGCCAGTGCAAGCCCCTGCGCCAGAGGTATGCTGGCGCCATGGCTGTGCCGATGCATGGTGCTACCACATTCCCAGCACCATCGTAAGTGGCCCGGCATAAAAGTAAATGCCCATTTAGCCAGTGCAAGTGGCATTTTCGCCTGCGCCAGGGTCATATCATCTAAGGGCTTTCGCCCCCCATTTAGGATTGCACTGTAAGTCTAATATATATACTTTGTTTCAGATTTCTGTAATCCCAATCCTAATTAAATGTCTTATTGATTGCATTGATTCACATTGTATAAATAACGTCAATAAATAAATATTCATAGCAATCAGGTTTTTCTAGAGCAGTGACCCAGTCTTTTTTTTCCAATATCTCATTTGAATAAGGTCACTGGCTAAAAAACAACGTATTGCTTATTGCACTAATATCCTATAAAGGCTCATCCAGATGATAATTTCCAAGATAAATTATTTCCATTGCTAAATCCTGTAGTGGATACCTCATAGGCATTTTGTGCTACTTCCCTCCCTCCCTCAGTTGATTCCTCCAAAGTTACATTCTTAGCATCATCTGTTTTGTTTTCCTTTGGAGAGGAGTGCTATGGATATTCAGCACTAAAGCTCATGTGTGCGATCCTATGTGCACTTTTCAGAGTCATTATACCACTGCTCATGCTCTGCACTCCAGAGAGCATAGTACAGAAAGGATAGCAAGGATAGTAATGTATAGGAAAACAGTACTATATTCTATTCATGTTCGTTCAGGTCATCTCAGTGAGAGGGCCCTAGTAGTAGTAGTAATAACAACAACAACAACAATAATAATGTTGCCTCAGTAGAGGCTTGGCTACTCACAGGCTGTTGTCCTTCTAAATACCTGAGTATATGAAGGATTCTTGAACTAAAGTAGGAAGCTTTTTATTTCCTTGGCACTGCAGTTATTCCTTGTTTCCATTCTACTATTTATACAGTTAAATCTCTGGTTAATAAACTGCAAAATCTGAGGGATCAATTTTAGCAAAATGGAGGGATTTGAGGGATCAATTTAGCAAAAAGGCTGATGTGAAAGAATTCCATCAAAATGCCAACTAAAGAAAAAAGATTTTGCTGTATCCCAAAATTATTTCCACCCCACTAAATACAGCAGACAGTATGTACTATAAAACTGTCCACAATTTTAATTTTAAGATATTTCTTCCTAATGTTGATCACATGATTAATAATTAGGGTTGCCAGGTCCCTCTTCACAACCGGCGGGAGGTTTTAGGGGCAGAGCCTGAGGAAGGTGGGGTTTGGGGAAGGGAAGGACTTCAATGCCATAGAGTCCAATTGCCATTTTCTCCAGGTGAACTGATCTCTATTTGCTGGAGATCAGTTGTAATAGCAGGAGATCTCCAGCTAGTACCTGGCAACCCTATTAGTAATTTATGAGAAGAATTACAGACAGCAGCAGTATGCTGAGTGGGGTTACTGCTTTCAACCCCAAGTGCTGTTACTTTCATGATCCAGAAGCCATTACAATAGAATTGAAGTGGAATTCAGACTATTACCAAAAGTTCTAGAGAGGTATGAATGAGAAAGACAAAATAAAAATTGCCTTAGTGAACTCAGTGCTTAATCTTGTTGAAGGACTGAAAATCAAACTCTACAGATTGTGTTAATTGCTGGCATCAAGTGGCTAGCTGTCAACAAACCGTTTTGTATCTGTGGGAAGTTAAGGTTTACTTGAGGAGCAGAATAGGCATTTAACACTCTGTAACACTGCCATACTGGCAGTAGAAAAACTCGCCAAAGAGACTGAGACTGTTAACAATTTTGAAAAAAATATCTAGGAATGAGCTGATTAAAGTTCTAAAGATTACCGTATTTGCTAGGGTTGCCAGGTCCCTCTTTGGCACAGGTGGGAGGTTTTTGGTGCGTTGCCTGAGGAGGGAGGTTTTGGGGAGGGGAGGGACTTCAATGCCATAGAGTCCAATTGTCAAAGCGGCCATTTTCTCCAGGTGAACTAATCTCTATCGCCTAGAGATCAGTTGTAATAGCAGGAGATCTCCAGCTAGTAGCTGGAGGCTGGCAACGCTATTATCTGCACATGTTCTTTACCTCAAATTACTCTTCAGGTAAAATACATTTAGTAGTTTCATTTCTCCAGGTTGTGAAATTCCTAGAGATTTGTAGCATAAGAAGGGTGGGCTTTGGGGAAGGAAGGAGCAAGGTTTAATGCCATGGAGTCCAACTCCAAAGCAGCCATTTTCTCCAGGGGACCTAATCTTTGTTGCCTGGAGATCAGCTGTAATACCAGAAGATCTCCAGACCCCACCTGGAGGTTGCAACCCTAGTTTTGTGTGCAATATTCTATCATTTCTCTTGGGCAAATCTAACAAGTGGGAGAGAGCCCAGCCCCAAGAAATACATTTGTTTCTTTTTGTACCCCCCACCCCGACTGATGTACTGCAAGAACCATCCTGGCAGATGTATGAAGTCCACACTTGGAATCTGAGTACATCTAAATACTGAAGATGGTGTCTGGCCATCTCTACCTTGTCTCATGTGATTGTGAGGCACCAGAAAGTTGGATATACTGCAAATAAAGTAACAATTTAAACTGAAACATTTATTTCTTACGATAGAAATTAGAGACAATCAGGAACTTGGTCTCATGAACATTGACAAAATAGGTAACAATTGTCCACCAAAATGACAGTCTCCAAGTGCTCTTAGTTATCCGCTGTTTAATCAGTTATTTTAGATCACCGAGAAATTAAGGGGGGAATGCCTAATTCTAGAAAGAATAATGCAAATTTAGCACATCTTCAAATAACCACCGTATAGTGAAATTCAAGGTCTTTAAATGGGTTGCCTAATGGGTAGGCAGGGAAAGAAAAATGGTGGGGAAAAATCAGTCAGACAGCCAAATTCATACACGGAATTAAGTTTAACAATGAAGGGATTTAGCAAGCACCACCACTGGCTCTTTAAGACTTCCTCAAACCAGTGAGCCAGATCACAATATACTCAGAGGATACGGCTGCATTTAACAAAGCCATCTAGTCCCAATCTTCAATCCATAACCTTCAAGAATATGTATTTATATCCCAGTCTGTAATATTCTCAAAACGGACACAAGTTCCCTTTTAGTTTTTACAACAACAAACACTAAAGGGAGCTGAATACATAAAATATCCATGTGCTTATCCTGAGCCAAATTTACTTAAATGAGGTAAGAAATATGGTCAAGTATGCCAGTTATTTAGTCATCCTCTTTCTCCCTGACAGCAGAGACAAATCCAGGTATTCTTAGCAAAACATAACAAAATTTTACCTTATATCCTGAGGATTTGATGTGCACGCCTCGCTTGGTCAGGGTAGATTTCATCCGGATGAAAAAAGATCTCTCTAGATTGTTGTCCGTTGTAAGTAGGCTGGGGCTCGTGGATTCCACTAGAATAGAAATTTTTAAAAAATCATCCATGGATTATTTAATTTGCTACGAATCCCTTCGAACTATTTCACAGATATGACCACATGACCACTGAGCTAGCTACAAATGAATCATGAATCACTTGTGCTAACATGCTGCAAAAAAAAACAAACAGATCAGCCTCAGTTATTAGCTTAAGTATTATGTAGGTCCACCAGTGTTCTACGTAGGACGTGGGGATCCCACGGAATTATAGTTCATCTACAGATTACAGAGATCAGTTCCCCTGGAGAAAATGGATGCTTTGGGGGGTGGATCCTATGGCATTGTACCCCACTGAGGTCCCTGTCCTCCCCAGGCTCCATCTCCAAATCTCCAGGAGTTTCCCAACCTGGATCTGGCAACCCTACCCCCATTCCCCACCAGTGGCCAGGGGAGGACCTGGCAACCCTTGTTTCCACAAGATTTTGGTTTCTCTGTACAGCTAAAACTGAGCTTCATTCAGTTTGCGGATGAGTTCCAAAGACTCGCTAATAAAATAGTGGATTGGACTGAAGCTACCCGGGTGCATTACTTCAGAGCAGCGTTGCATCCTGAGATTCTAAACTGGGCACACATGCAGCGAGACCCAGCCACCTTGGAAGAGTGGATTTTACTGGCGGAGGAAGTGGAAAGCTGCCACCAGTTTATTTCCCTTGCCTGACGGCAGGCCAGGGAGGGGGGAAGCTAGAGAAACCCTCCCAAACCTGCCGCTCCTCAGGCCCCGCGGAGGCCGGCTCTACCTCCGCAAGACCGAGCGTTGCGGTTTCAAAGGGGAGCCTGCCTCGTTTGCGGTGCCATGGGTCACTTTGCTGCCACTTGTCCGTCACATCCGGGACTGCCGAGTCCCACTCACCAGCCAGAGGGGACTCCTTGTGGGAGAGGATGCACTCGGGGCACCGCAGCCGAGCGGAGCATCGCTTCAAGACGAAAAGCACCCCCAGCTCTGCACGCCGGAGAAGTGACAACGGACCTTTCGCCAGCGGACCCGTCGGGGTACAGGATTACAGTTACTACTCCTGGGGAGGGTAGCTCTGCTTCTTCAGAGGAGGGTGACCACTGGAACTCCCCAGTCCTTAACTTGGAGTCTCCCCTCGAACAGCCAAAAAACGGACTGGGTCTGCAGTAGAAGGAGCGATACCGCAGACCTCCGCAGGTGTTCCTGTGAAACCCGAGGCTCCTTTCATGATGAGTGAAGTAGAAGAGACTGTGTATGTAGATGTGATATTACGACATTATAGAAAAGGTCCTCAATTACAAGTTAAGGCCTTAATAGACTCTGGATGTGCCCACTCGTTAATTAACGAAACCACCTTTAAGGCGCTCCAAGTGAAATCAGTCCCTTTGCCGGCACCTGTTCAATTTGCTCAAATGGATGGCAGTGATTTCAGGGGGGGGGGCAGTCGACCGTCACACTGACGGAGTGGCAATGGGAATTGGCCACCATTGGGAACAAATCAGCTTTACTATTGTGCCCAATGTTCGATATGCTGTGGTGTTAGGAGCAAATTGGCTCAAAGGACACAGTCCCACCATAGACTGGGAAGCTGAGACTTTAACGTTCAATAGCCTGCTGTGTGAGTTACACCAATATGAAGTGGCCATTAAAACCGTAATCAAACCATCTCCTGCCCTGGCCTCGGACACCTCCAGTCCGACCCAAGTGCTGCCCGAATATCAGGACTTTGCAGGTGAGTTTAATGTGTAGGAGTGTGATGTGTTACCCCCCCCACACCGCCGGACGGACTGTGCTATATAAGTGGTGGGGAATGGAAAACTGCCAAAGAGTAAGATCTACCCAATGAGTCCTACGGAACGGACGGTGCTCCGCGAATTCTTAGACAAGAACTTGGCTCGCGGTTTCATCTGACCCTCCACCGCGCCCTATTTGGCACCGGCTTTCTTCGTGTGTAAGAAAACAGGAGATTTGCATTTGTGTATTGACTTTTGAAAACTCAATGCTGTTACTCAAATGAATGCTTATCCCATCCCCCTCATTTCTGATCTCTTGGGACAATTGAAGGAGGGACACATTTTCACCAAATTGGACTTAGTCGAGGCTTATTACAGCGTCAGAATCCGGGAGGGGGATGAATCTTTGATAGCCTTTTCCAGTTGCTTTGGGGTGTTCGAATTTATGGTGATGCCTTTTGGAATAAAAGGGGCCCCGGGGGTCTTCATGCAACTCATTAATGAGATCCTCCATGATCTATGTTCAAAGGAGTGGTGGTCTATTTAGATGATATTCTCATTTACTCTAAAACCATGGATGAGCATGTTGCCATGGTTCGAGAGGTATTGCAACGTCTCAGAGACAATCAGCTGTATGCTAAAGTGTCTAAATGCGAGTTCCATAAAAAGCAATTGACTTTCCTAGGATATATTATCTCGCACCAGGGACTGACTATGGATCCTGAAAAAGTGCAAGCGGTGCTCGGTTGGGAACCACCCTCTACCCGTAAACAGGTCCTAAGATTTCTCGGGTCCACGAATTTATACAGGGCGTTCCTCCCACATTTCGCTCAGATCGCGCTACCCATCACAAACCTCCTTAAAACTAAGGGAAAGGGGAATACAGCCACCTTACCCAATGCCCGGGTGGAGTGGACCCCCCAGTGTCAAGTCGCCTTCGATAGTCTTAAGCAGCTTTTTACATCCGAACCTGTTTTGCAGCACCCAGACTGCAATCAACCATTCATAGTGCACGAAGACGCTTCCGACGTAGTGATGGGGGGTGCGCTCCTGCAGCAGGGGGGAGGATGGGCACTTGCATCCGTGCGCTTATTTTTCTAAAAGGTTCACTCAATCCGAACTCAATTGGGCCATTTGGGAAAAGGAAGCTGCCGTGGTAAAGCATGCCCTGACAGTGTAGAGGCAGTTTTTAGAAGGTTCCAATGTGCCTTTTGAAGTGTGGTCCGATCACAAAAACCTAGAGGCCCTAACGGGGGCTCGCAAGCTGTCCGCGAAGCACGTGCGCTGGGCGGACTTCTTTGCCCAATTTCGATTCGTCCTAAAATATGTACCAGGGAAGCAAAACCTTCTGGCTGACGCTTTATCCAGACTTCCCCAATATCCCACCAAGGTTGATTGGCCCACAGAGTCGCTCTTCACCCCTGCCCAACGAGGTCTATTGCCCACCTTAGCCGTACAAACCCGTTCTCAGACCCGCTCCCCACCACCGCAGCTTTCGGTGAGAGGGGAAGCCCCATGCCCAGATGAGCCGGCAGCACCACCCGCCTTGCTTCCTCCTCCCCCTGAGCAACTGACAGCCACGGTTCCTGAGGTGCAGGGACCTGAGCACACCATTCAGTCACTCCCTGTACCTGTGTCGTCTCCGTCCCTGGTCCAGCTGCCTGCCGACACAACACCGGAGGGGGTGGAAGGACTGACTGATTCCTTTAATGAGACCCTTCTTTGCAGTTATCAAGCGGAACTTTCCTCGCAGGCTCTTCCAGCTACTCTAATTAAACTCGGGGAATTTTGGTACAAAGATTCTAAACTGTATGTTCCGGAGGTGTTGCGGGGGGAGGTTTTGTGTTTGGTTCATGGTGCCAAGACTGCAGGACATTTCGGATTTCTCAAGACATTGCATTTGCTATGGAGACAGTTTTGGTGGGCGGGCATGCGGTCAGATGTGGACACCTTCATCCACAGCTGCCCCATATGTGCAGCAGCCAAACAATCTCAGGGCAAACCGCCGGGACTTTTGCAACCATTAGAGACTCCCTCAAAACCATGGGAAGTGATTGCAATGGACTTCATGACGGACCTACTCCCTAGTGGGGGAAAGACAATTCTTTGGGTGATTACTGATCTGTTTTCAAAACAGGTGCATCTTGTACCCTGTGCAGGTATCCCTTCCGCCCCGAAATTGGCCCACCTCTTTGTGTCACATGTCTTCCATCTCCATTCCTTTCCGCGCAAGATAGTGACGGACAGGGGTTCAAATTTCATGGCCAAATTTTGGAAAGCTTTTCTCAAATTGGTCAGAGTAGAACAAGGACTGTCTAGTGCCTTCCATCCCCAAACAGATGGTCAAACTGAACGGGTGAATGCGGTGTTGGAATGCTATTATGTTAATTACCACCAAGATGATTGGGTAGACCTGTTGCCTTTTGCTGAATATGCTTATAATAATGCGGTTCACCAATCTACAGGGTTCAGCCCTTTCCAGGTTGTCCATGGTAAAGAGTTTGGCCCCGCTGGTCATGTTGATGTTTCTGAGGAGGAGGGGGAAGCTGACGTGACCAGATGGGTGTGTTCCATTCAAACAACCTGGCCATGGCTGGTTAAAAATCTGGAGCGAGCCAAACGAAAGTACAAGGCTCAGGCTGACAAACATCGCTCCCCCGGTAAGGAATGCAAGGTGGGGGATCTCGTCTATCTGTCCACCAAGAACCTATGATCCACCCGCCCGTGCGATAAACTCAGTGCCAAGTACGTGGGTCCGTTCCCCATTTCCTGGATTATTAATCCAGTGACTGTAGAACTCTCCTTGCCCAAGTCTCTACGGAGAACTCATCCTGTGTTCCATGTCAGTCTTTTAAAACCGTACATTCCTTCCCAAAAATGGCATCCTGAGCCACAACCCGAAGTGCCTGAAATGGTGGGGGGGGGAGGAACATTTTGAAGTAGCTAAAATTTCTCGCTGGAAATATTTACTTCTTCTTTGAAGCTACATGCCATGGCACTTTAAAGCTTACACTAGATCGATCTTGCGGTATGGACTTGTTGAGGGAAAATAATATGTGCAAAAGTAGAAAAATTCCAGAGCTTCCTCCTCCTTGTTCACGGTTGGCTCTACATGATAATACAGACTGACTGTTACTTTCAGCTTTTATCCCTAGTAGGGTTGCCAGGTTCCTGTTTGCCAGCGGGAGGTTTTTGGGGCTGAACCTGAGGAGGGTGGGGTTTGGAGAGGGGAGGGACTTCAATGCCACAGAGTCCAATTGCAAAAGTGGCCATTTTCTCCAGGTGAAGTGATCTCTATCAACTGGAGATCAGTTGTGGTAGTGGGAGATCTCCAGCTACTACCTGGAGGATGGCAAACCTAATTCCCAGGTCAGTATGAAACTTTGTTGGTCAAGGGAATCAGATAATCTCTTTTGTGCTTGCTTTGGAGCTTTTACTGCAGTGGTCATTCAAACTAGACCGACTGGAAAGGGAAGGAGGGACTGGGTACAGCTTGGGTCACTTTATCCAAAAATAAATCCTGTCGTTACATAATTGAGTACTTCTATTTTCACATCACATTTTGTATCAGCTTCACAAAAACAAAGTAGATGGAGGTATTGTGGATCGAGCCCACAAGATGAACCACAGCAGAAATCTGCCTTTTTGTTTCAGAAAACAACAACACCCTGTATTTCCAATATATAGGTAATTATTAGCCAAAGTTTTTCCTGGCTTTATAAAACGGGTTTGCTGTGAGACACATAACTTGGCTGCCTGTAATACTGATATTAACTTTTATGTCCCTTGCTCTGATGTGGTAATGTTTACTTTGTGCTTATGGCATTTGTTGTGATGCGTCCCTCAACAAGAATGGTCCTTTCTTTAGTGTCTCTCTTAAGAGATTTTTTGTTTTGTTTTAGAGAGCTGGAATTCCGTGTCATTTTAAATGTACAGCTCTTTATCACTCAAGGGAAAAGCAGAGCCATGTTATATTTAGTACTTTCATTTCTTCTGATTAAATATGAATTACTATGAAATTTTTCTCATCATCTAACACGCCATAATACGCCAACAGCTTTTTAATACACTATATAAGCACAAACTTCTGCTCTAAGAGCTTAATTTGCCCCTCTAATCCAATCACATCAACCTTATTTCTCTTATCAGAGATTCCCATTTTGAATTAAATGAGCTCATTAGTTTTAATCAAAAGCAGAGAGATCAAAACTTAAACGTAAATGCTTTAGATCAGAACTGTCAGTCAGCCGTGCAGTTCTATTTTACTAAAACACAAGATCAGAGACCCTTAGAACCAATTTTTCTTGTAAGGGATGCCGAGAGCGCAAAGATGCTATATCCTTTTTTTCTTCTTCCCAAGGACAGATTATACATTTAAGGTTAGACTTAATTTAGAGCGGTTTTTTCCCCTCCATCCTGGTGGAAATGGAAAAGTATGCCAATCTGCTGTTGTCTCTTTCACATTTATTGGTGCTGGTCCTTGGAGACCTGAGCAAACGTGAAACCATCAGAAATCATGCCACAAACCTGGCCTCAGCATTTCAGTTCCATTCAGCAATATCATGTTTGCTACATCTAAGAAATGAAAGTTTCAAAGCAAGGAAATATACAATCAGGATCAAGGTTACTGGAACCCTGAAACCACAAAAAGGGTCATAAGCGGCCTCGGCAGTGAGAGCCTCACTGTTAATTAATAGTTATTATACAGCACTCTACAGTACGGTGCTTAAAGTGTACATTAAGGAACCACAGCGTGTGTTCTTCCCGCTGAGTGAATAAATGTTAGAATCAGCTTAACATGTACAGCTGCTGTAGTCCAGTACATTATGACTTAACATAGATGGCAAGTAAAATATGCTGCAATGTGTTGTTAATGGAAATTACCTAAATACACGGAAGTAGTGTTAATTAGGAACATAAAAGTTCCCTGCTACATCAGATCAAAGGTCTACTGAGCCCAGCCTCCAGTTTCCAGCAGATGTTTCTAGGGAACCCACAAGCATATCATAAAGGCAACCACCCTGTTTCCTGCAACTGGTATTCAGTGGTATACTGCTTATAAACATGGAAGTTCCATTAGTATCATGGTTCAAAGCCATTGACAGACCTATCCCTCACTAATTAATCATGCACAAATCTTCTGCAAAGTACATTTTGCTGTGGAGTGGCAGTACCATACCCAAGAGTAATATACGCCTTCCTTTAAGTCATGTCACTATCCATTCTGAAATGATTTCCATTAGCCAAACTATGCTTAGCTTACTGTGACTAAAACTATCACCCAGCTGATTGTTCAACTAAATTTATTTGTGCTTTGTATTTTAATTGATTAACTGATTACATTTAAATGAATTTGTACATTCTCTCATAAAGGTAACTTGAAGAATGTGACACTATTTCAGGATGCCATAGGATTTCTAAAGATAAAGTTCATTTTTTATTAATTGAAGATACTTATATCCTGCCTTATCTCCTTCTCCAGGTGCGTCCTGGAATTCTCCTGAAATTACAACTGAGGTTACAGAGGTTACCAGACTACAGTTTCCTTGGAGAAAATGTCTACTTTAGAGGGTGGACTCGATGGTATTATGCCGTGATCTACCTCCCCCCTTCAAACCCTGCCCTCCCTAGGCTCCACCCCCAAATCTCTGGGAATTTCCCAACCCAGAGGTGCCAACCTCACCAATGCAAGAAGTTGCAACGAAATAAATAACAGTCCATGAACAACAGCGCACAAATTAAAAACACAGAGATGAAACATATTGGTGTTGATTCTTAAGTGGGTTTATGCTCATTGTCTCTCCCCATTAAACCTGAACTGAAATTCCTCAACTGACATTTAGTAGGGCACTTTAACAGGCTTTTCCATATGTACATAATTCCATAAAGGCCCATTCCAAATTCTTCCCTGCCCGCTGTCCCCTGCAGAAGATTTCCCTCCTCTTGTGAGCTGAGTCTAGCCTGTTTCAGCCCTCCCTTTCCTTCCTCAAAACTTACCTTCCAGCAGCAGACTTACCATCACATAGTTTTCCACACAAAGATATCTGGGACTTGTATGATACCTGACTTTCTGAGTCCTTACTAAGGGTTTAGCAGCCCTATCTAGGGCTGTTGAAAAAAAAATTCGGTATAGTTCGGATTCGGTTGAATTTGGCCCATCTGGATTCAGGATATGCCGAAGTCCGAACTCCCCCGCTTCGGGTCCGTGCAATTCGGCGTGAATTCAAAGTTCGGGAAAAAAATTCGGCCAAATAAAGCCATTAAAAACACAACCGTGCCTTTCCGTGGCTCCAGGGGGGCATTTTTGGGGGTAGAGGTCCCAAACTTTCAGTGGAGCTTCAAAGGACCCTTCTTGCAAGACCCCCCAAGTTTTGTAAAGATTGGGTCGGGGGGGCTGAGATATGGGCCCCGAAAGGGGTCCCCCCACTCTTAATGTGCATCTCCAAAAAAGCGCCCCTGCAGCCATGGAAATGGAAAAGGGGGAGGGAAAAGGGGTGGAGCCCATATCTCGGGACCCCCTGACCCAATGTTTATAAAACTTGGGGGATCTCTTAAGAAGGCTCGTCTGAAGCTCCACTGAAAGTTTGGGGTCTCTACCCCCCAAAATGCGCCCCCTGCAGCCACGGAAAGGAGCGAATGTGCACAAGCACCCCCCACAAGGATTTCTCTCACTTTCTCTCTCTCCCTGGCCGGGCCGCGCAGCAGCTGATTCCTCCAGTACTCAATCCTGACTGATTGGCCAGAAGAAGACCCAGCTTGGCCACCGATTGGCCGGGGGAGGAGAATGCTGCTTACTGACGGTTATGCTGCTTACTGACGCCCCGAATTTGCTGAATTTATTCGTGAACTCCCGAACTCGCTGAATTCGGCTCCCCCGGTTTCCCGCCATTTTTTAGTTCGGTTCATCCCGAACTAAAAAACCACCGGGAAAATTCGGCTGTTTTTCGGCTCGGGCCAAAGCGAATCGACAGCCCTAGCCCTATCACATTACAACTCATAGACTGCTTGGGCTTTCAGGCATTAAAAGGGTGCTTTGTGCTCTTATCCCCTTCTCTGCTACACTTCTGCTATTGAAATATATTTTTTAGAGAAACAGCAACAGCGTGGATGCTTGGAATTTATTATGAATAAGGGTTACCAATAAGGGTTGGGAAATTCTTGGAGACTTTGGGGGAAGGGCACTCAGTGGAGTAAAATGCCATAAAGTTCTCCCTCCAAAGCAGTCATTTTCTCCAGCAGACCTGATTTCTGTCACCTGGAGATCTGTTGTAATTCCAGGAGCTCTCCAGGTGCAACTAGACATTGGCAAGGACTTCCTTCCTTCCTTCCTTCCTTCCTTCCTTCCTTCCTTCCCTCCCCCCTCCCTCCTTCCCTGATGGGTAGATATTTGGCAACTGGGATTATTCAGCAGTATTATTCTGTATTGCTGTATTAGTATAACAAAGGCAGTTAAACTTTAAAATGACACATGACTGACAATGAGCAGTTTCTAATTCTTCTAGCTCCCCCTCCATTTTACCTTCACAGAAACCCTCCTGTGAAGTAGGTTAGGCTAAGTAAGTGAGACTGTCCCAAGGTCACCCAGCAAACTTCCATGGCAGAGAGGGAATTTGAACCTGAGTTTCCCAGATCCTAGTCCAATATTGTTACCACTATATCATGCTGGCCAATATGGTTTACTTTGTCCTTTAAATTTCCACAATCAGAACTAGCTCCATAGTTCAAATAACTTGTCTCCACAATAAGAACTGAGCTGCTTGACTACTTTACTCACCTTGCCTGCATCATTGTCAGATTACCTCTTTGCATGACTGCCTGTTATGCATTTACCTAGGTCTACCCTAATGATCCCCATCATGTTGTTTGTTCATGTGTTCCCTGGTGCTCATATGCTTTTTTGATAAGGCACAAAGCAAAGAGCTGACCCTGACTTTCCTCCACCTCACTGGAGCAGGAGATGCTTCAGAAGAACCCAGGAGACATCACATGTACAACTGCAGGGAACATCCATACAGAAGCAATTGCCTTAATAAAAGAAGGATGCTTGGCTTGCAACCTCCCAACATTTTGTGATCAGCTCAAACACTCCATGACAACCATTTTGTAGTGGTGTCTAATTCCCACTCTCAGAATCCCAGCCTGAAGAACCTACAGGCTGAACAAGACTGGGAACCCCTGCCCTACCCTATGAACTATCTACATAGTTATGACTCAGTGCCCATTTCTACCTTGAGTGTACCTTTTGCCTTACAACCGTGAAATCTCTGCAACTCCCACCTCATTTTTCTATTATCATCGTTAAGATAAAAATCCATTCCACTTTCTTTTTTTTTACCCTCAATTCACATCTGATTTATGGCGACTCCGGGTGGGGTTTTCAAGGCAAGAGACATTTGGAGGTGGTTTGCCATTGCACGCCTCCATATCACAACTCCCATCCAAATACGTGCCAGGGTTGACCCTGCTTAGCTTCTGAAATCTGAGGAGATCAGGCTAGCCTGGGCTATCCAGGTCAGGGCATTCCACATTGTTCTGATCAAGAAAAACAGTAACTATGCTGCAGAAATATAAAACGTGCAAAATATAAAACTGTAGTTACTATTAAATATATTCTATGATTATTTTACTTTAGCAATTTAGTACTGCCTCACTCTTATTTAAAAGGCTCGATAATCTGAATGACGTCAGAATGAAATGTATGTTACATGGTATTTGCAGGATGCAGGATTTACCACCCATGACAGCAATAAATCACTTGGTAGACTGTCGCACACATGAGAAGCGACACCGATCTCATAAATCAGACCGTGGAAATCATACCTATCCCATAACAATAACCATGACAATAAATACAGACAGGGCTGTGAAGCACAACGGACCTGAAACGATCTTGGTTGCCAAAAGAATAGCTGTGCTCACCTAAGGAACTGATTGTACCACTGGCTGAAAACATACTCAAAGTGCATTTTCTAAAGGTAAGCAAATGCCCCCTCTTGAATGCTAAAATAATGAAACTGCATTAAATTTTGTCTGCAAATAGGCTAGCTGTCAAGATAGGGTTCCCAAGTCAGGGCAATTTACATACAGGCATGGTCAGTAGCATAATTGATTGATCTGCAGTAAAAAAAGGGATGGGCATTGTATTATCTATGTCAGACACTCTGAAATTATTATTACATTTATCCTCGACTAAAAAGAGGGTGCTTAGAGCAAGCTGAAGAACAGAGGACCTAGAAAGGATCCATAAATGTAAAAGACTGCATTAGTCCTCTGTAGGCTTCTGTAAAAATCAGTTGATATCACCCACTGCATCATAAAGACTAAAAATGGAAAAAGCAAACAGAAAGGATAGTGCATTCTCATACGAAAAGCCTCACCTTCTGAGCTCATCCTGTAAGATCTATCCTGTAAGACTGTATGGAACACTCAGCTGTGAGGTGTGTGTGTGGGGGGGGGGGTACAATGTGCTGCCATACACTGCCTTCCTTCCAGAATAAGTGATTGGAGGGCACTTGGGGGTGTGGCCAGCACAGTAGTTCACAGCTGTAATCACTGCTTTGCGTTCCATGGCAGAGCAGGTCAGAGTGCTTTAGTATAAGCAGGAGCAGCCCTTCATTTGTAAACTTGAATTCTCAGGTGAAATGCATGCGAAACACCATTCAAATCCCCAAGGATCTCATAATATGGGGAGGATGAGGAATGAACAAGCAGATAGCATTCTACATTTACAAGTGTAAAGTAATGCTCACCAAAAATAATAATGCTGCCTATATTGCTATATATTTTTATTCTATTGGCTTAGAAACTGGCACTCAAGAAAGAGATCTTACAATTGTAGTGGACAAGTCCATGACATTTTAGAAAATAATCAGGACAATGACAACAATCAGCACCTATCTAATATTAGCTGCGGTCCATCACTATGCAGGCATCACAACTATTCTGAAAGGTCTATACTGGCTTCCAGTAAGTTTTCAGGTTTTGTTCAAAGGGCTGTTTATTACCTTTAATGCACTTCATGACCTGGGACCTTCATACCTGCAGAGTCTCCTCTCAGCATAATTCTCTGCAGGAGATCCATTTCAAGGATCAAGCATTAATGAATCAGGCATATTTTCTCCTGCCCTTCCTCCAAGGAGCTCAGAGCAGCATTCCTGATACTTGCTTCCCTACTTTATCCTCACAACAACCCTGTGAGGTAGGTTAGGCTGGAAAGAGAGAGAGACCAAAGGTCACCAAGTGAAATTCAAGGCTCGGTGACATTTGAACCCAGGCCTCACTGCTCAAAGCCCAAGCACTGCACTGTAGGTAGTTCACTTCCTCTGCCACATCTTGTTACTGGCTACTCTCACTGACAAAGAAGTGGCCAAGAATAAGATGTGCCTTGTATGGAAGCATTTTTCTTTTTGGGTTTAGTTGCTAACTTTCTTCCTAGGCAAAGTTCTCATTGAACTCACTGTGACTTGTGTACGTACGCGCACAAGGGATTTTAGGTTTAGGACCCAAATAAATGTTTGGAATGAGACGCAACTGCTTTATCTTTCTAGGACTTGCAGATGTCTGAAGAAGGATATGGGGTGTTTCGTTCTCTGGAATTACTCTCATAAATTGTGACTGCTTTATGTTATAGTGCGGTCATGTGGTTACTAAGAGACTTCTAAAGGTACTGTGGAATTGTAATATTCTTTGTCCTATCAGGCCGAGGATGCTGCCATTCCACTTTGAGAGTTTGTGGCTTTTGTTTATCTTGTGAACCATTTAAAAGGTATCCTAGAGCACAGGGGGTAAAACAATCAAGATGTAGAACTGCCACTTCTGGTGCCCCTGAAATTTCTATGCCAGTACATGGCATGAGACCCAATAAATATTAGGGAGAGGAGGAGAGCAAACACATGTCATTTTTTAAAAGCCCACAAAATCTTTCTGGTGTTGCTTACTATTGCCATTCTGCTTGTGATTTAGAAAGAGCTGCCATCCCAGATTTGTATACACCAAGCTGGAGTCTGCTTCTGGGGCAAGGGTCCTCGCCTTAAGGGAGCGAGGAGCATTTAAGCTGGTGCTTGGAAGACGGCAGAAAATATATACATTGTCAACATCAAGTTGCTACTAGTGGGTACTTTTTCATGCAATTCCTAAGCTGCAGTAAGTTCAAGGGGGGAAAGGGGACATGGTAAAGCTACCTTTCGAGAGCACGACATCCAAAACGCATGATGTGCTATAGGCACTGTGGCACTCAAAAGAAACCAGAAAGGACAGAAAACAAGAAAAAAGTGAACATTTTCAATCTTATTACAAACCACCCATAAATGCAGCCACTCGAGGCATCTATTTCTTGAGAGAGAAAAACATACTTTGTGCTTCTGGGATATTTTAGGAGTCCACTTCCTGTACCTCCATCCAGGATGGAGTGTGGCAATGCTTTTATCACAACCATAAAATGGTTATGAGCCAATTCCTCTTATAAAGCAGTCCATAAGAGTAAGGTCCTCTCCCCGCCTTTTTTTTTTTTTTTTACAACATGATGTCAGACAAAGGGCACTAGGACTTAGTCTTTGTACTCCAGTACAAAATAACAATACATAAACACCTTTGTGAAGGCAGCTTGAAACCCCATGTTTTCTATTAAGAAGTCATGTTCAATCTTCACTGTTGATAGAACAGAATAGCTAACACGGAGAACATTGTATATCAGAAAGGTCAATAGTTATTATGAGCTACAAATATATTTTTTTCCATCCTTCAGGCTGTTTAGCGCATATCACAGCATGAGCAGCTGTCTTCTTTAATGCTTTTAAAATTAGAATCCCAAAGAGGAAGAAAAAAAAATTACATTTGCAATGATTGCTCTTTGCTTTTGTAAGTTTACTTTAATACACTATTTTATATACATGAATTGTCTGTGCAGCCTAACCAAGGGGCAGTAACTGGCTGTTAGTATCGATGCTGGATTCCTCTATCTGTGTGTGTCGTTAAAAATGTCTTATCATAAATTATGTTAACATAATGTATTATTTCTGAAAGAGTTGTATTACGTATTATTTAAGCTAGTGACTTAATAAATATATGGATATCTTACCTAGAGGTTATACTACACTCGTAGAGTGGTTGCCATTGAGGTATAAATATTTACCAAGAATTAAATGCCCTTGGTGTCTGTGATATGCATTTCTACATATGTAAAACAGGAAAAAAGCACAGAGCCTATGTGGCATCTGTGGAGCTTTTTATGGAAACTATTGTGATGCTGTGATCAGAGCAGCTACCAGAATTACAGATGTGAAGATTGGATCCCTCCCCATCTTTCAAGCATGAAGAATAGTTTAAACTGTTACAGCCCAGGCTTAAATTTCCGGTCCTGAAGTTCCCAAAGCAGCATTTTCAAAATGTCAATTGTGAACAAAAACAGCTCAGCAATTTTGAAATGTGAGGAGAATGGAGAGCAAGCAGTTTGTTCCTCTTGAGTGTGTGTATGCCATTACAGCAAAGTTTATGAACACCAAGACACCAAAACTGGCTGGCAGTTTAAACCTATCATAGAGGAACTCCTGAACATCTTTAATAAGCACTAATATAGATCCGAGTAGGATTCTGAGTAGACTTGCTTTGGAAGGATTGGTCTCTAAGAAAAAATATATTTAAATTACCATTTTTGATAATAATTCACAGTGGGTAGCCGTGTTAGTCTGTCTGCAGTAGTAGAAAAGAGCAAGAGTCCAGTAGCACCTTAAAGACTAACAAAAATATTTTCTGGCAGGGTATGAGCTTTTGTGAGCCGCAGCTCACTGTATCTGAAGAAGTGAGCTGTGGCTCACGAAAGCTCATACCCTGCCAGAAAATATTTTTGTTAGTCTTTAAGGTGCTACTGGACTCTTGCTCTTTTCTACTACATTTTTGATAATGCTATGGAGCCTCTTAAACTTCATGAAGTTTAGAGTTTCAGCATGTCTTAATCAGGCCTGCAAAAAGCGCAATCTGAAGTGCAATCTTAAACGAAGTTATACCCTTCTAAATCCATTAAAGTAAATGGTCTTAGAAGTGTGTAACTTTTTTTAGGATTAGGGTGGCCAGGCCGATAGCCAGAGACCTCCCAACCTGAGCCCCACATTCCCTGCTGATGTTTGGTAAGGAGATGGTGGGAAACTGGGGGGGGGGCACATTTGATTTTGTGACAGTGTGACAGTATCTAGGTTCCTAGAGCATTGCCCCAGTACAATGACATCACTTCCAGTTTTGCGCTGAAAGTGACAGTGTGTATTGCAGCAACATTTAATATTTTATCCCCACCCTCACCCCAAAGTTTCCTGCCACACTTCCAGGTAGGACTGGTAACTCTAGGAGTTTGCTAAAACAGTTTAAATAAAACAAATAGCCTGCCAAACCATATCCTCAATCAAGTAGCATTTTAAAATACCACATATTAACATAAACACACTTTTATACTAACTAGTGCTGTAAAGTTCCATAGCTGAATCAATGTTTCACTCAATGAAAATTAAGGGCACACTTGCTTAAATTTGAAGATTCTTTGGATCTGGTTTTATTGTACATGGGCATAAAAATCAAACATGGCATTTCCTTCTAATGGCCTTACTAGATTGAAATCAACCAATATTTTGAAAAGGTCTCTATGCTCAAATTTTGGAATTTCGCAAATTTAATTACCTTTAAATTAATTCATTCAAAAAAAGTTCACTTGGATGACAGCTACAACAGAAGAAGAAGAGGAGTTTATTTGTATACCCCGCTTTTTTTCTACCTTTAAGGAGTCTCAAAGCGGCTTACAAAAGCCTTCCCTTCCCCTCCCCACAACACTCACCATGTGAGGCAGGTGGGGCTGAGAAAGTTTGGAGAGAACTGTGACTAGCTCAAGGTCACCCAGGATGCTTCACATGTAGGAGTGGGGAAACAAACCCAGTTCACCAGATTAGAGTCTGCCACTCATGTGGAGGAGTGGGGAATCAAACCCTGTTCCCCAGATTAGTCTCCGCCGCTCCTAACCACTACACCACGCTGGCTGAAGCTTGTCTTCTCTGCAGTCTTGATTGAACAAAGGAGAAATTGTGCTGCCGTAGTTACTGTAGCATCCATTTGGCTCTTCTTTCCAGGTAAAAAGTTGTACACACTCCCAATCTTCCTTACTACAGAAACAGGGAAGCCAGCCTCCATGTGGGAAGTGAGGATCCCCCAGAATTACAGCTCATCTTCAGACTACAGAGTTCAGTTCCCTTGGAGAAAATGGATGTTTTGGAGGGTGGAGTCTATGGTATTGTGCCCCATTGAGGTCCCTGTCCTCTCCTGGCTCCATCCTCAGACCTCCAGAAGTTTCCCAACCTAGATCTGGCAACCCTACCCCACCCCCCATTCCCCTCTGGTGGCCTGGGGGAACTGGCAACCCTATCCAGAAATTGTTCCAAGCAGTGTGCTGAAGTCGTCCATGGGGGTTGGAAGGCCTTAAGATCTTCCATAAGGGACCATATAGGGCCCTGCTCTAGCACTACTACTGCCATGAAAGCTGCCTTTAGAGGAAGAAGGCTCTCACTTGGGAAAGTCAGATTATTCTGCCACAATAAATTTATTATATAAGGTGCTATAATATGCTTTGTTGTTATAGCAGCAATAAAGCCTAAGATGTAAGGAGCCCTTCTTGAGTCTTTAAAGTACTTCAGATATATTACCTCAGGGATCATTACAACAACCTTGTAAGGCAGGTCACTCTTATATCCATAAGGAAGACAGGGAATCGAAGCTCAAGGGCAGGAACTTGTCAATGAAGTTGGGTGAGATTTGAAGTGGGAATCTTCCTGGCTCACAGGTAACATTTGTAGCCATTATTTGACACTACTTCCTATGCCCTGGTTGCTCTAATATTTGGGAATCTTGAGACCACATGCCCAAGGTGATCAGCTCCGCTTCTACTATCTCAGCCACAGTGTTTCTGCAGACATCTTAAACACTCCCTCCATGCATTGTTCTCAGAAAACACCTATTCACATTATTTGGTTAAAAACCTGTCAAACAGAACAGGAGTGTTTTATTATGGGGAAATTTTACAAGACATTTGACAAAACCAATCAGCAGCTGTCACATTGCACAAGAAAGGCCTTTTAAAATTAGCCTACGGTGCAGGTATTTTGGCAGGATTTATCACATGTTTTGAATGGCAAAAGCTTTCGCTTTTCTCCTCATGTACACAAATGTTTGTGTAAGTTTAACACTCTTTGGCAGCCCCTCCTTAAGGGAAGTTCTGGTTTATAGCACATCTTGACACAACATTAGGATGAGAAGATGCCAGATGATCAATTATAATATCTTTCCTCCCTTTTTCTTCCAGCCATACTTCTCTCCACCTATGCTTGCAAATGGACTAATTGAGAAGAAACTACTTTGGCGTGCCACATTTTTGCAAACCTCCTGCAGCAAAATCTTCCTTCTTTTTTTGTTCATATTTATCATTTCCTCGACACTGCATTTTCAGTACACAGGAGCTTGCACTGTTGGTTTTTTTCCCCAAGCCTGGAGATCACCCTATGGATTAACAAATGATTGAGGATTCTCTCTTAAAAGACTCTTTAAAAACCTGTCAGAATCAGCCTGAGACACAGATTTATTATGAACTATTTAAAGGGCTTAATATATGTATCCCCAAAGAGCCCTTGGAGCAAACTAAAAAGGAAGAGTAGAGTTCTCAAAGAATGGGAAAAATTCTCCAATGCCCCACTTTCTTCACACCACGATTACTGTTTACTCAAAGGATAAAATGCCTAACCTGTCACATGCTGCCTTCAGAAGCCCTATTGCTGCTCATGTACAGTAGAAAAAGAGCCAAAAGAATGAGACTCAACAGTAATAGCCCTGAAAAAGGCAGCCATAATTTACTTTCTAACCTGTTCACTAATGTGGATACACTGAGTACCAAACACCCTGATCTTCTGACCCACACCAGAATCAAAAAACTGTGAGAGTGTTTTCTGTCATGCAAGCTATGACCATTATCTTAATGGCATGTTATAGTATACTTTTTAAAAAAACCTTTCTTAATGAGAAATCTTTTCTCACATGGGTGACTACTCATGCTCTCTGTCCTTGAAAACCACCATTGCTTGTTGTGGTTTCACCAGAACGTTTTTCAAAACACATTAGAATTTTTTCCCTCTAAACAGGTAATTTTGTCTTACCAAAAACATTTATTTTATTCAGATACCAACATGTAACTAGAATTGTCAGCCTTGCATTACAGAAGGAATCCAGGTGAAAACTTGTGCTCTATATGAAGAGCCATTTTTCAAGTTAGCCCAGTAAATAGGGTTGCCAGCTCTGGATTGGGAAATACCTGGAGATTTTGGGGGCCGAGACTGAGGACAGTGGGGTTTGGAGAGGGGAGGGACTTCAATGCCACAGAGTCAAATTGCCAAGGCAGCCATTTTCTCCAGGTGAACTGATCTCTATCAGCTGGAGATCAGTTGTAATAGTGTAATAGATCTCTAGCCACCACCTGGAGGTTGGCAACCCTACCAGTAAATTGTGGGATAGAGAGCCATATGGTCACAGTCCCTTGCATTGTGACCTGCATTAATCTTACCAAATGAGATTTACATCATGAAAAGTGGTTCATGTTCCGCAGCTAGGATGCTGACAGTTTTTTGCACACAGAACAGACTATTTAGGTAACGCACACTGCTATTCTTGGTCACTTTGCTAAATGGTCCTCAAGTTCTAGTTCTTTTGGGTTCACTCACCATTCTCTATCACTGGGGGAAAGAATGCAGAGTATGGTATATTTCAGCTGTACAGAATCCTCTCATAGCCACTATGGACATCAGAGGACTGTCTAGGCTACAGGTGTTCAAATTCATTTTTTAAGCAATAATGCTTGGTCCAGGAGATCTCATATGTGGCAACTTCTATGGCTCTTCAACATACTTTTGAAGTGTTATTGTCATTTTTGTTTGAAGGGAGAAAAAGCATTAGATCTTTGGGATTGTGGGCAGTATTATGCATTATATGTTTCATGATTTTACAGTCAAATCAATTAATTGCTCTGTAACAGTGATCTGAACTGTATGCCTAGCTTTGCTTGCTTGGGAGTATTTCTTAGCAGCTGCAGCAACCAATCTGAGCATTTCTTGAGGTTGTTCATCATTCCACTTTAATATGCCACACAAAAAAAGTATGGGGCAAAGAAGAATTCTTGGCTTGGGCTAGTACTTCTAGATGTGGAGACAGAAGGCAAAATATGAAGCCAATTTTCTGCTTAATCTATGTGGCTGAAAAAGGCCTGTTCTTCCTTCTTTATTCCAGCGAATGAGGGAAGTCACTATGATTGACAGGTATGGGGAAATCAAATGAATACTTTTAGGTAAAGCGTCAAGTTGCAACTGGCATAAGGCAATCCCATCCTAGGGTTTTCAAGGACAGAGACGATCAAAGTGACCTATGAGTAGCAGCCCTGGTCTTCCTTGGTGTTCTCCCATCCATGAACTAACCATGGCTGACCCTGTTAGGAGCCAAGCTGCTCTGACGAGATCAGGCTACTCTAGGCTATCTAGGCTGCTAAAGGAATGCTTTATGGCTGAATATATTAAGCATCACTTAGGTAATCAGTTTCTTAATTGTCAGTGCAAAGAAACTCTTAGATATTTGAGATGTTTAAAATGCAGAAATATTAACGCTTGTCTGGCAGTCAGTCCAATTTAAATGGATAGGACTTACTTTTGAGTAAATTAGGATTAGCCTAAGATTATGGCTCTGTTCATACTTCATTGACAGTTAGTTTCATGAAAATGCAATGAAATCAATAGACGGTAGGTGTACAAACTACAGGCCAGTCAGCCTGACCTCAATCCCTGGGAAGATATTGGAGCAGATTTTAAAGATGTCAATCTGTGAGCATCTGAAGGATAATTTGGTGATCTGGGGAAGTTAGCACTGACCCCAGCAGGTTCTGCCAGACCAACCTTGTTTCCTTCTTTGATTGACTGACAGGCTTACTGGATCGTGAGAACACTGTCGACATTGTTTACCTGAATTTCAGTAAAGCTTTGGACAGGGTTCCCCATGATGTTCTGATGGGTAAACTGGAGGATTGCGAACTGGACTTTAGGATAGTTAGGTGGATAGGGAACTGGTTGGAGAACTGTACTCAAAAAATATCTGTCAATGGCAACTCATCTGATTGGAAGGAGGTGTCCAGTGGGGTTCCACAGGGCTTGGTTCCGGGCCTGGTACTTTTCAATATTTTTATAAATGAGTTGGATGAGGTTGTGGAGGGACTACTCATTAAATCTGCAGATGACACCACATTGGAAGGAGTAGCGAACACCTAGAAGATAGAATTTAATGAGATTTGAACACACTGGAAAAGTGGGTGGATGAGAACAAGATGCAATTCAACAAGAACAAGTGCAGAGTTCTACATCTGGGTAAAAAAATTGAGAAGCATGCATACTGGCTGGGGGATACACTTCTGTGTGTGAACAAGATCTAGGGGTATGGGTGGACTGTAAACTGAACATGAGCAATCAGTGTGGTGTAATGGCAAAAAAGGCTAATGTGGTCTTGGGGTGTATCAACAGGGCCATAACATCCAAATCACAATATGTCATAGTCATGCTGTACACCACATTGGTGAGGCTGCACCTGGAGTGCTGTGTGCAGTTCTGGAGGCCTCACTTTTTAGAAGATGTGGACGGAATAGAGTGGGTGCAGAGGAGAGTGATGAGGATAATCAGGAGCCTATAGATTAAGCCCTACAAGGAAAGGCTGAGGGACTTGGGAATGTTCAGTCTGGAGAAGAGGAGTTTGATTGCTCTCTTTAAGTATTTGAAAGGGTGTCACTTAGAGGAGGGCAGGGAGCTGTTCCTGTTGGCAGCAAAGGTTAGGACTCGAAATAATGGGTTTTAAATTACAGGTGGAAAAATACCGACTGGATAACAGAAAAAAATTCTTTACAGTAAGAGTAGTTCAGCAGTGGAATTGGCTTCCTAGGGAGGTGGAGAGCTCCCCCTCACTGGCAATCTTCAAGCAGCGGCTGGACGAACACTTGTCAGGCATGCTTTAGGCTGATCCTGCATTGAGAGTTGGACTAGATGGCCTGTATGGCCCCTTCAAACTCAACAATTCTATATGATTCTATTTAACATAGAATAGAAATTGAAATCTTTCTTGAGCTAACTATGAGGACTTTCCATTGCTGCTGACTAAGGTAAATGCTACAAGCTAAGCAGTGAATGGTTTTTTAAAAATTGTTAAGGGTTCAACATTTTACAGAAAAACAAATAAGAACCTTCGGCACAGGAACAACTACTTGCATGTTAACTAAGTAAAAGCAGGGCCACACACACAAAATCAGAAACCATAGAGCATGGAGCATTGTCCCATCTTTTATTCTACTAGACAGGTTTGCTTATATGTCAGAAGAGAGCCAGAGCAAATCCTGGTGTCATCAAAGGATCAAGTCTAGATATGTTTCCTAAGACCTTTCCCCAGCTTTTCTGTGGTAGTTGATAAGAAGTGATGCAAAACAATCGGTAGGTAACAGAATTATTAATATGCCGAATTTGCATAATTAGCAATTGGCATAATATGCAAATTGGGTTGCCCAGATTTAGAGAACTTGAATATGCCAACATGGAATATGTTCACTGGCTTTACTAGATACTTTCTGAACCACTGGTATCAATAAATAGCACAGATTTGGATTACTCTACAACTCTATGATGTTAGGATTGGTTCTCTGTTGTGCTTTATGCAAGCTTCCATCCTTCTTGGTTGTGGAGAGAGACTTGAAAGCTTGGACAGGGATATTATTCTAACTGCTTCAGTATGACACAAATTGTAATAGCTCTCCTGCCTCTTTTAAAAGCTAAGATCTCAGCTGAAAGCCATTGTCTGACAGTTCAGTTTAAGGCATGAACACTGGTGAGATAGACGGAGCATACTTAATAAAATCAGGAATTTGCATAATTATGGCTTCCTTATATTAGAATTTTTGCATTTGCTTAGCAAATTTGGCTTTTGCTAACATGATGCAAAAGTTGTTAATGAGTCTCATTGTATTAGCAACTTTCTATCACATTAACCAAGATTGAATTTGCTAATGGAATATGACAGTCACTAACATAAAATTAGAGCAAAGAGAGACCAAAATCTCTGTAGGCCATCAAAAGGTAATGATCAACATGTAAACAATACCTCATCTCTCCCCCCCCTTAACAATAATGTGAATGTGTGAGCAATGTCACTCCCATCGGTGTCCACGAAAAGCTCCCTAGGAAGGCCTTGTTCTACACAACACTAATGCAACCGAAACACAATAATTAATTTTTGATGGGAAATCATGAGTCATCAACCTTTGTCATTATGAGAGGGGTGAATCATGGTAATAGATGAGGGGATTTTGATGAGTCAAAATGTGTATTCTTAAGATACTATGATTCTCTATGTTCAAGTAATTTGGCTAATACATTTCCTTATGCACCAAGCAGCCCAAAATATAATAAAAAGTCTTAGCAATTGAGCCAGACATCAAGGATTTATAATTGGGAGGAAGGGGTAAAAAGTGAAAATTATGTAAGAAGAGTGGTACTAGATACAATGATCCAGTCCAACATCCAGTTGGCCATTGTGGCTTTACCGCTACTTTACATTTCTTTCCCCAAATTTTTAGGTTCCCTCAAATTTTCTCTTGTGAGCTAGATTTCCCAAGCTAGCCTGATCTTGTCAGATCTCAGAAGCTAAGCAGGGTCAGCCCTGGTTAGTATTTGGATGGGAGACCACCAAGGAATACCAGGGTTGCTGTGCAGAGGAAGGCACTGGCAAACCACCTCTGTTAGTCTCATGCCATGAAAACCCCAAAAGGGGTCGCCATAAGTCGGCTGCGACTTGACGGCACTTTACACACACATACACACAAAGGAGGCCACTTGGACTCCCCTTGTTAACCTCACCAGTCCCTTCTTGGCACTGTTTCTACCTTTCCTAGTCAATGGTATACATTATCCCAGAGCATCTGTAAATGAAGGTGTAAACTTCACTGCAAGCAGGTTGGGCAAGAGAACACCTGAGCTTGATTGCAACAACCAACCCATGAATCGAACATCCCATCTCCCCACCATGATCGACATCAAGTAACTGCAGAAAGATGAACTGTACTGGCGGCAAGAGGCACATAGGGCAGCCTGCTGAAGGGGTAGTAAGAGTACAGTCTGTGGTACAGTCTGCTAAGGTAGTAGTGAGAGGCATGTGAGGCAGGTGGCTGTGGCAGTGATGTACGGGGCAGCCTGCTACAGTATTGGTGAGAAGGAGCCTGGTGATGTGCCTTGGGAGAGGAAGGCACAACCACCACTCCAGACCCTCAGGCCCTCTTGCGTCTTGCCACAATGACAACTCAACAGGCCTATGCCTCACCTTTCCCCCACCATAGTGGTGGGTCTGTGGGGGAGGGGAAGGCAGAGGGGACTGCCAAGGAGTACAACTGTGTTTGCTTGGTTCTTCATGGGTAGCTGAAAAACCTGAGGTGTTGGCTCTCTGCTCACAACAGGTGAGCAGGCTGGTGCTCCAGAAGGTGCTTAAGAAACTCTACTGTAAATGTGGTATTAAACAATCTCCAAGTATCCTGATGAGATTTGACCTAACCTGTCTCTTTCTCTCCTTTCAACTAATCTCCTCTTCTTTGAGAAGTTGCCCCTTTCGATGCCAAATATGGCAGTGTTGGGACATTCCATGCAATTCACTGCTAATGCGTATGTTGAATTTTATAAGCCAAATGGTCACTGTTCCTTAAAAACTCAATCAGTTTTACCTGTTGGACCACATCCGAGGTACCACTTAGAATGAAATCCAGGATTAAAGAAATGCTAGTCATATCCAGGATGAACTACTACAGGGCAATTAATTTACCATGACTAGAAGCGTCTTCCCTTTGTTGTGATTTGAGAAGACATTTGCCCAAACAATGTCAGGGTAGTTGAAATCATCCATTATTACAATACTGTATCCTTTAGCAGTGCCTCTGGTTTTTCCCTTCAACCTTGGATCATGCTCAGGTCCTAAGAGTGGAGTGATTAATACTCTCAAAACTTTTCAGAGCTAGTATTTCCACACACTTAGCTTCTCCTGTGCCTTCTAATTTGTCAGCATCTTTCCCAGGAGTCCCCAACATGGTGTCTGTGTGTAAAATGGCACCCACCAACACTTCTCCTGACCCCCATCAAGTGTTTTTAGAAAATGGATAGGGCCAGGTGTGCTTTTGTCCAGCAGTGATCTGACTGGCTATGCAGATGCCACTACATTGTTGGTTTTATTCTTTCTCTCACTCCCACTATCCCGGTGCATTTTTAAAAACTATCCCTCTTCTCCCTGCACCTGGTCTTCCTGTGTGTGTGTGTGTGTGTGTGTCTCCACTTTCTGCAGCAATCATTTTGTAGTTAGCTCCACCTCCTGTGGTTGTGCCCACCCCCATGTGTCAGAATCCCAATCTATCCCACTTCCCTTTCAGGTAGAGGGCAACACCGCACTCAATTTGGCCCTCCCTATCCTTTCTACAGTTTGTATTCAGGAATGGCCATATTCCACTGATTTTCTCCATTCCATCAGGTTTCAGATACAGCTTCTACCATCACTAGGTGTTCTTTTGGTAGTAAGCACAGTGTGTGTGTGTGTGTGTGTGTGTGTGTGTGTGTGTGTGTGTGTGTAAAGTGCCGTCAAGTCGCAGCCGACTTATGGCGACCCCTTTTTTGGGAGTTTTATGGCAAGAGACTAACAGAGGTGGTTTGCCAGTGGCTTCCTCTGCACAGCAACCCTGGTATTCCTCGGTGGTCTCCCATCCAAATACTAACCAGGGCTGACCCTGCTTAGCTTCTGAGATCTGATGAGATCAGGCTAGCCTGGGCCATCCAGATCACAATACCACTATTGATTCATAATCTTGTAGCTTTAACATATAAGCAACACACCCCATCCATTTTTAACCCCCCCGCCGCCACAATTCCATTCTATATTTCCTTTGTCTCCTCTAAAGAGAGGGGGTAATTTGTTATGAAACACTCCTCCATAATTTCTATTCTGCCTCCACTAAGACAGTCTTACAAATTTCTTGAGGAGGGGGGTTCCTGAACTGCAGGCCACTCCACACGTGCCAGCTTTTCCCCATGGGCAGTTTAAAAGCTATAGTGCAACCCTTTCAATGTTGTGTCAGCAGTTTGGTTCTGTTTTGAATGGAGTGAAGCTTACTGTAGAACTTGGCTTGCCCCGAGATACTACTCATCCATATACTGAGAATCCTCACTCGGCCATTCTATCGAGGCCTGCATATGGAAAGGTAGCATTTCTGGGAATGTTAACCTAGAGATCCTGGATATTAATATCTGACCACCTGGAGACCACCCAAAACTGTATCTGATCTCTAGACCATAGAGATCAATTTCCCAGAGAAAATGGCTGCTTTGGAGGGTAGACTATATGGCATCATATCCCAATGAAGCCCCTCCCTTCCCTAAATCCCACCCTCCCAGGATCCACCCCCAAATCTCTAGGAATTTACCAGACAAGAGCTGGCAACCCTAGCATGCATCATGACAACTAGTTCCTCCCCTGCACTACCTTATAATCTGTCTACATGGGGAACCAGCATCCATGACCTTCAGACCTAGCAGGCAAGACATCCTACAGTCATCATGCCCATCACAAATCCATCTACATTTCTAGTTTCTAACCCTTTACTTCAAATTTTTAATTTTATAACCATTACTTGAATATAAACGGCCATTCTGTTCTTGACCTATTAAAACTTTGTTTGCTATTATGCTAGCTGGCAAGCTAGTCATGCAGAAAGGTGTTGAGGAAATGAGCCAGTGTGTTCCCCTGGTGATATAAACGCTTTATCAAGCTGATCCCTGCCTTGTTATGTAAACTATACCAGGTACTGTTCATTTTAAACAGGGAGATAAACAGATCTAATATGCTTCAGGGCGTCATGCTTTATGCATGAACTGCTTTTTATTTTTATATTAAAGATTTTCTTGACACAACCCTTTGCAATGGAGTAAAGCAATAATATAATGTCTTAACTACAACCACAGCAGCACCTGCAAGTTCAAAGTAGTGCGAAAGATATTCCCAGTTCAATTAGACCAATGCAAACCTTTTTAATTAATTCTTAATAAACAATTAATTTTTTAGCGCACACTTCTTGTAATAAGAATGTCTCTCTCTAAAGATAAATGAGGAATATCCTCAGAGATGTACGTTGTAAAAAACACAACTCCTTCTGTTTCTGTTTATTTACCATGTTTAGATACCTTTCATTTTCCTATCACTCACTTCTACTATTTTTCAATTTACTTTCTGCTTGGATAGATACCAGATATAATCATTTTAACCATTTCATGTTGTTATTAACTAGAGCTGGTTTTACAGAAACAACAGTAAATATGCTCAGTTGTTAAAACATAAATACCCACAATAATATTTTGGAGAGGATAAATAGAAAAGAATATGTGTCAGTCAAACACAAGAACAGAGGGTCATCAAGCAGCAGGTGCTGAGGATGAACAAGTGGAAATATTTCTTCATACAGCATGTTATTAAGTAACGGAATTCATTGCCACAGGTTGCAATATTCAATGTTACGCATGGCTTATTGGGTTTAAAGATGAATTGAGATACATTATTTGGGGACAGGTCTATTAATGGCTCCTATCCATGACAGCTATACAAACAGCCTCCATGTTCAAAAGCAGAATACTTATATTTGCCTAAAAGCAGGGAAGAAACAATAGGGGCATTTGACTGTGTATACTGTAGGAGCCATACTGCTGGATTAGATATCTTTTAGTATGTTTCAGTAAGGGATTTCTTATTTTCTCACTTTTTAATAGCCTGTATATCAGTCAATCTTTACCTTCTTTGTAGTACTGGCTAAAAAAAAATTCACCTCAGACAGATCTGTTACCTAACTTCATGCCATACCCCCAAACAGACTATAATACTCATATAATGTGATGATTCTCTACTGTCGGCTGTGAATTATAACTTTTTAATTTAGTAAAATAAAGAATTATTATAGTACGACTCTAGGGCAGGAAAGCGTTAATAAATTTGTACGTTTTGCCTTTTCATTTAAAATAACCCCCTTGAGCTGATTAAATGAAATATCACTTGTTTAATAACTGACAGAACATTATTTTAAAGCCAAAATGTTTTACATATTTTCCCGTCCTAATTTTTAATTCCGCTCACAGTGCAGGGAAGGCACTGACATCACACAAAGGGAGTAGAGTAGCACTTGAATATAGTTTGTCCTGTCATTGTGGCATCTATAATTTAGTGTGAAGCAGTGAGGTAGACACAGCATTATCATTAGAAATCATCCTGAACAGGGATATAAACCACACTCGCAATAACACTTGTCAGAGAGTCAAAACTAATATCCAAGAGTTTCAAGATAAATGCTGACACTGCAGCCATCCTACAAGACTATTATTGCTTAAAAACACACGCGCGCGCACACAAATCCCAAACAAAAATATGAACCTTCCCTGGAGTGAACAAGTTAGTATAACGTTTGTATCCAGGGTAGCATAAATACCTTGTGAATTAATGCAGGTAAAACCTTGCTTTACCTGAATAAGGTTATTTTATGTTGCTACAGAGGATTAATCAAATAGTTTTCTCTGGCTTAATGACTCTAAGTTCCCCTGAATTCCTGCCTCCCCCTCTCCTTTCCCATCCCTCTGGCATGCTGGAATATCTGTGCGGAGACCTTAAAACCAGATCATTAGCAGCACTTGGGATAGCTTGAGCAGTTCCTTCTAACCTGGTGTGTTATTCCTCAGCCAGCATTTGTATCTTGCAAGTCTTTTCACTGAGCTTTTCCTTGTAATTTAATATCAGTGCACTTCATGCCACATAAACCGTGAAGCCACCGGGATAACAAAAACTCTTGAATTATGGCCTTGATAGTTTATTTGGGCATGAATACAAGGTGCTGCACACCATTTGCTTATTTAACGTTGATGGCAAGCATTTCAGAATAAAAAGAAGAAGAAACAAAGAAAAGATACCCCAAGCATGCAGACAGCCATACTCCCACGTTTTACTCGAGAGAACAAATATAGCTCAATTCTTTTTATGCATGTTGAACAAGAGGTGGGGAAGTCTTTACATTGTCTTTCATAAAGTATCTTTTCTGTTCTATTAAGCATTTCATCTCAGAAATGGATCCTACAGATCAGAGTTAAGCTACAGGGGAAGAAAATTGAGAGAAATTTAACACATATAGCCTCCTTCAACAGTTCTGTCATTTGGTAATTTCCAGCAGCAATAATGTACATTTAGAATGAAATCACCTGTGAGTTATTGTCACAAAAGCAGCAAGTTTAGCCAATTCCTATTTTTTCCGACCCAATAAGTTTTAATACAACAATGGCTGTCTGCTGCATAAGTGTAATTGCAAACAAAGTGCTTCAAAACAGATCTTCTGACAAGATTTCAAAATTATACATTCTTATAATTCCAAATATCTCTTTTATGCTGCTGCTCCCACTGTACAGTTTCTGGAAAAACATAACAAGCCCCTAGTCCATTTATATCAGAGTGAAGAAAATTAATCTTAGATTCTAAAAATAATGAAGATACAATTGTAGTCCCATAAACATTATATTTATGGATGCCAGGTCTTGCGTTATGGCGAGAGACCTCCTACTGGCAGCCCCAGTTGCCCACCAATCCTTGGAAGAACAGTGGGGGGGGGGAAATGGGGGGGATAGTTGCTAGGGTGGGAGCTTGGGGGACACCAGTGGAACATGCACTGTAATGTCACTTCTGGGAAAAACCAGAGTTTTACCATAGAGTTTCCAGTGATTCCTAGGAGCAACATGACATCACTTCTGCTGGTGGATCATTTTTCCCCCTCCCAACATTGCTCCAGGGTTGCCAGTGAGAGGCCTGGCAACCCTAATAGCTGCTGTTCCAACACTGCAATGTCATTCCTGGAAGTGAAGTCATTGTGCCCACACAATGACATCACTTTCAGGATCTTGCTGAAAGTGACACCTCAGCACTGCATGTCCCCACCCCCTAGGGTTGCCAGCTCCAGGTTGGGAAATACCTGGAGATTTGGAGGGTGAAGCCTAGGATGGGTGGGGTTTGGGGAGGGGTGAGATTTCAATGGGGTATAAAGCCATACAGTCCGTCTTCCAAAGTGGCCATTTTCTCCAAGTGAACTGACCTCTGTCACCTAGAGATCAGTTGTAATAGCGTGAAATCTGCAGCCACTACCTGGAAGTTGGCAACCCTACCACCACCACCCCTAAAACTCAACATGTTGGAACCTACAAAGTGAGAGTAGAAGATAGTTACAGATGTGTAACTGATCTACAGTGGTCTTCCTCTAATAACCCTTTTGATCCATGAAAAGCTGACAGTGCTTCTATAAGTGTGTTGTGCTTCACAGGATGCTACCCAACACATCTATTATTGCCATTGCTAGAGCTGGTATACACTAGGCCACTGTTTCCCAACCTGTGGGTCAGGGGTCAGGACCCATAAGTGGGTTGCGAACCCTCTGAAAGTGAGTTGCAGGCCAGCCCTCCCTAACAGCTGTACTAGGTCATGTAAATGATCATTTGAGCTATAGTAGCAAACGACTGCAGAACATGCTTCAATATGTTACAATTCATTGAATTTTAATTTGTGTTGTATTGTGCTTATATTTTTGCAGAATTGAAATTGTTGTATTTTATATGATATTAGCCGCTCTGAGTCTGGTTTGCTGGGAGAGGGTAGGATACAACAACAACAATAATAAATCATAAACCAGTTTATACAGCTGCAAAATGAAAAACCTTCAATGGGGTTAGAAGGGTAAAGCTCTGTTTAGGACTCTCTTTTAAAAGATTTAAAAATAGTACTGTATTTTCTCAAAAGAAAGACTAGGTTTTTCTCCAGGTATGCCATAAAAAAGAGGAGATTGTCTTAAATTTGCATACTAGCTACAGTTATGTCCAATAATCAAAGAATCCTTTTGTGTATAAAAATTTTAGGGGGGTTGTTTTATATTCAGTGTCATGTCCCTTTTGAGTAAATATGGTAATACAGCAATAAAAACAGCATAGAATAATGACACAGAATCGAATAACTAAAATCCAGGGACAAGACAGTTCAAGTTTCACTAACTATGGCTTGCTGTAGAAAAGAAAATGTGGGTTTCCATAACAAAACCCCCCAGGTTACTGTGTGTGTGTGTGTGTGTGTGTGCGTGCACGCATGTGTGAGTGTAAAGTACCATCAAGTCACAGCTGACTTATGGCAACCCAGTAAGGTTTTCAAGACAAGAGACTAACAGAGGTGGTTTGCCATTGCCTGCCTCAGCATAGCAACCTTGGTATTCCTTGGTGGTCTCCCATCCAAATACGAACCTGGGCCAACCCTACTTCTGACATCTGACAAGATAGGGCTAGCCTGGGCCATCCAGGAGGCCATAGAAAAAGAAAATGTGGGTTCTCATAACAAAACCCCTCAGAAAATCTTAGAAACCAATACAATGTGGCTAGAATCCAAAGGACCATGCACAAGATCCTATACATGCATACTGACACCACAATCCCTTACAGCCCCCGAAAGCCTCTCCCTTGGAATGGCATTAGTGGTAATGCATGGGGTTTAAGTGAGAAGAGAGAACCCTTTTGTGCATGTCTGGGAGAAACTTAGACGTATACAAACTTTAAAAAAATCTCAACCAATTATTAGGCCAACTTCCTAAGTGAGCTTAGTTAGGTATGAGTTCATGTAAGAAACAGGACTGGTATTAGGGTTGCTACAGTTTCTCCTGTGCTAATAAGTTACATCCTTACATTTAGTTTTTAATTATGTCATACCTACAATAAATGCTTGCAGATAAGCCCTTGAATCTTGACACTAAAGTAGGGTTGCCAGCTCCTGGTTGGGAAATACCTGGAGATTTTGGGGGTGGAGTTTGAGAAGGGTGGGGTTTGGAGAGGGAAGGGACTTCAATGCCATACAGTCCAATTGCCAAAGTGGCCATTTTATTAAGGGGAACTAATTTCTATCACCTGGAAATCAGTTGTAATACTGGGAGATCTCCAGCCACCACCTGGAGGCTGGCAATCCTATACTAAAGCATTAATTAAAGATGGCTTTTCTTTTGCTTTCAATATGAGTTTGTGTGGGAGACCCAGATTCAAATACTTGCTCGGCCACAAAGCTCACTGGGTAACCATGGGCCAATCACTCTTTCTCAGCCTAGCCCTCTTGCCAGTGTGCATGCAAAGATAAAATTGAGAGGAAAACCATGAATACCACCATGAGCTCTTTGAAGAAAAAGCAGATGGAAATGTAATAGGATTTGGATGTCATTGTGTAACTGGTACTCTACTTTTTTATCCTGAACATTAATTTTAACAATACTTATTTTTACTGCCTCTAATTCTTAACAATGGTTTGAAATACTGGAATATTGGAATGGTAAAGCAGACCACAGCACTCTATACTGTAAGTAAGGGGATGCTGTTTTGATGTAAATTTAAAAAACTCTTTGTAAGTTAAGGGGAACAAACCTGAGAAAGAAAGCTTTTAGCACACCTTCACACCACTATGCTAGTATTCTACTCACAGGGATTTTTTTTAAATGCAAGAGAGATTTCCAAAATAAGATCACCCCATTTACAGTCTGAAGTGTACTGGCCATTCTGTCACCCCATGAAAATCTCCATCTCTGATGCCAGAGGCTACTTTTACCAATCAGAGGCTACTTTTACAAAATATAGTCCCACTTCCATCAAGCACCAGGTAATGGCTCTGAACGTACATTACAAATAGATGGTCTGGTCCAAACCAGATCATCTTTTGTCCAAAAGGGATTAAGTTTGCCAGGATGGTCCAATGTGGAATGGAAGTGAATTGCTCATTCTAATGGAATCTAGTGGTCCAAGATCCCAGATGTTCTAAGTGGTACTCTTGAGCCTTAGCAAGTTTTAGGTTTTCTGTCATACTACCACATTACCATAGGTAATGTAAAAACCAAACCATTCTGCTGTTTATGTTGATCACTCTTATTTATTTTATTGTATTTATTTTTAACTCACCATTTCCCAACCAAGTTGGGCCTCAGGCGGCCTACATCAGTTAAACTACAGCGCCTCATCATAAATAAATATCATTAAAATCAATATACATCTTAATAATTAAACAACTGAATGGAAGAGTCCAATGGTGCCATTTAAATTGATACTGGAAGTGTCTTGTGTGTGTGTAAAGTGCCGTCAAGTCGCAGCCGACTTATGGCGAACCCTTTTTGGGGTTTTCATGGCAAGAGACTAACAGAGGTGGTTTGCCAGTGCCTTCCTCTGCACAGCAACCCTGGTATTTCTTGGTGGTCTCCCATCCAAATACGGGGCTGACCCTGCTTAGCTTCTGAGATCAAGGCTAGCCTGGGCCCTCCAGGTCAGTGTCTTAGCCAGATGTAAATGCGGAGGTTGACTAATGCAAACAATGCAGATGATAAGCAGGTGGTGCAGTGGGAGCAGGGAGGCTGGTCTGGCGGAACATCTCTGTCTTGCAGGCCCTGCAGAACTGAGCTAAGTCCCTCAGGGCACTGGTTTCAGCTGACAGAAAGCTTCCCCAGGCTGGAGCCAGAGTCAAAAAAGCCCTGGTCCTGGTTGAGGATAGCCAGATATCTCTCAGGCAGGGGACCTCCAGTAGGTTGTTATTTGATGAGCATGATGCTCTTTGGGGGGTGTATCAGGAGAGGCGGTCCCATAGGTGAGAGCCAGCATGGTGTAGTGGTTATGAGTGGTGGTTTGGAGCAGTGGACTCTGATCTGGAGAACTGGGTTTGATTCCCCACTCCTCCACATGAGCGGTGGAGGCTAATCTGGTGAACTGGAGTTGTTTCTCTTGCACACATACTCCTGCACACAAAGCCAGCTGGGTGACCTTGGGCAAATTACAGCTCTGTTGGAGCTCTTTCAGCCCCACCTACCTCACAGGGTGTCTGTTATGGGGAGGGAAAGGGATTGCAGGGTCTTCAGCCTGAGACCCTGGAACAAGACCCTCCTTTGATAGCGTAACTACCTAGGGTTGCCAACCTCCAGGTACTAGCTGGAGATCGGCAGCTATTACAATTGATCTCCACCTGATAAAGATTAGTTCACCTGGAGAAAATGGCCGCTTTGGCCATTGGACTCTATGGCAGTGGAGTCCCTCCCCTCCCCAAACCCCACCCTCCTCAGGCTCCACCCCAAAAAACCTCCCGCCAGTGGCAAAGAGGGATTTGGCAACCCTATCGGGGCCATGACCAGTCAACTCACAACAACCACCATAAAGCTAAATAAGCTTCATTATAAAGAAAATAAAGGAAACGGTTAAAAACAATACAGTTCCAGTGTGGGTTCAAAGTACATAAAAATTTACTTAAATGAAATGACTCATTCGACTCAATGGCGTTGAGAAGAACCATACTAATAAAGTTAAAAATAATCCTAATAGTCCGACTCCAGACTCAGCTTTCCTAATTCGTAAAGGGGTTAGAAAAGGGTGCTTGTCGGCACCTATGTTGTTTAATTTATATTTATCTGATATGGCAACCTCTTTGAATGAAGTTAATTCACACGTTCCTATGTCGTCAAACTCCCCAATATCTATTCTCCTCCTCTATGCTGATTACACTGTTTTGTGTGCAGAAGACATGTGCGGCTGCGATGTTTCATAAAAGCCTTTGCTGATTATTGCGGACAAGAAGAACTTTCTGTTAATTCAAATAAGTCAAAAATTCTGATTTTTTTCAAGGTCACGTACGCCAAAATGTACTTGAAAAATTGGAAAACAAGTTTCGGAGTAAATCAGTTTTGTTATTTGGGTGTTTATTTCTAATCAAATTTGTCATGGAAAGTCCAACTTGAAAATGTGCAATAAAAGTACATAAAAACAACACTAACTTCCTAAATACACTTACTGACAGTGCTTACAGCATGGATGTTAAGTTTTTGAGGCACTAGCAGATACAATTGAAATTCAAGCAGCGTAATAATCCAAAGTAGCTGCAATGGCAAAATAAGACAGCAGAGACAAAAGACACAGGTGTCGAAGAAAAAGGATGTAAAGAAAGAGAAATAAAGCAGCTACACCTATGAGGATAGTCTACATTTACAGGAAAGAAAAAGGATGTAAAGAAAGAGAAATAAAGCAGCTACACCTATGAGGATGGTCTACATTTACAGGAAACTTCGGCCACTGATCTGCTGACCTCTTGCAACCAATCAAGACACTGTCCTGAGAGAGCTTTCTGAAAGATGAGCAAAACCTCTCCTTCCCAATCATTACAACTGTAACCAGTGAATTAATTAGCAGGGCTGTTGAATGCCTGTGGAATGGCCTTGAGTGCATAAAGGCCAGGGCAGGGAGGGCTGCTCTTGCCAAATTGCTGACACTTGGTATTCACTGAGCTAAGGGGGGGGGGGGTCTTGCACATGGCATTTTACTCATATGATCTTCCTGAGACAGTATACAACTGAACTGTTTAAAAGGGTGCTTCAGGGTGTGTAGTTGTTTTACGTGGTGACTAAGTTGACAGCTGCCTTGAATCAGCTCTGGTGATTTTTTTGTGGCATGCTGTTGTTTGTTTGTTTGTTTGTTTATTCCATTTATATAACTGATATTTCGTGTGTGTGTTAAGTGTCATCAAGTTGCTTCTGACCTTCAAAACGTTCTATTGTTGACAGATATTTCATATTCACCTATAATACACCAGAACAAATATTTAGGATGAAAATAAGTATATTTGCAGGAAAAATATTTAACAATAGCAGGTCTTTTTGTAGTCTCTGGTCTTAATGCACAAGAAGGCTGTATGTGTAGCCTGGGCAGATGGGCAGTGGAAGAACTGTCTCCAGTTACATTATACGTATATGAAAGAACTATCATGTAAACAAATTCTGAAAATCTTCACTAGCAAGCAGGATGCTAGGTTGCCAGTACAATATGTTACCTAGACAGCAGCATTAAATAAAACAATTAAGTATGAGAGAGGGGAATGAATTTTATCATGACTTTCTTAAACAATCAAGCAGTGGCTGCTGTTGGTAGGACATCACACTATAGAGAAACTGTTATTTCCACTAATAATACCTCTTAAAATCTAGAAATTTTTACTTTTGTCCCACAGCATCAAGTTCATGCCCAGAGTTTCTCAGTGTTCCCAGCATTTGTCGCAAGAAGTGGTGGAACCGATGAGAATGGACTTGACATGTTCCAGAGGAACGGGGAAGCATTAGAACAGTTCTGAGAAACCTTTAAACCATGCCACTGGTGGCACTAATCACCAGCTTTGCAAAAGCATAGTCATGAGGCTGTGTGCTATAGTATCTTTGAAATTCATTTCTGCAACAATGAGACTGCTATGTACCGTAAGCCTATACATGAAATGAAATGCAGTTTGTTTGAAATAATCAGGATAAGATGAGAATGAGTCTGTTACTTCTAATTAGATCTGTTCTTTTTTTGGTCAAATGACAGTAAAATAAATGATTGACTGACTGATTGATTGATGAGAATGAGGAGAACATATCCATAGTGTTCTTTTAAAAATAGGTTCCAAGAAAATGAACACATAACACTGAACACATGAAACTGACTTCTACATAAGTCATAAACATCAGCACAACTTTAACAGAAAAGAAGAGAGTTTAAGAATGAATAAGGCTTGACTTCCTGTCCTAAAAAACCTCCAGACTAACAAAGACTTTAGTCAACAATAGCCATGCAGGTTAGCTTTGGACTTCACACATTAACAGATCACTTCAGGATACAATGGTTCCATATTAACATACCACACCGTCATTAGCACATTATCTTGATACTTACAGGACAATGACTAGCACATTACTTTTGCAGGACAATGACTCAGCTCAAACCCAACCCCTTTCTGACTATATCTTCCTACACACTTGACACTGAGAGACACTGTCCTTCAGTGTTACTCCTCTGAAGATGCCTGCCACAGTTGCTGGCGAAACGTCAGGAAAGAAAATTCCAAGACCACGGTTACACAGCCCGGATAACCTACAAGAACCAATGACTTATACAGAGTCAAAACACTGGGCTACCTTGGTAAGTATTGTGTGCTCAGATTGGCAGTTGTCCTCCAAATTTCACATCACCTCCTACCTGATCCTTTTTTAACTGGATTCCAAGGACTAAACTTAAGACCTTCTTCTTTGAGAGACAGGCAGAACCACATTGATAACCAATATTCAAACATCCCAGACAAAAAGTGGTGGGAAAAGACAACTGTCTGCCTGTGACCATGGATGGCCTACCAGAGGAAACAATAATGAGTTAGATGGATCAACTGACTGAGTATAAGGCAGCTTCAAATTTTAATACAGATGTTCAACATGACAGCCAATGTGGAGTGAGCAATCACAAATCAAATGCACAGAGCTTTCATATTGCCTCATGTTACCTCAAATATATTACTGTTCAATAGTCAGTTCACACATTCAGCTGTGAATCATCAAGCACTAAGTAATCAAGTGATGAGAAATCAAGAGATTTATATGTGTGTGTGTGATGAGATTAAATGTGTTTCTGAGGGAGCTGATTCCCACACTCAAACCACCACTACTACATACATAATGTAATGCCTGATGTAAGCAATCCATGAGTAAAGCCACATGCATGTAGGCCCAAATTTATGCTATTCTTCTCTCCCTTAAAAAAGATGCAAGATGAGTTTGTTCAAATGAAGCCCACATGCCTGGGTGTGCATTAGCCACACTACAAGTTATTTCGTACTGCAAAGAGGATCATTGGTCAAGAATACGTGAGTTAGCCTTTTTATCAGGATTCCAAGTATTAAGAAAATAAATAATTATCCACACTAAAAGACAGACACCTTCCCTTAGGTTCTCAACCTAGGGGTGTCAATTTCATTTTTGTAACTTTTCAGAAATAAAACCCTTAATTACCAACACTACATTTTGTGGAGTTATAACAGCATGTAGGAGAATGCCTGTGATGATTTATGGGTACAGATAGTTGGGTAAATCAATGTATTTTATCAGATCTTTTATATAATGCAGAAATAGATAACAAATTATAGGCAGCCTTTAATTCCTACAAGTCAGTGCAATTTACTTTTAATGGATTCAGTAAAACTGTTTAAACCTTGAAAGTTAATAAACATAGATTTGTGGAATTAAAAATATTGAACAATTAGAAAGCTAGCAACTCACAAAATTAAAGTTTTATAAGCCAAAGTCAAAGACTGTGTTGCACAGTTTAAATATTTCATAACTGACATTTTCAAAGCCTACAATATGAAGCTGGATTTTGATTATCCAATCCAATATTCTGTCTTTTGGTTTAGATTTTTAAAAACCAAGATACAGGCAAGATACAAAATAAAATTACCCTGTTTCCTAAATTCTTTTACTTGCTTTCCAGGAAGTCCGCCTTATAAAAATGCAGTATTTATGACATTATCTTAGAAAACCAGTCACACTCACCAGCATCACGGCTACATTCTTAAAAGATCTGAAGCATTTAAAAAGTTCCTTTTAAACTACTGTGAGATATAAGTGCACCAGGCTCACAGGTATCTGCATGAAAATGGTCATAGTAGAAAAGTAGAATTGAAAGGGGGAGGTCCAGGAACAGCCTAGTGTTTAGACTCCAATGATTCATCTCAGTTAGCTGTATATAAGCAGTAGGGGTGACAGAAGAGAGGCAGTAATGCTCAGCTTCATTAGCCTTCTAGCAGCAATAATTCAAGATGGGAGGAAAGAATACAGTTGCTGCTGCTTCTAGAAGCACCACAGAAAAAACAAAAGAAGGACTAGTCCATAAAAAGTCCAGCTGCTTGCTGAAAGAACAGAGGATGAGCCCAAAGGTGTTTGCATGCAGTACTTTGATCTCTTCTCTTCAGTCTACCTTGAACTAAATACCTAGCCACAAGTCTGCTTGTTAGCAGTATTTCTGATGCTGATTTTCAAAATCATCAGAGATCTAATTCTAACTCCAATTAATTCTATAGGAGCAAACAGGGTTGCCAACCACCAGGTACTAGCTGGAGATCTCCTGCTATTACAACTGATCTCCAGTCGATAGAGATCAGTTCGCCTGGAGAAAATGGCTGCCTTAGCAATTGGACTCCATGTCATTAAAGTCCCTCCCCAATCCCTGCCCTCCTCAGGGTCCGCCCGAAAAACCTCCCGCCAGTTGCGAAGAGGGATCTGGCAACCCTAGGAGCAAAGCTGTCTTGAAAACCCATGGCCAAAAGCAATCAGCTCAATAATTTTCCTTATCCAACAGGTAATACTGCTGCTCTTCTACTTGTCCTTTCTTCCTCAGTTGCACAGAAGAAACTGGAAGGAGGACTATTTGGTAATGAAAACAAAATTTTCCACGGGGTTAGTTTACAACGTACCTGACCAAACCTTTAAAGAACAATTAATAAAGGAAATACAGGGGGAGAGCAAGGCGACCTCTGACCATTGGAACTGGCATGCATAATCAAAACAAAGACCCAAAGTCATCTGAGGGGTGACCGCGAGGGAAACAGCCATGCATAAAAGGCCATTGTACTCATGCAGCTATTTTATTTTCTCCTAGGTACCATGGGCACCATGTTGGAATCACTGATCTTGGTAGTCACTGGTAGTCACTGGACTGTGCTCATTAGTTGTTCAAATTGCTAAAATCCCATTTATGAGGAACTGATGTGAGACATCAGCTAAAAGTATTCTCAATACCAATTAAAATATCTTTTCATCCTTCGTCATTAAAAAAGTATAAAAATTGCATATAGTTTTTGTACATTTACAATGGCTAACAATTTTCTAGTCCTTTTTTCTTGACACCGTTTCTCTGCTAGCAGTCCCATGGCTTTTTAAGGACCTTTGGTCAGATTCTCAACTTGCATAAATGGATGTACTCCCACTGAGCTACACTGATTTGCATCTGATGAGGTGATGGCACATCTGAAAAGAAAAGAAAACAACAGCACTGGCTGTGCACACCAAAGCACTACTAGAGTTTGAATCAAGCCTCATTGACTGAACTATGGAACAGAGATCTAACGAAAGGCAAACTTGGTGTTAATATTTGATACACATCAGAAAAAACATAAATCAGCTGACATGGATCCAGGTGAAAATGTGCATAGCCATAATTGGCACCGCCTGTATTGTTATCAAGAGGTTCAGAAATAGCCTGCACGCTTGTACTGCAAGAAACAATCCTGGCATTATCAGAGGGATAACTTCGTTGACATTAGTAGGGCTCTTCCATTTCAAATTTCTATTATTCTATTAAGTCTAGCTTTCTTCAGTGGAATGTTCCTGCTTTCCAAGGGCTCCTGAGACTTAAGAATTCAGAGGATTCCCTTCTTGTAAACAATATGACTTTCATACTGTAAAAGTTTAAAGGAGATATTAAGCTCAGTTTAATGGCTTCTAAATCCTAGTATTTTCCCCCTGCCTTTCTTGTCTGTGTACACATATTCTTTCCTTAGCAGAGTTTAATTATGAATGACAAAACTCTAACTTTAAGTCAGCTAGGAGATCCTTAGATCCATTTTGTTGTCAAATATACTTTTCCTGCAAATGGCAAGAGTAACACGTATCATTTCATAGATAATGTTTTAATATCCTGCATTGAATACAACTTTTTTTTTAATCAAGTTGCAATGGTAGCACTAAACTACACAAGGGGCTTGGGGGTTGCAGATGGCTGCATTACTCTAAATGTTCAAGCTTGACTGACCCATTTCATCAGCACTGTCAGAGCCTTGCACTGATACATGTTGACAACATTTAATCTTAAAAAATTGAAAGAAATGAATTAATATGCAAATTTCATCAGCTTTGTAATAAAAATGTCCTTGAAAAAAAACAGAGAACATGACCCCTGAGGAATAGTGTGAATTATCCCAGCTCAATTCTTTAAGTTAGTCAGAGGTATGCAGGTCCACAAGGAAATCAGCACAGATTTGACTTGGAAATAATTATGATGAAGAACAAAACACAAGCAGGTTGAATAAATGTAACAACTTGGGAAAAGTCTTAGTCCTGTTTGTTATTCACTTTGAATTAACAGGATTAGGTTTGGTTTTTGAAAATAAAGGAACACTGCCATGTAATTTTAACACCTAAGTAATGTGAAAACAATATTTTGGGAGGTATCAGTTTTGTGGATAACACAAATCACATCTTGAAACTCAGATTTCGAAATACAGGCCAAATTTTTGGTACTAAGGCAGATTTTTCAGCTGTGCCTTTTGAATGAATGAATGACTAGAACTGCCTTCCTCTGGAAAAAGAATCTTCATCAAGTCACTCATTCGGGAGAATTACCGAGAAAAAGATCATTACCAGTGATATTACTGCACCACAACAAAATCATTAAAATGTCTCACCTGCCCTCACACTGGGCAGTCTTTTACATTAGCAATATAAAGGTATTCTCTGCTCACTGTTAGCAATGGTTACCAGCACTCTTTAAACTACTACAGTGGCAAACTACACAGTGAAGCCTTTTTTTTAGTTGAAATGAGTACAGTTTTTGTATGAACTTTTAGTACCCATTATGCATTGCCAGATTAATAGAGTAACTACCCCAAGCCAGCAAGGGAGATCCATAAATGAAAGCAATCCTCCATACTTATCACTGCACATTAACATGCTCCCTATTCGTATCACAATGCTTATCTAAATCCTATTGAATTGGCAGGGTGCATCTTTTGACACTAATGCACATTCCCATCCAGTGGTTATAGGGTTGCCAACTGCCAGGTAGTGGCAGAAGATCTCCTGCTAATTCAACTGATCTCCAGCCAATAGAGATCAGTTCACCTGGAGAAAATGGCCGCTTCGGCCATTGAACTCTATGGCATTGAAGTCCCTCCCCTCCCAAACCCCGCCCTCCTCAGGCTCCGCCCCAAAAATCTCCCGCCGATAGCGACCCTAAGTGGTTACCAGTTGTTACAGACAGTCAGTTTCCTGTGACTGCAGCTGAAATGAGGACAATATTTTTAGAAAATGCATTCTGAGCATCATACATTTGTATAAAAGACTATGCCATGATGTACAGACCAAACTATGAAAGCATATACCTGCACCCATGCAGACAACCCATATAATTTTTGGGTTGCATCCAGAGTGCAGTTGAGATCACAGGTGCATAAACTAAACTCCCACTGAACATCAAAGTGATTCACAGTGCAAATCCCAAAGAGAGGAACACCCTTCTAAGTTCACTGAATGGGTTTATAAAGTTGAAACTCTGCTGAATATTGCACTGTTATGTGTGTATTTTGTGTGTGCGCAACAAATGGAGTTCTTTAAATACATGGGTCATTTGTGATAGCTTAATGAAGGTTAGGGAATTTGACCTGGCATCAATTTCTGAAATTCTCTTGTAAAAGGTACTATTTAACATGCTGCCTACATAAATTCAAAACACTAGCTAGGTGTAGATTAGGCCTGTATGATATGAATTTCCATTACAGTAGCACCTTCTGTCTCTATAATTTTCCACTTTTGAAAAAAGATAAGGCTGGTATGAATTAACTAAATAACTTACATAGGTGGTTTTTTTTTTTAATGAACCAACTAACCCAGGTCAACACACATAAGAGGTATGCTTTTAAAACAAAAAACTGGCAACCTTCACTTGAAAATTGAAAATAGTTATTGCAATAGCTAGGGACACTCGGCATAATCTTTTAGTACCTTTGAAATAAGCTTTCTGATTTTATATAACCCTGGAAGACAGACACACTATAATACTGACGATGACTAACCATATTAATCTAGTCTGTAAGCTTTTGTGGTCTGCTACAAAAGGCTTTTAAGTTTCTTCTTTCTTCCCTAATCTACAATCAGTAAAATCCCACATTTATAGTGCCCTTTGCACTTATATGCATAAAATGAATAACCTTTCAGTTTAATTATGCAATATTCATTCAGTTTTGAAATGATATAAAGTTTCAGGTAGAAAAAGAATAAAACCTCTTTAAGAATTCAAAATTAATACATGTCAAACTCATGCTAAATCTTAATCTTCTCGAAACATTTCACTAAAATAGATGTTCTTTTATCACCTGGCACGTCGAGACCCACCGGAAAAAAAAAAGAGAAGCGTTTGGTTAACATGCCAGAGAAGAGTACTCTCTTTTCCTCTGCACTTTAGGCTATACTTGCAAGGTCTGAACAGTTGTATAATAATGAAAAATGTGCAATACTTGTGGGGCATTGCTTGTGCACACATACCTCCGCCCACGCATTCATCATTCCGCAGGTATTGTCAGTGAAAGTTTAATTGCATAAACACTCTGTAACTGTCCTGTCATATTTCTTGTCAGTCTGGATTCCCTCTCCGGGTTCACTATCTCACAAAACTATAATTGAATTGCTACCAAGTCACAAGAGAGCCCCCCAAAATAAAATCTTTATGAATAGAATTTGTTTCCTATCAGCAGATTTGACAAATTGTGGCCTTCACGATAATTTCCGAGTTTATTCTAAATCCAGTTATTTGCTGTTAGCTCTTATCTCCTCCTTAGAACTTTAAAGTGGCAGTGAGAAAAGAATCCTTGCGGGTTCCCTAATGCTATTTCTGCCAGTCCTAATGAAAAGATAGGAGGACAGCATGCCTGTGTGACTACTCTGAACCCTTTGTTTTCAGAAAAGGTTAGTCAAATGAGAATAAAATCTGAGTTAATTCTGAATTATACTGCATTTATCTGTGATTTACGTGTGACAACAGGGTTCTATGGCACTTTTGGCATGAACACTCTGTGTGTGCATGTGTGTGTGTACAGGGAACAAGAAAATGCAGCCAGTAATATGGTAACATACTGGGATTCCAAAGCAACCACATTTCCACAATATGCAACACTTCAAAGTACTAAACGTAACTAGTATATCCACTACACAAATAGGCATTGCAAAGCTACTGAAAACAGAATATTTACAGCTATCGCCTGTCTTTCTCATAACAGCTGGAATACAAAATGTGTGATGCAATATCACTGCCCTTGGGGACCTACAGCCCAGGTTCCACTTCACTCGCTGCCACTTGCAGAAACAGGGGAAATCAGAGTGTGATGATATCACATTGCATCCTTTGTATGACTAGACCTGGGTTTCATCCAGAGATCCATCAGCAGAAGAGACTGCCAGCCACTCTCTCCGTGACCGTTTATTCCCAGAGTTACAGGATCCGCCCGGGGTAATAACCATGCTGCTTGGGAGGCTGGGGAGGGAGAAGGGGGCGAAGCCATCTTCTAAGCATAGCTTTGATAACAAAACAGGAAGAAGGGAAAGGAAAAGATACAAGGGCATTTTTTTCAAGATGACAGCATTGTATGCTCCATATAGGGTTGCCAGGTCCCTCTTTGCCACCAGCAGGAGGTTTTGGGGGCAGAGTCCGGGAAGGGCGGGGTTTGGGAAGGACTTCGATGCTATAGAGTCCAATTGCCAAAGCGGCCATTTTCTCCAGGCGAACTGATCTCTATTGGCTGGAAATCAGTTGTAATAGCAGAAGATCTCCAGCTAGTACCTGGAGGTTGGCAACCCTAGCTCCATACCATCATTGTCAATGGCAAGATTTATTTCAGTCCTTATATCCCTCAAACATTAGATTTAAAATTATGCTGCTCAAGATCAATGGATCAAGGAGCTTCTAAGGGATAAAGGTAAAGCTCCATACCATGTAGTTTCTGCTGAGTAGAAACATTTAGCATAGTCCCTTCCCTAACATGCTTCCTTCATGCAGGGGATTTTTCCTTGGCAGAGCATTCAACAACATGACTTCCAGTGACAGTCTGGAATTCTATCAGATATTACCATTTCATTCTACTGAATGCATAGGACAATTCATACTCTTGAGTGAGCTTGCTGAAGTATAAGTGGCTTTAGCATTTGTCTGTTCTGCATCTTTGGAATTACCAACTATTTGTTGCCGAGTGTACCACTTTTGGAGGGATGTGAGATTCCTCAGATGATGAAGTCAATGACCAAACAAAATTAAAATGAAGATATGATACAGGCTTCACCACACACATCATCGTTAAACTTTAATGGAAACTAAACTATAATAAATTTTAATATTTCCAGAAAAACATATTAAAATAAAAACTGCTGGATCCAAATTGAGGATTATGTTTTTTTGCCTGTTCTGCATTTTGATGTTACCCTTGATGAGCTGTAGCAAATGAGGAAGAAATAATTTCAATAAAAATATGAGATCATTGTCCATTTCACTTCAAAATTCTATTACCAGTGCACCAGTAAAACATGCACATTTTAAATGGAATGCATCCTCTACTGGATTGACAAGTATCTGCCTATTTATGTTTTTTAAATGTGCTTATCAAAATCATATACGATTGATGGCTATGTCTTGATGAAGTTATGTTTTTGCAAGAGACTTAATTTAAGACTAAGGTTAAGGCTTAGGATAGATGAGTGCATTAGATGATTAAAGAACATTTGTCTTGTAGGACACTTAAGTCATTTGTTTATGACACTTGAAAACAAGCTGGCGAAAAGCTACAGGATGACTCAACCCTCTAAAATCCAAATCTTCGGCTAAACAATGATTGTGGTAAAACTGAAATGATAAAATATTACAAGTATTACATTAATCTATGAATGCCATATTGTTCAAAGATATGCAGAAGGAAAATGTCTAATGGTATATGAAAAGTAATGTTTTTGGGGCCCGTTTTGGTCTTTGATACAGATGGCCGTTTCTGGCATTGGGGAGACTGTACCACTTCTTATAGACACTCTTGCAAGAAAACCTGTAAAACCTTTCTAGCTGGATGGCAGAGTAAATGATGTTAAAATTCACTGCATTTAGAAAGAGAGGATTTCTTATCACATGGAGACTAGCTATGTCTGTGGACAGGCAATAAGATATGGTGCATTACATGTCTAGGTCACTGATTAGAAGCAGCTCTGAGCTAGCAGCTGTTCTAAGTCAATGGGTGTGTGGGTGGGTGTGAAATGATTTGTTGATCTCATCTCTATTCTTAATGGGCACATATTCTCATTGCATACACAGGAATTATCAAAGTGGTCACAGATGTGCACACTTGTTGAGTTTAATGGAGAAGATCCAGAATATGAATAGGAAGGGAAATAGAACTATAATTTCCCCACAACAGGTAAGACATCTTTTGTATTTCAACGTTGAGGGAACCTGGGAAAACATTATGGGGAAATCTGCATAGCTTCTGCCCATTTGAAGCATGTTGTGAAAATAAACAACTTGGGTCCCCGGGGCTGTCCCCATCTGGAAACTTTCATAAGCACAAAATTCACATTAAGAAAAAGAAGAATGCTTTCTCATACTGATTATAATAACACAGCTACATTTGAATTCCACACTCTCCCAAACTGTAAAGAACAATGCATCGTGATTAAGCAAGATTTATCCCACTAAAGAATTAATATACACATCTAAGATTAGTGTGTGGGGTGTATCATTATTTCAGCCCCATTAGATTGTATCACATTTGCGGACGGGGTCAAGCGAATGCTGCTCAGGAGCAATCCTGCCAGCTGATTAGGAACCATGTTGATTGCCTGCAACATTGCCTGCAATGTAGGTCTCAACTGATCCACCTATGCTAGATTAACAGTAGTAATCCTGTTGGGGTGCAGGTCTGGGTAAAGCAGCTGAGGTTTATCCATCTTATGCAGCTAAGAGACAGTGATACTCAGAAGGGAAGGCACTGCCCTGCATAGGAGCAGAAGACTGGCTAGAATACACTTATAATTAATGGAGTGCTTTTTAATTTGCACACAGGTTCATTATGATTTCATTCTGTTTCGCTCCCACAACAATTCTGTGAGACAAGCTTACTGCTATTCCCATTTTACAGAAAAATTATGCTCATAGTTTGTGAACCTGGTGATATTTTAACAAGAAGGGTCATCAACCATAAACTGAAAATGTTATTGCGTCGCGTGGACAACATTCTGACCTTTGGAAATAGCGGGGGGCGGGGGGGATTAAATAGCAGTGCTATTATAAGCAGTTTTACACCCTTCTAAGCACATTGACTTCAATGGACTCAAGAAGGTATGTCTGCTTAGGACTGCACTACAATAATTAATATAGTATAACTATAAACAAATATTATATAATGTTTCTTTATATAATATTGTAGGGGGAAATACTTAGAAGTTAATGTTTTTGACATTTACAGAAATTTTACAATAATATGGAGTCAAAAAATTATGTGGACACACTGCAGGAGCAAGACTGAAAACACTCAGTGAGCAATACTATCCTGAGCAAAATGAAGGGATATATTACAGAATACACAGGATAGTTTGCAGTGTAATTTGATAGGAAGATGGAACGATAAGAAGAAGAAAACGAAGAAGCAGAAGAGTTGGTTTTTATATGCCAATTTTCTCTACCACTTAAAGGAGACTCAAACTGGCTTACAATCACCTTCCCTTCCCCTCCCCACAACAGACACCCTGTGAGGTAAGTGAGGCTGAGAGAGCTCTAAGAGAACTGTGACTAGCCCAAGGTCACCCAGCTGGCTTCACGTGTAAGAGTGGGGAAACCAATCCAGTTCACCAGATTGACCTCCGCCGCTCATGTAGAGGAGTGGGGAATCAAACCCGGTTCTCCAGATCAGACTCCACCGCTTCAAACCACCGCTCTTAACCACTACACCACACTGGTTTTGTTTCATTGTGCAGTTTTAACGCATAAAAATTGCAATACCAAGGAGTAAAAGGTTTAACAGATGTAAAGACGGGGAAACTATGAATGCTACTTTGGATGGTTTTTAAATTGCAAATAGCACCATGGGTTCCCAGTTCAAACTGGAGTGATATTGCAGGGGACAGAGCATTGAAATCCCCCTCCACACACATTCACTATCTCAATCATCTCTTAAGGCTACTATTTGTCCTGCAAGAAAAACACACAAGCATCATTTCTAGGTACATTTTACTCCAATGGGGTGAATAGCAGCCCTGGGAAGATGATTAAGATTGTTAAACAACGCAGGGAGAAAGGGTTAAGTTTCCTCCTCCTATAGGAGAGATATGAATCAGAGGCCCCCATGGCTGTTATTTGCAATGTAAAAAAACAGTGGGAGATCTATTCACATTTCATTAAATCTGAAGTACAGATTTACAAATAAACATTCTTTGAATAGTGCTGGATATTATAGAACCCACATGATAGTTTGCAGTATATCCTTGTAGCCCTAATAGTGGCAAACATTCTGACCATATAAAAATTGGCAATATATATAGAACCAATACAAGTAAATTTCTGCTTAAAATTCATCTTGGGAAATGCATTCCTAATCTGAACTTAATGTGTTCAGAGAAAACAGGTATACATCTTGCAAAGGACAAACAAACAAAGGTCCAGCGATGTCCACTGTTTGCATACAAAGAGGTCTGTGCACATGGCCAAAACTATTTCGTTGATTTTGGGTACTGCAGCTCACAGTGGCTTCATCCCGTTCTCACTGCACAGGCCACACAAGCAGAGGAAATCAGTTTGGTAGTTCTGAGCCAGAAGCTGCTTTCTTTTCCTGTCAAGTCACAGCCAAATTATGGCAACCTCATAGGATTTTCAAGGCACGTGACATTCAGAGGTAGTTTGCCATTGCCTGCCTCTGCATACTAACCCGGGACTTCTTTGGTGGTCTCCCATCCAAGTACTAACCATGAGCGACCCTGCTTAGCTTCCAAGATCTGACAAGATCAGGTTAGGCTGGTCATCGAGGTCAATGAGTAGCTGCTTAGCAAACAGAAAAAGGAAATATTGCTGGATCAGAACAAGGTCCATCTAGGCCAGCATTCTAGACTGGGAATTCAACGATTCCTTGTATCACTGCCAGGGGCAACCAAGGAGATGGAGTGATGGCAGGGAAATAGAGAACATCAGGATGTGAGGACTAGGGTTGCCAGGTCCCCTGGCCTCTGGTGGTGGATGTGGGTAGGGTTGCCGGATTCAGGTTGGGAAGCTCCTGAAGATTTGGGGATGGGGCCTGGGAAGGACAGGGACCTCAGTGGGGTAGAGTGCCATAAAGTCCACCTTCCAAAGGATCAATTTTCTCCAGGGGAACTGATCTCTGTAATCTGGAGATGAGCTGTAATTCTGGAGGATCCCCAGGTCTCACCTGGAGACTGGCATCCCTAAATCAGGGCACATACCACAGTGGCCAGATCTGTCCAGGAAAGGCTGCAGCTGACTTATCAGTCGAAGCTGGTAACAGCCACTCTTGCCACTTGCTTATCGAGCACTAGACCTGCTTATCCAGCAGTAGGCAATTCCACCTTGTCGCGCTCAAACTTCAGTTTAATAGCCTGCATCAACTCCAAACCTGCCCCCAGGCACTGATTTACGTGTGTGTAAAGTGCCGTCGAGTCACAGCCAAGTAATGACAACTCATTGGGTTTTCAAGGCAAGAGACTAACAGAGGTGGTTTGGTAAAATTACTTATTCTTAGGTGCCAACCTCCAGGTGGTGGCTGAAGATCTCCTAGTATTACAACTGATCTCCAGGTGATAAAAATCAGTTCCCCTGGAGAAAACTGCTGCTTTGGCAATTGCGCTCTATAGCATTGAAGTCCCTCTGCTCCCCAAACCTCACCCTCCTCAGGCTCTACCCTCAAAATCTCCAGGTATTTCCCAACCCTACTTATTCTACAGGATTTTTTTTATCACAGTAAAGCGCAGTTTTGCAAACTGAATAACATCAGAGAATGATGTAATATGTTTGTTGTCCATTATATGCAGCTAATATATCAAATGAAAATGTATAATTTATGTTTGATTTTTGTCCACATTTTACTGTGCTTCTTACCTGTTTGGATAAATTACAATTTCCATTTCTGATGAGTGATACGTTAAATTTATGTATTTATTTATTTATGTCAGACCACCTTTGCATGTCTCTTGCCTTGAAAACCCTACAGGATTGCCATAACTCAGCTGTGACTTGATGACGCACCAAAAAGTTACAGACACATGTGCAAATGTTTGTTAATTTGTTTGCTTGCCTGAAGATTTATAGCTCCCCTCAAAGACCTTCCAGAAAATAGTTCTTAATCCATCTCATCATAACCATAGTTTGAAAGGGCCATTTAAGACTCCAGGGGAAGAAAGTCCCAGAAGTTAGGTGCAACCACACAAAAGGCTAGTTCTAGAAGATTTTAGGCTCAGGCAGGTTCCTATTGGCCCATGTGGTTCCACAGTTACCCTACTAGTACATTTGATACCAGCAAAAGTGCTTTAATGTGTAACTTGGCCTTAGGACACCACAGAGAACAAACACTTGGCTTATATTTTTCTCCTGTTATTAATTAACATAGGGAGCATAGAAACTAGAGGAAGTCTTCACTCTTCTGCCCAAACAATTCTTTGCGAAGTATAGCAAGATGTGATTGTTCATGGAAGCACTGTTGCCCTGTTCTGTAAGATGTACAGCAGGGGTCCCCAACGTGATGTTTTATTATGTAAATAAAATTAAATCATGATTCTGTAGTAGTAGATTTAATTAATTGCGTAGGGTTATATCCAAATGGCCACAAACAGAGCAAAGCTTGTACTATACAACTTCGAGAACCAGCATGATGTAGTGGAGAAGAGTGGTGGACTCTAATCTGGAGAGCAGGGTTTGATTTCCCACTTCTCCACATAAAGCCTGCTGGGTGCCCTTGGGCTAGTCACAGTTCTCTCTGAACTCTCTCGGCCCCACCTACCTCACAAGGCACCTGTTGTGGGGAGAAAAAAGGAATGTGATTGTAAGCTGCTTGAGTCTCCTTAAGGTAGAGAAAAGTAGGGTAATAAAAACCTACTCTTCTTCTTCCTCTTTCTGCGGTATACTGAAATTTCACTCATGTATGTGAGGGGACTTTAATGGACAGAATGTGAAAGGAGGGGGTTGACATTTGTGGCTACAGTGGGAGTAGGGAATTATAAAAAATGTGCATGTAGAAAAACTTGTCAGGGAGATAGATACCTACAGATCTGATGCTTTTGGTTAAAATATTGTTGTTACTTTCTGAATAGTATCGCCCAAGCCATCATCCTTTTAATGTTAAAACTGCTGCTATGCTGTTGTTAGATTTCAAATATTTTCATGGATTGCTTTTGATTATATTGGAAGCCAATCTGAACACTAGGATAAGTGGGATAGAAATGTTTAAATAAATCACCCTTTTGTTTGTATTCCTCTTTTCTCTCAACAGGTACTCGAAGCAATTTACAATACAAAGGAAAGACAATAGAAACGGACAGGAGAAGAGGGAGGGGAGGCTTCTGAGTACAGAGGAGGTCTTCCTCTTTCTCCTGACTGATCTTCCTGCCAGCCCAAGGCTGCAACCCTCAGGCTAAGAGCTGAAGGACAGGACAAGCCTTTTGGCTCTTGCCTTTCAGCATGCACCCAAGGGCTCCTACCTCTGGGCACGCACACACATTAAATGCCTGTGGAGCTGGAGGAGAACAAAGTCAGCTAGATGTTATTCAGCTGCTACTAGCCAACTAGCAGGCTCCTGCCAGTTCTTAGTTATTGCCTCCTTATTGTCTTCCTTTATCCCATGCTTTTGCTGTTTTGTACTTTGACACCTGCCTTAAAGCTGGTTAGTCCACAGTCTACTGTTTGGAGTTGCAGGCTCTTGGAGGCCATACTAAATAACCCCTGTCCCCCAAAAAACCTTCAACATTTGGAAGAAACTGTTGTTTTGAATTGGAACACGTCTAGTCTATTCCTCAGTTTTCCTATCACAAACGAATCAACTTCTTCTATAAATAATTACCTCAGGGCTCTTCCCCACAGTTGGGGCCACAGAGGCAGCCATCACAGTCATTCCTTATATTCACAGCCCTGTTCCAACCTAAATAGTATGCTGATTACTTATAACCACACATTAATCCAAATGGTGCGTACGTTATTAAACAGCCGTACATCACATAAAATCACATTGTCTATGGTGAAGGGGCCTCTTACTTGCCGTTTGGGACTAAGACAGGACCCACAGGACCCCTGTCTAACAGGCTGAGTCAAAAATGTATTGCTAACCTACACTTCCTTATTAGCAGGGCTTGTACATCCGTTGGGTGAACCTAGGTCATTGCCTAGGGTACCAGTGGTAGAGAGGCACCAAAACCAGCCTGTTGCCATCCTATCTGTGGCCTCAGGGTCTGCTGCAGCAAGCGGCAGCCCTGGATGATGCCCTGGCTGTAGTTGCCACCCTCTAGGTGAGGCCTGGAGATCTCCCAGAATTACAACTAATTTCAGTTCCCTTGGAGACTAGGGCAGCTTTGGAGAGTGAACTCTATGGTATCACATCCCTGCTGAGCTCTCTGCCATCCACAGGCTACACCCTCAAATCTCCAGGAATTTCTCTACCCAGAGTTGGCAACCCTACAGCCTGGCCCCAGTGAGCAGCCTGTTGTGAGCCTCTCCTTCCCTCTCTTTCTCTGTTGGGGGTGGGTGGGCTGGGTGCAGGGTCCTTTTCTAAGGCTATTGTTCTCTCCCAGTCTGCCCCTGTGGGGAGGGCACCATAGCAAGCCACAGCTCCAGTGAGGGTAGCGTGAGTGGGGGCCGCTTTCCTGAGGGGTGTGTGTGGGGGACAAAGTTACTTTCCCGTGGTGTGGGGGGGGGGAGGATGGTTACACAGAGATTAGATTACTGCACTTTGTGTGGGGCTGCCCTTGACAAGTGTCCAGAAACTTCCATTTGGTTTGGAACAGTGCAACCTGGTTGGAGTGGGTCATAGGGACCATATCACTCCAGTCTTGGCCTACCTACACTGGCTTTCAATTTGTTTCTGGGCACAATTCAAGGTGCTGGTCTTGACCTTCAAATCCCAATATGGTTTGGGACCAACATACCTGAAGGACCGCACAATCCCTTATGATAGAGGGAGTTTAATAGAGGGAGTTTAATACTGTCCAAGACCAGCATAAAAACATACCAGATATACATACATAACACATATAAAAGTGCATCAAGTGTGAACCCCTATACCATCTTACAATCTCTCACTCATAAAAGCCGTTAAGCGCTTAATTAAAAATATTACATGTTTAAAATTAGTATAAATATAAATATAAAATCGCTCAACCATTAAGTTCAACCCATGCACGCCTGGTCCTCATTGCTTGCCACCCAAATTTGGCCACTTTAAAAGTTATCTCCATATCTTTGTCTGAGAGCATGTTAAAAAGACTAAAGGCTCTGGATCGCCCTGGGAGGTCCGATAATACAGAAAGAATGGCTTCTCGTATCTTGTTGTAGATTTTGCATTCAAACACAACGTGCTCGAGGGTCTCAGTACTCCCATCAGAGCAGGGGCATAATCGTCCTGCATATGGTATCTTTTTGTATCTCCCTTCCAAGACGGCTGAAGGGAGTGCGTTACAACGCATCAGGGTGAAAGCCCTCCTGTATTCTGGCCTATCTAAGTGGGAAAGGTAAGACATCGGGACCACGTTGGTAAGAGTGCTGCAATTGTAGCACATGTTTTTGATTCTGCTTAGGTCATGCTGCCTTTCCACGTCCAGAACTCTTTGCCTGATCAGGGGTCTGGCCTGTGGATAGTCCATTGATAGGAGCAGATATTGTGAGAGACCATAGTAGCCTAGTTTTTTCATCAGATTTTTCAACCAGGGGGAAACAAAAGTGTCATATAAAATTAAGTTACCAAGTCTTTTGGGACGTGAAGCTATTTTGAGCCAATAGGAGATCGAGACAATCCACATCCTTGCTTCAATCGTTACTTCCCCTGTCTCCATTCGAATTGCAGCATTAGATACACTGGGAGGGACTTGTAGTACAGCCCTCAGGAATTTGGATTGGATTTTCTCCAACCTGGAGTAATTTGCTGTGTTAATAAGCGGCCCCCCATATAACATTTGGGAAAGGGTTTTGGCTTTATATAACTTAACAGCAGCTGTTACCGAGCGTCCTCCCTTTGTCCAGAAAAATTTTAATATAGCTGCGGCACTTTTTTGGGCATTGGCGGAGACATGGGCTATGTGGGAATTCCTTAATCCTGTTGCCTGAAAGACCACACCCAGGTATTTATAGCAGTGTACCTGCTCTATCTTTATCTTATTCAGACTCCAGGAGTGCAGTTTTGGTTTATTGGCAAAGACCATTACTTTAGTTTTTGAGTAATTAACCTCTAGTTGATTGTCAGAGCAATAGATCGCAAGCAGGCGCAATGCCCTCCTGATGCCAATAGATGTTCTAGAAAGAAGAACGGCATCGTCTGCATATAGTAACAGGGGAATGTGCCTATCCACCAGTTTTGGGGGGTGCAGCTCTTGCTTGTTTAAATATGCTGCCATATCGTTAATGTAAAAATTGAACAATAATGGCGCTAGTATGCAGCCCTGTTTGACCCCCTTCCTTGTTACAATGGGATCAGTTAGCTGCCCTTGATGGTTACATCTTACCCGTATTGTGGTTCTTTCATATAGGGCTCGAATCAGAAACAGAAGCCGTCTGTCTATCGTAGAAGCGCTTAGCTTTTCCCAGAGAATGGATCTTGGGATTGAGTCAAACGCCGATTTCAAATCAATAAAAGCTGCATACAGTGAGACAGCAGATTTGGCCGCATAATTTGCAATAAGATGGTCTAGCAACATACAATGATCTATCGTAGAGCGGCCTTCTCTGAAACCCGCCTGCTCTTGTGCTAGGTAATTCCCTTGTTCCAGCCAATCTCTAAGTTTCCACTGAAGATGCTTGGCATAGAGCTTGCTTATGGTACTAAGTAAGCTGATTGGTCTGTAGTTGGAAGGGTCTTCCCTGTTACCCTTTTTATAAATAGGGACAATATTTGCCACCCCCCAATCATTTGGAATTCTGCCAGTTTTGTCAATTGCAGTGAAGAGGGATGCCAACACCGGGGCCCACCATTCCAGATTCCTTTTCAGTAAATCTGCGGGGATCTGATCAATACCTGGGGCTTTCCCTAGTTTCAGGGATTCAATGAGCTTCCTTATCTCTGAGGTCTCCACCGCTGGCCATTCTGGAAAATTTCTAATGCTCTCAGCATGATTGTCATTGTGGTCATTATTCTTATATAGAGCCTTAAAATAATTTTCCCACGTAACTGGTAAGATAGTGCAATCAGGTGGTGAGGTGGGCTTTGTACCTGCTGAGATCAGGCGCCAGAATAGGGTGGAATTTTTAAGTTTAGCCGCCTGTCTAATCTGTTCCCAGGCTATATCCCTTATGAACATGTCCAACTTTGGAGGCCCTGCTTTGGGTGCCCCTGCCTTCTGAGATTAGGTAGGCGGCAACCTGGGAGATGGCCTTCTAGGTCATGGCACCAAAGCTCTGGAACTCTCTCCCCAGAGAGATCTGTCTGTCTTCTGTTGCCATCGTCCACCAGAGGATAAACATTTTTTTTGGGGGGTGGCATTCCCTCAATGATACCTGCTTCCTAATCAATGTTTTCATGTTTTGTATGTATTTTAACTGTTTTGATGTATTTTGACTCTGTTTTAAGCTCTTTTTAAAGTTGTTTTCCTTATTTTATGTTTTTGAATGTTTTTATTGTAATGGTTTTATATTGTATGTTTTTTATTATACTGGTTTTATAGTGCAATTTTATCATGTTTTAAATTGTTAGCTGCCTTAGTGGCTCTTGTAAGGGCAGAAAGGTGGGGTGTACATTTTGTAAAATAATAAATAAATAAATTCAGCTCTGGCAAAACAGTTCTAGCTAGTTTTTTCTCCATCCTTTTCCCTCAGAGGAGGTTTAGTGATGGGTAGCCTCTTTTGGTCACTGGGGGGAGTTTGGGAAAGGTATTATTTTTGTTGTTGCTTTGGTTTAATATGTGGTTTGTTTTGATCTTCTGTCTTTTTGTGATTTTGAATTGTTTCTCATTTTTCACAATGTTTTTTTTTCTTGGGTTGTTAGTTTTTCTGGTTGAATTCAGTTAGTAGGGTATCTATTGTCGACCTTTTTGCAGATTAATGAGTGATTTGGGGTAACATCACATTTTTATGGCTTAGGTTTGGATAGGTAGGCTCACTTCCCTCCACAAAATGAACAGCAGGGTGCATGTGCATCTTACTAGACAGAAATTCTGGAAAAACCATTCCAGAAAACCAGCAGCCATTTTTGTGCCTTTTCCCACTATGTCCAGAGGATGAAAAAAATTCAGCTCAGGAAAATCTGATTTTCCATGCATGGAAAACAATGGGGAGACTTCTGGTCCAATCTTAATGAAAATGGAAATGGAACCCGAAGAGTCTTCATGGTACAACAACAACAACATTTCTGATAATTCTTAAAACTGATACACCTTCCATTTCTTAAATAACAATACAGCATTAAAACATTAATTTTTCAAGTACACACCTCTAGCAGCTATGTTCTTTGTTTCTTTCAAGGTGGTTCAGGTCCTATTATGTTAAGCTTGTTTCCAACAGAAGTTGTATAGGTTTTTTTTTCCTTGCATGGGGTCAGTACAAAGTGCTTCCACTTTCTCTGTAGCAGGCACAAACACTACTGCAAAGATGCTTCCATTTTGGTTCATATTTATTCTCAGCCTCACCCCCATCTATCTCAGCATTGGGACAGCATCTATTCTCTGTGACTTCCGATCAAGTCAGTAAACAGTTTCAGGCAACTGGAACAACAATAGACAAGAGAGACCACAGAGTAGAAGGACCACACCTAATTTCTATCACCTTAACTGGAGTAGAATGGTTGTCTGTGGGAACAGAACATTAACAAATACTTCTCAATGATTTATCAGCATGTTTTAGCCTTAGCCTCAAAAGGAGCCACTCGCATTTTACTTATTTACTAGATGTTTAACCTGCCCTTTCCCAACCAAGGCCGGGCTCAGGGTGGCTTACATCAGTTAAAATACGTTTCGTCATATATAAATATCATTAAAATCAATATATATCTTAATAATTAAACAACTAAATCAAAGAGTCCAATGGTGCCTTTGAAATTACCAATACCAATACCAAAACCTTTTGTGGCATAAAAAAGAAACCTTAAGTTTGAAATTGATACTGGTGGTGTCTTAGCAAAGAATGCAGAAGAATACAGAAGATAGGCAGGTGGCGCAGTGGGAGCAGGGAGGCCAGTCTTGGAACCGTCGCTGCCCTCAACCATGGGCCTGGCGAAACATCTCTATCTTACAGGTCCTGTGGAACTGAGCTAGGTCCCGCAGGGCCCAGGTCTCAGTTGATAGAGAGTTCCACCAGGCTGGAGCGAGAGCCAAAAAAAAGCCCTGGTCCTGGTTGAGGATAGCCACATATCCCAAGACTACCTAGCTGGATACTTCTTGTCTCTTGTCCTTCCTGGAAGTTTTTGAAGGATGCTGAAACTCCCACTCCTCTCCATCAACCAACCAGGTTGCACACCTGGTCATCCTCCTTGTTCCTTCCCTTCTTTCCAAGATAGCAAAAAAAATAATATTTTGTTTTTGGCCTCCCCATTTATCTTATAAGTGAATCCAGATTCTGGTCCCAAAGTGCACCTCTGACTGGCTTCAAATCACCCATATTTTTATAACAGCTGACATCACTGCCTAATATGACACCATGGGGATTTAGCCTTTTGGATGATTTGCTGCCAAGATTATTGGACCCTGCCCATACCTTGGTGCTTGGACCTCTATTTGAATCTATGAAGGGACAGATAGTTATAGTCTTCATGCTTTTCCTCTCATGCTATCTATGTGGCATATTCTCTTGAATGCAGAAACTTGTACAGTGTTTGGATGCTTGGGATGACTGGCATCTTACATGGACTATAGGTATTGCCTCTTGCTAATTCTCCAGCCTATATATCTGCATTATTTCCTTCAATAAACATTATTTCTGATTTTGCTCTATGCAGATTTTTAGTCCAAGCAGCACATTATGTTTTTTAGTAAGTCAGGTCTGAGTTTCCCAGACCCATCTCTGTTTCCCTGGCAGCCACACAGCAGCTGAGGGGAATCGCTTTTTAAGGACCCCAGGGCCCAATTTGGCTTGAGACCATGGCACGGGGTGGGGGGGAGAAGCTCCTTCCTACTCCCCTTCCCATTTTCCCAAGCCAAATAGGCTTGCTGGGGAATTGTATGTCCTGTTTGTTGTATGTCCTGTTTTGTTCCGGGAAACCTGGACCCAACTTGTTAGAAAACATTACTTGTAGTTTGGCTTTCAGTATTCTTTCCAAGCGCTTATGGGGGAACCACTTCAAAGGTCCCTCAAAGCCACTTTTGGATCAGTGCCCACATTAGGGTTTTGCTTAAGCTCGGCGCAGAGCCTAAGTCAGTAGCATGTACAAGTGAGAGGCTGCCAAAGAGAGTTTTCTTCCTTATACTCAAGTCTATTTCAGTGCATATTGTGGCTTGAATTGGAATGTGGGCCACATTCATAGTGACACCTGTCCCTTGATTACATGGTAACAACACCGTCATAAATATGAGAAGCTAAGGGTACAAATGGATTTGTGCACTGGTCTTTCTAGCTCTCTCTTCTCTCCCCAACAGCAGAGTTTTAAAAGGTATATATTATAATAGCTAGGGACACTGATAAATTACTCTTCTCCCTGTAATTCACTTCTAGCCTCCAGAATTTTCTGTTTTAGCCCAGAAGAGTACATTTGTAGTCCAAGGGATGAGTCCAGAAAAACCAATTCAACTTTTTGATTTCAAAAACACCTCCACAGTGCAGCTCCTCGTTGCCCTTCAATTTTTCCCCTTTAATTGGTATCCTCAGTTGTTCTTTTGAAGTTCAATGTTACTGCGAGGGAATTTTGGCACTCTTCCTCTTACAAGAATGTTGAATTTGACTACATTATATTTGTTATTCTCTGGAGTCTCAAACACATTTATATCTTGGACCATTTCCTAGGCTTCACTCAGGACTAAATCAAAGACTGTATATCTCCCTGGAGTGTCCAGTGCACATTGTTCCAAAAAGCTGGAATTTTTATATATGACATTCTCTGGGATAAAACTTATTTAGTAGGTCTGGGAAGCTACTATAGCTCTATTCCCAATCAAAGCCTTAGATTGGGGTTTTATAACCCATGACCCAAGGTTAGTGTTTGAATACGCTGCACTCTGAGATGCAGCAGTGTTTAAATTGCCAAGCTTCTTAGCTTTCACATATGAGGAAATTCTGTAGTTATGCACTCTTGAATCCCATGAAAATCAATGAAGTTTTACAGTATTATGGCAAGAAGCATATCCCACTGTACTAATTCAGCCATGTGTCTAATCCTTTCATTTAGGACATAAACTTTAAAACTGGGAAAATCCCACTTTTTCTGTTTCTTTATCATTTCATTTTATACTTTCTACCCATCACATTCCTGATAGCCCTGTGAAGGTGAAGGGTTCAGAGTGCCAAACTAGAAGTGACACTAGGAAATATATGAGTGGATCATCCCATAATTTTTACAGGAAAACCCATCCTAGCAGGATGAGGAGGATACTTGGGCTGCTCCTATCGCTATCGTGCAGAACCAGAGAGACTGAAGAAGTGAAAGGAGCAATCTAATAAGGCGGGGGGGAGGAGGAGGACCCAGATGTGGACTTTGCATCACACCACTGACCTCACAGCTGAGAAGATCTTGTATCTATATATCTAATAGTGATGTGTGGCCTGCATAAGAAAAATCCTGCTGCATCAGACCAGCAACCTATGTCTTACAGCGGCCTGCCAAATGCCTGGAAAATCTACAAGCAGGGCATAAGGGCTGAAACTCTGTTCCCCACCAACATGTAGTCAGGGGTACACTCCTCTGAACATGAAAGTTCTGTTTGTTCTGTCATATCTCATACCTATCCTCTATGAGTCTGTCTAACCCCCTTTTACAACCACCTGAGCCAGTGGCCATTACTATATGTTACATTACTATTATTATACTTAGTGGCCATTACCATTGTGGCAGTGAATTCCATAAGGTGATTATGTATAAAGAAGTATGTCCTGTCATCTGTCAATCAAATTCAATGAGTGCCTCTGAGTTCTAGTATTCTCTCTCTCTCTCTCTCTCTCTCTCTCTCTCTCTCTGTGTGTGTGTGTGTGTGTGTGTGTGTGTGTGTGTGTGTGAAGGGCAGGCAAGTCGCAGCTGACTTATGGCAACCCTAGCAAGGGGTTTTCAAGGCAAGTGAGAAGCAGAAGTGTTTTGCCATTTCCTTCCTTTGCAGAATCTTCCTTGGAGGTCTCCCTTCCAAGTATTGACCTGCTTAGCTTCCGAGATCTGATGAGATCAAGCTATACCATGCTTAGGGTTGCCAGGTCCTTCTTCGCCACCGGCGGGAGATTTTGGGGGCAAAGCCTGAGGAGGGCGGGGTTGGGGAGGGACTTCAATGCCATAGAGTCCAATTGCCAAAGCGGCCATTTTCTCCAGGTGAACTGATCTCTATCGGCTGGAGGAATAGCGGAGGAATCTCCAGCTAGTACCTGGAGGTTGGCAACCCTAACCATGCTGCCTTCCTTCCCTCTAGTATTATGGGGGGGGGACTTTGCTCTATCCATGTTTTCCACACTATGAATAATTGTATAAATATCACGTTCCTCCCCCTTAGTAGTCTTCTTCTAATATGCAAACCTCCCAAATTCTTTAACTGTTTTTGTAAGGAAGGTACTCCAATCCCGTGAGCATTTTGGTTTCCCTTTTTTTACACATTTTCCAGATCTACAATATCCCAGGGAAGTCCAGAGCTCTACTACATAGCCCAAATGCAGCAGCTTCATAGATCTGTACAAGGGCGCTTTATTTTCGATCCTTTTTAAAATATCTTCAGCATAGAATTTACCGTTTATACCTTTGCTGCACACAGAATTGACATTTTCATCAAGTTATCTGCCACAGTCCAAGATCTTTTTCCGGGTCAGTTACTGCCAGTTCAGATCCCTTGACAGGCAGATGGGGCAGAAATAGACAGGGATCAACCATTGCCAGCTTTCACCAAAGGGTTGAAATTTTTAGTTCCGTTTTTACATGTATTTGTTTCAAACCTGCCATACAACAGTCTCTTATCTTCCAACGGAAGCTTGTGAGAAACACTATAGACTGTGCTTCAGAAACTCCGTGGGGTTAACTTGCTGCTATAGTTACTCTTCACCCAAAGTACTGTCTGATATATTTTGCTACGTTGTCTAAATCCTGCTGTAGTATTGATTTCTAGCTTTAAGAGCTCTCACCCATCCACTAAGCTCCAAGGACCTCTTGTCCTGGCTCCGGTTCATGCCAAAACACAGCTGAGATATGTTATTCCTGACAACAATCCCACAGTTAGGAACTGATAGTTATAAAAGTTTAATAACATTATGCAATTAGAAATGCTGCTTTTTAAAAAAGTAAACAATAGCTATTGCAACTCCTGTGTAATAAGACATAAATATTTCTTGCTTTTCTTTTGTAGTGTCTGTGAAAATGGCTGGTTTTTCATTTACCGAGTACTTAGAAGCGGCTACACTGAATTTATTAAAAGGAGACTGATCATAATCCCAAGCCTGCAGAACTATTAAAAGTAATGGGAAAAAAAAAAAAAAACACTAGCAGGTATGTGAAAAGTAAATTATCCATTCAGTCAGTATGGTCCAGAGGTTCCAAGCTCAAACTGTCCTGGGAACCTGCCAGATAGGTTCTTCACTGGAATGTTTAAATCAACCTCACAATAGGCAATCTTTCCTTTCATTCCATTTTTAGATTATTAAAAAAAATATTCCACATAAAAAATACCTGAAGTTATGGAGGGTGCCATTTCAAATACGCTTACAGACAGACCCCCCCCCCCCAACACTTCATGTAAGTAAAGTTATTTGAATGAATCAGTCTTTGGCAAATTGAAACCAAACCTTGACATGGTCTTTTCATTTGGTGTCCAACACACTTCTCCTTTTCCTTCTTAGTTTTTTTTAAAAACCTCTTTATTGTCTCCCAGATGATTTAAAACAAGACAATCAGAGAACTGGCTGCTTGAAGAAACACACTTCTTATTATGTGCAGTATCACTGCTTCTTAGGCAAGCTTACTCACTTATTTCCTTCTATTATAATGCCAAATGTTATTTAGATTTCAGTCATTTAGTAATGCTACACTGAACACATCAAGGGTTCTGAAAAATCCCGTACCTACTAGTCTTTTCATTTTCATAAGATGTTGAAATCCG